>NW_021703768.1:135024779-135624779 GCF_005190385.1 Monodon monoceros
ACACACACACACACACACACACACACACACACACACACACACACACACACACACACACACACACACACACACTACAGCTGCCACTGTGAGGGCCTGCTCCCCAGACTCTGAGCCCTCTGAGGGCAGAACCTCCTTATTTGCCTCTGGGGTACTGACAACTAGAACAGTTTGGCTCCCTGCAGAAGTTCAGCAGCCAATTGCTAAGAGCCAACTTCTTGCAGGAAAGAGAAGGGGGAGGGAAGGGGGACAGATTCTGTCGAGATCACTTGGTGCCTCGCTCTGTGATCTATGAGTTGCTTTTAATTTCCTGTGCTTGGCCGCCAGCAGCCTGATGAAATAAAGGAGATAGCAGGGCTGGCCCTGCCTGGCCTGGGGCTTGTCTGCTTGCTGCAAGGCCATGATCTCCAGACCTTGAAAAGACAAGAGCTGAGTGTGCTCCCCTTCCCCCTGCCTCTCAGCCTCCTCTATGTGGAGGGGGTGCAGAATGGGCTGCTCGAAACCAATACGCTTCCCAGGGGGCAGTGCAGCGTTCACTCCCTGGGCTTTGGGGGCAGACAAGGATGGTTTGGCTCCTGGCTCTGTTGCCTCCTGGCTGGTTGCCTCATTCTCTGAGCCTCAGTTTCCTCAATCATAAATGGAGGATATTAGTAGAACCTACCTCACTGAGTTCTTAGGAGGATCCAAAGAGCATGAATTCAATGTGTGAAGCAAGGTGCCTGGGACCTGGCACATACTAAGTTGGTGGTTGGTATCAGTATCATTCTTTCTGTTTACCACATGGTCACAAGGATCACTCTCAGCAAAATGGCCCAGTTGGTGACTTTGTCTTCTACCTTTCCCTTGAACACACCTTTCCCTTCCAGGTACAGTGTGGTCTGATCTTTCCTCATCTCTTCTGACATAGACAATATTAACTCCTTCTACTGCCGCTGCTGCTGCTGGCATTCCTACCAGCATCACCACCTGCCACTGATTCAGTGTTGACTTTGTACCAGGCATGATGCCCTGAATGTGGGGTGTGCCATCTAATCTTTACAACAACTGCTATTCCCACTCCAGGCTGAGAAAATGGAGTCACAGAGAGTCAAGGTGATTTCCTCCTGATTGATTGAATAATTAAAATTAGCAGTCTGATGGTCGTTTACAGAAGGACGTAGAGATTTAATGGATCATCTCCATCATTGGGTTTGTATTTTCAAAGTGTTCTTCAGAAAGAGGTCAGAGCTTACTCTGAAGGAATGAGTTGATGATGGGAGCAAGTTAATCTTCTTTGATGGGTTTGGGGAAGAAAGAATTGTGTGGGGGAAGAAGGAATGCTTTCCTACTACTCTTGAAATAAAGCAGAAGCCATTGCCCGCTCCATCTGAAATTAAGATCAATCCTAAATGTATCAATGAGAGAATAGTGCAAAATTCCCTGCTGTTTTTTTGTGGAACAGGTAATAGAGTGGTCATTCCCTGAGAATTCTACTCCCTGGTGCATAAGATTGGTTAATAAACACAGACTCAAGATCTAAAGAAAACCAAAGACCTTGCCCCGACTTCAGTGAAGTTCCACTGTTGGCTGCTGAGCCTTCACCCTGAGCAGCCACAGGGTTTTCTGCTCGTAGATGCAGCAGGTTGTTGCTGCAGTGACCTGCTGACCTGGTGCCTGGCCGGTGACAGGGACAGGACAAGGGAAGGGGGAATCAAGAGAGTAGGGGCTGGACACTGACCCCAAACATGACACATCATTTAGCTCCATCGGCTCTTAAGGGATGACCAGTCTCGTTCTTTTTACAAAGACTTCCAAGGAGTGGGAAGTGATCAGGCTTAGGTTCCATACCCACAGTCAGTGACTGCCTTGCCCAGAATTCACTTGAATTAGTGTCTTTGGTGAAAATAATCAGAATATGAAATATTTACACAGCTCACTGTTAATCAAGGGCTTTCACCTTCTTCTTTCCTTCTTTGCTTCCCTCTTCATCTTTCCCTCCTCCCTCTCCCAACCTTGTGTGTTTCCAACCTTTTAAAGATGAGTAGAAAGGACATCTCATGCCTACATCACACTAATGTGAGTGGCAGAAGGGGGACCGAGAGTCTAAATGCCAGCCTTAGCAGTGGGGCAGTCCTGGCTCTGTTACTGGTAGCCATAAGTCCAAGAGCAAGTTTCTTCATCTCTCTCATCCTTTGCTTCCTTGTCTGGAAAAGGACAATAACAGCAGCTACTTCAGAGGGTGACTCTGAGGGCTAACTGAGGTATATAAAGTGTTTATCAGAGTACCTGGTACTTAGCAAGTGCCCAATGAATGTCACTTTATCCTTACAGTCCTAAACATTGTCACCATGTAGACTGTGTGCAAGTCAGCTGACTTTATGTGTTGGACTTGAGTTTATACTGTGCTTTGCATTGTAAAAGATATATTTTGCAATGCCAATTAAAATATAATTCACTTTTCATTTGGCGAAGATGTTACTACCCAGTGCTTGTGAGCTTGTGGTGAAATGGGAGATGGGCCTTCTCATCAGGGCTTGCTGCATTCACACAGTGGCAGGGGCACCTTACTATCTTACAAGGAGGTGAGCCTGGTTCTCATGCACCAATGATGGGATGGAACATGGTGTTAACTCTGGGAAAGCGAACTTTGATGTTGTGCTTTGAATGCTGTAGAAAGTTCCACTGGAGGCAAAACAAGATAAACTAATGTCTAAAGATGATAAGAAGTGACCTGTAGGGATTTGGACAAATCAGTAAGCATTCTTCAGGGAGTGGCATTAAAACAAGGGAAAGAAACTGAAAATGACCCATCCACGTGTGTGTGGTCAAGTGGAGGAGGAATGTTTCAGACTGTTGTTCATCGAAATGGAAGAGTGACTCCTGAAAACTGGAGACCTTAAAAAACTACCTGCAAGCCCATTTGGATGACTCACAGACCTCTCGACCTTACCTGTCCACACCTGCATTCTTGATTCCATCCCACCCACTGAACCCACTGTGTTTGGCTCCACATGTGCTCAGTTCAAAAACCCAGGAGACTTCCTCAAGTTCTTCATTTTCCTAACCCCCATCCAAGTGATCCGAATTCCTGTGTTTTCCACCTCCACCATGCATCTCTCATCAGTCCCCTTGTCTTCTCCCTGCTACTCACCTCATAACCTGTACAACTACAAACACTGTAACTGCTTTCCTTGCTTCTGCTTTTGCTTCTGTGGATCCTTTATCCACACAGCAGGAAGTGACTTTAGGGATCTGGGCAAAGACCTGGAGAGGGCCTTTGACAATATAAATCAGGTCACATCACTTCCTTGTTTAAAATCCTCATCAGTAAGATGAGGATGGTGAGCACACCTTCCTCCTAGGGTTGATGTGAGCGGTAAAGGAGAGACCTCACCTTCAAGGGTCAGCACACATGTACTCAGGAATAGTAACTCTCCTTATGGGGGGCATGATGGTCCCTGCCCTCTTGGACCAGATTCCTTTGATATTGACTAGGAGACAAGGGACCTGTCCTCATTTGCTCATTAGTTACCTGACTTCATTAGCTATGTAGTCTTGGATAAGCCACTTAACATCTTCTGAGCCTCAGTTTTGTCATCTGTGAAATGGGAGTAACAATAGTACCTGTCTCTAGGTTCTGTGTATTCATTGAGATAGTGCATAAAGTGCTTGGCATGATGCCTGTCACATAATAAGTGCTGAAATAATGGTAGCTGTGAGTTCCTGTTATAATTGTTATGTCTTGTGCCTGTCTGGGAGGTGGTTGGCTTTCACCAACCACCATCTATGGTGCCCCCCACTGGCATGATTGCTACAGTTTGCCTACCTTTGGCTTAAGGACAAGACTCCAGTACTCATTATCTGGCAAATAAAATAAAGACGGACACGCTGGGAGCATTTTCTCTTGCGTTTGCCTTGGCTCCTTGCTATTTTGGAACTGTGTGCTGTGTACCTTTTGCAGGTGAGGCCACTGCCATAGCAGGACTGGGATGCGACATGCAGGGTAACTGGCTCTGGGTTCTCCACCCCATTGTTGACTTTGGCATTCAGGACTTTGGTGGAGGGCTGCCATGGTTGCATTCCTCAGAGCAGCAAAGAGAAAACAGTGCAACTCTTGCCAATTTCCTTGAGCTCCAAGGGAAAGAAACAAGTAACATGGGTAACAACATGAAAATGAGATTGGGTTGCGTTGGAATGAGCTGAAAGCCTTAGGGGCATGCTTCAGGAACATCGCTGTTCCATCTTGGCTGCCCAGGGTGTTTTATTCTGCTGGGTGTAATACACTAACAGAAGGGAGGTAGAATTTCAGTGACGGGGGTAGGGGTGGAGACAAGAGCCCTAGTGACGTGGTGGCTGCGGAGAGGGAATAGACTGTGGGAAGACTGGAGAAAGTAGTGATGCTATGGTAGACTAACAGATTTCCTGTGTAGTGTGTGACATAAACCTCTGACCTTCCCCAATTCAACTCACCTGCATTCATCTCCAAGGTATGGGGAATTGGGTTTGTTTTGGGGAATGTGGCAGAGTACGAATGTAAAATCAAGGTTGGCATTAAGCAAGAGCAGAGGTAGTCAAAGGGAACCCTGCATGTATTGATCACTATTGTATAAAGATGCAGTAGCTTGCTTAATTATATAGATCTCACCCTCCACATGAAATTTAAAAAGTGGTATGCAGAAAGTACTCAGATTGCTGTATTAGTGTGAATTAATAAGAAAAGCTGGTTGGCAAAAACCTCTCCTCCTCCCACCCTTACTCCTTGGAAATAGAAGCAACATTGTTTAGCTAAAGTCAAATGGAAGGAGACTGTATGGACTCTTTGGAAATGCGGAGGAGGAGATGGGAAGTATTTCTTCAGACTAGAGAGGCAGAAGAAGCTGCTGATACCTCGAGACATTTTTTTTCTTTTTAAATCTATTGCAGCTTAAAGAAACATTCCAAAACTTGGTGACGTAGAACAGCAACAACGTTTATTTTGCTCATGGATTGGTAGTTTGGCCAGGATTGGGTGGGAACAGTGTGTTTCTCTCTCCACTCAGCTGGGGCGGCTGGAATCCTCTCATGGTTTGTTCATTTGCACGCCTGGCAATTCATGCTGGCTGCCCTCTGGGGCCCTGTCTGGGGCTGCCAGCCAGCACACCTACACCTCTTCCTGTGGCCTGGGCTTCCTCTTCATCACATAGTGGCCAGGTTCCAAGGGTGAGCACTGTGGGAGTGAGAGCCAGGCAGAGCTGTGTCGCCTTTTCTAACCTAGCCTGGGAAGTCCTGCAGCATCACTCTAACTGCATTCTACTCATTAGAAGTGAGTCACCAATTGTATTAATTTGCTAGGGCTGTCATAACAAAGTACCACAGGTTGGGAGTCTTAAACAACAGAAATTTATTTCTCACAGTTCTGGAGGCTAGAAGTCCAAGATCAAGGTGTCCGCAGGTTTGGTTTCTTCTGAGGACTCTCTCCTTGGCTTGTAGATGGCTGTCTTCTCCCTGTGTCTTCATATGGTCTTCTGTGTATGCGTGTCTCCTGATCTCCGCTTCTTACAGGGGCACCAGTTGGACTGGATAAAGTCCCAACCTAATGGCCTTATTTTATTTACCTCTTCAAAGTACTATCTCTGAATACAGTCACGTTTTGAGGGACTGGGGGAGTAAAGCTTCAACAAAGGAAAGCTTTATTCTTTGATTTAAAAATGGAGCTGGGACAAAGTGAGAGAGTGGCATGGACATGTATACACTACCAAATGTAAAATAGATAGCTAGTGGGAAGCAGCCGCATAGCACAGGGAGATCAGCTCGGTGCTTTGTGACCACCTAGAGGGGTGGGATAGGGAGGGTGGGAGGGAGATGCAAGAGGGAGGAGATATGGGAACATATGTATATGTATAACTGATTCACTTTGTTATAAAGCAGAAACTAACACACCATTGTAAAGCAATTATACTCCAATAAAGATGTTAAAAAAAAAATGGAGAAACGAGGCGAGCTCGCACTCTAGGGCACGAGCTCTCCGCAACAGGCCGTGGGCGGGGCTGCTTTATAGGGCGTTCGTCAGCGGGGAGGGGAGGGGCCGGAGTCCTCGCGGGGGTGGCACAGCTGTGCTGCTCCCGCTCGCGTGCGCGGCGTCTGCACGCAGCTGCTGCCGCCGCCATCTTGGATTGAGGTGTCAGGTGCGCCCCTTAAGCACTAGGAACTCTGGTCTGAAGTGCTGGGTGCAAGGCCTCCGCACGCAGCCAACTGGGAGCGAGTGAAACCAGACTAAGCACAAAGGAAAAGAAAAAAAAAAGGTTAGACTTTGTTTTATTACCGGATTCTGTTTTATTCCGCGGGAATTGTTAATGAGTTTTTCTGGTGACAAGTCCCTCCTCTGTCCCGCTCCTCATTCTTGAGGGGCGCTGAGGGGCAATGGCCCATCTCTGTAAATGTTTCCTGCTGATTTCGGGTGTCGCCATAACCCCAGGTAGAGGTGCAGAGCTTCTCCCCGGCAGCCTTTAGATGTGTTTGATTGTCGCCAGGCCTCAGCCCTGACTGCTTGTAGCCCTGAACGACCACCATTTGAAGTTTTATAGGTTCTAACTTTTGGAGACAAAGGATACCATACAGTTTAGGATGCATGGCCCAAATATTAGTAAGAAGTTAGTGGTCATTAAGGGGCCCAGGAAAGGTAAAAACCAAGCGATGCCAGGAGGGCCTGTTTCACCCCGCTCCAAATTATGCTGAATAGTTTGAAGGTAAGGCTGGTCTTGTTTGCCACCGTTGCCACAGTGGCTGTTACCTTTTTTTATGGTGACAGTGTTATATATGGTTCCCCTGGCCAAGGTCACTAGCACCCCTATGAGTGCAGTGATTCCTGCAATTAGTAGTCCTTTCCTGTTTCAGGTTGGGCGTGACAGATCAGTGAAGTTCTAGCCTTCTTCAGTATCCCTGGTCACACTTTTGTTGTTGTTTGGAAGAGAAGCTTCAGGTCAGGGAGAGGTTCATACGCGTAGTCAGGGGGGTCCATTGCCGCAGTATGTCTTTCTGGAGTTTGGGGCTTGTGGGGGGGGTCTCTTCACTTGAGTATGATGTCCCCACGGAGTCATCCTCTGCAACTTCAGGGCAGAATGAGTGGTTAGGATCACCAAGTAGGGTCCATTCCACTTAGGAGTGAGTTGGTCATGTGGGCTGCCGGTTTTCCAGGTTTTTAGGTTCACCCAGCCACCTGGCCAGAAGGAGTGGAAAGCCAGGTCCGTGGGTGCTGGCAGCACCTGGTTACCGTATTCTGTGAGGACTTTCATGGTTTCTCCTACCTAGAGGTATACTTGAGTTGTTCCATTTCAAGGGTGTCCCTTCTCTCAGGCTTGGGGAATGGGTCTAACCTACATGAGTTCAAACGCAGTTACCTTTAACTTATCTGTTGGAGCTAACCTCATGTGGAGCAGGGCAATTGGGAGTAAACTTAATCCAATTTTCTGGAGTCTCCTGGTGCAGCTTGGCTAAGGTTCATTTTAAGGTCTAATTGGATCTCTCTACTTTCCCTGTTGATTGGGGTCTCCAGGCTGAGTGTAAGAGTGTAAGGCCTGTTTTATTCCTAGGGAACTTGTTATCCTTTTTGTCACTTGAGACACAAATGCTGGGCCATTATCACTTTGTAGGGATCCTGGGAGTCCAAACCTGGGCATTATCTCTTTTAGTAATACTTCAGCCACTTTGGCTGCCTTTTCAGTTCTAGCAGGGAATACTTCTACCCACCCTGAAAACATGTCCACTAGTATCGAGAGATACCTGAAGTTGCCTGATGCCATTGACATGACAGTGAAATTGATCTGCCCAATTCACACGTTTACACACACACAGATTAGACTATTTTATTACATGGATTCTATTTTTATTCCCCAGGAATTTTTAATGGGCTTTGCTGGTGACGCCTGGTCAGAGGTGCCCATGCCTCCTTCTACCCTGCCCACAAGTATCCTTTCCCATAGAACCTGTATGTTATTTACCTCCCTTTTTATATTTCTTAAAATGCCACCAATGAAAGATTCAATTATGTTGACATATTCCTCTGGAAGCCTTGAGGGGCGATCAGTTGGTTCATTAATTTTGTAACAGGACATTTTGGTTGAATCTGGGACTCATTACCTACCCCTCCATCAGTATGAAGAAGCCTTGATTTCTTCTGGGGTAAGATGGCTGAGCTCTTTGTCCTTATATGGTTAGGAGCACAGTGCCCCCCTGCTCCCCCGGGAGAAAGACATAGAAACTCCATCTTAATCTCCTGGAGGCTCAGAGTTTGAAATTTGCCCAGTGGCCTGTAATAACCTCACCATAGTCAGATTGCAAAGGGCAGTGAGGCCCCAGAAAGAATTCTCTGTGAGTGTGAAGGAGCATCGAATAGATGGGCTGTCTTTTGAATCAAAGGTGAGACACAAAAGGGGTGTCATTCTGGGTCTGTGGGAGAGGCTGACCCAGCATCATTCCTGGCACTTACAACAGGTGGAAACACAACCCACAACCTTCTATCCACCCTTCCTTCAGCCTCAAATCAACTCCAAGACTCTGGCACCAGAAAGGACAAACTGCCCAAGTAAATGCCTATTCTTTGCCTACTCTTCCCCCATCACATCAGTTTCCATAGAGCAAAAAATTAATAAATTTGACTACATAAAAATTCAAATGTCTTTATGGAAGCAAATTCCACAAAGTCGAGAGACAACAGTAAAATGGTACACAATATTTGCAATACATACAATAGACTAAGAGGTAATTCCCTTATTTTACAAAAAGCTCATACAGATCAATAAAAATAAATATGAACAAACCAACCAAGAAATGGGCAAAGGATATGAAAGGCAGTTTACACAAAAGCAAATGCAAATAGCCAATAAATGTATAAAGAGTTGTTCAACTTTCTTCTAATTAAATACATGCAAATCTAAACAATGAGATGCCATTTTTCATGTATCAGATTGGCAACAATCTAAAAAGTTTGGTAATACCCGATGTTGTTGAGTGAATAAAGAAACAGAGACTCATTTACAGTCGATGAGCATGTTATTGGATGTACTATTTTAGTTGGGCATTTGGACAATATCATTCCTAATTGTAAATGCATATACCCTTTGATCCATGGGCAAGAGTTTAATTCACACATACATTCACAAAATATACCAGATTATAGCTACAAGAATGTTCCTTGCAACATTGTTTGTAAAAGGGCCATAAATAGGGTTGGTTATTCCAGTTATGGCATGTTCACATGATGGAATATTTTGCAGCCATTAAAAAGAATGTGCTAAGCCATTTCCAAACTCTTAGAGGAGAAAAGCAAATTGTAGAACAGTATGCACAAAATGGTCCCATTTGTGTGAATAAAAACATATATATGCTAATGTATGCATAAAACACTTCTGGAAAGATTGACACAAAAAAATTTTGAGAATGGGATAGTAAGGAGTGAGAGAAAACAATTTTACTTTTTGTTTCATACACTTCTATTCATGTTTTTAAAAAAATGATTTGCATGTCTTCATTTTATTTTTTTGGAAAGGTTTACAGAAATCTCCCTATAGCATAATAGCCTATTTACATGTCTTTGTTCCATATGAGTGTGAACTTACTGGTTAGGGTAGGGCCCAGGAGAGGACATCTCTGCATGGGCCAGATGACATGTAGCAATGCCAGCCTGATTTATGACATCACATGAGATACTGGTGGGAGGCTTGGGAAGCTGAGGTCTTCTGTGAACAAAGTAGGACAAAAACAGTGAAATGTCTGGGTTAGTATTGAAACTCCTCTGTACTTACAGACTGGTGGCAGATAGGAAAACTTGGATCACAGTGATATATATGCTTTATCTCCAGCCCCCCAACTTCTGGCCAGTTCTGGTTACAGTTTTAGGTAGGATTGTAGTTTGGGGCAGAAGTTAAATGTGCCATCCATTACTGAAGGAAAAGAGCGTTTTGCAGGTGTCAGTTCTTGAACACAGTACCCCAAGGATGAAAGGGCAGTGCTTTGACTACATCCTATGACTTATTTTCCAAGCAGGAGTACTGGCCCATGCAGGGACAAGAAAGAAGTCTGGTGACTGTAGGGTGATTCTGCATAAGAGCATAGTGAAGATACATGGCATCAGACCACTCTTGTGTGCAATGAGTATCAGGAAGAAAAGTGTAACCCGTCATGTCAGTCTTACAGCCAGAGTGTGTGGCCAAAGAAAGAGTGTAAAAATTTCAAATGAACTCAAGTTTTTTACTTCCAGTTCTCATTTACTGTGGAAATAACACACAATTTATGACAGTTCTTGAACTTGAGCAGGCATCAGAATCACCTGGAAAGCATTTTAAAAAGATTGCTGGGCCCTATCCCCAGAGTATCTGATTCAGCAGGTCTGAGACGGGGCCTGAGAATTTGCATTTCTAGCAAGTTCCTAAGTGACGCTGATGCTCTTGGTCTTAGGACCACACTTTGAGAACCACTGGTTTAAAGGACACTTTATCAATTTTTTTCTCTCCCATCAACGACCCTTACATCCCTTAGCTGTTCTCAGGATCTGTCCTTAAAACTCACCTAGAAACCCATCTTCTTTTATGATCCCTAAACCTTATACCTCTTTTCCCCTTTCCCTTTTCTTGCCATGTGCAAGTGCCAGAGAATGCATCTGGCCTCCCTGAAAGGGTTTGTTCCCTGAGAGGAACACATTAAACAGGCAAAGCCAGACTCCTCTTTCAAGGACAGGGAGAGGACTGGGAATACACATCATTATGTTCATTTTTGTCTACTCCTCAGACGAGTGGAAATTCATCTTTTATCAGGGGCTGGGCATACCCGAAGCACGCAGCAGGGGGTAGCTTTGGTCTCTGAATCTGCCCTGAGGCTGCCTGAGGATGGGGCCACAGAGGGTCCTTGTCGCCTCATTCCCAGAAGGGAAATTTTGGGAAGAGTAGAGAAAAGCCATCCAGAGTGCTTGTTTTTAGAAGCTCACTCAGTGGGGCCTGGCTCCCTGCAGAGCCCTCTCCACTCCCCTTTCCTGCTTCTCATTTTCTTATTGCCAGGGCCTCTCTTCTGCCTCCTCAGCTGGATGCTCCAGGGGGCTGGGGCTGCCTTCTAGGGCAGGGATTATCCCAGAGGGGAGCAGGGCTCCTGGGGAAATGGAAGTTGGATAATTCTTTTGTTGGAAGATAATAGGACCTTTCTTCTTCTCTCCATTTTCTAAGTAGGAAAGAAAAGAAGGAAGGAAGGAGAGAAGGGAAGGAGGAGGAAGGAAGAAAGGAAAGAGGGAGAGAAGGAATCTGGTTTACAATTTACTTAGGTAGTATGGGTTGAACAAACCCTGTTCAAAATGCCATCCTTCCTCCTCCTCTGAGTGACATTAATCTCCTACTAGACACGGCTCTTGTGCAAATTCAAAAGTACTTTTCTGGAAAAAGGGGAAACTCTTTCCAGAGGTTCCAGCTGTTAAATGTGTAGTCTCATAGAGCAGTGCTTCCTAAACTTTGAGAGTATAGGAATCTCCTGGGGGGTCTTGGTAAAATGCAGATGCTAATTCAGGAGAGCTGGGTGGGGCCTGAGACCCTGCAGTTCTAACAAGCTCCCAGGAGATGCTGACACTGCTGGTCTGTGGACAATA
Source organism: Monodon monoceros (assembly GCF_005190385.1). Classification (NCBI taxonomy): domain Eukaryota; kingdom Metazoa; phylum Chordata; class Mammalia; order Artiodactyla; family Monodontidae; genus Monodon; species Monodon monoceros. The sequence continues at coordinate 135,036,358 of NW_021703768.1, forward strand.
CAGTGTAGCAAGGTTGTAGAGTGCTTAAAACTAGAAGCAACCTTAGAGATAAATTTGAATCCAATCCTTTTACAAATAAGACACCTGGAGCCCTGAGTGGTTGTATGACTTCCCCAGGGTCACACAGCTGGTTAGTGGCAGAACCACTATTACCAGTTCAGCACTCTTTCTACTTCCCCAGGAAGGAAGCAAGGCAAAAATATAAACCAGGTGCCAGACGCACTAGAATATGAATGCTTAAAAGGAGCATCTGGACCTGGGGAAGCCAACGTCCAAGTCCACTCTGCCAGTGGTCCCCAGTTTGGGACCCTGGACTGTGATCCTCTTCACTAAGGAGCTGGTTGCTACTGAGCAGTCACCTGACAGCCACAGATTTGGGAAAAGCAAAACTGCTGGTGTTTTCCCAAGTCTTGGTTGGGCCTGGTAATTTATGGTGGTTGTCAAGTTAGAATCTTTTTTTTTTTTTTTTTAAGTTAGAATCTTAAGTGAGTGCCTTTATGGTCCATTAGGTACCTCCTGAGGAGACAGAATTGCCTGGAATAATGGGGCTGTGCTGGGAAAGCTGGCATCCTCACCAGGACAAACCCTCAGGAGAAAATCTAAGAAGAACTGAATGGTATACTAGAAACCCAGTGGATGTTTGATTCTGGAGAGCCCTTGCACCTTCCAGGCCCTCTCATTTTCATATCACTCCTCTTCATCGTTTTGAAAGTAGCACTTTGTTCAAGACACCTGGGAATCCTGGAATTGGAAGTAAAGTTTCCCAGGAGGGAAAGCATTTGTTCTGTAGTGCTGATCAAGCCAAACCGCTGTGACGAGCTGGGTTACTACAAGAAGGCACCCTAGACTGGATGTTTAAATACCTAGATTTCAGGCCTGATTCTGTTACATATCAGCCCTTGTGAGGGTTTCTGGGGGAAATGATACTGTTCATTCATTCATTCGTTCACTTATTTATTCATTCAGTCAATCCATAAACATTTATTGAGCACCAACGCATGCATCAAACTTCAAAGACACAAGAAACCCTCTATGCTCTCAAGGGATTCATAGTCTAATATGAAAGATGGGTAAAGCAACTATTTATTATCATATAGCTATGGGAGGTGCAGGAGGAAGCATGGTGCTTGGAGCGTAAAAGAGAAACAGTGACATCAGATGTGTTGGTGGGAGAAGGCTTCCTGGAAGAGGTGATAGTTGAATTGAGTCTTGAGAGAAGGCTGGGAAGGGTGGAGTCACAGAAAGGGTCTTCTAGGAAGAGAGAACAGTATGCACATGGCTGGGGCCTTGGAACTGCACAAATCACTCAGGGGATTGCTAGTTTTTATGTGCAGTTGGACCACAAGGTTCGTGGTGGTGTGTTGTGGGTGGGGTCAGGCCACAAAGACCTTGTGTACTAAGGTAAGGCCCAGTTTCAATTAGATAAAGCTGTGAAGAGAAATTTTATGTAATTAGTTAATAATTGTAATCATCATAATTACATTCATTAAACCTATTACTAAAAAAAAACAACAAAAAAACCTATTACTATTATTTAATCCTCACAGTAAACCTATGAAGTAGGTACTGGTATTGCACCTGTTGTTGTGTAGCTACGAAATTTGAGGCCCAGGGAGGGTGAGTAACTCAAAGCCATGCAGCTGAAGTTCTGATACAGAGGGCTTGCTCTTGGCCCCATCAGATCCAGAGCACCCTTTCCTAACAAATATTTTTAATCCTCCTTTATTATTGTGAAATGAAATTCAAACATGATATTCATTTAGATACATAATTTAAAAAAACAATATAATGCCCACCTGTAATATAAATAAAAATAAAACAAACATAATTTATAATAGAATAATACATATTTCAAAGTGGAAATGCTCAGACCTGACTATTTTAGAAGCATTAGGAAGTAGTTGATGGTTGAACATATATGTAGAATCACCTTGAATGCAACAGCTATAGATGCAGACTTATATCTCTGTGTTGAAGGAATGAAGTAAACATTGTGACCAGTGATGCTGAGAGTGAACTGATTTTCTGAAATAGTGAGCCATCCTTGGGAAAGTTTGAATGACAAAGTGCTGTATTCTCTCAAAGAGTGGTGGCAGAAGTGGGATATGAACCCTGATCAGCTAATTGCACAGTTTGAGCAAATAACCCCTACATAGGGATGATTGCTCCCTCATGGAGGTTATTTCATGTCTCAGGGGTGTCGTGGGTAGCTGGGAGGGGCCTGAAGAGACCCCAGGGAGACAAGGGTATGGTGTTGCTGAGCTCAGGGTTTCCCGTAGAACTTTGTGATGACAAGTTGGGCTGCCTTGCCTCTTTGACCTTGTTTTCCCAGTGCTTGGGGTCTCTTCACTTCTGGGCTCTTGACTGAGTTTTCCCACTCCTTCATTAGAGGCTTCTAAGTCTTTTGACTAAGCTATAGCAGGACTCTAACCTCATCTAGCAATAGATGGAACATGTAACACTTATTGGACTTAAAGAATAAGACTTGAGAACAAGAGACTATTCAGTAATTTTTACAACTGTTTGCTGCACCCCTGTTTTTTTAATTTTCTTTTGTTGTTAACAAACCATGCCAAACCTTAGTGGCCTAAAACAACAGTAACTTGGGTATTTCTCAAGATCTTATGGGTTGACGAGGAGGTTCTTCTGCTTCACATGGTGCTGGCTAGGGCACTCAGATGCCAGTAGGTCACGAGGGACTGTTTATCCTTTACATATGGCTGCTTGGGCTCCCTCACAGCATGGCTGCTAGATTCCTAAATGAAGGCCTCTAAGTGGCCAAGGCAGAAGCTGTGGGTCTTCTTTAAGGCACAGCCTCAGGAGTTACACAGTCTCATTTCAGCATTATTCTTGTAGTCAAAACAAGTCGTGGGGCTAGTCCAGATTTAAGGGAAGGTTAATTAGAGTACATTTTTTGATGATAAATTGCAAAGAATTTATGGCCATCTTCACTTCACCAAAATCTACTATGTTCAAGGCACAGTGCTAGGTTCTTGGGGATATTAATGGTGAGCAAAATCAGACATAATCTTTACTCCTTGTGAGTTTATAGTCTAGTGGCAGGAGAAGGAAATCAGTTAGCCACACAGGTACTTGCATAAATCAAAGGGCTAGGTAGGGAGGTGTTTGATGTTATAAGAGCATAAAAACAGAGAACAAAGTAATAACAAAGAAAGTCAGAGAAGACTTAACCTGAAAAATTAATACTCAAGCTGAGATCTGAGGAATCAGTGAAGGCATTTAAGTTGTTTGTATGCCTACATATGGTAGCTCCTTAACTAATTTTTGTTGAATGAATGAATTAATAAAAGAGTGATGGGCATGTGCAAAATCTCTGTGGCAGGAAAACCAGTGTGGCTAGAGAGTGGAGAAATGGATGGTGTGGTATGAGAGAAGGCCAAAGGAGGACAGCCCGTTGTAGACCCTTGAAGCTGTGTTGAGGTCTTGGATCTTCAGCTTCAGAGTGATGGGTTTTAAGCCAGGACAAGATGATCTAATAAGATTTGGGCTTTTAGAAGGTCACTCTAACTGTAATATGGAGAATCAAATGGTTTGGAGTGGTAGGTGGTAAGTGGGAGGAGCATAGATGAGGGATAGAGGGAGGATAGTTAGGATGCTATACAGTAGTCCAGGCAACTGGTGGCAGTGTGGCAACCAAATGATGGATGTAAAGTTAGAGAAAACTCTGAGGAGCTCTGTCAAGACTGTGGGAAGGAAATGGCTCTGAACTGGTGGCCAGTTCCTCTTCTGTCAGCTCCTACTGCCCTGGGAGCCTGTGGAACACACAGGTAGTCTGGACCAACCAAAAGGCTCTGAACCCTGGAAGGCAGCTTGTGGCAATCTCAGAGAAAGTCACAGAAGAGGCAAACACAACTTGTTTTCACCCCCAGAGCTGTAGTTCAGGCTGGGGCGCCTTCTTTCACCTCAGGTTCTGAAGAGGAATATTGATTTCTGCAGCTGAGACTCTAATTGGGGCATTTATTTTCACTTGCAAGTCTCTCCTCTTATCCTGTTTTTACCTGGGGGCAGCAAGACCATGGCTGTGGAGGTCGATGGCTGTGAACAGGATGAGGTCGAGGAGAGCAGGGCTCTTTACTCAAGTGTATGCTGTTCCAAGGCGGTGCATGAGTCACCAACTCCCTGAGACACAGGAGCCACAGAAACAAGGGCCACACATCCAGGTTTCTCCATCAGCGGCATGGTGAGAGTGTTGCTTTTAACTTTTTTATTGTGGAAAGTTTCAAACTTATTCAGAAAAAAGAACAGTATCATGAAGCCCATCATAAGCTCTAACAATGAGCAGCTCATGGCCTCTCTCCCCTCCTCTCTCTCAATTTGTATCACTTGGAAGCAAATTCTAGACAGCATTTAATTTCATCTGTAAATATCCTATTTTTTAAAATGCAGGGACTTTTTAATTTTAAAAATAAGCTTGAAACATTAACAGTCGGAAATATATTTTTAATTATGATACAGTGTTATGCATTAAGGTGATTCTTTGATATCATCAAATAATTAATAGATGTTTGTACACTTTTCCCCAATTGTTTTATTTTAAAAGTTTCTGTTTAATTTGTTCACTTGAATCATACCCGAATAAAGTTCATACACTGTGATTGACTATTATGCCTTTTAGGTCCCTGGTAATCTATAGGTTTTCCCTCCATTGCTCTTTTTTTAAATTTTTTTCTTTCAAGACTTTTGTAGAAGAAACTGGGTGGGGTGTCTGGTAGAGTTTCTCCCACCTTGATCTTACGGTTGACATCTCTGTGGTGGCATTTAACAGATTCCTTGTCCCTTGTGCTACTGTAAATTGGTAGTTGGATGTTGAATTTTGATTACATTTATAGTCAATTTTTTTTGGTAATGCTGCTTCATTGGTGGTGCTCTGTTCTTCTATCAGGAGGCACACAGTGTCTGATTGTCTCTCTGCAATATGAGCAGTCATTGATCATTGCTTAGATCCATTCATTCATATTACAAAGTGGCATGGACTAATTCTTTTTTTTCTTTAATTGTTCACTTAAAATTTTTTACTTCTATTTTTCTTTTTTTTGAAATTTATTTTTTATACAGCAGGTTCTTATTAGTTACCTATTTTATACATATTAGTATATATGTATATAATCCCAACATCCCAACAATGGGAATGTCTTTTTGTTTTTTTATTCTTTATTTTTTTATACAGCAGGTTCTTATTAGTCATCCATTTTATACACATCAGTGTATACATGTCAATCCCAATCTCCCAATTCATCACACCCCCACAACTGCCACCCCCTGCTGCTTTCCTCCCTTGGTCTCCATAACGTTTGTTCTCTACTGCTGTGTCTCAATTTCTGCCCTGCAAACCGGTTCATCTGTACCATTTTCTAGGTTCCACATATATGCGTTAATATTACTATATTTGTTTTTCTCTTTCTGACTTACTTCACTCTATATGACAGTCTCTGGGTCCATCCACATCTCTACAAATGACTCAATTTCGTTCCTTTTTATGGCTGAGTAATATTCCATTGTATATATGTACCACATCTTCTTTATCCATTCGTCTGTCAGTAGGCATTTAGGTTGCTTACATGACCTGGCTATTGTAAATAGTTCTGCAGTGAATATTGGGGTGCATGTGTCTTTTTGAATTATGGTTTTCTCTGGGTATATGCCCAGTAGAGGGATTGCTGGGTTATATGGTAATTCTAGTTTTAGTTTTTAAGGAACCTCCATACTGTTCTCCATAGTGGCTATATCATTTTACATTCCCACCAACAGTGCAAGAGGGTTCCATTTTCTCCACACCATCTCCAGCATTTGTTGTTTGTAGATTTTCAGATGATACCCATTCTAACTGGTGTGAGGTGATACCTCGTTGTAGTTTTGATTTGCATTTCTCTAATAATTAGTGATGTTGAGCAGCTTTTCATGTCTTATTTAGAGAAATGTCTATTTAGGTCTTCTGCCCATTCTTGGATTGGGTTGTTTGTTTTTTTAATATTGAGCTGCATGAGCTGTTTATGTATTTTGGAGATTAATACTTTGTCCGATGATTCATTTGCAAATATTTTCTCCCATTCTGAGGGTTGTCTTTTTGTCTTGTGTATGTTTTCCTTTGCTGTGCAAAAGCTTTTAAGTGTCATTAGGTCCCATTTGTTTATTTTTGTTTTTATTTCCAGTACTCTAGGAGGTGGATCAAAAAATATCTTGCTGTGATTTATGTCAAAGAGTGTCCTTCCTGTGTTTTCCTCTAAGAGGTTTATAGTGTCCGGTCTTACATTTAGGTCTCTAATCCATTTTGAGTTTACTTTTGTGTATGGTGTTAGGGAGTGTTCTAATTTCATTGTTTTACATGTAGCTGTCCAGTTTTCCCAGCACCACTTATTGAAGAGACTGTCTTTTCTCTATTGTATATCCTTGCCTCCTTTGTCATAGATTAGCTGACCATAGGTGCGTGGGTTTATCTCTGGGCTTTCTATCCTGTTCCATTGATCTGTATTTCTGTTTTTGTGCCAGTACCATACTGTCTTGATGACTGTAGCTTTGTAGTATAGTCTGAAGTCAGGGAGTCTGATTCCTCCAGCTCAATTTTTTTCCCCTCAAGACTGCTTTGGCTATTCAGGGTCTTTTGTGTCTCCATACAAATTTTAAGATTTTTGTTCTAGTTCTGTAAAAAATGGCATTGGTAATTTGATTGGGATTGCATTGAATCTGTAGATTGCTTTGGGTAGTATAGTCATTTTCACAATATTGATTCTTCCAATCCAAGAACATGGTATATCTCTCCATCTGTTGGTATCATCTTTAATTTCTTTCATCAGTGTCTTATAGTTTTCTGCATACAGGTCTTTTGTCTCCCTAGGTAGGTTTATTCCTAGGTATTTTATTCTTTTTGTTGCAGTGGTAAATGGGAGTATTTCCTTCAGTTCTCTTTCAGATTTTTCATCATTAGTGTATAGGAATGCAAGAGATTTCTGTGCATTAATTTTGTATCCTGCAACTTTACCAAATTCATTGATTAGCTCTAGTATTTTTCTGGTGGCATCTTTAGGATTCTCTATGTATAGTATGTCATCTGCAAACAGTGACAGTTTTACTTCTTCTTTTCCTATTTGTACTCCTCCTATTTCTTTTTCTTCTCTGATTGCCATGGCTAGGACTTCCAAAACTATGTTGAATAATAGTGGTGAGAGTGGACATCCTTGTCTTATTCCTGATCTTAGTGGAAATGCTTTCAGTTTTTCACCATTGAGAATGATGTTTGCTGTGGGTTTGTCGTATATGGCCTTTATTATGTTGAAGTAGGTTCCCTCTATGCCCACTTTCTGGAGAGTTTTTATCATAAATGGGTATTGAATTTTGTCAAAAGCTTTTTCTGCATCTATTGAGATGATCATATGGTTTTTATTCTTCAATTTGTTAATATGGTGTATCACATTGATTGATTTGTGTATATTGAAGAATCCTTGCATCTCTGGGATAAATCCCACTTGATCATGGTGTACGATCCTTTTAATGTGTTGTTGGATACTGTTTGCCAGTATGTTGTTGAGGATTTTTGCATTGATGTTCATCAGTGATACCAGCCTGTAATTTTCTTTTTTTGTAGTATCTTTGTCTGGTTTTGGTATCAGGGTGATGGTGGCCTCATTGAATGAGTTTTGGAGTGTTCTTTCCTCTGTAATTTTTTGGAAGAGTTTGAGAAGGATGGGTGTTAGCTCTTCCCTAAATGTTTGATAGAAGTCACCTGTGAAGCCATCTGGTCCTGGACTTTTGTTTACTGTAAGAGTTTTTTTTTTTGCGGTACGCGGGCCTCTCACTGTTGTGGCCTCTCCCGTTGCGGAGCACAGGTTCTGGACGCACAGGCTCAGCGGCCATGGCTCACAGGCCCAGCTGCTCCGTGGCATGTGGGATCTTCCCGGACCGGGACACGAATCTGTGTCCTCTGCATCAGCCGGCGGACTTTCAACCACTGCACCACCAGGGAAGCCCCTGTTGGAAGATTTTTAATCACAGTTTCTATTTCATTACTTGTGATTGGTCTGTTCATATTTTCTATTTCTTCCTGGTTCAGTCTTGGAAGGTTCTACCTTCCTAAGAATGTGTCCATTTCTTCCAGGTTGTCCATTTTATTGGCATAGAGTTGCTTGTAGTAGCCTCTTAGGATGCTTTGTATTTCTGCAGTGTCCATTGTAACTTCTCCATTTTCATTTCTAATTTTATTGATTTGAGGCCACTCCCTCTTTTTCTTGATGAGTCTGGCTAAAGGTTTATCAATTTTGTTTATCTTCTCAAAGAACCAGCTTTTAGTTTTATTGATCTTTGCTATTGTTTTCTTTGTTTCTGTTTCATTTATTTCTGCTCTGATCTTTATGATTTCTTTCCTTCTGCTAACTTTGGGTTTTGTTTGTTCTTCTTTCTCTAGTTCCTTCAGGTGTAAGGTTAGAGTGTTTATTTGAGATTTTTCTTGTTTCTTGAGGTAGGCTTGTATAGCTATGAACTTTACTCTGAGAACTGCTTTTGCTGCATCCCATAGGTTTTGGATCGTTGTGTTTTCATTGTCACTTGTTTCAGGGTATTTTTTGATTTCCTCAGTGATCTCTTGGTTATTTAGTGACATATTGTTTAGCCTCCATGTATTTCTGTGTTTTATACTTTTTTCCCTGTAATTGATTTCTAATTTCATAGCGTTGTGGTCAGAAAAGGTGCTTGATATGATTTCAGTTTTCTTAAATTTACTGAGGCTTGATTTGTGACCCAAGGTGTGATGTATCCTGGAGAGTGTTCCGTGCGCAGTTGAGAAGAAAGTGTAATCTGCTGTTTTTGGATGGAATGTCCTATAAATATCAATTAAATCTATCTGTTCTCTTGTGTCATTTAAAACTTGTGCTTCCTTATTAATTTTCTTTTTGGATGATCTATCCATTGGTGTAAGTGAGATGTTAAAGTCCCCTACTATTATTGTGTTACTGTCGATTTCCTCTTTTATAGCTGTTAGCAGTTGTCTTATGTATTGAGGTGCTCCTATGTTGGGTGCATATATATTTATAATTGTTATATATCTTCTTCTTGGATTGATCCCTTGATCATTATGTAATGTCGTTCCTTGTCTCTTGTAACATTCTTTATTTTAAAGTCTATTTTATCTGATATGAGTATTGCTACTCCAGCGTTCTTTTGATTTCCATTTGCATGGAATATCTTTTTCCATCCCCTCACTTTCAGTCTGTATGTGTCCCTTAGGTCTGTAGTGGGTCTCTTGTAGACAGCATATATATGGGTCTTGTTTTTATATCCATTCAGCAAGCCTGTGTCTTTTGGTTGGAGCATTTAATCCATTCACTTTTAAGGTGATATTGATATGTATGTTCCTATTACCATTTTCTTAATCGTTATGGGTTTGTTTTTGTAGGTCCTTTGTTTTTCTTGTGTTTCCCACTTAGAGAAGTTCCTTTAGCATTTGTTGTAGAGCTGGTTTGGTGCTGCTGAATTCTCTTAGCTTTTGCCTGTCTGTAAAGCTTCTGATTTCTCCATGAAATCTAAATGGGATCGTTGCTGGGTAGAGTAATCTTGGTTGTAGGTTCTTCCCTTTCATCACTTTAAGTATATCATGCCACTCCCTTCTGGCTTGCAGAGTTTCTGCTGAGAATTCAGCTGTTAACCTTATGGGAGTTCCCTTGTATGTTATTTGTTGTTTTTCCCTTGCTGCTTTCAGTAATTTTTCTTTGTCTTTAATTTTTGTCAATTTGATTACTATGTATCTCGGCGTGTTTCTCCTTGGGTTTATCCTGTATGGGACTCTCTGTGCTTCCTGGACTTGGGTGGCTATTTCCTTTCCCATGTTAGGGAAGCTTTTGACTATAATCTCTTCAAATATTTTCTCGGGTCCTTTCTCTCTCTCTTCTCCTTCTGGAACCCCTATAATGTGAATGTTGTTGTGTTTAATGTTGTCCCAGAGGTCTCTTAGGCTGTATTCATTTCTTTTCATTCTGTTTTCTTTATTCTGTTCTGCAGCAGTAAATTCCACCATTCTGTCTTCCAGGTCCCTTATTTGTTCTCCTGCCTCAGTTATTCTGCCATTGATTCCTTCTAGTGTATTTTTCATTTCAGTTATTGTATTGTTCATCTCTGTTTGTTTGTTCTTTAATTCTTCTAGATCTTTGTTAAACATTTCTTGTATCTTCTCCATCTTTGCCTCCATTCTTTTTCCAAGGTCCTGGATCATCTTCACTATCATTATTCTGAATTCTTTTTCTGGAAGGTTGCCTATCTCCACTTCATTTAGTTGTTTTTCTGGGGTTTTATCTTGTTCCTTCATCAGGTACATAGCCCTCTGCCTTTTCATCTTGTCTATCTTTCTGTGAATGTGGTTTTTGTTCCACAGGATGCAGGATTGTAGTTCTTCTTGCTTCTGCTGTCTGCCCTCTGGTAGATGAGGCTATCTAAGTGGTTTGTGGAAATTTCCTGATGGGAGGGACTGGTGGTGGGTAGAGCTGGCTGTTGCTCTAGTGGGCAGAGCTCAGTAAAACTTCAATCCACTTGTCTGCAGATGGGTGGGGCTGGGTCCCCTCCCTGTTGGTTGTTTGACCTGAGGCAACCCAACACTGGAGCCTACCTGGGCTCTTTGGTGGAGCTAATGGTGGACTCTGGGAGGGCTCACACCAAGGAGTACTCCCCAGAACTTCTGGTGCCAGTTTCCTTGTCCTCATGGTAAGGCACAAGTACCCCCCGCCTCTGCAGGAGACCCTCCAACAGTAGCAGGTAGGTCTGGTTCAGTCTCCTATGGGGTCACTGCTCCTTCCTCTGGGTCCTGATGCGCACACTACTTTGTGTGTACCCTCCAGGAGTGGAGTCTCTGTTTCCCCCAGTCCTATCGAAGTCCTGCAGTCAAATCTCACTAGTCTTCAATGTCTGATTCTCTAGGAATTTCTCCTCCCATTGCTGGACCCCCAGGTTTGGGAGCCTGACGTGGGGCTCAGACCCTTCATTCCAGTGGGTGGACTTCTGTGTTATAAGTGTTCTCCAGTTTGTGGGTCACCCACCCAGCCGTTACGGGATTTGATTTTATTGTGATTGCGCCCCTCCTACTGTCTCATTGTGGCTTCTCCTTTGTCTTTGGATGTGGGTTATCTGTTTTGGTGAGTTCCAGTGTCTTCCTGTTGATGATTGTTCAGCAGTTAGTTGTGATTCTGTTGTTCTCGAAAGAGCGAGTGAGATCACGTCCTTCTAGTCTGCCATCTTGAACCAATCTCTGCATGGACTAATTCTATATTTCATCTTTTTTTTATTAGCTAGACTACCTCTATGCAGAGTAACTTCAACTCTTTGGTTATAGTGAGGCATAGTTCTTATAGGAAAATATAATTAATACTCAGTTATTTTCCTTAATTTACCAGTTTTGTAAATAATATGTTGGTACGACAGCAACCTCTATGGGTGATTAATGAGTGTTTTTACATATCATGAATTTAAATATATTAGATGTGATTTGTTGGTCAGATGCTCAAATTATTCCATCTTTGGCTGATGGGAGTCTCTTCAAGTTGGCTCCTCAGTCTTTTTGATATAATTTTTATAATCTTTGATAGCTTCTTTGCTTTCTGGTATGACAGGTTTTCCAGTCTCATTTTGTACATTTCCTGCCCCAGACATGAAATCAGTCGTTTCTCTGAGGAGCCTTGGTTTCTTTTAGTGAGAAATGGTGTTTAGAGATAACAGTTTAGGCACAGAAGTGCTTATTGCTTCTGGATTGTTGGTTTTAGGCCTTTTCTGTGGCTAGAACTAGGAAATATGTATCATACTGATATATATCATACAGATAGTTTTTTTTTAATAGATCTTTATTCGAGTATAATTGCTTCACAATACCGTGTTAGTTTCTGTTGCACAACAAAGCAAATCAGCCATATGCATACACATGTCCCCATTATCCCCTCCCTCTTGAGCCTCCCTCCCATCCTCCCTATCCTACCCCTCAAATTCAGATTTACAGGGCTTTTACTCACTAGCATCTATCTTACACCCATCTCTCCTTTCTCCCATGTTGAAAATCTTGGTTTTCCATGATGCAAAATTATTGATTTGACTCCTCCTACAACAGTCTCAGAATAACAATACCAACACTACTGGCATCAATACAATTACTAAAAACAGCTTCTTTTCCCCCAGTTCCTTTTGTCTTTAGGATATGTCTCAGTGGGGATGTGCAGTCAGTTAACTATGCTTTTTATTTTTTAATTATTTATTTTTTGGCTGCGTTGGGTCTTTATTGCTGCGCATGGGCTTCCTCTAGTTGCGGTGAGCAGGGCCTTCTCGTTGCAGTGGCTTCTCTTGTTGCAGAGCATGGTCTCTAGGCACGCGGGCTTCAGTAGTTGTGGCTCGTGGGCTCTAGAGCGCGGGTTCAGTAGTTGTGGCGCACGGGCTTAGTTGCTCCACGGCATGTGGGATCTTTCCGGACCATGGCTCGAACCCGTGTCCCCTGCATTGGCAGGTAGATTCTTAACCACTGCACCACCAGGGGCGTCCCTAACTATGCTTTAAAGTCACTTTGAATAGTTCTTCTCTCTGTGGCTATGCCAACAACTGGTTATACATTTAAGTTTCTTTGCTTCATTTTACCTTGAATTTTGTGCTTTGTACAACAAGATATATTTTTTAGAAAGTCCCTGCCACTTCCACCCATTTCCCACCTTCTTGCTCTAAGTAACCACTTAAAATTTTATGATTTATCTTTCTCTTGCATAGATACTGATATAGATAGATAAATAGTATTTCCTGTGTTGAAGTTGTATCCACATTCAGATAAACTATAGTATATTATACATACTTTTTATCATTTTATACACTTGATAATATATCCTGAATCACAAAAAATACTAGGTTCAAATCCCACCTGTGTCTCTTACATGACCTTGGGCATGTATCTTATGCTGTCTGAGCCTCAGTTTCTCATCTGTAAAATCAGAGCAATAATATCCACCTTCAAGGGTTGTTATGAAAGTTACATATGTGTGTTAAGTACCAGCACAGCGTGTGACACATAGTAGATGCTCAATATGTAGTAGCTTTAATGGTTCTAAAGATTCTCTATTTAATTTTTATGTACCTCCCATTTGATGACACCCTATCATTCCCCATCAGTATCCTACAGTGAAGCTTAAGAGGGGTGGATGGGCAATTTGAGTCATTGCATAAAGATTCAAAGAATTAGAATGTTAATACTGGCAAGAGGCCTGAGAGAGCTCAGCAACTACCCTGCTTATTTTGGGGGGAGAGAACTAGAGACCTAGAGAGAGCAAGTGATTTGCTTAAGGGTACAAACCAGGATGGGAAAAGTCTGCTGGTGATGCCCAGCCCGAGTCTTTTTCAAGGTAACTTTTCTCTAAAGCAAAGTTCATCTTTTATAGTTGGTAGAAGTTTCTCTGTACATTCCTGCATTCTCTCTGTAAAAACAGAAGCTGGGTGAGGGATGGGTCAGGGAAACTATGCCTTGAAGAGAGTTTCTTCCCTCCCTTGGTATGTAAACATAGTAACATGACTGGGGCTGCTCCTTATCACGGAGCAAGGGCTCATGAATACATCCAGTTGGGGACTGTGGCAATGATAAGGAAGTTCATGGAGCAGTCCTTTATCCTCAGGGGGCTTTAGAACAATTAAAAACAACTTCGAGTTCATTAAAAAACCAAACATGGGCTGTAAAAATGTGTGTCAGTGCTTAAAACAATAATGCATTTTAATAGCATTGTCTTGTTTTCATTACCTCAACCTTTGGAGGTTGTAACTGTTATTAAATACTTCTGTTTTGTATATATGGAAACTAAGATTTAAGTAGGTTTTGTGACTCTCTAAGTTACACAGCTAATGAGCAGGAAAGCTGGGTTTAAATTCAGATCTGTAGTTCCCAATCCCATGCTCTTCCTCAGATGCTCACAAGCTGTTGATGCATTTCCATTCTAACCTGTTTCTGAGTTCATTTGTTTGGGAACAAAGAGAAGGATAAAACAGAAAGGGTATATTCTGGAACAATTTGAAGGCACTTGATATTTTACTAATTAGCTCAGCCATTCTTTCATTCATTCTCTGCTTATTCAGTGCCTTAAGAGTCTGGACTCGAAAGCCAGACTGCATGGTTTTTTTTTTTTGTTTTTTTTGTTTTTTGTGGTACGCAGGCCTCTCCCTGTTGTGGCCTCTCCCATTGCGGAGCACAGGCTCCGGATGCACAGGCTCAGCGGCCATGGCTCACGGGCCCAGCTGCTCTGCGGCATGTGGGATCTTCCCGGACGGGGGCACGAACCCGTGCCCCCTGCATCGGCAGGCGGACTCCCAACCACTGCGCCACCAGGGAAGCCCCAGACTGCATGGGTTTGAATCCTGGCTCTACCGCTTACTAGCTGAGAAGGTGACTTCCCTTCTCTGTGCCTCAGTTTTTTCATCACTATACTGGGGATAATAGTGCCTACCTCGTGAGTTGTTGAGTTCATTTGTAAAAGCTCTTAGAACTATGCCTCCTGCATGCTAAGAGCATTATAATCGTCCTTATGTTGCTCTTGCTGCTGAGGGATGTGTTTGGTGATCTGTGTTTCAGTGAAAAGAATCAGGAGTCCTGGGCTCTGGGTTAGGTCTGCCCCCAAGAGCCACGTGACCATGGGCAGGTTATCTGTCACCCTTGAACCTCAGTTTTCTCACCTGCAAAAGGAAGGGCTTTGACTCCATGATCTCTAAAGTCCTTCTACCTTCAAGTTTCAATGTTTTGAGGGGTCTGCCCTCTCTCATCACAAATATGGGAACCCATCTTAATAGCATAGTCTTTATAGCTGGAAGCTCATTTAAAAAATGTTCCTATTTCACTCTTAACAGAAAAGGAAAGGGAGGCTGATGCCTTTTCCCCCCCGTCTTTTTTTTTTTTTAAATTGAAGTATAGTTGCTGTACAATGTTATATAAATTACAGGTGTACAATAGTGGTTCACAATTTTTAAAGGTTATACTCTATTTGCAGTTATTATGAAAGTATTGGCTATAGTCCCTGTGTTGTACAATATAGCCTTGTAGCTTATTTTATACCTAATAGTTTGTACCTCTTACTCCCCAACTTGTATGCTGCCCCTTTCCCACCTCCTTCTCCCCACTGGTAACCACTAGTTTGTTCTCTATATCTGTGAGTCGGCTTCTTTTCTGCTATATTCACTAGTTCGTTGTATTTTTCAGGTTCCACAGGTAAGTGATATCATACAACAGTTGTCTTTCTCTGACTTACTTCTTTTAGCATAACACCCTTCCAGATCCATCCATGTTACTGCAAATGGCTAAATTTCATTCTTTTTGATGGCTGAGCAGAAGGAAGGGAAGTTTATGGCCTTTTCTACATGTATTTCTCTAAGTGTGATCCTCAGACCACCCACTTCAGAACTACCTGGGCTGCTGTTAGAAATACAGATGCCTGGGCTTCAGCCTACCCACTGAGTCAGAACTTCTGGACGTGGAGCCTGGATAACTACCTGTTTAATAAGGATTTCGGATGAATCCTATGGCAACTCATGTTTGAGAACTACTGGAGAAGGGAAGAGATGAAAAAGAATGTCAGCTTTGGGTCAGATAAACCAGAGCAGGGTTCTCAAACTTGAATGTGCACTTTAGTTAGTTGAGGATCTTGTTAAAAATGCAGATTCAGATTCAGGAGGTCTGAGGTGGGGCCCGAGAGTCTACATTTCTTGCAAAATTCCAGGTGAGGCTGAAGCTTCTGGTCCGCAGACCACACTTGAAGTAGCTAGGCTTCCTAGATCCATTCATGAGCTGTGTGACCTAGGGAAAAGTACTTAATTTTTCTCAGTCCCAGGTTCTTTATAAAGAGGGAGAAAGAAGTGCCTCCATCATAGGGTTGTTAGCTGGATTAAACCAAATAACGTATAGAAAGCTGCCTGCCACACCACCTAGCGTGTTAGCAGTTATAAAAGGTGTAGCCCCATCTGTATATCTATATATCTGAATACTACAGATAACAAAAGTTCCACACTCTCAGGGAGTGGGATGCTGGGGATGTGCTTTTTTTTTTTTTTTTTTTTTTTTTTTTTGCGGTACACGGGTCTGTCACTGTTGTAGCCTCTCCCGTTGCGGAGCACAGGCTCCGGATGCGCAGGCTCAGCGACTATGGCTCACGGGCCCAGCCGCTCGGCGGCATGTGGGATCTTCCCAGACCGGGGCACAAACCTGTGTCCCCTGCATCGGCAGGCAGACTCTCAACCACTGCACCACCAGGGAAGCCCTGGGGATGTGCATTTTTAACTGAGATCTGTAGGTGACTCTTATGCGCAAGAAAGTTGAAAACCCTGCACTCTGTCAAAGACAGGAAAAATCCCCAACCTAATTCTGAGTTCTCCAAAACCCACAGGCATCGGTTTGAAAATGTTTTACTTAGGAAGCCATGTGGTGAGGCCTTAAATAATGCTGTTGCTCCCCAAACAGCACAAATAATGAGAGTTTTTTGAGTCAGCTTTCATTGCTTTCTAAGCAAATGTACATTGGAAGACTCCTGCTTCCCCTCAGGATGTCAGAAATGGACCCAAATCATCAAATGCATGAACATGGCAATCTAACTCTACTGTCCAGGCATGCATGCCAGGAGATAAATGGGAAGGGGTGCCTGGGACAATGCCGAGTCATTGGCTCAGAGCTCTTGACCTTGACTGGGGTTCCTATGGGAGAGAAATCTGTTTGTACAGCAAACCATTTCCCTTTCCATGTGGGGCCTCTGGCTGTAACCTGACCTGGATTTAGAATCTGAAGTTTTCATTTATTGAGTTTGGGAAATGCAATTCAGCAAATCTTTATTGAGCATCCATCATGCCAGGCGCTGTGCTAGGTGCAGGGACCCAAGACTAGCAAGACAGTTAACATCTCTGGGAGGGGAGGTGGCAGGACATAATAAGTACATAAACTAACAAATGAATAAATAAGATCATTTTAGATTCTGACAAGGGCTAAGAAGGAAATAAGCAGAGAAATATAATAGGAAGAGGCAGAGTGAGACTGTAATTTGAAGAGGTCAGGGAACGCCTCTTTGAGGAGATGATAATTTAGGAAAGGCTCATAGCATGAGCATGAATTGGCCCATCAAAGAGGAGAGGAAGAACATTCCAGGAAGAAGGAACAGTGTGTGTGTAGACTCAAAGAACTTGGCTTGTTGGAATAACTGGAAAAAACCCAACATGGCTGGGGAGCGTGTGTGTGTGTGGGGTGTGGGTGGAGAAGTGGCCCCAAATGAGGTTGAAGAGATGACTAATAAGAATAGATGATACTTCTTGAGGACTTATAGTGTGCCAGGCCCTGTTCTAAGTGCTTTGCCTTTAGTAATTCCTTAATGCTCACAACAGCACTTATCATATCCATTTCACAGACGATGAAACTGAGGCACAGAGTGATTAACCAGGGTCAAAGTCAGGTAGGACCTGATCTACTAACAGTTTGCAGTGTCTGTCTGTTCCCTGCAAAATATGAGATAAGAAAGCCTAATTTGGGGACCCTTGTTCTCATGCCTTGTTTTTTTCTAGGCGCCTCTCCTCACCCTTTTGGTATTATTACCTTCTCACCACCCCCCACCTTTATCTCCCCATCCCCACCCCCATTGGTTACATAGAATATTATTGATAGAAAGGAGAATTTGAAAGGCTGGAAACTGGAAATGGGGATTCTTGTACTTTTGGACTACCATGCATAGCCAGCTAGTTGTTATTAATAATTTTTCTCTTCACTTATAATGACATTAAATAATTATTCATTAAATGCAGTGTGGTACAGTGGTTAGGGTAAGGAATCAGATGGAACAGATTTGAATGTCATTTCCCCCATTCATTATATATCCTGGAACCTAAGAACTTATCAGTTATTAGAAACATCATTAAGGTAATAAAAATAGATCAGGGGAAATACACTATACCAAAAATGTACATCATTTACGAGATTATCTTTATTCCAGAGACGTTAAAATGTGAGGGTGAATAAACATGGTGTTTTGGAATCAAGGGAATAGGGTGTGACAGTGGGGCGATTTCTCCAAACCTCAGGTATGTTATCTACAAAATGGGTGCAAGGACCCCTACCTTGCCAGGTTATGGTGAACAGGTCTAGAATTGTGAGCACAGGCAGACTGAGTATGTTCTCAAGGTACCAGGGAAGAAGGACAAGAAATGTGAAAAGTTCAGCTTTGATGAATGAATTCCGAATTTTGCAAAGACACATCAAGAAAGAAGCTATTTTAATTTCAAAATGTATGCAGGCTTTTAAAATTTGTTTTGCCACGTGTAGTTATCTTTACGTTGAATATAGTTGAGGGGGTGCACTGTCATTTTTCCTGTGCCCAAGTCCTCTGGAAGTCTTATCTGAACCCCGTTGGGAGGAGTGAATGAAGTAATTGCATGGTGAGTGATCAGCATAGTGCCCAGCACATAGCAAGGGCTTTGCACATGCGGTTTTTTCATCATTATTTCTTCACATCAGACCTTGGGTTCTCCACTGGGAAGATATAAAGAACCATGACTAGGGTGAACAAATAATTGTCACCTAAGCTGAGACAGTTTTGAGAGTGCAAGAAAGTACTATTATTAATTAAACAGTAATGATGGGTATAAACTGAAACTATCCCTGGTAAGCCAGGATGTGTGGTTTCTGTAACCACAAAGCCCAGATCCTATTGTCCAGGAATTTACTGGCTACTGGAGAGATATTAACAAATTCATTGCCCCCACGTGTCATGGGGTTCAAAGCCTCTCCAAGGCATGGACAATAATCTACCTATGTAAGAGTTCTTTCTCACGTCAAAGTTTCACATAACAAAAGATTTTGGTTTGTACGTGTGACTCTATTATATTAGAATTTTTCTTTGTAAAAGCTTCAGCAAGCCATGGGGATACCGTTCTGTGTGATGTAACAGAAATTCCTCTCCCACCTAGGGAGAAAAGACTTTCATTCTAAATTACGATGTTACGAGGAGAAGAAAGCCAATTAATTTCAGACTCTGCTAACCTGGGATTTGTGTTAAATTTGGCAGAGGTGGGGACTGGTCTTCCCTTTTGCTTTAGCTATTGGTAAATGGATTTGTTTCTTCCATATGCATGAAGTGGAAGCCTGGACATGGGGTTTAGAGGGAGTTAAAACTACATGATAATAATAGCTGATATATTCTGAGTGCTTAATGTGTCTCAGGTATTGGGCTAAGCTTTTCATGTGTATTAATTTATCTAATTCTCACCTCAGCCCTATGAAGTTGGTACACGAGGAAATTGAGGCCTAGTGAGGTTTGCTTAATTTTGCACAGTTAGTAGGAAAATGATGGAGCCATGAAACAAGTTACTATTCTCTACTATATCTCGAGAAAACTAAAATATCTTACCTACTTTTAATTGATATGAGAGGTTATCCAGGGGATGCAGAAAAAAATAAAACATTGTGTAGCTAAAGTTTACCTTCACTATGAAGCCCACTGCACCTTGTATGTATAACTTATATTCTAATTATAAATTTTCATTTTTGTCTTCCTTCTAGACTTTGAGCAACTTGGTTATATGCAGATCTGTCACATTTGGTGTCCAGCACATTGCCTGGAACTCATATTAGTGCTCATTACTTTCTTTACTGATTGATATTTATTGTTTAATATTTACTGTAGGCCCCTCTGTATGTCAGACACTCTGCTAAGTGTGGGGATAAGCAATGAAGAAGACCCACCTGGCTCTTGTTTGAATCAAGCTCGTTATCCCACACCCCTAATGCATCATTGTGCAATGAATAGTCACAGGAAGGACAAATTGAGCCACAGAGCTGGAGGAGCCTTAAATTCTAACATGCCTCAGAGTCTCAGGCAAGACAGAGCCTTTAGGTTGAGAATAAGGGGGAAAAGTGAGCTGTTGACTAGGCAAGAAAAAATAATGCAGTTTCTCTCAAACCCTAGGGTATATACAAATCATCTTAGGTACTTGTGAAAAATGACAATTACAGGCACTGCTTCCAGAGGATATGATTTAGTGGGTCTGGAGCACTCAAGGTCATTGATTCATTTACTCAACAAATACTTCTTGAGATCCTACTATGTGCCAGTCACTGTTTTGGAAACTGGGGTTCAGCAGTTAATAAGCTAGACATGTCCTTACCTGTAAGGAGCTTACATCCCAGTGTAATCTCTATCAGAGAAGATAAAGATGAGTAAGATCATTCCAAATTGGGAAGAATGTTATGAAGTAGGGTTGAAGAATGGCCTGCAGGGAGGGGTAAGGGATTACTTTATACTTTGGCGTCAGAGGAGGCCTCTGTGAAGAACTGACATTTGCGTTGATTGTTGAAGCGTGAGAATGAACCAGCCATACACAAAGCTGGGGAAGAAGGTTCTAGGTAAAGGTTCTGTGGGATTGCCATGTTCAAGGAGCAAAAAGGAGACCAAGATTGGATTAAAATGAGCTACAAGATGAGGTCAGAGAGAGAGGCAGGTGCGGGATCATGTAACACCTTGTAGGCCACGATAGTGAGTTTGGATTTTATCCTAAGAGCAGTGTGAAGCTTTAGAAAGTTTTGAAGTAGGAGAAAGCCATTATCCTTAGACTACACTTTGAGAAACACTGATAGTGTGGCTTGGCCTTAGCCAAAGAAACAGTCTCCTGGGAAACTCACCTTATCACCTTCCCACCCTGTCCCCATCATTTGCTCTTCTCAGGGTAGCTACCACATGCAGTGGTGGTCATCTTTCTCCGTCACTGGTATTACCTGAGTGCTAAGTGGACACATTTGGCTGAGGCGCCGTGACAAACAGTTGACACAGTCACCTCATAAAATGGTTGTAGCTGATGAAGTAAGGGGCGTACGCTCCTTCAGAGTCCCTGGTGTCCTGAAGAGAGAAAGAACAGCTGTTTCCTCTGTGCTCATTAAGGACTTAAGCCTTCTTCATATTAAAGAGTTTCCATAAACAAAACCAGAGATTACTGGATGTTCCCACGAAAATTGTGTAATTGAAAGTCGTCTGTAAAAGGGGGGCTCTTGGTGTTGGCGAATGGCATGATCCAGAGGCCTGGGGGGCCAGAGGGCCAGGGCAGATTCCCAAGCTGCAAGGGATTGTCCTTCTGGATTAACGTTGTTCTTGAAGATGAGTCCTGAACCTGAGGAAGTGATCATAATAATGCCTGTTTCCCAGCCTTTGCCTCAGACTTTTGATCCAGCACTGAGTTTATCCTGCATGGCCGTGCCTTCTCTCTGGGTCACTCTTGAACTAGGGATGCACCGTCGATTTATCTTCCCCAGGTGGCAGCAGACTTTTCTTCTTGTGCTGTTCTTGCCTTGGGGAGCGTCTCTGTCTTATATCCCCCCAATGCAAGATTACTGAGAACTTCTGGAATCTTCCAGAGAATTCAGGTGACATTAGATGGTGCTACCGAACAAGTCCTCTGTAAATGTTGTGTTATGTATCCTTGAGACCCAGGCCAGCCCTCCATCCTCTTCTCTGAGAGCTGCCTTCCCTTTGGCTGCCATGTTTATAGGATGAGATCCTTGCCTTCCTGGCCAAGGCTGACAGGATGAGGTATGGACACCTGAGTCAGTGTGGGCCAAACAAGTTCTCTGTCCTGAAAGATTCAAATGAAGATTCAGAGATGCCATCCATTTCCAGTTGGTTGCTAGAATCAAAGACATAGGAGCTCTGGATCTGTGTTGTCTAGTTTCTGCCACTAAGCATTGGTCATTTGAAATGTGACCGGTACAAATTGAGATATTCTGTAAGTGTAAACTACATATTAGATTTCAAAGACTTGACATGAAGAAAAAATTTAGACTATCTCATTAAAAATTTTTATATTGATCACATGTTGAATTGTATTTTGAATATATTGATGAAAGCTACATTTAAGAAATAATTTTACTTTTAAACTGATTTTTTAATGTGTCTACTAAAATTTTTTAAATTACATTTGTGACTCACATTGTATTTCTCTTGGAAATTGCTACTCTTGATCTTGTCACATGTTCCTGGAGAAAGAGAGAAAACTGATCCATAGGGAAATAAGAATGAAGCACATGCTCAGAGAGATGCAGATACACATGAACATATGGCTCCAGAAGGAGAGAGAGAGATTGAGGGAGAGGGGAAGAGAGGGAGAGAGGGGAGGGAGGGGGAGAGAAGAAGGGGTGGGGCTGGGGGTGGGCCAGAAAGAGTCAGAGACAGAGAATCAGACAGAGACAAAGTAACAGGAAAAGTCTGCCTGGGTTCCTGATGACAGTTCGGTTCTTGGTTTCAGTCCATGGAGAGGCCTGTCAGCATTTCCAATCATTTGGTTCTAAGATGCAACTCCATGTTCTTTTAATAAAATGTCCTTTTTGGCTTAAGTCTATTTGAGCTTACTTGCAGTGAAAAGAGATACTTCTGAGATGCAATGATCTATCTATCCATTGCTGAAACACAGGGATAAGGTGAGAGTATAGATACCATCACATAGCCTAAGATGGCAAGTAGCTGGCACATTTGCTACCAGTTTCTTATCCATGCCATGCCGGACATTGCTAATCAATCACAACCCCAGGCATGACCTTAGAATCCTTTTCAATGTTAGATATCTGGTCAGCCACCCTTAATAGAGTAGAAATGGCATATGAAGAAAATGCTATTTGTTATTCTTGAGAAAAATCACTGAAGTAAAAGCCTGAGGAGACACAGATTTTTGGTCCAGTTGAAACATGAACTTTTTTTTTTAAGCCATTTCATTTTTCTAAGCCTCAGTAGCCATGTCCGTAAAATGACAGTACTTACCCACAGGGTTGTTGTGAGAAATGGGTATAGTAATAGACACTGTAGCCCTTGGAAGTAAAAACACAGATGCGAATTGCTGTTCTGACCAAGGCCCTCAGCTTTCAGGGCCAATCAGAGTCTCTCCTCCTCTGCCCTCAGCCTCAAGACATCTTTGTAGTAGAAGGGCCCTGGGTTTTGAAAACAATTCCTAGGAACCGTTGTAAATGAAATGGAGCTGTTTTCAGAAGCCAACCAAAGCCCATCAATTTCAGGTCGTCTTATTTTATTGTGTTTTATTTTTATTTTCTGCACATAGGAAGTTGGCACTAAGAGGCAGTACTGACAAGAGTCATTTTGGAAAATGACTCATCTGGAGTTTGCTGGAGGTGCCTGAAATTGGTAGAACTTCAGCCTTTGGGAGAAAAAAAGGAGGTGTGTGTGTGTGAGAGAGAGAGAGAGAGAGAGAGAGAGGGAAATTGATTTACGTTCCTAAGTTCTGTTCTGTCGCCGAAGCATCTGGAAAGCAGTTCTCAGAGAGCAAGAGCACAGTATGACTGGGTCTGGGTCTAATGCAATTGGTATTTCTTCTTGCGATATTAAAGTGTTTGTTGAAGAGACAGGGCTGTGGATTCAGACTAATGAAATCTACTCATAATTATGGCACGTATGTAGGACAGATTTTGTTTCAGATGATCTTTCTCACTTCCCCAATTAGCAAAATCAAAATTGTGAACACATATGATCTAATTTGGGGCTTCAAAACTATGGCCACCATACCCATAATGCACTGCTTTCCTCCTTCAAGCCCAGAGGAGACTGTCATTGTGGCCACTTCTGAGTTATAAGCATGACCAAGGGGATGTATCTATCAGACACTGTCCATCGTCCCATGTCCTGGCTTCAAGAGCCTCGTCCTAAGAAGTCAGGAAACAACATAGTAACTTTGATAATAGCTAACAGTTATGTTGCGCTTAAAATATGCCTTATTCTATCCTAAGCACTTTACACGTATTCACATAGTTTAATCCTCACAACAACCCAAAAGGTTGTTATTATCCCTGTTTTGTAGATAAGGAAACTGAGGCAAAGAGAGGTGGGGTGATTTGCCCACGATCCTTCAGCTGGTGAGTGGAAGAAGTCACACTCCCAGTGACTCTGTGAAGACCTGGGCCACTAGGCAGGGAGAAATGAATTCCGGAGCTATTATGAGGAAGGGTGAGCGCTACTCATCTCCAGAAATAACAGTGCAGAATGTCAGAGCGGAAAAGGAAGTCAGTGACCGCACTGTCCTCCCGGTTTATTTTAGAAATGAGGAAACTGAGGTCCAGAAAGGTTAAGTGATTTGCCTGAGATCATGTAGAGAGTCAGAGGTAGAGCCAGGGAGACCACTCAAGTGTCCTGACTCCTGTTCTGTCGTCAATCCATGATTCCCTCACTGCTGTGTGGTCCTGATGGTAAGTCCCGTCCAACTGCTGCCCGTGGCCTTTCAGGTTAGGTCTCTTAGGATGCTTCCTGCTCCTGTGCTTTGGCTGATCTTTCCTGCAAAGGGAGAATTGAGGTCCCAGTCTTGGAGTTAAAATGTCATTTCTGACTCCTGTCTTTCATCTGTCATTGTCATCAGTCCACCCTTCACTTTCCCATCAGACTTTTTCTCACAACTCTGCCTGACAGTTCATCCCTTCTCTTCTCCAGAGCCTCAACAGTCCTTCCTCTCCCCTAGGATGTGGTGGTGTAGAGGACCACATCCCCGGGCCACAGTGATGGGTCCGGGGTTGTGCGTGTGACCTCATCTGAGTCAATGACACTCACTCTTGAGACTTAGCAAAGGGTTAGTCTCTTTCCTAAGGAGTTGCTAAACTCATAGGATATAAGCCTGGTGGGCAACCTGAGATCCTGTCAGAGAACAAAGCAACACAGTGACAATCCATGGACTTAATTATATAAGCCAATAGTTTCATTTTTCACTGAAGCCAGTTTGAGTTGGATTTCTGAGAATTTATAAACAATTCTGCAATACTCCTAATATACCAATAGATTGGTATTTTCTCAAGTTTGTTCCTAGACTCTCCATTACTTAGATAAATATTGAGTATCTATCATAAGTATAGGTAACAAAGACCGATAAAGATGAGCAGGACACAGTCCTTGCCTTCAGTTGCCTACTAGTCTAGCAGGGGAGCGAAGACTCATACTTAAGTGTCTAACATACAAACTAGAAGGTAAAAGTGGCCTGGGGGATATGCAAACAGTATGCTGTGGAGGTGTAAAGGAGGAAGAGTCCACACTCAGTTGGAGAGTAGAGTAAGGCATTTCTTTTTTTTTAAATTTTTTTTAATTAATTTTTATTTTTGGCTGCGTCGGGTCTTTGTTGCTGAGCACAGGCTTTTCTCTAGTTGTGGCGAGCAGGGGCTACTCTTCATTGCGGTGTGTGGGCTTCTCATTGTGGTGGCTTCTCATTGCGGAACACAGGCTCTAGGCACGTGGGCTTCAGTAGTTGTGGCACTCGGGCTCAGTAGTTGTGGCTCGCGGGCTCTAGAGCACAGGCTCAGTAGCTGTGGCGCACGGGCTTAGTTGCTCTGCGACATGTGGGATCTTCCCGGACCAGGGCTTGAACCCGTGTCCCCTGCGTTGGCAGGCGGATTCTTAACCACTGCACCACCAGGGAAACCCAACATTTCTTATAGTACATAGGATTTGAGATAGGATTTGAAGATTGGGGAGGAACAAGAACAATTCCAGACAAAGAAACCAACATAAAGTAAAATGTAGAAATGGAAACCTTCTGGACACAAAAGGGGAATAAATGGAAAGTCCAGATCTTTCAGAGCAGGTATTTCAAAAGGGCAGGTATCAGAAAATTCAGTTCATTGTGTCAAATATGACAAAATGTGGCCACATTAATATTATACTAATGTCATTTCACCTAGGACCATGTCAGTTTGGTAAACAGCTGTATCTTCAAAACGTTAAATTTTTTTAAATGAATGAATGAATGTTTACCCCTTTCCCCCACTACACAGAAACCCCATGAAGGCAGCAACATGTTCTTGGTCTCCATTTTATCCCCAACTCATAGAGCAGTGTCTGGCAGAGTGAATGCTCAGTAAGTATCGTTGAATAAATTAATGAATATTATGGAAGGCTTTCAAAGTCAGACCAAGGGCTTTGTACCCAGCTCAACAGATAATGGAGGGTCCTCAAAAAATTTAAGGAAAACTCAATATTTAATGAGCACCAACTATGTGCCATCCACTCTGCAGATGTGTGACATGATCAGGGCTGTGCTTTAGAAAGAGAGACTGGGTAGCAGTGAAGAGAAAGAAGAGACATTGGAGTAGAGAGTCAGCTAACATCACTATTAACTCGTATTGAAAGTTATTGGATCCTGATCGTGAAGACAGTGTTATTAGAATAGAAAGCAGAGGACAGCTGTGGAAGTAAAATGGCAGGTTTGGTACCAGTCTCAGAAAAGAAGTTGGGAAGAGGTTCTGAGGGATTGTGCAGCAAATTATATTTTCCAAAGATGGCCACAACAGTATCTTCTTTCCCACTACGTCAAAAATAAAGCCTAATTCCCCTACTCTTGAATCTGAGTGGGCTTATCATTCAGTTGCAACCAAAACAATATGGTGGAAGTGACATACGTGACTTCTGATGGGAAGCCATAAAAAGTGACCCAACTTCTGCCATGCTGTCTGGAATAATTTTACCCTTGATATCTTCAGTCACCATGTAAACAGCCTGACTACTCAGAGGTTGCCATGCTCTAAGAAAGCCCAAACTTGTCCCCGTGGAAAGACCGCAAAGAGACCCCAAGACCACACTCAGAGAAAAAGAGAGAGATGCTTGAATGGACCCAGCAGGTGCAGCCATCCCCTCACTGTTCTAGCACTATTAAGAGACACCAGGGAAGAACCACCCAGCTAAGCCCTTTCTGAATTCCTGACCCACAGAAACTATGACAAATAATAGGTATATTTGGTTCCAGCCATGTTGAGTATACAAAAGGATGCTGCAGACATGATATCCAGCTGTCTGTGAGGAATGTGGATCTGGCATTTATAAGTAAAGGCCAGACTAGGGACATAGATTGAAGTGTCAGTTGAAGAGATGTGAAGCTCTGAAGTTGTGGGAATAGATAAGTTGTCAAGGGAGATAAAATAGCCAGAATAGAGGAGGGCCCAGAGCCACATTTGGTTGGGTGAGGAAGAGAAGCTGGTGTAGAATAAAGAGATGTTATTAGATAGTTACATCATTATTAGTTGGTTCATATGCTTACTGTCTGGCTTCCCTGACTAGACTTCAGATCCGTAAGAGCAATGATCAAATCTGGTTTTGCTGCATTAATAAGTACATTAATCGGGTTTGCTACAGTAACAGACTACCCCATAATCTCAGTGGCTTTCAGCAACAAACACTTCTTTTTCACTTTTGTAATACTCATGTTCTGCTGTTGGTCAACAGTAGCTCTGTTGCAGGCAGCCATCTGCTCCATGTATTTTCTCGTGCCAGGATTCAGTGGAGAGAACAGTCTTTATCTGGGACATGCTGCTATTAGGAAGGAGAGGAGGAGCAAGAGGTCTGCAGAAATTGGTGATAGCTCTGAAAGCTTCTGCCTGGGTGTGGCGTATGTCACGCCTGCTCCCATTCCTTTGGCTAGGGCTTGACACATGGCCAAGCCAAAAGCAACCTCCAGGAAGCACAGCAAGTTACATTGCTATGAGTGAATGTGTAACCCTCTTACAGAGATGTGGGTGAGGGTGAAAGATTGCAAACCACAACTTACCCCTCCCACCAAAGTAACCCTCATGCCTAATACAATCCCTGGCACCTAGCAGGAGCTCACAAATATTTGTTGAATGAATGAGTGCTTGAACATGATCAGGGAGGTAGGAGATCAAAGGATAGGCATTGTTCAGAAACTCGAGGAAGATTTGACCTCCTAATTTCAAAGAGAATCTGAGAGCAGAAAACAATAGACTTTATGAATCCAATGAGCTCATTTAAGTGTATTGCACATATAGGTGGACTTTTTTTTTTTTTTTTGCGGTACACGGACCTCACCGTTGTGGCCTCTCCCGTTGCGGAGCACAGGCTCCGGACGCACAGGCTCAGCGGCCATGGCTCACGGGCCCAGCCGCTCCGCGGCATGTGGGATCCTCCAGGACCAGGGCACAAACCCACGTCCCCTGCATCGGCAGGCGGACTCTCAACCACTGCGCCACCAGGGAAGCCCCTGGACTATCTTTATTCATGGACAATTTCACAGACGCCTGACTCAGGTGTGGATCCTGCAAGAGAAATTCGTTTGCCCACAGTTCCAGGACACTTCTACTCTGCATCCTCCCTGAACACCACCCTTCCTTGATTGCTAGTTCCATTTGGATCTCTTAGAAATGGGAGCTGTTCGGTGTGAGCTTAGGATGCAAATGCTCAATGCACCTAGAATTATGTGAACTATCAAAGAATTATGTGAAAGGAAAGAAGCCATTCTCCACATCTTTTGCTTGGAACAAGATCGGGTCATGCTCTTTGAGATAGCAGAGAGGTCATTGCAAAACTAGCTGTGGATATGGAGGGGTTTCAGACTGGGGGAGAAAAGGGAGTGGGAGTTGGCCCTGTAAACAACAGAATGAATGAGAATGCTGCTGTGTTTTAACTTAGAAATATCCATGCAAGCCATGCTTGTTAGCTTTTTAAATTTTTAATTCAAACTAATGAAAAATTGAAATGACATGGGAGGTTCCATGAGATTTAGCCAAACTAAGTAGGTCTTGTGGAATCTGACTGCAAAATTAGTTATGGATGGCTTTTGGCAAAAGCCACTACTGAGATTAAAAGACCGCCTGCCTGTTCCTAAAAGGTGGTGGTGTGCACTATGAGGCCCCGGGTGGTCTCTTGCAAGGTTCCCTGTTGTTGTTCTGTTTATAATTAACCTAGAAGATAAAAATTAAAAAAAAATATGGAAATGGCATAGAGATGCAACAATCTGTGAATTAGAAACCATGAGAAAAGCAACCACTGAATGATTGTAATACCTTCCTTACATGGAGCTAAGTATCTCACATGAATTTGTCTGTCTTCAATATCTGAAACTATTTTGGGTAATGAATTCTGATCCTCTGAGTGTCTGGGCCTTAACCTTATCTTGAACCCTCAGTGTGAGCAGAAGGGAGAAATTGGAACTTAGTCTTCTTTTCTTTCTAGCCAATGGGTAGTTTAGTAGAATTTCATGTTAATGCAGCAAGAACCTGTGGATTAAATCCAGTTAGTTTTGTTCTGTCATTTAGATTTCATACATCATTCTGGCTTGCCACCCATCTTGAAAATTGGGTAGAAGGATGAACACAGATTATTCCTCATTGCTAGTAAGCCTTCAAGTGTTAGTGCTCCATGTTCCTGCCACACTGAGCTGCTCGGTTCCCCAAGCATCTAAGCTCTTTCCAGGCTTAGGGCCTTTGCAGGGCTGTTCCCCCTGCCTGGTACATTTTATTCTGCTCTCTTGTCCTGGCTAACTTCTCAGGTCTCAGTTTTAATATCCTTTCTACAGAGAAGATGTCCCTAACTCTCTGTACTCCTCCCCATTCCATCTGCACTGTGTTCTTCCTCCATTGAGCTTGCTCATGGCACTGTGCTCTTTCACCATTTGTGATTCTCTATTTGCCTGTTTGGTTGTTTACTGTGAGGGCAGTGACAGTATCTGTTTGGTTCCCCGCTGCTTCCCTAGCACCCAGCAGAGTGCCAGGCATGTGGCTGCTTATAGTTGCTGGATGAATAAAAGTTACAGTAAGTAAGTAAGATATTATAACAGTAAGTTAGTGAAATCCAGGAATGTTTCACTTTAGAGATGGAAAGACCTTGGAGGTTATGTGGACCTAATACCAGATCCATGTTACTTGATAGCACTTTTGTTTTTTTCAGTCTATTCTATGAGTATGCCACAGCTTATTTATTCTTCTGGCAATTGGCATTTGGTTTGTTTCTGGTTTCTTGCTATAATAAACAATGCATGTATCAACATTCCTATGTATGTTTCTTTGTGCACATTTGCAACAATTTCCCTAGAGCATGTGCTTAGCAGTGGAACTGCTAAGTAATAGGATGGGCATATCTTTATCTTTACAAGATAACACCATTTATTTCCCAGAGTGGCTGTTGGCAATCATCACTCCCAGTAGCTGTGTCTGAGTGTTCCTGTTGCTCCAGTTCCTTGGCAACATTTGATCTGAACAGATTTCTTAACATTTACTAATCTCGTGGGTGCAAAATGGTGGTTTCAATTTTCATGAGTCCCATCTGTTTAGGCCAGAGGTCGCCAACCAGCTGTGCATGGCTGAATGAGGCCTGCAGTCTGGATGCCATCCATGGATGTGTTTTGTTTGACCGAAGGGTGTTTTTGAACCAAAAAATTGAATTAGTTGCCAGCATTTGAAAATTGGAAGATTTCACTTAAGAATCTGGATTTCTGGTTTTTTTTCTTGAGGGA
Organism: Monodon monoceros; assembly: GCF_005190385.1. Lineage (NCBI taxonomy): Eukaryota > Metazoa > Chordata > Mammalia > Artiodactyla > Monodontidae > Monodon > Monodon monoceros. The sequence continues at coordinate 135,066,589 of NW_021703768.1, forward strand.
AAAATGAGATGACAGCACTACACAGAAACCTTATTCACACCTGACAACAACTGCCTCTGCTTGTCAGGCAGGGGATGTGCTTTGAAAATCGGCCAGAGTTTTACAGCCAGCCTATACCTTTTGGTTCTCTTAGCTTCCTGGCTCCCGTAGGTTTTTTAATTGTCTGCCCTGTTTTGCATCTTCATAAATAGAGAAAGGCCTCAGAAGTGGGTTGGTGGTAGAGGGTACCCCCTCCACCCAGGTTAGACCAGGAATAGCCCTGCACAACAGAGCTCTGGACATATGGTTCCAGATAAAGTCTAGAACAGTCGCTAAGCTCAGGGCTGCTTCTTTCCTAAAACATCTCCGTTCATTTTCGTGTGCTGTGTGCTCTCCCTTCTCCTACCCCTTCCTTGGATGTTGTCTTCCCTGACTCTGAACTTCTGAGCTTCTTGGTCTGCACTTCTTTTGAGCCACCTATTTCTCTTCACCATGTATTATCGTTATTTGTGTACTTGCCCCCTTTCCTCTCTTTTGCTGAAAGCTCCTTGAGGTTTGGGACCATGTATTTATATGTCTGTCATTTTAATGTTTATATTTGTTTTTTGTTCTTCACAGTACTTTAAAGTGATGGCTTGCACACAGAAGTTTCATTCATTCATTTCAACACACATTTACTAAGTGTTCATATGCCAGGCTTTGTGCTAGGCACTAGGACCATGAGATGCCATCATTGCCTTCAAGGGTGTGACAGCACCCTGGGAGAAAGGACCACATTTGTTCATGCATTCAGTCTCTCAAACAACAGACTTATGTTGAATGCTTACAGTGGGCCAGGCACTGTGCTAGGTGCCGGGAAGCAAAAACAGACAAGAGGGACTTCCCTGGTAGTGCAGTGGTTAAGAATCCGCCAGCCAATGCAGGGGACACGGGTTCGAGCCCTGGTCCGGGAAGATCCTACATGCCGCGGAACAACTAAGCCCGTGCGCCACAACTACTGAGCCTGAGCTCTAGAGCCGATGAGCCACAGCTACTGAAGCCCATGTGCCTAGAGCCCATGCTCCACAACAAGAGAAGCCACAGCAATGAGAAGCCCACATACCCCAACAAAGAGTAGCCCCCGCTCACCGCAACTAGAGAAAGCCTGTGCACAGCAACAAAGACCCAGTGCAGCCAAAAATAAATAAATTTATTAAAACAAAACAAAACAAAAAAACAGACAAGATCCTTGCATCTTGGAGGTTAGAGACTAGTGAGGAAACAGATATTCAGTTGCCTGTAACTCAAGAAGCTGACCTAGTCTGAGAGTTGGAGGGGGGCAGGCAAAGTGAGACTTGAGCTGAGATTGGCATGATAAGCATATGTGAAAGCCTTATGATGCGAAGGAGGAGGCCCAGCTCACAGACCAGGAAGCAGAGTCATTGTGGATAGAGCCTAGAGTTTTAGGCACAGGGTAGCGGGAGATGAAGCCGGAGATGGAGATATGGACTAGACCCCAAGAGGAAATCAGTGCAGTCTAGTGTTTAGATGCTAAAATGGAGGTGCATAGAATGGAGACATTCAGTTTTTGATTGAATTAGTGCACAGGTAAGTGAATATATGGATGACACTTCTAGAAACTCACCATCTAATAGGATAGATAGGATGTCTCATAAACAGTTATTGTTGTTCTTTAATCAGGAAGGGGCAGAATGGATGTTGAACATTTCAGAGACCTGCAAATTCTTCACTATCTACAATAAGAAGAACGCAGTGAGCCTGGAGATTTATTAAAGATGGGTGGCTCTTTGCCCTCACACCTGACTGAAAAAGGAATAGCCTTCCCCAGGCTTCTATAGTCCCTGAAAAGAGGAGGATTGTTGCCTGTAGAGGATTAGCTGAAATAGGTCCATAATGGGCCAGCCCTAAGTTATTGACAGCACTTGGCACTTAGCTGTAAGGAGCAAGTCTTATTTCATAAGCTCTTGCCTTGCCAGTGTACCTCAAGGTTTCCGAGGTGAACAATCCTAATAAGTAGGTTTTTCCCCTCCGTCTGCGGCGTTCAGGCTGACTGAAAGCTTCCTGCCCCTGAGTTGATATTCTAGGCCATGCCTGTAGCAGACCTTAGTCAGGAACACAGTTGAAGACTAAAACGTCCTTGGGAAACCTCCCCCTTGACCCAATGACACTCTTAAGAGTGGAGGAACTTTTTTCTCGTAGAATTTGTCAAAGTTGATTCCTGAAAATTATAGCTAAGATGTATAAGCCCCTGCTGTCCTGTAGCTGGGTTGTTTGTTTGTTCTGTTGTTAGTTTATCAGATATTAACAAAAGGAGCCTCCTGTTGCACTGATGCTTGGTGCCATGTTGGTCCCTTTGCTCACTCCATCCTTTTGCCTGGAATGCCCTCCCTCTTTTCAACAGTCCTGTCTTCCAAGACGCCTTCCCCAATAATGCCAGACCACAGTGCTACACCTCCTTCCTGGCCTCCCTATAGCTCTTACCAATTACTCTGTACTTCAGTATTTGATTATATTATTTATTCTTGCACTTTTTAATATGTATATGTCTTGGTTCTTCAACAAGATTACAACTTGAAAATAGGCCGACAGGTACTTGTTGAATATAATGAATGATATGTAAAACTTAAGGACAAGGACTGAATTATATCCTCTTTGCTAGCCCCTACTATATTGAGTCCATTGATGGGATCATAAGAAATATTCAGAAAATATTTTTGTTTGTTTGTGTTTTTAAATTTTGTTTTGTTTTTTCCTTTTGTGATTGGTTTATTTCACTTAGCATATGTCTTCAAGGTTCATCCATGTTGCAGCATGTATCAAAATTTTATTCCTTTTTAAGGCTGAATAATTGTGTAGACTTTTTTTCATTGAAGCATAATTGATTTACAGTGTTTCAAATGTACAGCAAAGTGATTCAGTTATATATATTTATTCTTTTACAGATTCTTTTCCATTATAGGTTATTATAAGATATTAAACATAGTTCCTTGTGCTATGCAGTAGGTCCTTGTTTATCTATTTTATATATAGTAGTGTGTATCTGTTAAACCCAAATTCCCAATTTATCGCCCCCCACTTCCCCTTTGGTAACCATAAGTTTGTTTCCCAAGTCTGTGAGTCTGTTTCTGTTTTGTAAATAATTCATTCCTATTCTTTTTTGGATTCCACATATAAGCGATATTATATATGTCTTTCTCTGCCTGCCTTACTTCACTTAGTATGATAATCTCTAGGCCCATCCATGTTGCTGCAAATGGCATTATTTCATTCTTTTTGATGGCTGAGTAGTATTCCATTGTGTGTATATATACCACATCTTTATCCATTCATCTGTCAATGGACATTTAGGTTGTTTACATGTCTTGGCTGTTGTAAATAGTGCTGCTATGAACATTGGGGTGCATGTTTCTTTTTGAATTAGAGTTTTCTCTGGATATATGCCCAGCAGTGGGATTGCTGGATCATATGGTAGCTCTATTTTTAGTTTTTTAAGGAACCTCCATACTGCTCTCCATAGTGGCTACACCAATTTACATTCGCACCAACAGTGTAGGAGGGTTCCCTTTTCACCACACCCTCTCTAGCATTTATTATTTGTAGACATTTTGATGATGGCCATTCTGACCAAAGTGAGGTGGTACCTCATTATGGTTTTGATTTGCATTTCTCTAACAATTAGTGATGTTGAACATCTTTTCATGTGCCTCTTGGCCATCTGTATGTCTTTGGAGAAACGGCTATGTAGACCTTCTGCCCATTTTTTGATTGTGTTGTTTGTTTGTTTGTTTTGATATTGAGGTATATAAGCCATTTGTATATTTTAGAAATTAATCCCTTGTCAGCCTCATCATTTGCAAATATTTTCTCCCAGTCTATAGGTGTCTTTTCATCTTATTTATGGTTTCCTTTGCTGTGCAACAAAAATACATATTTTGTATATCCACTGAAGCTCACCAGAGGTGATTTGTGAGATTGAGGGCACACAGCTCTGGTCCCAGCTAGGTCCAGTCCCATGATCACACACTTCCTGCCAAAACGAGCCTGACTTCCCTCCCAGGTCATGCCTTTAGACTCTGTACACAAATTCTAGAACTGTTGATTTGCTCCTTTAAACTACCTTCAATTTCAAAATTATCGGCTTCACCTGCCCTGGTCTTTTTGCATGAGTCTACTTGGAGGACATTTTTGAGCCAAGGGCTTGAATATTATGGTTTTTGTTGTTTTTTATTATTACTACTACTTTCTAATATACCTCAGTGAAAGTGTAAAGTCATCACAAAGTAAACGGTCTAAATTTTTTATAGAAGATGATGAGATTAGCACAATGTCCGTTTAAAAGCACTTGCACAAAACCCGAAATTGAGCTGCCAGCTGCTCCCACCATTTTTTGGAAATATTCAGAAAATATTTTTGAAGCAAATTAAATGAACAGAAGTTAGACTGAAAAGCACTGTATCACAGTCTTTAAGAGCATAGACTATGGAATTAGGTTTCTAAGTTACCAGCTAAGAACTTAGACAAGTTCAGTAATTTCTCTGTGCCTAAATTTTCCCATTTGTAAAATGTGAATTTTAGTAGAGCCCACTTAAAAAGGTATTGATGAAGACTGAAAAAGATAATGCACATACACAAGGCTAACCCATAGCCGAGATTAGCTGCAAATGAGAACATGAACAATTTAACTGTGCAGGAATATTGAGGGTTTGACTAGGGCTTCCCATTGTAAGAGGAAGCAAAGAAGTTGATGGAGCTTAGTTTATTGGAGCTTATAATCAACCTCAAAATACAAAAGGCCTCCAGGGACCATTCCAAAGTGAGAGACCGATGAAAGGTAGTGTGTGTAAAACAAAGCAGGATAGAGCAGACTGGTATTTTCTCAAATTCACAACCCTCATACCAAGTCAGTGTAGTTATTCCCTTTTCACTCTTTTACCATTCTCAGAAAAGTGTGATGGAATTTTCATTTGATAGAATCATTTTGGTGGTCCTTGTTCAGCTCCACTTGAACCCTTGCTAATCTCCTTTTTTTTTTTAAAGAGGAGCATGTACCTTGGGCTGTAATCCTTTGATAGAATACTGTATATTTTTAGCTGGAATTCAATATCATTATTCTGCTATTAAGTTTTATGACTATCTTTTTTTCAAATAATAGCCCTGTTTTTAATTTTTTTTCTTTATTGTTATTATTTTTTTTTGGCTGTGTCAGGTCTTAGTTGTGGCATGTGGGGTCTTCGTTGAGGCATGTGGGACCTTTTTCGTTGCGGTGCATGGGCTTCTCTCTAGTTGTGGCATGAGGGTTTTCTCTCTCCAGTTGTGGTGCATGGGCTCCAGGGCCCAGGGCTCTGTAATTATAGCACGCAGGGTCCAGAGTGCATGGGCTCTGTAGTTTGTGGCACACGGGCTCTCTCGTTGAGGCGCGCAGGCTCAGTAGTTGCGGCGTGCGGGCTTAGGTGCCCGGCGGCATGTGGGATCTTAGTTCTCCGACGGGGATCGAACCAGCGTACCCTGCATTGGAAGGCGGATTCTTTACCACCAGACCCCTGGGGAAGTCCCTATGACTGTTTTTTATAAGTAATACTGTCTTTACCATTAACAGTACACGTAATATAAAGTTTCCTTTTACATTTTTTTAGCAAAAAAGATAGTTTTTTTATACACCTTTATTGGAGTGTAATTGCTTCACAATGTTGTGTTAGTTTCTGCTTTACAACAAAGTAAATCTTCTATATGTATACATATATCCCCATATCCCATCCCTCTTGAGCCTCCCTCCCACCCTCCCTATCCCACCCCCTTAGGTAATCACAAAGCATTGAGCTGATCTCCCTGTGCAGCTTCCCACTAGCCATTCATTTTACATTTGGTAGTGTGTTTATGTCAGTGCTACACTCTCACTATGTCCCAGCCTCCACTTCCCCTGCTGTGTCCTCAAGTCTGTTCTCTATGTCTGTGTCTTTATTCCTGCCTCCCTTTCTTTCATCAGTGTCTTACAGTTGTCTGCATACAGGTCTTTTGCCTCCTTAGGTGCCTTTACTCCTAGGTATTTTATTCTTTTTGTTGCAATGGTAAATGGGATTGTTTCCTTAATTTCTCTTTCTGAATAGGAATGCAAGATATTTCTGTGCATTAATTTTGTATCCTGCTACTTTACCAAATTCATTGATTAGCTCTAGTAGTTTTCTGGTGGCATCCTTAAGATTCTCTATGTATAGTATCATGTCATCTGCAAACAGTGACAGTTTTACTTATTCTTTCCCAATTTGCATTCCTTTTCTTTCTTTTTGTTTTCTGACTGCTGTGGCTAAACCTTCCAAAACTGTGTTGAATAATAGTGATGAGAGTGGGCACCCTTGTCTTGTTCCTGATCTTAGAGGAAATGGTTTCAGTTTTTCACCATTGAGAATGATGTTTGCTGTGGGTTTGTCATATATGGCCTTTATTATGTTGAGGTAGGTTCCCTCTACACCCATTCCCTGGAGAGTTTTTTTCATAAATAGGTGTTGAGTTTTGTCAGAAGCTTTTTCTGCATCTGTTGAGATTATCATATAGTTTATATCCTTCAGTTTGTTAATATGGTGTATCACATTGATTGATTTGTGTATATTGAAGAATTCTTGCATTCCTGGGATAAACCCCAGTTGATCATGGTGTATGATCCCTTTAATGTGCTGTTGGATTCTGTTTGCTAGTATTTTGATGAGGTTTTTTGCATCTATGTTCATCAGTGATATTGGCCTGTAGTTTTCTTTTTTTGTGACATCTTTGTCTCATTTTGGTATCAGGGTGATGGTGGCCTCGTAGAATGAATTTGGGAGTGTTCTTCCCTCTACTATATTTTGGAAGAGTTTGAGAAGGATAGGTATTAGCTCTTCTCTAAATGTTTGATAGAATTCCCTGTGAAGCCATCTGGTCCTGGGTTTTTGTTTGTTGGAAGATTTTTAATCACCGTTTCAGTTTCAGTGCTTGTGATTAGTCTGTTCATATTTTCTGTTTCTTCCTGGTTCAGTCTCGGAAGCTTGTATTTTTCTAAGAATTTGTCCATTTCTTCCAGGTTGTCCATTTTATTGGCATATAGTTGCTTGCAGTAATCTCTCATGATCCTTTGTATTTCTGCAGTGTCAGTTGTTACTTCTCCTTTTTCATTTGTAATTCTGTTGATTTGAGTCTTCTCCCTTTATTTCTTGATGAGTCTGGCTAATGGTTTATCAATTTGGTTTATCTTCTCAAAGAACCAGCTTTTAGTTTTATTGATCTTTGCTATTGTTTCCTTCATTTCCTTTTCATTTATTTCTGATCTAATCTTTATGATTTCTTTCCTTCCACTAACTTTGAGGGTTTTTATGTTCTTCTTTCTCTAATTGCTTTAGGTGTAAGGTTAGATTCTTTATTTGAGATTTTTCGTGTTTCCTGAGGTAGGATTGTATTGCTATAAGCTTCCCTCTTAGAACTGCTTTTGCTGTGTCCTGTAGGTTTTGGGTCGTCATGTTTTCATTGTCATTTGTTTCTAGGTATGTTTTGGTTTCCTCTTTGATTTCTTCAGTGATCTCTTGGTTATTTAGTAGTGTATTGTTTAGCCTCCATTTGTTTGTAGTTTTTACAGATGTTTTCCTGTAATTGCTATCTAGTCCCATAGCATTGTGGTCAGAAAAGGTGCTTGATATGATTTCAGTTTTCTTAAATTTACTGAGGCTTGATTTGTGACCCAAGATGTGATCTATCCTGGAAATGTTCTGTGTGCACTTGAGAAGAAAGTGTATTCTGTTGTTTTTGGATGGAATGTCCTATAAATATCAATTAAGTGCATCTGGTCTAATGTGTCATTTAAAACTTGTGTTTCCTTATCTGTTTTCTGTTTGGATGATCTGTCCATTGGTGTAAGTGGGGTGTTAAAGTCCCCTACTATTATTGTCTTAGTATCAATTTCCCCTTTTATGGCTGTTAGCTTTTGCCTTATGTACTGAGGTGCTGCTATGTTGGGTGCATAAATATTTACAATTGTTATATCTTCTTCTTGGATTGATCCCTTGATCATTATGTAGTATCCTTCATTATCTCTTGTAATAGTCTTTATTTTAAAGTCTGTTTTGTCTGATATGAGAATTGCTACACCAGCTTTCTTTTGATTTCCATTTGCATGGAGTATCTTTTCCATCCCCTCACTTTCAGTCTGTATATGTCCCTAGGTCTGAAGTGGGTCTCTTGTAGACAGCATATATATGGGTGTTGTCTTCATATCCATTCAGCCAGTCTGTTTCTTATGGTTGGAGCATTTAATTGATTCACATTTAAGATAATTATTGATATGTATATTCCTATTACCATTTTCTTAATTTTTTGGGGTTTGTTTTTGTAGATCCTTTTATTCTCTTGCATTTCCCACTTAGAGAAGTTCCTTCAGCATTTGTTGGAGGGCTGGTTTGGTGGTGCTGAATTCTCTTAGTTTTTGCTTGTCTGTAAAGGTTTTGATTTCTCTGTTGAACCTGAATGAGATCCTTTCTGGGTAGAGTAATCTGGGTTGTAGGTTTTTCCCTTTCATCCTTTAAGATATATCCTGTCACTCCCTTCTGGCCTGCAGAATTTCTGCTGAAAAATCAGCTGATAACCTTATAGGGATTCCCTTGTATGTTGTTACTCTTCCCTTGCTGCTTTTAATATTTTTTCTTTGTATTTAATTTTTGATAGTTTGATTAATATGTGTCTCGGCATGTTTCTCCTTGGGTTTATCCTGTATGGAACTCTCTGCGCTTCCTGAACTTAACTATTTCCTTTTCCCTATAATCTCTTTAAATATTTCCTCAGACCCTTTCTTTTTCTCTTCTTCTTCTGTGACCCCTATAATTCGAACGTTGGTACGTTTAATGTTGTCCCAGAGGTCTCTGAGACTCTCTTCAATTCTTTATATTCTTTTTTCTTTATTCTGCTCTGTGGCAGTTATTTCCACCATTCTATCTTCCAGCTCACTTATCCGTTCTTTTGCCTCAGTTATTCTTCTATTGATTCCTTCTAGAGTATTTTTAATTTCAGTTATTGTGTTGTTTAAAACTGTTTGTTTGGGCTTCCCTGGTGGCACAGTGGTTAAAAATCTGCCTGCCAATGAAGGGGACACGGGTTTGAGCCGTGGTCCGGGAAGATCCCATATGCTGCGGAGCAACTAAGCCCCTGCGCCACAACTACTGAGCCTGCACCCTAGAGCCTGTGAGCCACAGCTACTGAGCCCACATGCTACAACTACTGAAGCCCGTGCACCTAGAGCCAGTGCTCTGCAACAAGAGAAGCCACTGCAATGAGAAGCCCACTCCACGCAACGAAGTGTAGCCCCCACTTGCTGCAACTAGAGAAAGCCTGCGCAGAAACAAAGACCCAATGCAGCCAAAATAAATAAATATATTTTTAAAAAAACAACAAAAAACTGTTTGCTCTTTAGTTCTTCTAGGCCCTTGTTATACGTTTCTTGTATTTTCTCCATTCTATTTACAAGATTTTGGATCATCTTTACTATCATTACTCTGAATTTTTTTCAGGTAGCCTGCCTGTCTCGTCTTCATTTGTTTGGTCTGGTGGGTTTTTACCTTGCTCCTTCGTCTGCTGCATATTTCTCTGCCTTGTCATTTTGTTTAACTTACTGTGTTTGGGGTCTCCTTTCTACAGGCAGCAGGGTTGTAGTTCCTCTTACTTCTGTTGTCTGTCCGCAGTGGGTGCGGTTGGGCCAGTGGCTTGGGTAGGCTTCCTGGTGGGGAGGACCGCTGCCTGTGTTCTGGTGGGTGGAGCTGGATAGTGTCCCTCTCATGGGCAGGGCCACGTCTGGTGGTGTGTTTTGGGGTGTCTGTGATCTTAATATGATTTTAGGTAGCCTGTCTGCTAATGGGTAGGGTTGTGTTCCTGTCTTGCTAGTTGTTTGGCATGAGGTGTCCAGCACTGGAGATTGCTGGCTGTTGGGTGGATCTGGGTGTTAGTGGTGAGATGGAGACCTCTGGGAGGGCTCTCGCCGATTATTACTCCATGGGGCCGGGAGTTGTCTGGTGGTCAGCATTCTGGACTTGGCTCTCCCATGTCGGAGGCTCAGCCCCGACCCCCAGCCGGAGCACCAAGACCCTGAAAGCCACACGGCATGGAAGAAAAGGAAGAAGAAAAACAAAACAAAACAAAAACAAAAACAAGCAAAAAACGAACAGACAAAACCCCAAGACAAGTGGTAAAAGCAAAGCTAAATAGACAAAATCACACAAAGAAACATACACACATGCACTCACAAAAAGAAAAGAAAAAAAAAGAGAAAACAAAGAAGAGAGCAACCAAACCAATAAAGAAACCCCAAAATGAAAACAAACACTAAAAATTAAACTAACAAAAAAATAAAACCAGAAACAAATTAAATGCAGAAAGCAAACTAAAAAAAGGCAATGAAAGCATCAAACACACAAAAATGATAAAAAAAAATGTAAAGACAAAGATGAAAACAAAAGAAAAAATACAAAACAACAAAGTAGTAAAGTAAAAATAGAAAAATGTAAAACATAGTTAAAAATAAAATGAAAACAAAGCAAAACAAAGAACAACACAAGGAAAAAACATAATATAATGAAAAAGTACAGTAGAAAGGGGAAAAAAAGAAATATATTAAAAATAAAAGCATAAAAAAGAAAAGAAAAAGTAAATAAAAATTAAAAGAACAATAAAAAAGAACAACAGAACAGCAACAAAAGAATTAGTGATATTTTTCAGTGTCCTTGCCCACACAGTGAGCCATGGCCAATCCCTGCCTGCCCAGGAAGTCCTCCAGTACTTCTAGGTAGTCTCTGGACTTGTGGGCACTCTGGGGTCATCTCAGACTCTGATCTGGCCTTAGTCCTGCATGTACTTGCCCCCAAAGTCCGCAGCCTCAATTGTGGGAACACTCATTGTCTATTCAGGTACTCCACAGATGCAGGGTTTACCAAGCCAACTGCGGGGACTTAATATGTTACTCCTGTGGCTGGGTGGGGATATTTCCCTTTCTCTTCTTTGGCTGCACAGCCCTTGGGGTTCGGCTTTGGTTTTGGCCCCGCCCCTGTGTGTGGGATGCCCTCAGGCATCTGTTCCTTGCCCAGGCAAGAGGGGGCGAAGCAGCGGCTGATTATGGCTCACTTGCTCACTCACGCGGGGGGGAGGGAGGAATATGGCAGTCACGTATTGTGGGGATGTGTGGGGAGAGCCTGTGGCAACAGAGGCCAGTGTGAAGTTGCAAGAGCCTGAGGCATGCCGTGCGATCTCCCAGGGAAGTTGGCCCCGGATCGCGGGACCCTCAGCAGTGGGGGGCTGCACAGGCTGCTGGGAGGGTGTGGACGGTGACCTGCCTTGCACACAGGACCCTTGATGGCACCGGGAGCAGCCCCTGGGGTTCAAGATAGCAGCTGCGGCTTGCGCTCGTGCTCCCATAGATGTTGCCCTGCTATCTGTGAGCGCACAGAGCCAGAAGCTCCTATGCTTCCCCGAGGCACCCTGCAACAAAGGTCTCCTGCCTCTCTGACAGGCTTAGGCTTTTTCCCAGACTCCCTCCCGGCTAGCTGTGGCGCACTAGCCCCCACCCCCCAGGCTGTCCTCACGCAGCCAACCCCAGTCCTCTCCCTGGGATCTGACTTCCGAAGCCCGAGCCTCAGCTCCCAGCCCCCACCCGTCCTGACGGGCAAGCAGAGAAGTGTCTCAGGCTCGTGGGTGCTGGTCAGTGCCGATCCTCCATGTGGGAATCTCTCTGTTCTGCCCTCCGCACCCCTGTTGCTGTGCTCTCCTCTGTGGCTCCGAAGCTTCCCCACCGCGTCCCCACCACTGAAGGGGCTTCCTAGTGTGTGGAAACTTTTCATCCTTCACAGCTCCCTCCCAGAGGGGCAGGTCCTGTCCTGATTCCTTTGTCTCTTTTCTTTCTTTTTTCTCTTGCCCTACCCAGTTACGTGGGGAATTTCTTGCCTTTTTGGAAGTCGGAGGTCTCCTGCCAGCATTCAGTAGGTGTTCTGTAGGAGTTGTTCCACATGTAGATGTATTCTTAAATGTATTTGTGGGGAGAAAGGTGATCTCCACGTCTTACTCCTCTGCTGTCTTGAAGGTCTCCCTGAAAGAGATAATTAAAAATTAACTAAATTTTTATAGGAGTATAGGAGCTCCACAGTAAAATAGAGTATCACAAAGGTGGAACACAAATGACTGACTAGAAAATCCTTGGGCTGATGGTTTGGGACTGAGTTCTATACCAGCTCTGCCCTTCAGGAGTTATGCAACCTTGGAAATTTATTTCCCATGCCTGAGTCCCCCATTTTCTGATCTCTAAAGTGAGTGAGTTGGACAAGAGAGAATTGCCGTGGTTCTGTCTAGCTTGAATATTCTAGCATTTGGTCAGGGGAAGTGTCAGAAAACCTTCCTTGATGGTGGAAGGATGACTTGGCTTGGAAGGATTTGCTTTGCAGGGAGGTGGGGAACAGTGAGGCTGAACAGAGGCACCGTGCCAGGGACACGCAGGGTATGTTTATTCTCTGGCTATATTTATTCATGCTCACCAGCCCTAAGTTGCCATCCTTATTTTAGGGCTGAAAATGTTCGTTTCAGGCACCCAAACTTGGAATAGCCCAGTAAATCTATACCAACATGTGGCCAATTCATCTCTTTCTTATTTCCCCAGATTTCCTTTCCTTATGACCTTGGAAAAACATGTATTTACCCCTCCTAAAGAAAATGCTCAAAAAAAAAAAAGAAAAGAAAATGCTCTGGGTGGGTCCTGTTCTCTATTTTCTGTCTATTATGCCCATAGCTATCACTTACCAAGCTTTTAGCATGTACCAGGCACTTCGTAAAGCACTTTAAGTATATTATATAGCTTAATCTTGCAACAGTTTTGAAGAGGAAGATATTGCTATTTTCCCCATTTCACAATGAGGAAACTGGGGCTCAGAGAGCTTAAGTGACTCACTCAGGGTCACATAGCTTGTGAGAGGCAGAAATGGGATTCAAATACAGGTCTGTTGGATCCCAAAGCCCATACTCTGAAATCATTACATTATACATTATTAGCATTTTCTATATCAGTTTTTTAAATCTTAAAGTGAAAATCAAGGAGTTGCAAATCTAAAATTGAGGGTTTCTTTCTTTTTAAAATTTAAATGCTTTCAATATATGTTAATAGAGTGGGATTCTCTCACGTTATTAAAATCACAAGTGTGTGGGCTATGCCAATACAGGAAAATGTTTAATGTGAAATAGCCCTGGGGAAACCCAGTGCACAGGGGAGTGTATGATTGCCACTTTGCTAAAGTAATTTTAATGTACAGTGGCACAGACTGTGCAGAATTTTGAAGGATTTAGATAGTTCAGAGTTTAATGTGTTTTAGACTTTTTTTTCCTGCAAGTTTTACTTAACTCCTAAATATGCAAATTTATATGGAGAAGTAAGGACTTTTTTTTTGAAAGTGAGTGAACAAGAGTAATTTTTAAAGGAGCCCCACTATGGCTAGACCTGTGGATTCACACATTATAGGCCCACCTGAAGTATTTAGTGAGCAGGTGATTCCAGGAGAGAATTAAAAATCTCTCCTTAACTCCCAGTCCTTTATTGTCCTGAATCAACTTCATTGAATCAGAATTTAGTAAGAATGTTCTTCTTCCCAGAAGTTCGTAAACATTTTGGGTAACCAACCATATGAAAAATACACATGTGAACATGCATGTAATACTTTGCAAACAGTTTCAGTGGACCCATGGGCCCCTGGGCTCAGGTGAAGCACTGTGCTAAGAAAAAGTCTTCTGAAGTTCCAGCCTGGACAGTTGGAATAAAGTTGGAGTGAACCTGAAAGAGTCTGAGTTTCATGGCAGGAGAGCAGAGGTGTTCATCCCAGTGGTCTCTTACCTTGGTGTGGGGGTCTTGTGGGTGTTTTTTACAAAGGACGTTCATGACTGTTTCATCTTCACAACCACCTTCCAGTCTAGATAGAGCAAATGATTTGTACTGCGGTTTTAAGAGTGCAGATCTGGGAGCTAGTTGCTAGGATTAAAATACGAACTTTGTTATTTACTACCTATGTAATATTGGGCATGCTAGTCAGTTTTTCTAAGCTTGTCTCTTCTTCTGTAAAGGGCAGATGATGATAATGATGAGGAGGACGAGGACATTTGGTAGCTTCCTGGGTTGTGACAATTCAATGACACATGTCATGTAAGCACTTAGCACAGTGTCTGGCTGTGAGAAAACCCTAAGTACAGTCGCCCTCCATATCCACAGGTTCCAAATCCTCGGATTCAACCAACTACGATCAAAAATATTTGAAAAAAAAAATTCCATAAAGTTCCCAAAAGCAAAATTTGAATTTACATAGCATTTGCATTTTATTTATACCTATTTACATAGCATTTACATTGTACTAGGTATTATAAGTAACTTAGAGATAATTTAAAGTATACGGGAGGATGTGTGTAGGATATCTGCAAATACTGTGCCATTTTATATCAGGGGTTGAGCATCCTTGGATTTTGATTTGGGGATTGGGGAGGTCCTGGAACCAATGTCCTATTGATACCAAGGGACAACTGTAAACAACTTGCTTAGGCTAACACAACCAGCAGTGAGCCTCTATCTCAGATTATTCATCAACTCCAAGTCTACTCCTTATAATTTATGATAAATTATAATGCATTCATTTTTTATTATCTTTCTACTGCATGTAATCATGTAGCTGTGTAACTTTATATCGTTTTCCCCTTTTTTCTCTTTCACATAAATTAGGCAGTTTTTCAGAGAAGTTAGTGAAATGGATCATGAAGTATTCCTGTCAATTATTTCATAACAAGGTTAAAAGTTTGTTCCTAAGACATACTTGTAAAATTTTGTCATTTAAATCAAAGGCTTCACTGAAGAAAGCATGCTAATAATTTATGTGAAGTTGCTGGTGACTAAGTTCAGCCCCATCTCTGCCATGCTTCCTCCTTGTTCTCTCTGAGGTCCTCCTTCCCTGATTCTGCCCCCGACAGGCTCCCTCTCAGCACCCCCATCTTTCATATCTTGGTTCTAGTGCTACTTCCTCAATCTTCCTTAACTCACCCCCGCTCCCCTGTCCCTATCCCCACCTAACTAGCAGTCCCTCTGCTTTAAATTCTCCTTTTTTATTGTTTTATCTTTTTAAAAATTAAATTGAGTAATTATTTGACTCATACCTGTTTTATCTACCAGACCGTAACAGACAGGAAAGCAGAGCCTGTATATTGTGCACTCACTCTGTGCTTAACTTTTGGTTGAATAAACAAATAAACAGTTTTGTCTGGGCACTGACTCTGTGCCCAGCCCTGGAACAGCACATATTGTACCTCTCATCCCTCCATCAAATTTTCGGGCAGGTAGTGTTTTATTCATTTTATACCTCGAGAAAGTGGAGGGTCTGAGGGGATAAATAACTCACTTCAGATTACAGGGTAGGTAAAATGGCAGAGGCCCACTGCCTCCCATGATTTCTTGAGGCTCAGGGATACTGCAGGCAGTGAAAGACTGCAGTCTGTGTAAACTCTGGAGGGCTGGAAGCAGGATTCATGGAATTCTCCAACACCCCAGAGAGCAACAGCCCACTGCTAGTCAATTAGAAGAGCAACCATCAGAAACCCAATCCCCCTGACTAATGAGGTGCCCCAAATTGAGATGTTACTTATAATCTCTTTCTTCCTAGACTATCTGGACCCAAATTCGAAGGTATTAAAGAATCATTTTCATTTTTCTAAAAGAAATCTAAACACTTGAACGTTAAAAAACAACTTGTCATCAGAGAGAAAGTTAGAATGGGTTTCAGTATTAACTTCTTAATGATGTTTGAAATACGCCGATCTTGGTGGAGCAGGTGTGCCACAAATGGATGGTTTCCAATGTCCTATTAAACTCTGGGATGCCTTAGAGGCTGTAAAAATAAAATTCTGAACATAATTTCATTCTGGCAAAGGCTGGGCAATCATTCTGGATTGGACCAAAATAACTAATTGGCTCAGGCATAGAGGATCAATGGCATTCTCCAGTTGGTGAACTTCTTATGTGAAGATTAAATGGAATCATGAGATTGTAATTAGTCATAATTATAGCAGTAGTTTCGTCTGTTTTTGTCTCTTTGCTGAGGCAGTTGCCCATGATGGCTTTGGAATAACTTGTTCCTGAGCCTGGGAAGGGCTCTGAAAAGGAAGTTTTCCATTCAACTCTCAAATACCCTACTTACACATTAGGACAAAAATGAGTTACTTTTAGAGTTACTCATTTCAAAAGCTTTTAAATTTCTTCTTCCTCAGATGGAAGTACTGGGTTAGGGAAGCACCGAGGCCAGCTATAGGGTGCAACCAACTTCTTCGCTGATGGAGAAACACCAGGCCTAAGGTGGGAAGACCAATAATGAGGAATGAGACCAAGTGGAAATTCATTCCCCTCGGGAAGTGCTACCTCACACCAGGCCCTTTGCATGACTGCTTTTTTGCTCTTTTCCAGCTGCAGGGTGTTAATGGGAGGTAAATTGCTACCAGGATGTCTGGAGCACATCCCCTGTGGGATACTGGTTCTACTCTTCCATCTCCCATCTGATTGCCGAGTTCTGTTCTTTTCCTCCACTCGATAAGAAAATCCTTTGGTGAAAATATCTGTCACTTCATTCCTTTTGTGAGCCCATTCTTTAAAGAGATGGAGAGTAATGCAAGTCCTGGAAAATTCTAGAAACCCCCTAACCTAGGCAAATGCACACTCTTTGTTTGATTCCGGGCCCTACTGAGGGCTGGAAACATAGAAGACAGGGTTAGGGTGCATTTTACAGCTTCTCT
The DNA here is from genome assembly GCF_005190385.1 of Monodon monoceros. Lineage (NCBI taxonomy): Eukaryota > Metazoa > Chordata > Mammalia > Artiodactyla > Monodontidae > Monodon > Monodon monoceros. Next base: position 135,083,362 of record NW_021703768.1, read on the forward strand.
AGAAGGAAGGTCTATCTTGTGAGTTTTTTAATAAATAAATCTATTTATTTATTTATTCATTTATGGCTGCGTTGGGTCTTCGTTGCTGCATGCGGGCTTTCTCTAGTTGCGGTGAGCGGGGCTACTCTTTGTTGTGGTGTGCAGGCTTCTCATTGAGGTGGCTTCTCTTGTTGCGGAGCACAGGCTCTAGGCGCACGGGCTTCAGTAGTTGTGGCTCGTGGGCTCTAGAGCACAGGCTCAGTTGTTGTGGCGCACGGGCTTAGTTGCTCCGCGGCATGTGGGATCTTCCTGGACCAGGGCTCGAACCTGTGTCCCTTGCAATAGCAGGCGGATTTTTAACCACTGTGCCACCAGGGAAGTCCCTGGAATTTGCTTTCTTAAAGACTCCCAAGGTATTCATTAATGTTTGAGATCAAGGGTCATAGTAATGAGAGCTCAGACTTTAAAATCAGATGGTCTAGATTTGAATGTGGCCTCTGCCATTTACTACTTGTGTGACCTTGAGCTAGTAACTTAGCTTCCTTTCAGCCTCAGTTTTCTTACCAATAAAATGAGGACAATAATACCACATAGGATTGTGAGCATGAAAGATAATGTGTGCATATAAAGCACTTAACCAAGTGCTTTTATATAAGAAGTATTCAGTATGTATTTTTATTAAAACCTAAAACTACAAGAGAAGGGAGCAGGCCTAAGAAAGCTCACAAGGAACCAATAAATATTATGTTTGAACTATGGCACACCCCAGAATATGACATAACATGCTTTTTTGTTGATGATTAAATAAGGAATGCAAAGGATGTAAGCAGTATTAGGGGTCTTTTTTGGTTTGTTTTTTTTTTTTTTAGCAGTATTAGTTTTATCATGACCGTTTCCTCCTTTTCCCATTATAGTAATGCTTTTACTGTGTGCCTCACAACCACATTGCCTTACTCCTCTGGGATCCTCTCCCATTGGCCCCTGCCCCTGTTATTGAATGAAGAAATTAGATTCATAGAGATGACCTCCCACTCTTAGCTCTTGACTTGAGCTGAATCCCCCATAGAGAGTGCTCTGGCTGGGGAGTGGCGGAGGCACCTGCTTTGTCCTGTGGGGGCCTGGTTTTTGTGCCAACAGCCTACATGTTGGGAGGAATGTCTGGAACTTCAAGTTGGCATTTGCTAAGTGTCAAAGCTCTGAGCAGTTCCTTTCTAACTGAGCCCCAGGGAACCTCAGGGCCCAATGTATTAAGCAAATGAAGAATCTTTGGGCCCTAGGTCATGCTGATGGATGCAGCACTCTAGTCCTGCCTGCCAGATCTGTATAGGTATCAAACATTCCAGAATCTGTTCAGTACAACTTCTCAAGTGAAAAAAAAGCCAGCAAGCCACATAACAAGATAATAACTGCAGGAGCAAAACGACTGTGTTTGGCTGTGCTGTAGTAAACATGCTTGGAAGAGTTTGAAGGAATGTCTAAACCTGAAAGACAAGTTGGGCCTCATCTTTAAAATTTCTTTTAACTTTGATTATTTAAGATTTTTAGATTCCAGGTTCTATCATGTTATACAAAATCGCGTCTCTTAGGAAGTCTCTCTATTCTGCTGAATTTCCAACAGTTGGAAACAGGATGGGTGACATCTGCAGTTGAAACCAGGCCATGTTATCAAACAGTTGGCAAATCTAAGTTATTCTCTTCTCACCAGAATGGGTGCAGGGTTGCATGTTAATTTACAATTACTCATAAAGTAGACGGCAAAGGCGTCTCTTTGGTCAACGCTTGGACACACAAATTAGGTAATATTGAATGGGCAATGAATATTTCATTTCCACCTTGCCTCATGGTGCCAGTCACCTTAAATGAGACCAGTATAACCTCAGCAGTGCCTCACACTTGGTTAGATACCCCAGACTTGCTGCATTTTGGCCTCAAGTTGTCAGCTGAATTCCGTCACTGACCCTGCAAGCATGGAAGCAGAGCCACATAAGCCTTTCTCCAGTTTATGCTGGGTATGAACTCCAGTATTTCCTAGTGGTCTTTGGTTCTGACTGTATGACAGAGCAAATTCATAGAAAGACTGAATAAAAAATAGAATTTTTTTAACATCTTTATTGGAGTATAATTGCTTTACAATGGTGTGTTACTTTCTGCTTTATAACAAAGTGAATCAGTTATACATATACATATGTCCCCATATCTCTTCCCTCTTGCATCTCCCTCCCTCCCACCCTCCCTATCCCACCCCTCCAGGTGGTCACAAAGCACCGAGCTGATCTCCCTGTGCTATGCGGCTGCTTCCCACTAGCTATCTATTACGTTTGGTAGTGTATATATGTCCATGCCACTCTCTCACTTTGTCACAGCCCACCCTTCCCCCTCCCCATATCCTCAAGTCCATTCTCTAGTAGGTCTGTGTCTTTATTCTGGTCTTGCCGCTAGGTTCTTCATGACCTTTTTTTTTTTCTCTTAGATTCCATATATATGTGTTAGCATATGGTATTTGTTTTTCTCTTTCTGACTTACTTCACTCTGTATGGCAGTCTCTAGGTCCATCCACCTCACTACAAATAACTCAATTTTGTTTCTTTGTATGGCTGAGTAATATTCCATTGTATATATGTGCCACATCTTCTTTATCCATTCATCTGTCGATGGACACTTAGGTTGCTTCCATGTCCTGGCTATTGTAAATAGAGCTGCAATGAACATTGTGGTGCATGTCTCTTTTTGAATTATGGTTTTCTCAGGGTATATGCCCAGTAGTGGGATTGCTGGGTCGTATGGTAGTTCTATTAAAAAATAGAATTTTATAAAACATCTGGCACGAATGACAGAAAAATCTCCAGGTGCAAGAAATGAAGATACAAATCAAAGCCAGGACAATAATGGAGGGCTGGCATTTCAGCAAAATTTCTGACCCAGATATAGGCTCCAAGACCTGAGGGTTGGGGACCTGACACCCACTAGAGGTATAGGAGATGTGACCTCAAGCCCTCACTAGGTAGGAGAACTAGAACTAAGCTTTGGCATAAAGCTGGGAACCTTGACAAATTGTGCTTCCCATGGAATGGCAACAACTCTACATCTGAGTCTAGGAAAGAAGAAAGTTTGCCACTTGTCTAGGGCCCTGGTTTAAAATAAGAAAAAAAGTTACATCCAAGAAACTAAAACCCCAGGTCTGTGCCACATATGGGTATGGTATCCAAATGTGTACTGCTGATAAGTTAGCACAAACTGCTCAGGTCAATTAGACACCTAGGGTACAATCCAAGCAATTGTAAAACTATTTTATTTGGGATATTTTTACAACTCAAGGCACAAAGAACGCACAAAAGAAAATTAACCACCGTGAGAGAGAGCCAGCGGGTACAGCAAAAGGATAATTAGTGCCCCAAGAATCAGAAATAATAGACAAAAATATGAGACTGTAAAATAGGTATATTTGAAATGAATAAAGATGTGAGAGAAGGAATAGTATGATAAAAAGAAGCAGAAGATTTTAAAGAAAAATACAGATAGAGCTTGTACATAGGTTGGCCAAGTGTCTCGCTTTGCCCAGGCCTGAGGGACTTCCCAGGACATGAGACTTTCACTGCTAATAGAGTCTCTGGCAAACCAGGATGGTTGGTCACACTGTTTCAGCTGGTAATTGAAGATACTTTTAATAAAGGGACCATTTATAAACTTGTGGACAGAGTTTGGGGAACCCAACAAGGAAGGATGCTCTACCCTGAACCTAACAGTAATGGGGAGCCATTACCACCCCTAAGCCTGAAGGGGCAAGGAAAGGGTGTGGTTACTGAAATGCAGATAAGCTAAATAAATAAGCTCCGTGGAGCATGCTGCCTGATAGGAGCTTTTAGTGGAGAGAAACACAACAATTTCCTCTTATCTTCCCTCTGAGCTCCTGTTGGGGCCTCCCATTGGCTTAACTCAACCAAAAACCAGAGGACAAAGGAGCCCATTGACATAGGTCATATAAGTCACCCTACTGAGGCACAGTGACACAAGGTAAAGAAGGATGCAGAATGGATCTTGACTGGCAAATGAAAAATAACCAGGACAAACACACAGTGAAATTGACCATCTGAATACCTGTATATGAAACCTCTTGTGTTTAGCAGGTCATACAATATCAGAATGAGGAGAAAGAGTATCAGGGTGAGAATTAGAAGAACTGAGCCTTGGTGACACATCTGGGATTCACAATCCATGGGACTCTGAGAAAATATCTTTCTTTACATCACATTATCTATTAATTATGAAATCTTTCTAGAATAGAGGTCTCAAGCTGGAAGTCCATGGATCAAATCTTAATGCATATGTGTATTGTTTGGCCAATACAATATATTTTTTAAAATATTTATTTATTTACTTGACTGCACCAGGTCTTAGTTGTGGCATGTGGGATCTTTGTTGCTACACGCGGATCCTCCTTGCGGCACTCGGGATCTGTTTTTTAGTTGTAGCATGTGGTCTCTTAGTTGTGGCATGGGGGAAATCTAGTTCCCTGACCAGGCATCGAACCTGGGCCCCCTACATTGGGAGCCCGGTGTCTTAACCACTGGACCCCCAGGGAAGTCCACAATATTTTAAAATAAATCTGAATGACTGAACAATATTGAAAAAGGAGAACTCACCTGTTTAGGCAGCACCCCAGCCTCCCAGTTCCCAAGGCCCCACCTGGCCCACTTCACTCATTTGTAGTACCTTCCCGGTCCCATGGGAGTTTGAATTTGCAACCCTTGAAGGAGCTCTTACAGCTTTAACAATCTGTGAAATTAAAAGCATGCTGTATATTTTGCATAGTTTTTGAATCTAGGTAGATTCTGAAGTTGGCAGGTGTTTATTTTTGCATATCTTTCTTTACATCTTAAACACAGCACATATGCAGTTTTATGAAGCATATGGTTTCCATGTGCCTAACTACACTTTGTTGATTTTTCCTTTTCCTAAGTTCTCCAAAACCCAATAGAATAAACACAAGCTGCCACTTGGAAAACAATTCTGAGGAAGAACCCAGCTGGGTTGGAAAAAGTGAGGGGACCCAAAAAGTTGCCAAGTGGCCATATTCTGGGTATGAGTTTCTACAGTTCATGAAGACCATGATTTTTTTTCTCCCCCTTTGCATGGTATATGGTGAGCATGGGTGTGACACAGCTCAGGGGTGGGATTGCCTTTTACATTTTTGGCTTGTGGTGGAGAATGGAGCAAAAAAGTAAATTTGGCCTTTCTGTGGCAGACCTTGAATAGAAACACCTGGAAATGTTTTTCTGGGTGATGGGCCCTGGGCTTTACACCTCCTGCCAATAGTCATGGCCGGAGGTCACAGCAAGAAGAAGATTGTTTTCCAGGCTCAGGGAAAATATAAGTCAGAAAAGGAGTTTTTCTCCACAGGCCAGCCCTGCTTAATAGATGCTAACAGTGAGCTTGTCAGGCCAGCTTGTCAGGAACCTTGAGGTAGGCATTAGTAGGAATTGCAGTAACATTCCCAGAGGGACTGAGAAACTGGCACTGTCTAGCCAGCATTTGGTACTGAATCTGACTGCTTGCCAGGTTCACGAAGGATTTCCCCTTCAGCCCCCCCTCAGCACTTAACATGTACACTGTTTCAGCCATTGCTGGAAGTTGATTAGCAGGATTAAAGTGTTGAAAGAGAAGCTTCTAAGTCCTTTTCCAGAATAAACAAAGATTCTGGGTTGAACATAAATTGTGAACATGTATTAATTTTCCTCCGGACAAGACTTGTGCTAATCCCCTTTGCCTCAAGGAAAGGTGAACGTGTTTTTGAGTGTTGCAGGCTGAATTGGTACCTGATGAAGTTGTAAAGGAGCAAATTTTGTCTTACGGTCTCCTGTTCCCTTGCATTGCCCACCATTTGCCATTCCTATGCCTGCCTGCATCCCTGGCACCTCCTGTTGTCTTTATGCACCTGTCTTACCTGCTAGCCACTTGTCTGTCAGCCCCCACCACAACTTACCTCTCCTGTGTGCCCCTGTGTCAATGAGGTTTCCTGCTGGGTTGGATGCCCATAGAATTTAGTGTCCAAACCAGGACAGTTTTTTTAGAAAAATTGGGGTATAGTTGATTTAAGATACTGTGTTAGTTTCAAGTGTACAGCAGCATGATTAAGTTATTTTTTAAGATTGTATTCCATTATAGGTTATTATAAGATATTGAATATAATCCCCTGTGTTATGCTGTAAATCCCTGTTGCTTATCTATTTTATGTATAGTAGTTTATATCTGTTAATCCCATACTCCTAATTTGTCCCTTCTTCTTCCCTTTGGTAACAATGTTTGTTTTCTATCTCTATGAGTCTGTTTCTGTTTTATATATAGATTCATTTGTATTATTTTTAGATTCCACGTATAAGTGATATCATATAGTATTTGTCTTTGCCTTACTTCACTAAGTATGATATTCTCTAAGTTCATCCATGTTGTTGCAAATGGCATTATTTCATTCTTTTTTATAGCTGAGTAATATCCCATTTATATATGTAACACATCTTTTATTTTATTTTATTTTATTTTTTTTGCGGTATGCGGGCCTCTCACTGTTGTGGCCTCTCCCGTTGTGGAGCACAGGCTCCGGACGCGCAGGCTCAGCGGCCATGGCTCACGGGCCCAGCCGCTCCGCGGCACATGGGATCTTCCCGGACCGGGGCACGAACCCGTGTCCCCTGCATCGGCAGGCGGACTCTCAACCACTGCGCCAACAGGGAAGCCCTGTAACACATCTTTTTAATCCAGTCGTCTGTTGATGGGCACTTGGGTTGTTTCCATGACTTGGCTATTGTAAATAGTGCTGCTATGAACACTGGGGTGCATGTGTCTTTTCAAATTAGAGTTTTCATTTCTTCTGGATAAATACCCAGGAGAGGGATTGTTGGATCATATGGTAGCTCTATTTTTAGTTTTCCAAGAAACCTCCATACTATTTTTCATAGTGGCTACACCATTTTCATCCCACCAACAGTGTAGGAGGGTTCCCTTTTTTCCACACCCTCTCCAGCATTTATTATTTGTAGACTTTTTGATGATAGCCATTCTGACCAGTGTGAGGTGATAGATCATTATGGTTTTGATTTGCATTTCTCTAATAATTAGTGATGTGGAGCATCTTTTCATGTGTCTGATAGCCATCTGTATGTCTTCTTCAGAAAAAAGTCTATTTAGGTCTTCTGCCTATTTTTCGATTGGGTTGTTTGTTTTTTTGATACTGAATTGCATGAGCAGTTTGTATATTTTGGATATTAACCCCTGTCAGTCACATGGTTTGCAAATATTTTCTCCCATTCCATAGGTTGTCTTTCTGTTTCGTTGATGAAAAACAGGACACTTTTAAGAGTAAAAGGGTGTTCTTAATAATTATACCTACATGACGATATTTTATATACCCAGAGAACATACTTGTATTTCCACACGGGCCTTCTAGCAATTTTTAAAAAATTAAAGTGTAGTTGATTTACAACGTTATATTAGGTTCAGGTGTACAACATAGTGATTCAATATTTTTATAGATTACACTCCATTTAAAGTTATAAAATATTGGTTGTATTTCCTGTACTGTACATTACATCCTTATATCTAATTCATTTCATATGTAGTAGTTTGTGCTTCTAGTGATATTTATATCTTGAACCCAGCAAAGTTCTCTAATGTTGGGGATTCTGATACTCTGGCATAGTAGCAGGTAAGTTGAACAATTTGGGGGCAGGTAGGGCTTTTGTACCTGGTCAAATTAAACCAAGTGAGTCTAGGGAGTCCCATTTGGAAGTAAATAAATCTGACACCTACCCTTAGAAACTTTTAATTTAATTTGGAAAGTTAGTACTGGTGGGGATGCAAAAGTCCTTGAGACAGGTTTAGAGAAAAAAAGTGATGTGTATTACTTTTTTTTTTTTTTTAGGCCGCACCATGCGGCATGTGGGATCTTAGTTCTCCAAAAAGGGATCAAACCCGTGCCTCCTGCATTGGGAGTGTGGAGTCTTAACCACTTGAGCGTCAGGGAAGTCCATGTATTACTTTTTTTTTGCGGTACGTGGGCCTCTCACTGTTGTGGCCTCTCCCGTTGCGGAGCACAGGCTCCAGACGCGCAGGCTCAGCGGCCATGGCTCACGGGCCCAGCCGCTCCGCGGCATGTGGGATCCTCCCGGACCAGGGCACAAACCCATGTCCCCTGCATTGGCAGGTGGACTCTCAACCACTGCGCCACCAGGGAAGCCCTGTATTACTTTTTAGTAAGAACAAATTCTAACACTTTATCCGCTTACCTCCCAACAATGAAAAATGAAACACTGAACTATTATTCACATGGCTGGTAACTTTTATCCTGCAGGCAGGGAAAAAGAAGTAACTAGACCACAAAATGCAAAGAATTGTTAATAGGTGGAATGAGTGAAACAAACTAGGGGCAGAGGCAAACAACCAAGGAGAGCCATTTTAGGGGTGGTCAAGGAGGGTCTTCTGGAGGAGGTGGCATTTATCCGAGTCCTGAAGCATGAGAATGACCCAGCCATGTGAAGGTACGTGGGAGGGTATCTAGCAAAGGGGATAGCACATACAAAGCTCTGGATTATTAGTGCATGCTCAAGATTCTGAAAGAAGCTGATAAGCCTAGAGGGTGGGAATGAGCATGTATCAGTACTGTATTCATTCCTGTACATTGCTGAGTAGTATTCTGTTGTATGCATATGCCACAATTTGTTTAATTCATTAGTTGATGAACTTTTAAGTTGTTTATAGTTTTTGGCTGATATGAAAAAAGGTATAAATATTTAAATGTAAGTCTTTGTGAAGCTGTATGTTTTCATTTCTCTTGGGTACATATTTAAAAGGAGCTCCTGGGTTATGTGGTAGGAATTGCCTGATTGCTTTTTATTTTTGTTCCTGTATATAGGTCATGCTTTCTTGTTTCTTTATATATCTCATAAATTTTTATTGAAAACTGGGCATTTTAAGGAGTATAATACGGCAACTCTGGAAATCAGATTCTCTCTCCCTCCTGGGGTTTGTTGTTGCTGTTTGTTGTGGTTATCGTTGTTAGTTTGTTTCCTGACTTTTCTGACCTATTTCTGTAAAATCAGTATTCTTTGTTGAGTGTGACCACTGAAGACACTGCTTGGTTGCTTAGTGGTCAGCTAATGATTAGACAGAGATTGCTTTAAGACACCAGGAACCAATATGGCTCCCAGTCTTTGCAAAGGAGCTGAGTATGAATGTTTGAGCATGCCTTGAACACTCAGCCAGGCAATTGACAACTCTACTTTCTCTCTCAATTCCTGCTTGCACAGAACCTCAAGGTCAGCCAGAGGTGAGAGTGTAGGGCTTTCTCAGGTTTCTTCTGTGCCTGTACACAGTACCATGCATTCACATGGCGATTTAGATTCTCAGGAATATGTCAGAGCTTTTCAAAGCCCCATACAGATATCTCATTCCCCAAGTTTTCCTTTTTTTTTTTTTTTTTTTTTTGCAGTATGCGGGCCTCTCACTGTTGTGGCCTCTCCCGCTGCGGAGCACCGGCTCCGGACGCGCAGGCTCAGTGGCCGTGGCTCACGGGCCCAGCTGCTCCATGGCATGTGGGATCTTCCTGGACCGGGGCACGAACCCTTGTCCCCTGCATCGGCAGGCGGACTCTCAACCGCTGTGCCACCAGGGAAGCCCCCAAGTTTTCCTTTTAAGCTTTTTGTTAGTTCATTGTGTTATCATCCACCTCAGACAACCATGAAATTAAACAATTCCTTGTAACTCTTTTTGACAAATGCCCATAAGGAGAAATTGGGTGAGTTCTGACTTAGGTCAAATAAATACAGCCTTTCCAGTGAGATCTTCCAGAGAACCACCAGACATGTCAAATAATGACAGTTCTTTGAGAATGGGGCTTTGAAGTAGCTCCAGCCCCACAATACCTCCTCCAGTGGGTGCCAGGATGCTGGTTTTTACCATGATTTGGGACTATTAGCATTCAAGCATACTCTGAAGCTGGAGAGTGGGGATGGAACAAGGCAAGTTAAAATGCTGCAAAGCTTGTGTTCTTGTTGACGTTCATTTGTTTTTCTTGAATAAATGCTCCCCAAATTTCTGCTAGACTGTTTAATTTCCAGAGTTCTGAAGAAGTTGATTCTAACCATGGTTTGTTTTTTTTTTTTGCCAGTTTTTCATTGCTTTTATGGAGGAGAGGATCTTCAGAGATCCTTACTCTGCCTTTTTCCTCATTTGCTTTTTTAAAATTAATTAATTAATTAACTTATATTTGGCTGCGTTGGGTCTTCGTTGCTGCATGTGGGCTTTCTGTTTTTAGTTGCGGTGAGCGGGGGCTACTCTTCTTTGCAGTGCATGGGCTTCTCATTGCGGTGGCTTCTCTTGTCGCAGAGCACCAGGCGTGCGGGCTCTAGAGCGCAGGCTCAGTAGTTGTAGCGCACGGGCCTAGCTGCTCTGCAACATGTGGGATCTTTCTGAACCAGGGATCGAACCCGTGTCCCCTGCATTGGCAGGCGGATTCTTAACCACTGCGCCACCAGGGAAGCCCCTCATTTGGTTTTAATTTGCATTTCCATAATGACTAATAATATTGAGCATCTTTTCATGTACTTATGTGCCATTCTTATATTTTTTGATGAAATGTCTGCTCAAATCTGTTTTCATTTTTTTACAAATTAGGTTATTTGTCTTCTTGCTAGTGAGTTCTAAGAATGTTTTGTGTATTTTGTATACAAATTCTTTATCAGATATATGTTTAGCCAACATTTTCTTCCAGTCTGCAGTATATATTTTCAATTTTTGTAATGGTATCTTTCAAAAGCAGTTACATTTTTTGGATGAATCTACATTTATAAATTTTTCCCTTTTATGATCCATGTTTTGTGTCCTTTCTAAGAAATCCTTCCTTAACCCAAGGTCACAAGATTTTATACTAGAAGGCTTATAACTTTACTCTTATGTTTAGGCTTATGATCCATTTTGAGTTCATTTTTTGTATATGTATATCCACTTGTTCTTGCACCATTTGTTGGAAGGCTATCCTGTCCCTCACCGAATCACCTTGACACCTTTGTCAAAAATCAGTTTACCACATATTGTGGGTCTGTTTATGGATTATTCTGTCCCATTGTTTAATATGTCTCTCCCTACATCATTATCACACTGTTTGATTACTGTAGTGTCACAGTAAGTCTTGAAATTGTATGGTTTAAGTCCTCCAGTTTTCTTCTTTGAAGAGTTGTATATTTAACTGCCTGCAGTATTTCAAAAGTGGTTGTGGATTTTATCCTCCAAACAGCAGTGCATTCAAGTTGCAGTTTCTCCACAAACTTGTCAACATTTGGATTGCCTATCTTTTTTAAATTTCAGGATTCTAATGGGCATGAAGTGGTACCTCACTGTAATTTTAATTCACCTTCCCTTGGTAACTAATGATTTAGAGCACCTTTTCATTTGCTTTTTGGCCATTCATATGTCTTCTTTTGTGAAGTTTCTTTAATTGGGATTTTTGTTTTTGTACTATTGATATATTTTTATACACACAGTCACACACATATTCATCCATCTTCTCACAGTCTATGACTTGTTTTTTCATTTTCTTGATTGTGTCTTTTGATGAGCATTAAGTTTTTAACTTTGATGAAGTCCATTTGACCTTTTATCTTTTACAGTTAGTGCTTTATGTTTTGTATCTAAAAAAGCTTTGACGTCTCCAAGGTTGTGAATTATTTTCCTAAGTTTTCTTCTAGAAGCAGTAGAGTTTTATTTTTTATATTCAGACCTATGATTCACTTTGAATTATATTTTTGACCATATAGAGGTTAATTTCTTTTTTTTCCCAGCTGTTTATCCAGTTGTTCCAGTGCCGGTCCGTACTCTCTTTGAACTGCTTTGGTGATTCTTTGAGGGATATTAAGCAGAGAAGGAATGTGATGTATTTTTTAAAAATTAATTAATTAATTTATTTTTGGCCGTGTAGGGTCTTTGTTGCTGCGTGCGGGCCCTCTCTGCGGTGAGTGGGGGCCACTCCTCATTGTGATGCGCAAGCCTCTGTGGTGGCTTCTCCCATTGCAGAGCGTGGGCTGTAGGGCGCGCAGGCTTCAGCAGTTGTGGCTCACGGACTTAGCCGCTCTGCGGCACGTGGGATCCTCCTGGACCAGGGCTTGAGCCCATGTCCCCTGCATTGGCAGGCGGATTCTTAACCTCTGCACCACCAGGGAAGCCCGAATGTGATGTATTTACTGATGTGAGGGGAGTGGATGGGAAGCTCTGGGGAGATCCATGAGGAGGCTACTGCAGCAGTCCAGACTTGATATGATAGTGGTCACAACCAAGGCAGCAGTAGTGAAGACAGAAGAACTAGAACTGTTTGCCTAGACTAATAGTGACTGATTTGTATTGATCCTGCATGCTTCCGACTTTTACCCATCTCTACAGTTTCAGCACACAGAAAGGGACAGCATAATATGTTAGACAATAATGAGTCAAGTGTCAGGAGATTTTTGTTCAGGCTCTACCACTGAGACTTAACTAATCTTGTGATTTCTCATTGAAACCTGTTTTCCTATTAAAAACTAGGTCATCAATGATACCCTCTTCTACCCTAAAATTATGATTCTCTGCTGTTCTCTGAATACTCCAGGAAAGGTGGCCAATGAATTCCTGATGTCAGTAAACTCTCTTTGATCCTTACCTTATTTGAGCTCTGTGTAAAGTGAAAACTTCATGAACTACTACTTTCTTCTTGAAACTCTCATCTTGCTGGGCTACAGTGCCTCCACTCTCCTGATTCTCCAGTTTTTTCTCGGGCCAGTTTTTCTCAGTCTCCATCAGTGCCTCCTCTCCCTTTGTTCAATTTCTAAATGTTGACTTCACCACAGTTCTTGTTATGGCCATCTTCTAATTCTATATCTCTTTTGGGCTGTCTCACGTATATTCATGACTTCAGGTTACTGAGATGCTATTGACTCACAGATTTCTGTCTCCAGGTAAGGGCTTTCTCTCTTGAATTCTAAACTTAGTCAGCTTTTACATGGTCATTTGTACTCGACTATCTCCGAAGTCCAAAACTTCACTCATTAACATCTCCCCCTAAACCATCTTCCCTCTTTGATTCCGTGATGAATGACACTTATCCAGCCTCTCAATTTCAGATGCCTGCGAGTCATCCTAGACTCTTCTCTCCTTGACTCTCCACACCCAATCCCCCAAACCCTTTTTTTCCTTTCCTTAATATTTTTCATGCTCCTGTCTAAATTGGAACACTTCAAGAATGAAGGGGGCACAGTTAGTAGTTAATCCAGGACAACTGGTATAAATCAGGACTGCTCTAGGCAAACAGAGATTGTGATTAGCCTGGAGCTGAGACACAGGAAGAATTTCCAGAGTGGTGTGAGAAAGCACATAGCTTTCAGAGAGCTGCAAGAATTGCATTCTGGCTCGTGTAGGGTGTGTGTTGGGGGGGGGGGGGTAGAGTAGTGAGAGATGAAGCTGGAAAGGTAATTGCAATGTCAGGTTCTGCAGGTGTAAAATGTCTTTTACCTTTAGAGTTAACTATGAGTGGTAGATGTTATTGGGACCCTGCTTAGCATTCTTTTCCTCCCCTTCCTAGCAACAGCCATTCCCATGTAACCACATACTTCAAGAGAAGCTGATCCTACCCCAGCTCCACTGGTGGATTTAATTGGTCTAAAGGTCACCACTGTCCCTTTGCCAGGATTTGTTTCATGGGGCACATGACCCTACTCTAGCCAATGGTATACTAAGGGAATCTCTTGGAGGGTTTCCAAGGAAAGTTTTCTCATTCCTAACAGAAAAGCAAAGGGATTGCCATGTCTTGATGTCATGCCTGTAATGGCTGCAGCCATTTTATTTCCAAGTCTGAGGTTGAGTCAGTCATCGATGGTAGAGTGAAGAGATGGAAAAAAAGCAGGATTCTGGATGACTGTGTGAGCTGCTAAGCAACCAGTCCCTTCCCTACCTCTGGACTTCATTAAATATGAAGTGATACTTGCTTTATTACCTAAGTCCTTTTTGAGTTGGAATTTTCTGTTACCAATAACAGAATAACCAATAATGCTCTGAGATTCTGAGCAACTTAAGGATGTGAGATAATGGCCTTGATTTTGTGAGAACTGGGGCAAGTGTGACCTGCCTGTCACTTCCTGTCTCTGTCACTTGTTTGACAACTATTGCTGCTATTTACTTTCCCTTGTATTGTCGTCTTTCTGTTATTTTTTGAATAACCAATAGTCTGAAAACTTTTTGAATCAAGGACAGAGGTAAAGCCTTTTACTTCTTTGTAGCCCCACAGCCTTTCACGTAATCCACACGTTTCTGTTTATTTATTCCACTCACACAGATTCTTTCAGAAGATGACTAAAATGTTATCTCTAAATGGAGATAATAATTAGTCTCATCTTCACTGGCTTCCTCTTGAATGTGGAGGGAATTACTGGATGAAAGAATAGGAACGTGGTGGCCATGTGGCCTGTTGCCCCGGAGTACTATTTGGAGATCAGCCTGGCATGGAAATGACCAGATGTTTGAAGTTGAGCCACTGGTGAGTGAAAGAAATAAGTTAGCTGTCATACTTCCCATTTGCATGGACAGTTTCTGCATTGCAAAGCCACTGGTGCCAGTTATGTCACAAGGCTGCAATTGATCACTTAACCCCTTCCTAAACTTGGAGCTGGAAGACCCTGGAAGGTCAATTAGACCTCCTGGGTGTGGGTACACTAGTGTCCATCTGTTACAGGCATTCCTGGGAGTGGTGGCTCAACCTAAATCATTACCCAGGTACACAGGTGTTCCTGGATCTGATGGAATCACCTGTAGAACATGAGGAATGGCCAGGTAAAAGTAAGAAGCAGGGAAGTAGGGGGGTTTATTAGGCAGCTCTGAAGAAGCAGAGGAAAGATGATGGTCTAAAATTTGGGGTGTACCAAAAATAAGCATCTTACAGCTTAGTTGAAGACAGAAGCAGAGTCTCTTTCTTCCCTCCTCTTTTTCTTTGGACACTGATTATTTTTTTTGAGGATACTAGTAATATACGTTTTTTTGTGAAAAATTTGAGAAATGGAGGAATGTATAAAAAGAAAATAAAAATCACCTCTACACTTACACCTGTACCTAATGTTTCAGTATATATCCGTTTGGGTTTTTTCCCTAGTTGTGTGCTCACTTATTCAGTCAACATTTCCACAAATATTTAATGCTTCTGTGTGTATCAGACACCTTGCTAGGCAGGCACTGGGAATACAGTTGTGATGAATAATATGCATGATCTTTTACCTCATGAAACTTTGGGTCTAGCAGAAGTGACACACAACTGCACTAAGAAGTATTTAATCTCAAATTCGGCAAACTCGTCAAAGGACAAACCCTGAGTCTTTTGAGAAGATGGGGGTCCTAACCTAGCCTGTGGTGCATTTGGGGGATCACCTAAGGAAAGGACCCTGAAACTGAGACCAGAATAGTGAGAAATCGCTGGCCAGAAAAGGCAGGCATGTGTTGAGCCAAGGAGATAAGGACAGTGGGCAGGCAGAAAGCAGAAGGGAACATGAAGACTCTTTGTGGAGGGAACAGCTTTCCTGGGGTCCTGATGAGGAGACAGTGACTAGATGGGGAATTTGTGGAAGTTGGAGAGGGAAATAGGAGTCAGATCTTATGGGGCAAGTATTAGCAAACTACTGTCCTTGGGCCAAAGCCAGCACACCACCTACTTTTTAAAATAAAGTTTTATTGGAACAGAGACATATGTACTCACTTATGTAATGTCTTTGGTTGTTTTCATGCTGTGATGTCGAAAATGTATAGTTGCTACAAAGACTGAGTGACCTGCAAAGCCTAAAATGTTTACTATCTGGCATTTACAGAAAAGTTTGCTTAACTCTGCTTAAGGTCTTGCAGTTGGGCATGTGGTGAAATTTTTGCTTTTTTTTTTTTTTTTTTGCGGTACGCGGGCCTCTCACGGTTGTGGCCTCTCTCATTGCGGAGCACAGGCTCTGGACACGCAGGCACAGCGGCCATGGCTCACAGGTGCCGCCGCTCCGCGGCATGTGGAATCTTCCCGGACCGGGGCATGAACCCGTGTCCCCTGCATCGGCAGGCGGACTCTCAACCACTGCGCCACCAGGGAAGCCCGTGGTGAAATTTTTTAATCACAAATACAATGGGAATGCTTTGAGAGGAAAGCAGGGAAGGGGCCTAGTCAGATTTCCTTTTAAAAGGAGAACTCTAGGCACAGTGGTGACCCTTTGCAAATACAGGGAACCTAAGAGTGTCCAGGAGAGAAGAGCTGGTGGTTTGGACTAGGGTCATGCCAAGTGGACACTGGCAAGTGCACACAGAGAGAAGTACATGCATACCTTGGAGACGTTGGGTGTTTGGTTCAAGTACACCACAATAAAGGGAATATTGCAATAGAGAGTCACATGAATTTTTTGGTTTTCTAATGCATATAAAAGCTATGTTTACACTATACTGTAGTCTAATGCATATACTAAGTATGCAGTAACATTATGTCTAAGAAAACAATGTACATACATTAATTAAAAATAGGTTATTTCTAAAAAATGCTAACCATCATCTGAGCCTTCAGCGAGTCATAGTCTTTTCCTGGGGGAGGGTCTTGCCTCAGTGTCAATGTTTGCTGACCGATCGGGGTGGTGGTTGCTGAAGGTTGAGGTGACTGAGGCAATTCCTTAAAATAAGACGACAATGAAGTTTGCTGCGTCAATTGACTCTTTCATGAACAATTCTCTGTAGCCTGCATGTAATGCTCTTTGATAGCATTTTACCCACAGGCGAGTGTCTTTCAAAATTAGAGCCTGTCCTCTCAAACCCTGTTGCTGCTTTATCAACTAAGTTAATGCAGTATTCTAAATCTTTCGGTGTCATTTCAATCATCTTCACAGCATCTTCACCAGGAGCAGATCCTGTCTCAAGAAACCACTTTCTTTGCTCATGCATAAGAAGCAACTCCTCACCCATGAAATTTTTATCATGAGATTGCAGCAATTCAGTCACACCTTCAGGCTCCAATTCAAATTCTAGTTCTCTTGCTATTTCTGCCACATCTTCAGGGACTCCCTCCACTGAAGACTTGAACCCCTCAAAGTCATGCATGAGGGTTGGAATCAACTTTTTCTAAACTCTTGTTAATGTTGATATTTTGACCTCTTCCCATGAATCATGAATGTTCTTAATGGCATCTAGAATGGCGGATCCTTCCAGGAAGTTTTCAGTTTACTTTGCCCAGATCCATCAGAGGAATCTTTATTTATGGCAGCGATAGCGTTACGAAATGTGTTTCTTAAATAATAAAACTTGAGTGTTGAAATTCCTCCTTGATCCATGGGCTGCAGAATGGATGATGTGTTAGCAGGCATGAAAATAACATTAATCTCATTGTACATCTCCATCAGAGCTCTTAGGTGCATTATCAATGAGCAGTAATATTTTGAAAGGAATTTTTTTTCCTGAGCAGTAGGTCTCAACAGTAGTCTTAAAATAGTCAGTAAACCATGGTGTAAACAGATGTGCTGTCATCTCGGCTTTGTTGTTTCATTTATAGAGCACAGGCAGAGTAGCTTTAGCATAAGTCTTAAGGGTCCTAGGATTTTTGTAATGGTCATGAGCATTGGTTTCAACCCAAAGTTACCAGCTGCATTAGCCCCCAAGAGAGTCATCCTGTCCTTTAGAACTTTGAAGCCAGGAAACGACTTCTCATTTTTAGCTATGAAAGTCCTAGATGGCATCTTCTTCCAGTATATCCAATATAAGGTTGTTTCATCTACATTGAAAGTCTATAGTTTAGTGCTGCCACCTTCATTTATTATCTTAGCTAGATCTTCTGGATAACTTGCTGCAGCTTTTACGTCAGCACTTGTTGCTTCACCTTTCACTTTGATGTTATAGAGATGGCTTCTTTCCTTAAACCTCATGAACCAACCTCTGCTAGCTTCAAATTTTCCTTCTGCAGCTTCCTTACCTCTCTTAGCCTTCATAGAATTGAAGAGAATTAGGGCCTTGCTCTGGATTGGGTTTTGGCTTAAGGGAATATTTTGGATGGTTTGATCTACCCAGATCACTAAGACTTCCTCCGTATCAGCAATGATTCTGGTTCGATTTCTTATCATTTGTGTGTTCACTGGAATAGTGCATTTAATTTTCTTCAAGAACTTTTCCTTTGCATTTACAGATTGGGCTAAGTGTTTGGCACAAGAGGCCTAGCTTTTGGCCTATCTTGGTTTTCGACACGCCTTCTTCACTAAGCTTCACTTCTTGGTTTCTAGCTTTAGATTTAACGTGAGAGGTGTGTGACTCTTCCTTTCACTTGAACACTTAGAGGCCATTTTAGGGTTATTAATTGGCCTAATTTCAATATTATTGTGTCTCAGGGAATAGGGAGGCCGAAGGACAAGGAGAGAGATGGGGAAATAGCCGGTCGGTGGAGCAGTCAGAACACACTGCATTTATCAAGTTTGCAGTCTCATGTGGGTGTGGTTCGTGGTGCCCCAAAGCAATTACAACAGTAACATCAAGATCACTGATTACAGATCACCATAAAAAATATAATAATAATGAAAAAGTGTGAAATATTTTGAGAATTGACAAAATGTGTTACAGAGACATGAAGTGAGTGAATACCTTTGGAAAACTGGCCCTGATAGACTTTCCCCATGAAGGGATGCCACAAACCTTCAGTTGGTAAAAAATGCACTAAAGTAAAGCATTTTTTATCATCTGTAGATGGATTTGAGATCTCTTTTAGGAGTTGTGTGGGACAGGGCTTGGTGACTGACTTGGTTAGGGGAGCTAAGGAGAGAGAGGCATCCAAGACCATTCCCAGACTTCCACCTGGTGCACCTGGTTGGATGAGGGTGTCATCAACTGGGTAGGGAGCACTGGAGCAGAAGCAGGATTGAGAGGGAAAGGCATGAGATTTGAGCCAGCACCCCCCTAGTTTACCACAGTGGGTGAATATAACCCATCCCTGTTGTTTGATATGCAGATTATTTGTATTATTTTCTTTAAGAAATAATTTTGTGACAACCTCATTTGTGCATATCTCTGATTATTTCCTTAGGATACAATTCTATAAGCAGAATGGTTGGATAAAAGGTGATGTAGGACTTCCCTGGTGGTGCAGTGGTTGAGAGTCCGCCTGCCGATGCAGGCGACACGGGTTCGTGCCCTGGTCCGGGAAGATCCCACATGCCACGGAGCGGCTGGGCCCGTGAGCCATGGCCGCTGAACCTGCGCGTCCAGAGCCTGTGCTCCGCAGTGGGAGAGGCCGCAGCAGTGAGAGGCCCGCGTACCGCAAAAAAAAAAAAAAAAAAAAAAGGTGATGCACATTTTTAAGCTCTTTGATCTGTATTACTTAATTGCTCTCCAGAAATGTCATTTTAATTTATACTTCTGCCCATCTGTGTGGCTGCGGCCAATTTTGGTTCAATAGGCACCATATTGCCCAGAGTTGGGTGTCAGAATCTGTCCTATGACTTAAGAAAAAAAAAAATCTCTATTGCTTCCAGCTCAAGGTATTACTGCTTGAAAAAATTTCCATGTTTGAAGGGATTTTTGTAGTGCTGGCCTGTAAGTTGAACTTGCTGTGGTAGAATAAGAGCTGTGGTTGACATCCAAGGTAGGAATCCTGGCACATGAGCCTTTCCTGTTTCACCTCTCCTTGGTGTGATAAAAGTTAAGTTACAACCTGAGTCACTTTATACCCCTAGTATTTGTTAGCTGGTGTTCTGGGCCTCATCTCCTGCCTCCAAAGAGGCTTTTGTTTTATGTGGCACTTCCATCTCCTGCCAAGCTCAACAGCCTTTATCCAGTCTAGCAGTGTCAGCTGCCACCCAGTAGCAGCTGGACTAATGAAAACTTTTGGCACAAGGAGCAGGTTTATATCATCAAGGAAGCTTTCTGGGATCATAGTGTAGCGAAGTGGGAGGTCTGGCTTTGGAGCCAGGTAGCCCTGGACAAGAGCCCCAGAATCACCTATTACTGGTTGTCTATCTTGAGAGGCCACATGACTATTCTGACTTCACTTTCTCATCTGTAAAATGGACTTTTAGTAGCTAGCTCATGAATTTTTGTGAGGGGTAGCAATAAAGCTGGTCAGGTACTGAGTCCAGTGCCTGGCCCTGAATGGGATAAATGATACTTTGTTAAAAAAATAAAGCAGGAGTGGAGGTGTCTGTGGAATTTGAGGGGGCCGCTCAGCTCCCTAAACTCTGAAACTGTAAAATCTCTTAACGCACCAAATTGATCACAGTTCCTTATTTAAGATTGAGGAATGATATCTGAGAAGGGAGAAATGATAAGTGAGGTTAATTTTCCAACCCCTGCTCCCAAACAGAAGTAAGATAATCATGGATGAAGTGCAGTGCAGGACCTGTCTTCCCCAGATGCCTTTGTCACCAGCTGGATGTACCACCTGAAATTCCTACTGCATATTTAGGTTAAAATGTTACTCTTGTTAAAATCCACGTATCTTTTACGGGAGGTGGAAGATGAAGTGGATGTAAGCTCTGACACTTATTAGCTGTGTGACCTTGGGCAAGTTACTTCATGTCTCTGTGCCTCAGTTCCAGCATCTGTAACAATGGGAATAATAAAAGGGTTTGGGGAGGAATAGATAAGATAATGCCTGGGACATAAGTGCTCAATAAAAGTTTGCTATTGTTAGAAGCTATTACTAAACTCTGAGAAGAGGAGGAGGGTGATGAATGACTCTAGTGGGAATGTATTTAAGTTGCTTTCTCTTTCATGTAGGTCAGTCTTCATAGGCTTTCCAAAATAGTCACTGTTTGCCATTCCTGTTTCACCTAGGAGGGCGACAAGTCTCAAAGACATTAATTGGACCTGAGTCACATAGCTTCTGCAAGATGCCCTCAAGAAACAGGATATAATGCCCACCCCCTTTCAGCTGTGATCCTAATAATCCTCCCAAATAACTTTTCAGCCTTCGCAAGAGAGGGCTAGAGGTGGTAGCCCTTGAAATCCACCTCGGCCCCTTTCCAAGACAGTCTGTATTGGAGAGCTCCCCAATGCTCTCCCTTTTGCAGGAAGACAGGGCCCTTGGCCTGCAGAGCAAACTGCAAAAGCAAGGTCAGATCCTAAACCCACAGGCCATAGAGATTTTACATCTCAGCTCCTATGGCTACGACTTGGCATTTAGAGATGAAAAATCATCTCCTAAACTACGTAGGTGACTTATTTACAGATTATTGATCCCATTGTGTACTATGGCCAAATCCACTTTTGGCCTTACTCCTGGTAATGTGGGGGAAATACCATGGTTGCTGTATCTTGGGTACATTTCCATCTGCCAGGCATTCTCTTGGTTCCCAGGGGCAGTGAGTCAACAGTCTGTCAGTACTATGGATTTAGTGTCTTGATGTGGGTTCCGGTGTGCGAGTTTTTATAATGCTTTACACGCTTTCACCCCCACTGGCCACAGTTATGATGTCAAACCCAGAGGCCAGACACAGAAGTCTTCACTCTCCTCCAGCTCTAGATCTTCTGCCTGATGGAGTCAGGGTATCCTTATTTCATTCAACAGGTAGTTTATGAGTGCCTACTCTGTACCCAGCACTGTCCCAGAATAGAAGAAAGGAAGTCTCCAGAAATTTTGGTATAATTCAGATGAAACTGAGCTCAGACAATAATAATTATAATATCTCCTATTTATTAAGTACTTACTTTGTGCTCTCGACTCTGCTGGGAACATTAGAGTTCATCCTCCCCAAAGCCCTCAGTTGTATGTCTACTGTCATTCCCATTTTACTCTTAATGAAAATAAAGCAGGTTAAAAAGCTGGCCCCAGATAGCACACCTGGGCAAGTGGTGGAATTGGATTTCAAACCCACTACAATTGATTCTTGTTATTTGTGATAGTTATATTCTATAAAGTGTCCAGTGAGTTAGTGAATACTGAACCATTGCTTTTAGGGGAAATACAGGGGTAGGGTCCTCTTGTTGTCCCACACCAGCTGTAAATGTGTGTGTTGGGTGACTCAAATTGGTCACTGCTTTGCACGTGTCTGTAACCGACTGAAAAGTGCCATGAGTATTGATTTTGGAGTTATAAATAAATTTTAGCAAGCTGGCAAATTCAGAAATATGGAATCTGTTAGTAATGAGGATTGGCTGTAATCTTATTCCAGGGCATCTTTCTGCTCTTCTTCACACTTTACACTGCTGTGGTTGGCAGCCTCTAAGATAACCTCCAGTGATTCTCACCTCCTGGCCTTCATGCCCTTGGTAATCCCCTACGCTTGAGAGTGTCCTAGACCTAATGATTGATTTCTAATAAATAGAATGTGGCTTAAGGTAATAAGATGTCACTTTCAGGATTCAGTTACAAAAAGACTATGGCTTCCGTCTTGGACATTCTCCCTCACTCTCTTGTTTGCTCTGTGGGAAAAGCCAGATACCATGGTATGAGCTGCCCTATAGAGAGGCTAACATGTCAAGGAATTGATAGTTCCAGCAGAGAAATGAGACCCTTGATACAGCAAAGAACCAATTCCTGAGTGAGCAGATCCCTCCCCAGTCAAGCTTCAGATGAGACTGTAGCCCTGGCCAACATGTTAATTGTAGCCTTGTAAGAAATCTGAGTATCAGAGGCAATAAGCTAAGACAATTTTTAAAATATTTTAAAATGTTGTATTAAGCCAACATATATTAAGTTTTAGGGTAATTTGTTACATAGCAAAAGATAACTAATGCAACCAACTACTTGTAAGCTGGATTTGTTATATTGCATAGCATTACCTACTATGAGCTAAGTTCTTTATATGCTCTGTTGCATTTGATCTTCACAGTGACCTGGTAAGTGACTAATGCTACTCTCATTTTTTATAAATAAAAGCAACTGTCCACCAGAAGGGTTGGTTAACTTGTCCAAGGTCACACAGCTAAAGGTGGAACAGGTTTTTGACCTCAGATCTGATGAACCCCAAGCTAGATTTTTTTTTTTTTTTTGCGGTATGCGGGCCTCTCCTGTTACGGAGCACAGGCTCTGGACGCACAGGCTCAGCGGTCATGGCCCACGGGCCCAGCCGCTCCACGGCATGTGGGATCTTCCCGGACAGGGGCACGAACCCGTGTCCCCTGCATTGGCAGGCGGACTCTCAACCACTGCGCCACCAGGGAAGCCCGCAAGCTATATTTAATTTGCATAATACTGTGGAGCTGACATTGGAATGCAGACCACCTGACTTCATTTTTTCCACTTATTTGTCATAGAAACAATGACCAGGTCCATCAACCCACAGTCTAAATAAAGTTAAGATGAAACTGAACAAGACTGGGGGTGAAACACAGTGATACTACTCAGTGTCTGCCACTACTCCTTCCTAATCTTCATCTACTGAAAAATCCCTTTGAGCCAAGGACTGTGTCATTGTTATTCCTTACAAAGTCACCAAGCCTGGAATCTAGCTGTATTAGTCTGCTAGGGTTGCCATAACAAAATACAACAGAATGAGTGTCTTCAGCAGCAGAAATTTATTTTCTCACAGTTCTGGAGGCTGTAATTCCAAGATCAAGGCACCAACATGGTTGGTTTCTGGTGAGGTCTCTCTTCCTGGCTTGTAGACAGCCATTTTCTCGCTGTGTCCTCACATGGCCTTTCCTCTATGCAAGCATGGAGAGAGCAAGCTCTGGTATCTCCTCCTCTTCTTATAAGGACATGAACCCTATTAGATCAGATTAATTACCTCCCTGAAGGCCTTGTCTCCAGTACCTCACACTGGGGTTAGGCCTTCACATACGAATTTGGTTGGGGGTAGGGGACATAATTCATTTCATAACACTAATCGGTTTAGTGTTGATATAATGACCATTATGTCCAAAGGTAGAGGTTAAGAATGCCATTCCCAGAGCATGAGCCTGAACCCTGATGCTGAAAGGAACCAAGGGGATATCCGGCAATCCAATCAACTCCTTACCTCTCAAGTCCTTTGTCCCTAACAGATGCATAAAGACTATAACCCCTGCATGGAATGCCTGTACTTAGGGTATGTTTAGCATTAGTAAATAGCCCAATGATCCCAACATCCTCATTTTACAAACGAGGACCCTGAAGCTCAGAAAGATACAATGACCTGCCCAAGGTCATAGAGCTGGTTAATGGCAGGGGCAGGCCTGAGTCTAAGTGTTCTGGCTCCCAGCTTCGTGCTTCTTCCCTTTGGCCAGACTGGGAGATGGGTGTCCTGAGAAACCCTTAAAAGGAGAATACTGAACAATCTTCTGGAAGTGGGTGGCGTACTGTGTGCAGGGGACTGTGGATGGTGTCGGAGGAATGCACTTACATCTCGGTTGGGGGAGTGTGTTTTGTGTGGAGTGTGTGGCATGTGTATGAGATGTGGGATATGTGTTGGGTGTGTGGGGGCATGTGGAATGTGTAGGAGTGTCTGGGGAGGTGGAGTGTTTGCAGGTGTAGAGGCTATGTAGTGGGTTTGTGTGTGTCACGGGTAGTAAGCGTGGAGTATGTTGTGCTTGTGTGTGCAGGCGCATGTATGTGTGGTCTGTGGTGTGTGTGGAGTGTTGGTGGGCGGCACAAGTCAGCTCAGGCTGCACTTTTGTCTTCCTCATTTTTCAGTGTCTTCTCTTGGGCCCCCTCTTCTGGCATAAAAGCCCCTCTTGCAACCCAGAAGGGTAGGGATTGGCAAACTTCTTCTGAAAAGGACCGGACAGTAAATATCTTAGGCTCTGTGCACCATATGGTCTCTGTTATAACTATTCAGTTCTTCCATTTTAGCTTGAAAGTAGCCATAGACAAAATGTAAACACATGGGGTGGCTGTGTTCCAATAAAACTTTATTTACAAACAGGCTTGATTTGACCTAAGGGATACAGTTTGCAGAACCCTAGAATTAGATTCCAAACCCAGGTTCTCAGATTCCAAACCTAGGACTCCTAATGGCTCTGTCAGCGACCCTTCCTTCTGGCTGTGAGCCTCAATGTCACCACCACTGCTGCCAACACTGTCATTTTCCTGCTCCTTTCAAGCACTGTACTCGTCACCTTGCAGGCATTATTACATTAATCCCTTCAAAAATACCAACAGGCAAGTATCACTCACCATCTAACAGATGAGTGGACTGAGGCTTAGAGAGTTAAGTAACTTGTCCAAGGTTACTGTAACTACTTAGTGACAGATTTGGACCTGGTTCTCCTGAGTTATAAATCCCAAGCTCTCAATAAATTTTCTACTAGCTCTTAATAGATGGTTTTATTCTAGCACAATGAGAAAAATCACCAAAGTGAAAAAGAATATAAAGTAACAAGTTGAATCTCTTTTTTTTTTTTTTGTGGTACGCGGGTCTCTCACTCCTGTGGCCTCTCCTGTTGCGGAGCACAGGCTCCAGACACACAGGCTCAGCGGCCATGGCTCACGGGCCCAGCCGCTCCACGGCATGTGGGATCTTCCTGGACCGGGGCACGAACCTGTGTCCCCTGCATCGGCAGGCGGACTCTCAACCACTACGCCACCAGGGAAGCCCACAAGTTGAATCTCTTGATCTCAGTTGTAGGCCTAGGGATCTAGAGCCATGATCACTAGGCTAGTGTTTACCTGAAGGGTCAGCATCAGACTCTCCTGGGGAGATTGTTAACATGCACATACATTCCTGGGTTGAGCCCTCAGAGATTTTGATTTCATAGACACAGGATGTGGCCTAGGAATCTGCCTTTAGACCAGAACCCACAGTGATTCTGGTCTAGGTATCCTAGGTCCAGTGGGAGGCATCACAACTTCTGAGATTCTGCTAGAAAACCCTGTAATCAGTGTTGTAACTGAGATGCTTTGAGATGTCCATCTCTGGGTCTCTGGTCCTGTTGAACGACTCAGTGGCAGCACAGTTTTTGCTGATACACTGCTGATAATGACCTAATATTGCACCCTTAGCATAACTGTTCTGCTTGAAGTCTAGCCCTAGGAGGACGAAGAGACGAAAGGTCTGTTGTTCTTTTTTCCATTTCTGTGTCCTCTAGATCAATTCCTGGCATGTCTATGCATACCAAATGAGTTAATTTTATCAGAAACCTTTAATACCTTAATGTGGACATCTCTAGCTGCACTGTGGCTTTGGAGGGGCAAAAAGGGGATCATCTGCATTTGAACCTTCTATAATATCACTAATACAAATAAGTAAGGGATGACTCTACTTAGCACACAAAAGTTTGGCATTTATGGGAATGTGGAGGTTAATGCAGATTTGGAACAAATGATTTTTTTCCTGCTTGGTGATTTAAGCACTCACATCTATCTCCTTACAGCAGCATCTTAGCTACAGCGCGAGGCAGCGAGAGCTCTGTTTTGAAAGGTGGTCCTGTCCTTTCAAGTTGACAACTTGCTTGCCTTTTGGTCAATCCCCAGTGGCCTGCTCCAGGCCCATTCTTTGCAGAGGTGTCCCACTCTCCCCATGAATGAGAAATGATTGTGCCATTGCAGTCTTGCAGGTGCTGTGCATCATTCTGAGCAAGTGCAGGTCTCCTTGGCTTCCACTTCAAGCATGCCGTGAGTGCTCAGTTGGGACCACTGGCTTTCTCCTGCCTGACTTCTCATCTAGTGGATATTGCTTGTGTAGGGGTGGTGGACAGTGAACAATGTCCTGTAGTTTCATGAAGATACTTGTTCTAATCAAATATTTCAAGGTCCAGAGTTCCGAATCGCATTGCCATATGTGCTGTGGGAAGAAATGATGTAAGTGTGTGTGTGTTTGTGTGTGTGTGTAAAACAGATCAGGTCTATCTCATCTGTTAGAATAACAGAAAACAGCTCAGGCAGAAACAGGAAACAGAGGTCAAGAGGTCCCATTTGTGACACAGAATAACCTGTGCCTTAGGATATTTCATGTAATGACTTTAAATCACAGGACCTAGGAGCACAAATGCTGGGTGAATCTCGGCTCCACCACTCACTGCTCTGTGGTCTTGGCCACCTACCATAACCTTCATAAGTCTCAGTCTCCTCATCTGTAAAATGAAAGTAATAAAAGTGCTTCCCTCATTGGGTTGTTGCAAAGAAGAAATGAAACAGTATTTGTAAAAGTGCTTACATGCCTGGCATGCAGTAGGTGCTCAATAAATGGTAGCTTTCTATTCATTGGATTTTCATTCACAAAACATTTACGAGCTGCCTTTTATGCACCAAGTACTGTTTTTAGGTACTGAGGCTAAAGCAGTGAACAAACAGATAGGAATCCCTGCCTTTGTGCCTAAAGGGTCAGACAAGTAAATGGAACTTACATGGTAATAAGGGCTATCGCAAGCACAAAGCAGAGGAGGGTGCTGTGGAATGGTAGGGTGGGCTCGGCTTATTTTCCTGACCTCCCATGTGGGAGCTGTGTGAGGACTGCAGTGTGGGATACAAGGAATGGCTTGGGAGTATTGGCAGGTTGTGATGACTGGAGAAATCTTGGATAGGAGGCATAAAGAGATTAGTTCTGACCTGACAGTGTTGAGGCAGAGAGCATTCGGGGGCGAGATGGGGGTGACGGTCTTTCAGGAGCACACAGAATTCTGGGGCCCTCTCTTTATCCCTACGATTAGTTAGTGGAGGCTAGGGAATGGGTGCTTTTATAGGCCATGATTATTATCTTAGCTATAAAAGTTTCCTAGCTTGGGATCAATGGATGGGGTGAAAGGGGCTTCTGGAAGTACAGAAGTTTTATGCCAAGTAATGTACGTTTGTGCAGGGAGAAAGTTCATAAATTTAATCTCATACTCAGAGGGGTCTGTGACCCAAACAGGGTTGGAACTTCTTGTCTCCATGATTCGTAGGAAGGATGAGCACACCAGACAGTGCCAGTTTATGGCTGAGGTCCTCACATAACTATGAACAGTGCTTCCTTTCACTCTCCAAGCTGTCTAGATGACTTTTTGGTCTTTCAAGGTTTCAGGCCCCTACCTTACTTCTTTGTCTAACGTAACGTCTACATCTCTCAGACGACTTTTAGCCCTGGATTGAAAAGAAGAGTCTAGAACTCTGTTCAAGTAGGGTGTTGGGGTTACTAGTTATACCACTCAGTAACTGCCTAGGCTGATGTCCCCAGGTGCCACCTGGCTGGAGAGGAAAGAACATGAGCGGCTCTAGTTTAGGGACCAGCGGTGAGCTTTCAGAGGACTCCTTCCAACGTCGTGGAGAGTGTGATTCTGCTCTTTTCCTTAAGGCCCCTCTCCCTTGCTTCCTCATTCGTCACAGATTGTGATAACCTGACGTTGTGCCAATTCAGGCAGTGGACAGGATGAAGCAAAAAATCCAAAGCACCTTGGTAATGAACAAGATAGATGTTTAGAGCTGACAGCCCCTAACACTGGGGACATAGGTGGCGAAAATCCCCAATCTCTTTCCACTGAACTGAGCTTGAGATATGTGTCTGCATGTCTGAGGGGCTTAGCTACAAGGGTGGCTGTAATATCCTTCCCTTAAGGCACTAAAAACATCTGAATTTTGCTTCCTAATCATTAAAACAAACAGAAGTAAAGGGAAAGTAAATGTTCAACAGCATAAAGAACCAACAGAATTAAATATAGTTGATTGAGTTAATTTTAGAATGCCCACCCCCTGATTTTCTACCACTTATTTATTTATTTATCTCTTTGGTCTGTTTATGAGTCTACCATTCTCTCTGCACAAGAAAAATTTTGGCTAATGACTTTGAACTCCTGTGGGTCTTCTAACCTTGGAGAGCCAGGAAATAGAGTTGGATTCAGGATCGAGGGAGAGAAAGAATAAAAGATCAAGAAACTGGGAATCAGAGTGTCCATTGAGACACGTACTCCAGCCTCATTTCTCTTTGTCATTTTTGGGGGGCTTGCTGCTTAGGTTTGGAGGTCTAAGGCCTTCTGTGAATAACATTACATTTGCTCCATGGTTTTGGTGTAATAAGTGGAAAACACCTGAGGTATGCTTTCCAAATGACTCCTATTTCTTATAAAATTATTGAACGTAACAAAAGATTATCCAATATGAAACTATCTCATTTAAACCAAACCTCCCTCTTAAGGTACACCGTCACATAGGCACATACACATTCCTTTGGGACAGAGGGAGGCCACAGTACCTCAACCTTTCCATGGGAGCTTGGTACGGTCCATGTGAGGGTGGATTGAAGCTCTCTTTCCAGCAGTCGCCTAGCCTAGCACTGGGGATTGGATCTAGGGTGAGGTCCAGAGTCCCCAGGCAGAGACAGGACCCTCAAGCACCAGGAGAGCATCAGGACAGCATGAGCCCTGCATGGGGAGCAAGTGTCATGGCGCCGTGGAAGCGCAGGGTTCTCATACTTGGTACACCCTACTAGTTTGGCTAGTATTCATGTTGGCTCCATCAGTTTCACCTGTCAAGCTGTAAAGGCACAGACTTTACATTTATGCAAACCAGGCAACTCTAATGTGTATATCCTGGTAGTACGTGGTGGCCCTCCTGGCAACATTGGTATGATAAGGTATTCCATGACTTTGAGTCATAATTTAACATATATACCATACTTTGAAAAGGCCATGGTTCATGTTCGGTCTGCAGGCATAGTTATTTGTTGTTGTGTAGTTTTTGCCCTAAGAGTGTTTGGGGTTTTTGTTTTGTTTTATTTTTTTGTTTTAATCTTTATTGGAGTATAATTGCTTTACAATGTTGTGTTAGTTTCTGCTTTATAACAAAGTGAATCAGCTATACATATACATACGTCCCTATATCTCTTCCCTCTTGCATCTCCCTCCCACCCTCCCTATCCCACCCCTCTAGGTGGTCACAAAGCACTGAGCTGATCTCCCTGTCCTATGTGGCTGCTTCCCACTAGCTATCTATTTTACATTTGGTAGTATATATAAGTCCATGCCACTCTCACTTCGTCCCAGCTTACCCTTCCCCCTCCCTGTGTCCTCAAGTGCATTCTCTATGTCTGTATTCCTGTCCTGCCCCTACGTTCTTCAGAACCACTTTTTTTTTTTTTTAGATTCCATATATATGTGTTAGCATACGGTATTTGTTTTTCTCTTTCTGACTTACTTCACTCTTATGACAGACTCTCAGTCCATCCACCTCACTACAAATAACTCAATTTTGTTTCTTTTTATGGCTGAATAATATTCCATTGTATATATGTGCCACATCTTCTTTATCCATTCGTCTGTCGATGGACACGTACGTTGCTTCCATGTCCTGGCTATTGTAAATAGAGCTGCAATGAACATTGTGGTACATGACTGTTTTTGAATTATGGTTTTCTCAGGGTATATGCCCAGTAGTGGGATTGCTGGGTTGTATGGTAGTTCTATTTTTAGTTTTTTAAGGAACCTCCATACTGCCCTCCATAGTGGCTGTATCAATTTACATTCCCACCAACAGTGCAGGAGGGTTCCCTTTTCTCCACATCCTCTCCAGCATTTATTGTTTCTAGAGTTTTTGATGATGGTCATTCTGACTGGTGTGAGGTGATACCTCTTTGTGGTTTTAATTTGCATTTCTCTAATGATTAGCGATGTTGAGCATCTTTTCATGTGTTTGTTGGCAATCTGTATGTCTTCTTTGGAGAAATGTCTGTTTAGGTCTTCTGCCCATTTTTGGATTGGGTTGTTTGGTTTTTTTATATTGAGCTGCATGAGCTGCTTATATATTTGGAGATCAAGCCTTTGTCAGTTTCTTCATTTGCAAATATTTTCTCCCATTCAGTTTGAGTTTTTATTGTTGTGGTTATTGTTGTTTTTGACACTCACATTTTAAAGGAGTGAGATTTCACATGATGATCTGACTTTTTTTGTTTGTTTCTTTTTTCTAATATGTTGTCTTTTGCCTTTTTAAAAAAAATTAATTAATTTATGGCTGTGTTGGGTCTTCGTTTCTGTGCATGGGCTTTGTCTAGTTGTGGCAAGCGGGGGCCACTCTTCATCGCGGTGCGTGGGCCTCTCACTACCGCGGCCTCTGTTGTTGCGGAGCACAGGCTCCAGACACGCAGGCTCAGTAATTGTGGCTCACGGGCCCAGTTGCTCCACGGCACGTGGGATCCTCCCGCACCAGGGCTCGAACCCGTGTCCCCTGCGTTGGCAGGCAGGTTCTCAACCACCGTGCCACCAGGGAAGCCCTGTTGTTTGTTTCTCTTATCACAAGATCTAGTTTCCCTAAATCCTTATTAGCAGCAGCCAAACAGGAGCAGCCATTTGCTCTCCATTTAGCCCCCAGTTCTGCCTGGCACAGTTCTCTGTCCTTGCAGCCTTGTCACTCTGCCACCTTGATTTAGAAGCCCCTGTTCTTCTCCTTGGTAAATTTGGTGGCCCCTAAGTCCCCTCCTGTAGAGTCTGGCTGGTCCAGACTGGTGATATCTAAGGCTCTATCTAAGGAAGGAACTTTCGAAGGACCACCTCAACTCTTCCCAGACAGTAGATCTGTTCTGGTGGCTGCCATCTACAGAGCTTGGCACACTGCGAACAAAGTAGACCCGGGATGAAGATCCAGGTTCTCTGATCCTTGGCCCAGACTATTCTCTGCTCCTTTTTATCTTGTTATCATTTTGAGTGTGTTACCTTGGTGTGACATCTATTTCTCCCGCTCCCAGTGGAGGCCCCTTAGTATGTTTTCACTCTCCCAGCTAGTCAGTGGTCATGAATTTCACAAGTACTGCAAATGTGAATTGTCTGGGTTGCATCTCCCAGTTGGAGTCTATGGCAGTCAGTATTTTCCCAGGATGTTATCTCTCAGCAAGACTGAAGCCAAAAAGTGGCAAGCAGGCAATCAACAAGTATTAGTCTCCTCATCTTTGTTCCACTTTCTGAAGAAGTATTACATTTAATTCCTCTTAGAGCAGGTGACAGACATCTGCTTAAGTAAAGGGGGAATTTATTGGCTCCAGAAATCCAAGCATGAATATCAAGTCATGGGAAGGGCAGGGTCACAGCTGGGCCTTGGAAAAACTAGAAGCAGAAACTCAGCAATATCAGGACTCTTTGTTCGGTCCTCGCATCTACTCTGCCCTGCGTTGGCGTCGTTCTCAACATGGTAGAAAAATGTCCACCAATGTTTCCTAATTTTACACTTTCTGCTTCTGTCACTGGGGAATGAGTTCCTCATTGTGAGTTCTCCAGAGCCTATGAAAATTCTCT
Organism: Monodon monoceros; assembly: GCF_005190385.1. NCBI lineage: Eukaryota > Metazoa > Chordata > Mammalia > Artiodactyla > Monodontidae > Monodon > Monodon monoceros. The sequence goes on from NW_021703768.1 coordinate 135,115,441, forward strand.
GATTGGTCTAACCTAGGTCAGGTGCAAGTCCCTGAACCAGTCAGCCATGGCATGGGTGGGGAAGGAGGGAGGTACTCATTCAGTGTGAACCAGTCAGCTGTGACCTGGGATGGCTTCTGTTCTACTAAGAAGATAGCTTCCCCTTGTGGAAGGGAGTAAAAGTGTAGAGCATAGTCCCAGAAAAGGAGGGAGGGAAAGCCTTGGAAGACTGTCTTAATCTGCTGGTGTTGCCATAATGAAATATCATAAACTGGGTGGCTTAAACAACTGACATTTATTTCTCATGGTTCTAGAGGCTGGAAGTCTGAGATCAGGGTGCTGGCATGGTTGAGTTTGGGTGAGAGCTTTCTTAATTGCACACAGCTGCCTTCTCTCCATGTCCTCACTTGACTTTTTCATTGTGCGAGAGCCCAGGAGGGGAGTGAGAGAGAGCACTAGCTCTCCAGTGTCTCTTCTTATAAGGGTACAATCCCATCATGAGGACCCCACCCTCATAACCTCATCTAACTCTGATTACCTCCCAAAGTCTCCATCTCCAAATACCATCACATTGGGAGTCAGGGTTTCAACGTATGAATTTGGGAGGGCACAAACATTCAGTCCATAACAAAGAGTAAACATTGTATCCAGTGTATCTGCCCACAGGATCTTACAGTTGAGTGGGGGTTTAAGATTTATGTATAGAAGCATTGGTGATAAACGACTGTACTGCATATAGCTGATGTGTCATTGATTATTTGGAGGAGGCATGTGAAGAGGGCGCTCGTGTAATCAAGGATGACATCACACACAGTGCTGGCCTTCTCAAATTGGGATCTTGGGATAGAAGGAGCTTGAATTAAAGCTGATCATTTTTCCTGGTGCCTCAGTTTTACTCAGAATTGGGTGTGGGAGGAGTACATTAAATCCAACATACAACACAGATACGTTATAAAGGATAATACGAAATTTGTATAACCTTTAAGATAAAAGTACAGTTTAGAAGATGAAGAAATTCAGGCTTTTTGGCCTGGGGTGCCAGTCCCCTTCCCAATACAAATTGATACTCTACTGTGTCAATAAAACTTTGGTGAAGAAGTTTAAAAAGCCTGGAGGGTAACTGGGAGTTCCTGAACATTGTTTATTAAGAACTATATGGCCTTGGAGTACTTAGTAGCTCCTCTGGCCTAAAAGAATTTGAAGTGGGTGGGGAGGGATGAGACAGGCTATAGAAGGAGACCCCTGAGTTCCTTCTGACGACAGCATACTGTGTAGATTTTGTTTTCTATTTTACTTTGGGAAGCAGGATTTCTGCAGTGGCACCGCAAACCAGATGAGGTTTAATTAGCTTATAGTTCTATAACCTCAGTTTTGGGATCTCCAGACTGTCCTTGTGATTTGCATATCACCTTCAGGACTTCCTAGATAAATGTTGCTTAAGTAATGCAAATGAGTAGAGCTATTTTGCTAATTAGAGGGATTAGATTTAAGGACACCAAGCCTCAAACAAGACAGACTAGAGAGAGAATGGAATTAGCTGGGATGAGGTCAATAGAGGTGGGAGGCCTGCGGGTAGCTTTTTTAGTGGAGAAAGAATTAGTTTGGAAACTTGAAGATCTCCCTAGGATGGCTCAGCAGCACCTACTTTGTTGTTTTTCCACCTATTCCAATGGAAGCCACACCCTTCTCATCTAAGGCACACCTCTTCACATGTGCCCTGAGCACCTTCCTCCCATCCTTATGCTGGATCAGTTGATTGCCAGTAATTGTCACTGTATATTTGCAGCCTCTCCCTCTCCGCTGGTATCTTCTTCCATCTACATTAAAGGTGGAGAGGCTCATCTCAGCTGTCTCCCGTGCTCTTGTTCATTCCCCTCCAGCCACACTAGCCTCCTTGCTTCCTGGCTTACTCCTGCTGCAGGACCTTGGCAGTTACTGCTTCTTGCTGGAATGCGTTTCTCCCAAATATTCGTAAGTTTCCTTTCTTCCTTCAAGATGTTGCTCAGTTGTCATCCTCTTGATGAAAACTTCCTTGGCCTTGAAATCAAGAATTTCTACTCTCCTTCCTCAAACTTATACACATTCCCACCTTTTTATCTCCTTGGTACTTATTATTATCTGGTTTACTATATATTTTTCACTTTTTAATCTTTATTCTCTTTCTCGCCCACTGGAATATAAACTACGTAGGACAGGGTTTTTTTGTTTTGTTTGGTTTTGTTTTTTGTCTTCTGTTTACTGGTGGATTCCTAAGCCTGGCACATAATAGGGACTCTATAAATGTTCATTGAATGAATGAATTTGAGTATCACCGCTACAGTTTTTGCCAATATGTTTATTTTAATTGGCTCACTTTTTAAACTCAAATTAATTTTCTTACATGGAAGTTTTATATCACTGTTATTAATGGAAAAACCAGTATCATTTTTTATAAGTAAAAAGTATGCCTCAACATGTTTATAATAAATACGTAGCTATTAAATAAACGAAAGTTTATTTCTGTATCACCCAAACTAAACTTAATTCCAGTGGTATTGAAATGACATTTTGGGGAACATTGCATTAAATGCCCATATTTCTTGAGGTTCTGCCCTAAATGGCCTTTTTTATATAGTATCCACGGGTAAACTTATCAGTAGCAAATGGTCTCATTTTCCACATTGATCAGACAGCAATTCTCTGATACCAGCTGGGTGTCCTGTGATTTATTTCAATTCTTACCCTAACTACCTGGAGTTAGTGCAGACCCCATACGTTAAGGGCAAAGTCTTTGAGAGACTGCCCCCACTTCATACACCAGCCACAAGTCTCAGGGACTACCCATACTTCTGAATGGCTATAAATTTAGGGGTTCCCATGACCCCCTCATATTCAGTAATTAGCTAAAACAAATCACAGAACCCACTGGAAGTGCTATACTTATGGTTGTAGTTTTATTATTAAGGATATAACTCAGGAACAGCCAAGAGATGCATAGGGCAAGATCTGAGGAGAGGGGAGGGACACAGAGCTTCTATGCCCTCTCCTCATGGAATCCAGGTACATCAACCTCCCATTACAGCAATGTGCTCACCAATCAGGAAGCTCCTCTGAGCCTGGGTGTCCAGAGTTTTTAATGGAGTTTTATTGTAGACAGGATTGAGTAAATCACGGGTCTTGTGATTGAACTCAATCTCCAGCCCCCTTCCCTCACTGGGGGTTAGGCTGGCCCAAAGTTCCAACCCTCTAATCGTGTGTTTGGTCTTTCTGGTGACCAACTCCCATCCTGACACCCTCTAGAGCCCACCAAGAATCATCTCATTAGCATAACAAAGACATTCCTGTCATTCAGGTTAATTCCAAGTTTTTTTTTTAAATTAATTTTTATTGGATTATAGTTGATTTACAATGTTGTGTTAGTTTCTGCTGTACATCAAAGTGAGTCAGTTTTACATACAGCCACTCTTTTTTAGATTGTATTCCCATATAGGTCATTACAGAGTATTGAGAAGAGTTCCCTGTGCTATACAGTAGGTACTCATTGTTATCTATTTTAGATATAGTGGTACATATATGTCAATCCCAATCTCCCAATTTATCCCTTTGTGCCAGGAACTGGGGACAAAGACCAGATATATTTTTTATTATATCAGACACATATATACACATGAATCACAAATTCATTATCTCAGCTCATATCTCTCCTCTGAAATTGAGACTCTCAGATCCAGTTGCTACCTGGGTGTCTTTTTTAAGGATACCACGGTTCCTCTAATCTATCAATGTCTAAAAATAAAGCCCTCTCCCCATCGCACCACCCTATCCAACAGATATACTCTTCCTCCTGTATTTCCTCTTAGTAAATATCATATCGCCATCCACCCAGCTGCCCAAATCTGAAACCTGGGTTTTACCCTTAATTCTTCTAGCTCACATTCTATACTGTTCCCTCATCTTTGAATGTTAATTCTCTGTCTCCCCTTCCTGTCCTACTTATCTAGATTTCAGCTTAAAAGTCATGGTGCCCAGGAAACCTTTGCTGGTCAACCAAGACTGGTTAGGTGTTCCCACACTTCCACAACCATGCCACTTATCACTCAGTGTAATAATTTCCTGTTTGTCTTTCTTGCCCACTAGCTTGGTGAGGGCAATAATTGTGTCTATCTTACTCACTTTTGTATCCTTGCATCTGGCACATAGTTAGCACTCAGTAAATATATACTGAATGAATGAATGAATGAAAGGGTCCAAAATTGGAGCATTTCAAAATAAGATTTCTATATAATTATTTTCTATACTAGTGATTACCCACTTGCTATAGGTGATGCTCTGGTTTAATCTTATTTTGAGAATTAAATGATTTATGTATTTCATAATACCTGGCTTATAAGTGTCTTCACTCATACATTTATTACTTGGCTATTTATTGAATATCTGCTGATGGGGGAAGCAGTGCCCTGGGGCTGGGGATGAGTGGTGACCCTGTCAATCTACTAGGAGAATCATATGTAAACAAATTGGAATAAAATATGATAGAGCCTATGAAAGAGATATGAGCAAATTGCTATGGGAAATACTGAGAGTGGTAGATTGGATTACTATTCCCATGCCCTCTGCCACATACTTTCCAGTGCATGTCACAAGAGTAGGCAGTATATATATTCTCATCCCATTCACTTGGGACTTGGTTATGTGACTTGCTTTGACCAATTAATTTAAGCAGAAGTAAAGTCACAATGTGCCAGTTCCAAGCAGACAGTTTAAGAAAAAAATAAGTTTTTGTCAGATATCTCACAATTTGCCCGTAAAGAGTAAGTTCCAGGTAGCCATTGCTCTCTTGGCCTGAGTCCTGGAATAAAGACACACGGAGCAGATTTAAATTTAAGCCATAGGTTGCAGTTTAGCTTAGGCTAGCTGAGAGGAGCCACTCCTCAGGCAACCCACATTCCCAAAAAGTATGAAATAGATACTTTTTGTAAGCCAATGAGATTGCGAAGGGTGGTGTTTTTTTGCACAGCATTGTCACAGCAGAAATCTGACATACACTGAGTATTCATCTAATGACTTTGGTGAGGGTATGAGACATAAGGAAAAGGCTATGTGGCTGTAGATATTTCCCAGGACACAAAATGCCCCCAATCCCCTGCAGGTTGCAGACTGTTAAAGAAAAAGTCAATGCAGTGAACTCAATACTGTATTCCATACACCATGAAGCCCAGGATCCACACATGGCAAGATTTAAACACAGGGGCTTGCTAAAGGGATCTGACCTATTCATACTGGAAAATCTATCTTGTATTCACAGATATTTCTCCCACAGCTTGAGTTTTCATAACGCAAACTAGACCATGTGGCATTGATCAATTAAAACATACAGTTTGTGCAGAACATTAGGGCTCTGATGTAACCACAGGGGAATTGGTACCACTTGAATGAGAAAAGCTGGTCTCCCAAGGCAGGGAAGCACATTGTTACCGGTCAGGGTATTGAGTTTCTTAGTGTGGGTTTTCTTTTGTTGGCCCTTCGTAGTTGTGAGTTCAGCTACAATTTATTTCATTTTGTGCTAACAATGGATAGCAAGGGGATAAAACTGTGTAAAAGAAGATCTTTAATTCCTAATCTCTTTTTCTCCACTGCTACAACTTTCTTGTGTTTTTGTTTTAAATGGGAAGCAGGGGAAGCAGTCAAGGATAGTAGTTATGAAAAAGCCCTATGAATTAGACTTCTCTGAATTAGACTTTGAATCCAGGCCCCATCAAGAATAGCGTAAAAATAACTTAAGCTCTCAGCCTCCGTTTCTTCATCTGTAAAATAAGGATAATAATAGTGCTTATCTTGGGATTATGAAGAGTCAGTGAAATAATCTTGTGAGGTTTAGCACAGTGCCTAGCAGACAATAAACAGTCAATAAATAGAATTTATTATAGGGAGAATTTTGTTAGTGCAGTTTTTCTTAGGAAAACAGCTGTTCATTATAGAAAGACAGGCTGTGGCATGGCATTTACTTTGACTTTTTTACTATCGAAGAAAAAAACCTCAGGACCCAAATCATGATTAGCTTTCTCCACTTTGGTTCTCTGAGAGGAATAAGGGTCAGTGACACAGAAAGTTTGGACTCACCGCAAAATGAACACTTCCGGAAGCTTCACTTGATTGAGGTCAAAATAGACTGGGCTCTCTGGTAACGAACTGTGGGCAAGTTTCCAAGTGCACTTGGGATCCTTCCACACATACCACACTGGAGTGACAGCAACTGTGCTGTGGAGCGGCCAGGGTGAAATGTTTCTCCAGTGAATTTGCCAGGAAGATAAGAAGAACATTCCAACAGCTAATGTGTTGCCCAAATGGCAGGTCACCTCATTCTCAGGTCTACGTTTTTCCTGACTGCAGAGAGCACCAGGGTGGACAGCCTTGGGTTTATGGAAAATGTGGTTGCCGAGGAAAGTTAATTCTCTCAGAAACTACAAGTTGATAATGGTTCAGATTTTCAAGAAAGAATTTGTTATACGACATATTTGACTGTTTATCTTGAAAGATTCTACAGCGTGTGCAAGTGTGTGCGTGCATGCACATCGCTGGTACCTCTTGTTTGAAATGAGCAAGCAATTGTAACTTACAAATTATATGAATCAGCCATTTGAAATATGTCTGAAATTCCTCCCCTGGAGAAATAGAATATTTTCCCCACCACGCAGGCATTCTGTTTCCAATTCCATTTACTTTCTCTCAGCCACTTCAGAATGCGTTGAACTCAAGTGAAGCTAGAGAAATTTACAAATTTATTGTCTTTAATACAGAGCTTGGGACTTGCTCCCATTGGGAGGCAACAGTATATATATGCGTGTATGTGTGTGTGTGTGTGTGTGTGTGTATATATATATATATATACACACACACACACATACATACACACACATACACACTCGAGTTCACTCAGAAAAGAAATAATTTAATGTGTAATCCTAGAGCAAAGATCAATATGACTCACCTGAAAAATTAACAAAGGGTCACAGTAAAAATCCACTTTATTTTTCTAAAAGAAAATGTAAGACATTTTACCTCGCCAAGAAAAAAAGGATATATATGTGTGTGTGTATATATATATAATTATTCAATAAATCAGATAAATTTAAAATATGTACATAGTAAGCATACCTCATAGAAGAGAAGTGGGAGAGAAAGTAAAGAATAAAAGAAAAAGAAAAAGAGGAAGAAAAAGGCTTAGGGAGAAAGAGTAAACGTGAAAAATGAGATGGATACAGATGACACAAATGCATAAATGTAATACCAGACGTTTTCAGAGGGTAGCATTACTCTCTAATACTATTCTAAGCCAGCTCTTAAGTTTCCTAATGCTGGGCCTCAGTTAGGACATTTAATTTGGGTCTCATGCTCTGTGGCCTGATGAAATTTAATAAGTGGTCAGACCCAGTCCATGGTCCAGGGTTTCTCCTGCTCTGCAGTAGAATCTGATTGGAGATGGAGATGGAAATTCTCTTGAATTTCATAACTGCTGAGAGCAGTTTGTATCCCTCTTTAAAGAGACAGTACTGAATGGCAGATGAGATTAAATTTTCTTTATATACAACCATTCTGTTTTATTTGTTACAATAAGCAGGAATTTCTCTTAAAGAAAATAAACTTATAAAACGAAAGCATCTCACACATACACACACCTAGAAAGGCAATCAATCGGAGAAGACCTCATGAAAGGGACTAAGAAGGAATGTCTGGGGTTGAGGCAGGAGGAAATCCAGAAGAGATGGTGTCACCAAGGGAATAGTTTACCTACATCACCTGTACTTCTACTTAATTTTTTCCTGTAGTTTTACTGAGGTATAATTTATACATAGTAAAATGCACACATCTTGAACATACAGCTCCATGTCTTTTTATCAAGTAAACCCATGTAACCACCACCAAGATCAAGATGTCGAATATTTTCATCTCCCCAGAAAATCATCTCATGCCCCTTTCCAGTTAATATACTCTTCCCCGCACTCCCCAAAGTAGTCAATAGTATTCTCACTTCTATCCCAATAGACCAGTTTCCTCTGCTCTTTAGCTTCATGTAAGTGGATTCAAATAGTGTCTAATCCTTTGTGTTTCACTTCTTTTGCTCACCCTACACTTAAAAAATTCATTCATGTGGCTGCAGGTATCAGTAGTTCACTCCTTTTGCTGAATAGTAGTCCATTGTATGAATATGCAACATTATTTATTCTGTTAACGGACATTTGGGGATATGATGAATAAATGCACTATGAACATTCTTTTACGTCTTTTTATATCCACTATTTCTCTTTGGTACAGACTAAAATTACTAAGCCATAGAGTTGGTGTCTGTTTAACCTTTTGAGAAGCTGACAGTTTTCCACAGTGTTGTGTTAGTTTATGCTCCCATCAGCAATTTGTGAGCATTCCAGCTGTTCCATGTCCTTAGCAACATTAGTCTTTTTCAGTTTAGTCATCCTAGTGCCTGTGTAGAGTGGTTTCTCATGGTGGTGCCAATTTGCATTCCCTTGATGGATAATATCACTGATCCCTTTCATATGCTTATTGGCCATTCAGATACTTTCTTTTGTGAAACGCCTGCTATAGTTTTTTTCCTATTTTAAAATTTTGTGTTTTTATTTTTAAATTATTCATTTGTTGGAATGTTTAATACATTTATGTTAATACAGTTACCAATAATTTACTATCTTGCTATTTGTCCATCCACTTTTCCTGTCTTCTTTGGGGTTGGTCAAGTATTTTCTGTTTTTCCATTTCATCTTCTCTAGTGGCTTTTGCCTGTATGTCTTTGTATTATTTTTAGTAATTAGTCATCTAGAGATTATAATATTTATCCTTTAGTTTATCACAGTTCACTTTAAATTACTAGTATACCAATCTGTAAACATTGTTAGAACCTTATAAAACTATAATTCTGTTTATCCCTCTTCTGCCTTTTGTCATCTATTTTACTTCTGATATAAACCTGAGGCTATATTGTTATACATGCTTTAAAGAAATAGTCTTATAGAGAAAAATTTTTAAATCTTCCTCTATATTTATGCACATACTTATCCTTTTAAGTGCTTTTCATTTCTCCCTGCAGCTGTGGACTTAATCTGGATCATTCCTTCTTCAGCCTGAAGACTTTCTCTAGCTTTTTGTACTGCAGGTCTGCTGATCTGCTGATTGTAAATTCTCTGTTTTTGATTGTCTGAACATGTTTGAATTTTGCCTTCATTTTTTTGTTATTGTTGTTGTTTTAAATTAATTTATTTTTTTGGCTGCGTTGAGTCTTCATTGCTGTGTGTGGGCTTTCTCTAGTTGCGGTGAGCGGGGGCTACTCTTCATTGCGGTGCGTGGGCTTCTCATTTTGATGGCTTCTTTTGTTGCGGAGCACAGGCTCTAGGTACGCGGGCTTCAGTAGTTGTGGCTCGCAGGCTCTAGAGCATAGGCTCAGTAGCTGTGGCGCACGGGCTTAGTTGCTCTGCAGCATGTGGGATCTTCCCGGACCAGAGATCGAACCCGTGTCCCTGCATGGGCAGGCGGATTCTTAACCATTGTGCCACTGGGGAAGTCCCTTGCCTTCATTTTTTGAAGGATATTTTCACTGAGTAGAACATTTTAGATTCACAGTTTTCTTTTTCTTTCAGCACATTCAAGATGTTGTTCTATTGTTTCCAGTGAGAAATCAGTTGTAATTGATGTTGATATTCCCATAAATGTATTTTTTCCTCTCACTGATTTTAAGATTTCCTACTTATTTTAGATATTTTAGCAGTTTGACTATAATGAACCTAAGTGTGGTTTTTCTTTGTATTTATTCTGTTTTATGTTTGTCATGCTTTTAAACTGTATGGGTTGAAGTATTTCATCTGTTTTGGAAAATTTGGGGCCATCATCAATTCAAATATTTTTTCTTCTCTGTTCTCTCTCTTTGCTCCTGAGATTCCAATTACACTTATGTTAGTTGAATTGATATTTTTCCACAGGCCTTTGATATTGTTATTTTTTTCACTTTATTTTTCTCTCTTTACTGGAGTTAAATAACCTCTGTTGACTTACCTCCAGTTCACTAATCCTTTGTTCTGCTCTTTCCAGTCTGCTGTTAAGCCCATCCAAAAATTTCCTTTTCCTAAGATACAGTATATTTTAGTTACAGAATTTCTATTTGGTTCTTTTGTAGAGTTTTCATTTATTTGATGACATTCTCAATCTCTAACCCCATTAACTCATTTTTTTCCTCTAAATTCTTTAACGTATTTGTAATAATTATAAGTCCTTCTCTGAAAATTTCATCATATGGCTCATCTGTGGGTCTGAGTCTTGATATGTTTTTACATCTTTTAACTATGGGTCACCTTTTCCTGCCTCTTCACATGTCATAGTTTTTTTATCGTATGCCAAACATAGTAAGTAAAAGACCAGGAGAGACTGAAGTAGATGATCATTTCCTCCAGAAAGGGCTGACTCTTTTGTTTCACATGCAGCTGTTATTAGAGGCTGATCTCATCAATCTAATTGGCATTTGAGCTGAATTGGGACTAGATGGCCAGTAGAATTAGTTTTAGTTCACCTCTGGTTTAAATGTCTTCAGGGAGACTGGCACCCCCCCTACACTCAAACAGGGTTTGGGGATGTAAGCACTATAAGACCATGGGATCTCTCTCTGCTTTCCTCACTTTATTCTAGACTTTCTGATAATTCCACTTATTGAATGAAATGCCCATGGGGGAAAATTGGTGGTGGGGAGGGCTAACTCTGAGTCTGGGGCTCTTCCAGATTCCAGTGTGCCATGCCAGCCTTTGCACAGCCTTTAAAAGCTTGCCTGATTTCTCCTTGTTCCCACAAAGCTGCTCTGCCTGTAGCAGTCCTGCTTCTCCCCCAGACTCAGCAACTCCCTATAGACTGAAATGGTCTCCAGTCTGTGCTCATCTAAAAAAAGTTTTTCTCCCTGTCTGCATTTCAGTTTATTTAGATCTTTCTTTTCATTTACAGACTTCAAAGCTTTAAAGAGAAGTAAGATTTTTTTTTTTTTTTTTAGTATACCTGGGTTTTTGTTGTTGTTATGGAGAGATGGTGTTTTATGAACCTCAGCATCCTAACTGATAGTAGAATTCTCGAATTTGATTCTGTTGAGTTAAACAACAGATTCCTTTAACAAAACACATTTTATTTTAAAAATAAGATGATTAATGATATATGAAGTTATAATCCACTTGCAGATGATTTTTCCCAACTGTAGTGCCCAAAGCCAGCTGACCTTCAAGATCGTACTTATTGCCTGCTTGAGAGGTTGACATAGAGATGATATGAAAGACCTAATTTATAGAAGGGAAATGAAGGGTAACTGATATTTGTTAAGTGCTGGGATGTAGTGTGTCCCTAAGAGCTCTGCTTGGCCCTTTACATACCATAATTTTTTTAATGCAAAAATGTTTATTGGGTATTTACACTGGGGTGGAGGAAACTGGTAGCGCTGGAGTTTGCATGGGAACCACAGGATCAAGATTCCAGCCAGGGAACACGGAGAGAGATGAGGAATAGGTCTCTCTGAGGGAGGAGGGGAGCCAAGTAGTTAGTGCTGGACTTGGGAATGAATTTACTTGTTCCTGATTTAGTGTGTACCAGGAGCCAGGAAATGAGGCATCTGGCCCCCGCACGTATGATGTACACGCTGATGCTTGCTTCCTTGTTCAAAAATAGGACCCCGTAGGCGCCGCCACAGTGGGAATCTCAAACGTAGGACAATCTCACAAATGTGGAATGCTTAGCGACCCTGAATTTCTCACTACATTACGGACATTTCATTTACTTTCTCTGTTCTGTTTCCTGGGAAAGATTTTGTTTGTCATGGAAATAATGACACCACATGGCAGTGCCCTAAGGTGAAGGGCTGACTTCGATGCTTTTAATGCAGCTTGGGCACAACTGATGAAATTGTGGGGAAGCTACATTACTCTCTGTGGGAAATGGTACACTCTGAGTGATGTTCTCCCATAGTTACAGTGATGCCTGCTGAAGAGAAAATGAGCAATTTCTTCCTGCTCTTGTCACTTAGCCCTTATTTCTACTCTGTGCAATTTCACTTGCCATACATTTTCTCTCCTCTCCTCTTCCTTTTCTTCCGACGTCCCACACCCTTCTCTTCCCTTTCTTTTTTTCTTTCTTTTCCTTCTTTCCCTATACTCATAAGTCCTGTTGATTTCACTAATATTCCTTTATTCCTAACTTGGGGTGATCAGTGTTATCTTATTATCTTCTTATGCTTTCCATAGTGCACTTATATTTTTCAAAGCCCTTTGAGATGTAATAATAATAACTATGATGATGATAGCTAATACTTGTATAGTGCTTACTTTTGTTGGTTGCTGTTGTAAGTGCCTTACGCGTATTAAGTCATTAAAGCCTAACAAATCCTTTTGAAACAGGTATTATTTTTATCCTCTCTTTGCAGATGGGGAAGCTCAGACACAGAGAAGTAATTTGCTCATTCAGTTTACAAGTGGTGGAACTGTGATTTTAACTCAGGCAGTCTAGCTCCAGGGTACATGCTTCTTAGAACCATCCTAAATCATCCCTCATTTAAACTACCTTATAATTCTTATCCTAATCCCATGGGAAGATGCTACTCTTCTTACTTTAGAGATGAAGAAACGGAGGCTAGAACTGACCACAACACTCTGAAATGAGGGACTTGCAGTAACTTTCTGAAGAGAATAGGTCTTCAGCCTTGGGGGTGGGAGGGAAGTATGTGTGTGTGACCTTGGCGCGTTAGTTGTAAAGGAAAGATCCCTCCCTTACATCTTTATTCCAGGCCAAATGTAGCAGTTGGGATACTTTGGTCTGAAAATAATAGAAAACCTAACTAACAACAACTAAAATCATAGTTAGATTTATTTCTCACGGAAAAATGTAGAAGTTGCAGGGATGGTTGGTAACAAGGTCATTAGAAGCCAGGCCTTTCCATTCTGCCATCCTCGGCATTTTACTTTTTCACCCTCATCCTGGAGGCCTCATGAATGCAAGGTGGCTGCCTCAGCTACAAGCATCACATTTTCTTCTAACCATACAGAGAAGAAACAAAGTCAGCTAAGATGTTGAGAAATTGCCTTGTGTGTCTCTCTCTCTTTATTAGGGAGAAAAGTATTTCTCAGCATACTACCCCTTCCATTTCATAGACCGGTACTCGATCATGTGGCCTCAAGGAGAGGCTGGAGAGTATCTGACAAAAAGAGGATGAGTTTGCCATGATTGAATTAGCAGAAGCAATCATGATTCACTTCTCATGGCTGTGTACTTCACAACCCAAACAAAATCAGGGTTCAGTTAGTGCTATATTGTGTGCATGGTAATTTACTTTAAGATACTTCAGTATAAGTGGTGTGATGTGTATGTGTGCAAGTTAATATTAATCAGCACTCTAGGAATGAGTGGTTAATTAGTATATGAAGAGTCCTTATCTGAATGATTACCTTTGGGTTAGTTAATTAGCATAAGGAATGTTAAGAATAATATTTTATTGGTGGAATGAGTTGTGTTTAAGATCAGTTAGGAGTGAGGTAGCAAGACCCACAAACTGTGCACGAACAAGGTAAAAGAAATGAACATGCTCAGCTGTCAGTACCAGAGGTGGAAGTTCTGGAACCCCTTGGCCTGCATCCTTCTGTGGAGGAGCCCCCTGCCTGGTCTGGTAATGAGGCCTCTGATTATGCTTGAAGGGCATCTGTTTCTGAGGGAGTCGCTCCTGCAAAGGGCTTGCCAGGGAACCTAAAGGCAGAGAGAGGAGTAGTCTCTCCTTAGACCCAGAGTGTTTGCCTTCTTGCTAATAAACATCTGCATGCTTGGTGATTTTTGCCTGAGACTTGGTTTTACTTGGAGATGCCACCATGGAACAAGGTTGCAGGAATAGGACTCTTTCACCTCCTCCGGCCTCTAACCACCAGAGGCTACCAACACACACTAAAAGGAATCTGATATTTGCCAAACGGTCAGATTAGCTTAGGTCTGTTCACTTGAGTCTGCCAGGGAAGAAAAGGTGGTGGCTGTTGATGAGACCGCCAGACCAATATGTCACATATAACAAGGTTTTAAACAGATCATTTCAAGGAAGGACCACAGTACAAGAGAAATGAAATTCCAAAGTGAGATGATAAACCAAAATACAACATAAAAAAATAATCAGTTTCAGCGTACTGAATGGTCAAGAATAGAGTTGGAAGAAACATTTGTGACAAACCATCTTTGGCTTGATCTGATGCTATTTGGTGAGTCCCACCTTCCAGAGGGAGAGGTGGTGGGTAGTTTACCCCTTACCTCAAGTGTAAGGAGAGAGCTTTGTCAGAACCTCTTGGCATGGTGGTATATGTCCCTTGGAGATGTGGTAGGCATGACAGACTAATGTTTGATACACACTTGAGAGATCTGAAGGATTTCTAGGGGGAGATGTCAAGGCAGAAGGAAATGGGAGTTGCTACTGTGTTGGGAGCAACCGCTATCTCCACCGTTGGCAGGTGAAAGGTACATGGATACTGGGGACCAGATGTAGAATCCATGGTAGGAATGTTTGCATGGGGCTATCGAAAAAGGAATCTTGCCCCAAAAAGCTTCTTCCAGAAAGCAAGTTACCCCAACAGAGAGCCTGTATGATGTGTCCCTTCAGAAAATAAACTGAAGCAGAGGAGGGCAGTGGGGAACAATCACATGAAGGAGAGAATTTGCCTGAATCATGAGAATAGCAGGCAGAGGGACACAACTGGAAAGCCAGAGTGCTCAGAAAATAAAGAATGGGTGTAAACCTCTGGCGGGCCCAGAGATCCCAGAGTCATCTTACAACGGTTCCAGAGAAATAAGTACTTTCCTTCTTCTCCTCCATCTACCTCCTTCTATCCCTTTCCATACTCCAACCGTGGGGAAAACAGAAGCCACGGTTAGCAGTTTGAGGAAAGAGAAGTAGAGAAAGAAATGAAAAGGTGACCCCATGCCCATTCAGGAGGCAGGATGCCGGCCTGTGGCTGTGGCCCCACTTGAAGGAAAGGAGAAAGAAACCATGTCTCGTTTATAGTCCACTTTTGATTATCACAAGGGAGTAGGCATCTTAAGTACCCAAATGAGACCATGTTTTCTAGTTAAGGTGGTGTTAGGACTTGTATTTACCCAAGAGTGTTACAAAAAGTCATGGGCCTGCTGGAGTTTCCATCTGGGTCACTGAGTATATTTAAAAGGATTGAGGGAGACTTCTCAGATGGCATAAAGGGACACCCTCTCCTATTCCTTCCCCAGGTCTTTATTACCTCCTTTGCTCTTCACCCCAGCCTTCCATTTCTTCTTTATCTTGGTTTCTAGATCAGTTATCTATTGCTGTGTAACAAATTACCACAAACTTGGTGACTTAATAAAAGCACATATTTGTCATCTCATCATTTCTGTGGGTCAGGAGTCCAGGCCTGGCTTAGATGGGTGCCTTTCACAAGGCTTAAACTGAGGCGTGGCGGGGACTGTGATCTCTTCTCAAGGTTCCACTGAGGAAAGATTGGCTTTTAAGCTCACGCAGCTGTTAGCAGAATTCAGTTCCTTGTGGCCTACTGGACTAAGGGCCTCAGGTTTCTTGCTGGCTGATAGATGAAAGCTACCCTCAGGATCTAGCCACTTCTTTGTAGAAGGCTCTGCCCTCAGTTCTTTGCTGCATGAGCCTTCTGATCATGGCCACTTGCTTCACCAAAGCCTGCAGGACAGAGTCTGTTTTGCAAGACTGGTGTTACAAGCTTTTGTAATGTAATTGCAGATTTGACATCCCAATACCTTTGTCATCGGTTCTGTTGGTTGGAGGCAGGTCACTGGAGAGCTTATACAGGGTGTGAATACTAGAAGGCAAGGATAGTTGGGGGGACATCTTGGAGTGGGTCCACTGCAGCTTCTACTGTCTGTACCTTGTGCAACAGTAGCTTGGGAGACAGGGATGGGAAAAGTTGCTAAAACAGCTTCAAGGTGGAATGTCTACTAGTCAAATATACTGTCCTATTGTTGAGGCCAAACAACTCATGCAGTGCAACTCCAGTGGATGATTATGGTAGAAAGTGTCTGTCCCTTCTCTCAGTTTACTCCAGATTTCCTGCTGTGCCAGCTTGGAGTGTTCCAAGGCTCAGAAAAGGCTGGGTGTGAGCTCCAGTCAAGGCAAGGGCTGAGAGGGTAAGAAAAACCATCCCAATACACTGCCTTGTATGAAGCACCTGCTAAAGGCCAGGCTTGTGCAATGCACTTTACGTATATTCTTTTAAATAGTCCTCACAACCTGTTGAGGGAGGTACTCTTATTAGTCCCATTTTACAGATGGAAAAAATGGAGGCTTAGAAAGTCTGAGTAACTTGCCTGTGGTGAGTGACGGAGCCAGGACTTGAAATGAGGTCAGTCTGCTTCCGAGCCTGCTCTTACCACCGCCTTAAAGAAAGTGCAGGCACCTCGACAAGTGGAGGGAGCATGCAAACTGCTCTTCACTGGGAATCGGGAGGTCTGGGTTCCCATGTAGCCCAATCTCTTATAATCTGTGTGATTTGGAGCTCCTTACTTGGCCTCCTTGGGTCTCTTTTTCAGTCTGTAAAAAGGGAATCATAAACAATTTCATTTTCCATATGCAAAAAAATGAACCTTGACCCTTACCTTACACTATGCACAAAAATTAGCTTAAAATGGATCAAAGTCCTAAATGTAAGAAATAAAACTATAAAACCTAAGTCAGGCAAAAATTTCTTAGATGTGCTATCAAAAGCAAAATCTATCAAAAAATTGATAAATTGGACTGTATAAAAATTAAGAACCTTTGCTTTTAGAAAGACATCATTAAGAAAACAGAAAGATAAGTCACAATCTGGGGAAAATATTTGCGAAATATATATCTGATAAAGGACTTGAATCCAGACAGTAAAATAACTTCTTATAGCTTAGTAATAAAACAACCCAGTAAAAAATGGCAAAAGATTTGAATGGACACATCACCAAAAAAGATACTGGAATAGCAAATAAGCATATGGAAAGATGCTTAACATCATTGGACATTAGGGAAATTCAATTAAAGCTACAGTAAGATATCACCACAAGTTCACTATGCCATATATTAATTATATCTTTGAATCTTTACCGAGACCTTTTAAGTGAGGCTCTTTTTATTTCCATTTTACAGGTAAGAACACTTACTTGTGTTAAATGGAGACTCAAGTTCACATAACTAAGATGCAGGGCAGCAGGCTTAAACTCAGCAGTCTGGTTCCAGTGCCCAAGGGCCATCATGACTCTATTATTCCACTCCAGTGTCAGTTCCTAGAGGACAAGGACCTTGTCTGTCTTGTGCACTGCTGGAGCTCCAGCTCCTTGCAGGTAGTAGACACTCAGTGTTGCTTATTGAATGAAAGCCAGTCAGTGCATGGTGGGGCTCAGGCAGCACTTTTTCCTACCATCAAAGAACCTTTGTGAACAGGCAAGTCATACCCACTATGATTTGTGATGCCCTTTTATGATACTTTTTGTTTGGTCTCAGAAAACTCTATACCTAGTCTTGGGTGGGTCCTTTCCACCTTCTTCTTTTCCCTTCCTCCCCTCCTTTCCCCCTTCATTCATCTTCTCCTTCTTCTTTTCCTTATTTCCGATGGGGTAGTGTGACTTTACCTCACTCTGTCCATTGGCAGAGGACAATTCTGGCGATTCTAACCTGCAGGACCAGCCGTGGGGCTTCCTGGATCAGCACCACCACAGAATAAGTGTGCATACCCTTGAGGCTGCCTGGCCTGCCCCGAGGCCCTGTTCCACGCGTGGCAAGCCTCTGTGGGCCTTCACTGCCCTGAACTACGAGGGAGCTGACTGGCCCATCCCTTTTGATCCACAGAAGGTTTGTCAGCTCAAAGTCCATCCAATGAGGAGCACAAAATGCTCCTTTCTAAGAGAGGGCACAGAAGGGTCTAAAAACATCCCTTGTGGAGAAGGGAGGCAGCAGGGTCCAGGTCAGGTAGGACCTGGCACCATGCAAGCTAGCTGGTAACTGCCTTTATCTGGCTGAAGATAGGAGAGATGGGAAACAAGGTCTGCTTCCTCCCCTGCTGAGAAGGGAGGATGGGGGTTAAGCTGGATTTGCTTTTAACTCTTGAATCAACATTGAGGCTGCCTTGTCTGCCAGGCCATATGGTTTGCAGAGGGACAGTCACAGACTGGATTTTGGCAGATGGAGGGAGCTATGCTGAAAATGACAGAGTCTAGCAACTGGGGAGGCAAGGGGGCTGGAAGGCGAGAACGTGGCGAGGAGGCTGGGAGCAGGAGGAAAACCTCAGGGAGAGGCAGGAGGCAAAGCAAAAGGAAACATTTTTGGATAAATCTGGTAAAGAAAGGGGGAAAATATTATTTATCTTAGAGGGGAGAATATCAAGGAGCCCTGAATAAGGATGCTTGCATGGCTACACAATAATTCCCAAGCTGCTGCTGCTTTTTTTTGCCACATTTCTGTGCAACCTATACTATATTTCGTTAATGTTTGTCTTTATACTGACTCTTGAAAAATTTAAATAAATTAATTTAAACAGGAAAATGTCATCACTGCCACATGTGGAAAGTTTGTTATAATTGGTTGGTGATCATAATCATAAGGAAAAGGAAGACAATATAGTAATATTAAATTCTAACTAGATACTACTGCCTGCTGAAGACTCTGGTCTTGGACCTCCTCTTCCTTAAAAAAAAGGGGGGGGAGGTATTAACAGTGTTAAAAACAATAGCATCAAACTGGGACTTCTTCTTTGATATGATCAGGAAGTTTGAAAAAGTAACAATTTTCCTCACTGTGTGAGTCAGTGTTGTTTAATGCAGTAGTATATCAGTGATTCATGTTTCACTGGAGCGTTTCAGAAAACCATGAGGGAGAGGGCAGAACCAACAGGGCCTTAGGAATTAGGAGATGGGGGTTTCAGGTCTAGCTCCATCACCATCATCTTGGACACATTTCTTTACTATGGGTCTCAATTTTCTCATCTGTTGGGAGGAATAGAGTTGAACGTCCCAAGAGATAGCAAATTCGTTTCAGCTTTTGGAGTTACATATTGAGAAAGATTCTGAAGCTGTATCCAAGCTTAGTGTGGGAAAGAATGCCATAATAGATTAGTGATGTCTGCACAGGTGCAGAGCTGGAAATGGTGAGATGAATGTTGCCATCTGCTATTCCTAGGTTAGAAGGTCTCTAGGGTACCCCCTGATTCTGACAGCCTGTCATTGCATGATTTCTATAATCAACCAAGAACAGACTTGGCTTGCTTATTTGCTCATATTTGATGGCAAAGTATGAAGCAAGACAATTTTTCTAAGTGATAGGTACACAATTCAGTTCAATCCAAAACTCATTGAGCACCTGTATTATGCCAGGCCCTGAACTGGGGATATAAAGATGAATAATAAGATTTAGTTCCTATCCTGGAGGAACTCACAGTCCTGCCCAGTGTAGGGAGGGTTGGTGACAAGACAGATAAATAGATTTCTTGTAGGTTTCAACATGATGTAGTAAGTACTATGTTAGAGGTACATGGGAGCTGCTGGAGCAGCTCAGAGCACTCGATCAGACGTTCCCTAGAATCATATCCTGACCTGAAGGGTAATGAGGTCAGCACTCTGGCAGTTCTCAGGGGTTCATGGAATCTGACTGTTACAGGTTGAATTGTGTCTCTCAAAAAAGATATGTTGAATTCCTAACTACTGGTACCTGTGAATGTGACCTTATTTGGAAATAGGGTCTCTGTAGATTGTTATGAGCTGAATTGTTGTGCTCCCCTCCCTGCCAAAGAAAAAAAAAAAGGTATGTTGGAGTCCAAACCCCCAGTACCTTAGAATGTGACCCTATTTGAAGATAGGGTTTTTATAGAGGTAATTAAGGTAGAATGACATCATTGGGGTGGGCCCTGATCCAATATGACTGATGTCCATATAAAAAGGGGAAACTTGGACACAGAGACAGACATGTATAGAGGGAAGATGATGTTAAGAGACACAGGGAGAAGATGGCCATCTAGAAGCCAAAGAGAGACCTAGAATATATCCTTCCTTCATGGCCTTGAGAAGGAACCAGTCCTACTAAAAACTTGATTTTGGACTTCTAGTCTCCAGAACTGAAAGACAGTGCGATTCTGTTGTTTAAGCCACTCAGTTTGTGATACTTTGTTACAGTAGCCTTAGCAAATTAAAACACTAAGACTGGTGTCTTAGTGTTTTAAGCCACTTAGTGTTAAGCCAGTGTTTAAGCCACTCAGTTTGTGATACTTTGTTACAGTAGCCTTAGCAAATTAGAACACTAAGACTGGTGTCCTTATATAGGAAATTTGAGAGACACACACAGGGAAGAACACCATGTGACAATGGAGGTAGAGATTACAGTGATGCGTCCACAAACCAAGGAATGCCAATGATTGCCAGCAACCACCAAAAGCTAGGAGATAGGCATAGAACCAATTGTCCTTCAGAGCCCTCCAGAAGGAGCCAGACTTGCCAACACCTTGACTTCACACTTCAAGCCTCCAGAACTATGAGAGAATACAATTTGTTTTAATCCACCCACTTTATGGTGATTTGTTATGGCAGTCCTAGAGACTAACACACCGACCCTTTATCTTGCCCTCTCCTTCCACGCCATCCCGCCTCTTATTCCTCTTCCTTTGGAAAAGGTACTCACAAGATAGATTATGCAGGCCATCAAGATGAACACAATGTTTAGTAGGTGAGAATGTGAGGAGATTGTACCTTCGAAATGTTGACCTATAGTTTTACCCCGTATTTTATATAACCACTACCACTTTTCCCTATGCCACCCCTCACATTTGGACAGCTGGATGCCAGCTCTCATTGCTTCAGAAGAGTGCACAAGTAGGTCTTGGTTTTGAGTTTACAGGGTGAAGCAGAGAAGCTTTACAATGGGAGGAAGAGAACAGAGCAGTGATCGGTGTGGGCAAATAATCAGAGATAGATGAGAACAGGGCCCTCTCAGTGGGTGCCACCAGGGTACCAGGCTGTGGTGATAGGCTGAGCCCTCCTCAGCCCTACTGTGGCCTGTGCAAGACCCCTGAAGCTCAGACACAATCCAGGGGAGACCAAGGGAGGAGAGAGATGCAGGCTTGACTGATACTGCTTCCACCTCTAGCAGAATGAGATGTGTACTGGGGGGCAGGGTGAGAAGAGGGACCCAGAATATAAATGAAGTTCAGTTTAGAAAACCCGAAGTGGCTTTTTTTATACTCAAAGATTGAGCAGAGAGATGTATACCTGCCACAAGAAAGTGATTCTTTTATTTCCCCAGAGGGGAAATATGCTCAGACATGATTTGCAGATTTGAGCTTGTATTTATTATTATTACTTTTTGGTAAATTTATGGAAGTAGAACATGTATCAAAGCAAAAGTACACAGCTCAACTAATATTCACAAAGTAAACTCACCCATGTAACCAGCACCCACACAACAGAACATGACTAGCATTGCAGAAGCCTTCGCATACCCCCTTCTAATCACACTATTTCCCCCTAGTGGGTAACTACTCTCCTGACTTCAAACAATCGTTCAGAATGTTTTCTTTTCTTTTCTTTTTGGCCGCGCCACGCGCCTTGTGGGATCTTACTTCCCTGACCAGGGATTGAGCCCATGCTCTCGGCAGCGGCAGTGAAAGTGTGGGGTCGTAACCACTGGACCACCACGGAATTCCCTAGAATGTTTTTAAACTGTATATACATGACATCAATCAAAAGGGTAGTCTTTTGTGTCTGACTTCTTTTGCTGGACATGTTTGTGAGATTCATCCATGGTGTCACATGTAGCTGTAGTTCATTTCATCCTGTGACTATAAGGTGTTTCCTTGTATGACTATTCCAGGATCTGTGTATCCACTCTGCTCTAGAGGGGCATTTGGGCTGTTTTCAGTTTTTAGCTGTTACATATAGTGCTGCTGTGAACACTCGTGTACGTATCTTTTGGTGTACATAGGTGGGCATTTCTGTTTGGGATAATCTGAGGAGAGGAATTTCTGGATGCTAGAGTATGGTTCCGTTTTAGAAGACACTGCCAAACAGTTTCCAGACTGATTGTATTAATATACAAGAGTGCCATTGTCTCCATATCCTTCCCAATACTTTTATTGTTTCCTTTTCATTTTAGTCATTCTAGTTTATGTTAGGATTTTAGCCAGCTTGTTTCTTGGGTTAACACAAGTAGTGAGTTCTAACACACATTAGTGAGGTACTAATTCCAAGACTGCGTGGCGTTTTCCTGGTCACTTCCTGTTGTAGGTGGCCCCATCCTCTCCTCTACTGCCTCTGCTAGGGAATTTGGGAACACAGGGACAACTCTGTTCTCACCATCATAAAATATTGGAACTGAAGTGGTGTCTTTCAAGATCATCTATCTCACTTCTTCATTATACAGATGAGGAAACTAACTGAGCAGGAGGAGATGAGTTTTCCAGAATTTTCCAGCTGCTAATACCTGAGGCAGGACCAGGACTCAAGCCTTCTGATCCCGAACCCACTGGTTTTTCTGCCTCCCTGTGCTGTTTCTTCATTATAATTTCCAAACTTAACTACCAAACTGGACATTGGTTATTCCTTGGAGAGAGAAATAAATGCATATCAGACAATGTCTGGACTATGAGCCCATCCCTTTGGGTGGTGAGGACAGCCAGGGTGAGTGTTCCTAGATAGAATGGATGAGCTGCATTCCTCAGCCTAGTCGTCTGGTCTGCCTGGGGATTGAGATGAGATTGCATTTCAGAGCTTCCAGAAGCCTCCCTAATCCTCATTTCTCATCAGCCGTGGCATCTGCCCTCAAACTCTGTGTCCTAGTTCCCAGACAGAGCCGTGACATCAGTCAGGACAGTGTGGTGATTGTGCTTTCTCTCCCTGTCTCCCCATGTCATGTGTCTTTTTATGTCAATAAACTGATTTAGTCACTTGTTCTTATGTGAGGAGAATACTAACACTTACTGGGTGCATAATCACATCATTTAATTCTCACAACAGCCTTGTGTGGCCAGCACTATTTTATCCCTATTTTACATATGAAGCATGGAAATTTTATAGAAGTCAACTTGTCCAAAGACCCAAGAAGTGAAGTGTTTGAGCCAGGACCTGGTCCCGAGAATTCAAGGCCACACTCTCAACCATGGCTCTGCAGCCTCCATTGCTGCAGACCATTAACATGGGAGTGAGTAGGGAGAAAATGATGCTCAGGGCATGCCTTTCTTTAAGAAAGACATGTAAAGGAAAATCTGAAGCTATAAAGTAGATGTATTTCCTTGTAGTAGAAACACAGTGTTGTTTAAATCCAGCACTCCACTGGGAGCACTTAAAGTGTTTGTTTTCATGGAATTTACTACTTGACTTAGGGACTTGGCAGCATCAGAGAAATTCAACTAGAGTGTTAGGGAACTTCTAGCCTCCAGTGATCATTGGGAAATCTCTTCGTCGGAAGTGGGGCAGGGCGGCATTGTGTAATCATAGATTTTGGAGCTGCTTCACGGGCAGAAATACCTCTGGGTATAAAAGTTAGTGGGGAAAGAGAATTGCATTACACGGGACAAATTCAAGAGGACTTCCTTCACCAAAATGGAGGTATACCTGCCATTCTTTTCCCGAGAGTAGAGAGGAACCTATGTCAGAAATAAGCTTCTACAGGGAGAAGTCCAATGTGCATCTTGCTCTGATAGTGGAGTACAGAAACAGTCAGATCAACTTCCATTAATTAGAGAGGATGTTTAGGAAACAGAGTCAAAAACATATAAAATTTACATGGAATTTTGCTGAGGGTAGAGTTCAGTGTTGGATATTTTGATTTTAAACTTTTACAGTCTGCTTCCCACAGTATCCGTCATTTCACTGTCCCCACTCTTCTGCCTAAAACCTGCCAATGGCCTCGCGCTGCACTTAGAATAAAACTTAAACTCCTTCCCATGGCCTACAAGTCTATACCTGAACTGGCTACCGTCTGCCTTCCCAGCCTCTTCTCATTCCATTCTCCCCTCTATTCCTCCAGCCACACTAGTCTGGTTTCTGTTCCTTGAACATGCCATACTTGTGCCCAACTCATGTCCTTTGCATTCATTGGTTCCTCTACCTGGAATTCTCTTTCTTGGCTTTTGCATCACTGGCTCCTCATCTTTCCAGTCTCAGATCCTGTTCCTCAA
Source organism: Monodon monoceros (assembly GCF_005190385.1). Classification (NCBI taxonomy): domain Eukaryota; kingdom Metazoa; phylum Chordata; class Mammalia; order Artiodactyla; family Monodontidae; genus Monodon; species Monodon monoceros. The sequence goes on from NW_021703768.1 coordinate 135,139,578, forward strand.
CTTAGACAGCTTTGCACTTGTCCGGTGATCCTACTTCCTTCATAGAACTTAACATAATCTCTAATTACCTTGCTTATGTGTCTCTTTATTTGATTATTGCTTATCTTCACCCACTAGATTTCAAGCTCCAGAGGTGAAAAGAACTTGTTTTTTTGTTTGTTTTAAACTTGGTGTCATTAGCATTTAGAACAGTGCTAGGGATTGCTGGACATTGGACATCAACTTGCTAAATGAACAAATAAACTGCTGGTAGAACTAGATATCTGACTAACCATGTAAAGAATATTCAGACTCCTGGTTCCTACTAATAAACCCAACTTTAAAAAAGAATAGAATCATTCCTTTTTTGAAAACCAGCCTAAGCCTTCTCTAATGATTAAGAGTACCATATCCCAGATGTAAACCCGTCAAATACAAAGATCTGAAATGCAGATGGGATCATTCTTCAGTGACAGCATGAGGGGCTTTGTGAACTCACTCCACAGTGAATCTGGTGAAAATTATTTGAAAACAACCATTTAAAGCCTCTGGAAATGGTCCTAAGAGTATATAACAAATGAAGAAAGATGTGTTCAAGAGAATCTATGAAAATTTTGTAAGAAAAGTGAGAATCTTTGGTTTTTGGAAAAAAAAAAATTGCCTCTATCCCCATTCCAAGGTCAGTGAAACTTCACTCCAGACTGGTACAGCCAAGAACCCAGGACTCCTTCTACCCCCATCTCCCAGCTGGAGGGCTTTCTTCCTGGGAGGAGCATTTCAACATTTCTTATCATGTCCACAGTGACCTGTTGCTGAGACTAAGTCCCAGTTGAGTGTGGTATAGAGGTGGAGGCTCCTTCTTCTGCCCCTTCCCCACTCATGGAATGATGCTCTGGCTTGGGCATGGTGTGCACCCTGGTTGCCCTTGCCCTGGCTCATAAGTTTGGGGTTTCATGCCAAGAGAAGCAAACTGAGAAGACCTGAGACTATTGTACCCCTCCACTGAGTGCTCAGCTCCTAAAGTGGGAGTGTTACTCTGAAAGAAGCATGCCATTGTCTCTATTCCCAGCTCCAGAACTCTGGTTTCAAGATTCTCCCTGCGGGAGAAACAGGCCATAAAACAGATCATAAAACAGATAGCATCTAATCTTTTCCCAAAGGAATCAACTTTGTTTGCAACGAAGTGTGGAGTTCAAGCCAAAGGGTACTCTCAAAAACAGTGGAGGTAGTGGTGAAAAGCAATTGGGAGGAGATTCTTAGATTCAAAGAAGATATAGGCCAAACTGTAGGCTGACTATACCTTGTGGGAGAAAGCTAGGAAAGGAGGCAGCTGGGAGGAGCCCTCCTTTAGTCAGAACAAATATCAAACACTGACCTCAGGAACTGTTTCTTCAAGGGAGCCCAAATCTGATCGGATTAGTCTGCAGAGCAATTTATGCCCAAGGGCTTTCTTGAAAACAATAGAGTAATCAGCTAGCAATCAGTAGAGCCTTACTGGGCATGGTCAGAGAAGGAGATGAATAGCACTCTGACAAATCATTGTCATCCAGCATGACTGTGTGTGTACCCCAAACTGTGCTTCCCTGAATTGTAACATCAGAGTCTTCACACTGTGACAGAGTGGGGGTGCAGGGGGATGGACTTCACTAAAATAATCCAGCCAATCACTAAACAAATAAATAAGTAAAATTAATAGCACCAGGGGATAAGGAAGTACCCAGAGCTACTACAATGTATTATCTAAAATACCCAGTTTCCAATAAAAAACTATGAGACATGCAGAGAAACAAGGAAGTATAATCCATTCACTGGAAAAGAAAGCAGGCAATAGAAAGTACCTGAGGAAGTGACCAGATGTTGGATTTAACTGAAAAAGTCTTCAAAGTAGCTACTATAGATGTGTTCAAAGAACTAAAGGAAACCATAGTTAAAGAAGTAAAGGAAGATATGACATTATTGCACCAAATAGAGAACATTGATAAAGAGATAGAAATTATAATAAAGTACTAATGGAAATTCTAGAGCTGAAAAGTACAATACCTGAAATGAAAAATTCTCTAAAGGAAGCAACAGTAGATTTGAACTGGCAGAAGTAATAGAAAACTTGAATATAAATCAATAGAGATTATGCAATCCAAAAAATAGAGAAATGAAGAAAGGTGAATAGAGCTTCAGAGAAATGTGGAACACCATTAGGTATACCAACATATACATGATGGAAGTGCCAGAATGAGAGGAGAGAGAAAGAAACAAACATATTTGGAAGGATAATGGCTGAAAACTTCCCAAATTTACTGAAAAACACTAATGTACACATCCAGGAAGGACAATGAATACCAACAGACTGAACACAAAGAGAGTGACAGACACGTCATAGTAAAAATGCTGATGGTCAAAAACAAAGGGAAAATGTTGAAAGCAGCAAGAACAAAATGACTCTTACTTACAGGGGAACCACAGTAAGATTAACAACTGTTAATCAGTTGTTAATCTACTGTTTCTCAGTAGAAACAAAGGAGGCCAGAAGACAATGGGATAACCTATTCACAGCAGTCAGAGAAAAAACTGTCAACAAAGAGTCCTATAGTTAACAAAGCCATCTTTCAAAAAGGTGAAGGCAAGATAAATAAAATGTTTAAATAGTCCCAGATATACAAATATGGAGAGAATTTGTTGCTAGAAGACTCATAAGAAATATTAAATGAAGTTCTTCAGGCTGAAAGCAAGTACTTCTTGAGTGGTAATGCAAATCCACACACAGAAAACCAAAGAGCACCAACAAAAGTGATTATGTAATTATCAGAGACAGTATAAATGCTGTCTATTTTCTCCTTTCTTCTGTTAACTGATGCATATTGAGCAGGACAATCCAACTACCAATCCCAAGTAAGGATTCCTACTGTGTGAAGAATGGCAAAGACAGTAACAATGCCAGCCATCAGTAGTAGGAGCCCACAAATCTTGGCCCACTGCATCTTCTATGTGTTTGGAGTCATCAAGGAGGAGTCAATACAAGTTCTGGTTGAAACAACACTTTACTCACAGAAAGGAGAAAAGATGCAGCAAGATCATCATCTGCAGTATGCCCTGTCTCCCATGGCCAGTGGGTCCCTCTGAGTAGCTGATACAGAGTGATGGCCTACACGCACACCTCTCATGCTTCAGATGAAGACCTGTTCTCTCCCCTGGGGGAAGATATACTAGGGGAGCGTTCCAGGTGCTATATGATGCACACACTTAAGCAATACAAGGAAGTTCACTGTATAATCAGAAGAAAAATTTCTTCTCATAAAGAAGAAGAATCTGAGGCCAAGCAATAGCTTGGCACCTGGCCACCATGTAAGGGAATGTTCCAGACTCAGGGCATTGTTTGGGAAATCCCAGGGAAGGGCGACACACCAAGCAATGGCTGCTTCCCCGGCAATTGAAAAAGCAGTTGTACAGCCTAATATGTATATAATGTATTCCTGGCCTATAATATATAGAAATGTAATATATTTGAAATGTATTTGCCAATAACAGTACAAAGGAGGGATGTGGGAGCAAAGCTGTATTGGGCAAAGGAAATGACTATAGATGGTAAAGTAATAATTATAATAATATATTGTTAGGTGCATACCATTAACAAATACAATGTATATAATCCTAGAGCAGGATTTACCATATAAAAGACAAAACTCAAAAAAATAAAAAATCATTAAATGCCTCAGAAAATACTTAATGCAAAAGAAAGCAGTAAAAGAAGAGAGGAACAAAAAGACATGAGACACATAGAAGATAAAGAGTAAAATGACAGACATAAATCTGATTATATCAACAATAACCCTAAATGTAAATGGATTAAACAATACAATCAAAAGGAAGAGATTGTTAAATTGGGTAAACAACAAACAAGATCCAACCATTTGTTATCTGTAAGAGGCACACTGTAGATTCAAAAACATAAATAGATTGAAAGTAAAAGGATGGAAAAATATATGTCATCAAATAACAACCACAAGAAAACTGGAGTGGCTATACCAATGTCAGACAAAATAGACTTTAAAACAAGAAATGGTACTAGAGAGAAAACAGGGACAGTTTATAATGGTTAAAGGTTTAATATGCCAGGCAAATATAACAATTGTAAACACATATGCATGTAATAACGGCACCAAATACATGGAGCAAAAACTGACAAAAATGAAAGGAGAAACAGACAATTCAATAGTAATAGGTTAAGACTTCAGTACTTCACTTTTCACTATAATGAACAGGACAATTAGACAATAGATAAACAACGAAATAGAAGACTTGAACGACATGATGAAACAACTAGACTTAATACGCATCTATAGAGCACTCAACCCAACAACAGAATATATATTCTTCTCAAGTGTACCGGGTACATTTTCCAGGATAGACCATATGCCATATGAAATTAGAAATCAATAACAGAGATTGGTTCAAGATGGCGGAGTAGAAGGATGTGCGCTCACTCCTTGCAAGAGCAGCGGAATCACAAGTAACTGCTGAACAGTCATCAACAGGAAGACACTGGAACTCACCAAAAAAGATACCCCACATCCAAAGACACAGGAGAAGCCGCAATGAGATGGTAGGAGTGGCAAAATCACAATAAAATCAAATCCGGTAACTGCTGGGTGGATGACTCACAAACTGGAAAACACTTATACCACAGAAGTCCACTCACTGGAGTGAAGAGTCTGAGCCCCACGTCAGGCTTCCCAATCTGGGGGCCCGGCAATGGGAGGAGGAACTCCTAGAGAATCAGACTTTGAAGGCTAGTGGGATTTGACTGCAGGACTTCAACAGGACTGGGAGAAACAGAGACTCCACTCTTTGAGGGCACACACAAAGTAGTGTGTTCATCGAGACCCAGGGGAAGGAGCAGTGACCTCATAAGACTGAACCAGACCTACCTGCTAGTGTTGGAGGGTTTCCTGCAGAGGCAGGGGGTGGCTGTGCCTCACCGTGGGGAAAAGGACACTGACAGCAGAAGTTCTGGGAAGTACTCCTTGGCGTGAGCCGTCCCAGAGCCCTCCCAGAGTCCGCCATAAGCCCCACCAAAGAGCCGGGTAGGGTCCAGTGCTGGGTCGCCACAGGCCAAACAACCAACAGGGAGGGAGCCCAGCCCCACCCATCAGGAGACAAGCAGATTAAACTTTTACTGAACTCTGCCACCAGAGCAACACCAAGCTCTACCCACCACCAGTCCCTCCCATCAGGAAGCTTGCACAAGCCTCTTAGATAGGCTCATCCACCAGAGGGCAGACAGCAGGATCAAGAAGAACTACAATTCTGCAGCCTGTGGAAGGAAAACCACATTCACAGAAAGAGAGACAAAATGAAAAGGCAGCAGACTTTGTACCAGATGGGAACAAGATAAAACCCCAGAAAAACAACTAAATGAAGTGGAGACAGGCAACCTTCCAGAAAAAGAATTCAGAATAATGATAGTGAAGATGATCCAGGACCTCGGAAAAAGAATGGAGGCAAAGATTGAGAAGGTGCAAGAAACGTTGTTTACCAAAGACCTAGAAGAATTAAAGAACAAACAAACAGAGATGAACAATACAATAACTGACATGAAAAATACACTAGAAGGAATCAATAGCAGAATAACTTAGGTAGAAGAACAAATAAGTGACCTGGAAGGCAGAATGGTGGAATTCACTGCCGTGGAACAGAATAAAGAAAAATGAATGAAAAGAAATGAAGACAGCCTAAGAGACCTCTGGGATAACATTAAACGCAACAAAATTCACATTATAGGGGTCCCAGAAGGAGAAGAGAGAGAGAAAGGACCCGAGAAAATATTTGAAGAGATTATAGTCGAAAACTTCCCTAACATGGGAAAGGAAATAGCTACCCAAGTCCAGGAAGTGCAGAGAATCCCAGGCAGGATAAACCCAAGGAGAAACATGCTGAGACACATAGTAATCAAATTGACAAAAATTAAAGACAAAGAAAAATTATTGAAAGCAACAAGGGAAAAATGACAAATAACATACAAAGGAACTCCCATAAGGTTAACAGCTGATTTCTCAGCAGAAACTCTGCAAGCCAGAAGGGAGTGGCACAATATATTTATAGTGATGAAAGGGAAGAACCTACAACCAAGATTACTCTACCTGGCAAGGATCCCATTTAGATTTGATGAAGAAATCAGAAGCTTTACAGACAAGCAAAAGCTAAGAGAATTCAGCACCACCAAACCAGCTCTACAACAAATGCTAAAGGATCTTCTCTAAGTGGGAAACACAAGAGAAGAAAAGGACCTAAAAAAACAAACCCATAACAATTAAAGTGGGAATAGGAACATACATATCGATAATTACCTTAAAAGTGAATGGATTAAATGCTCCAACCAAAAGACACAGTCTTGCTGAATGTATACAAAAACAAGACCCATCTATATGCTGTCTACAAGAGACCCACTTCAGACCTAGGGACACATACAGACTGAAAGTGAGGGGATGGAAAAATATATTCCATGCAAATGGAAATCAAAAGAAAGCTGGAGTAGCAATACTCATATCAGATAAAAGAGATTTTAAAATAATGTTACAAGAGACAAGGAAGGACACTACATAATGATCAAGGGATCAATCCAAGAAGGAGATACAACAATTATAAATATATATGCACCCAACATAGGAGCACCTCAATACATAAGGCAACTGGTAGTAGCTATAAAAGAGGAAATCAACAGTAACACAATAATAATGGGGGAGTTTAATACCTTACTTACACCAATGGACAGGTCATGCAGACAGGAAATTAATAAGGAAACACAAGCTTTAAATGACACGAGAGACCAGATAGATTTAATTAATATTTATAGGACATTCCATTCAAAACCAGCAGATTACACTTTCTTCTCAAGTGCACACAGAACATTCTCCAGGATAGATCACATCTTGGGTCACAAATAAAACCTCGGTAAATTTAAGAAAATTGAAATCATATCAGGCATCTTTTCTGACCACAACGCTATGAGATTAGAAATAAATTACAAGGAAAACACTGTAAAAAACACAAACACATGGAGGCTAAAAAATACAGTACTGAATAACCAAGAGTTCACTGAAGAAATCAAAGATGAAATAAAAAAATACCTAGAGGCAAATTACAACAAAAGCACGACGATCCAAAACCTATGGGATGCAGCAAAAGCAGTTCTAAGACAGAAGTTTATACCAATACAAGCCTACCTCAAGAAACAAGAAAAATCTCAAATAAACAATCTAACCTTACACCTAAAGGAACTAGAGAAAGAAGAATAAACAAAACCCAAAGTTAGCAGAAGGAAAGAAATCATAAAGATAAAAGCACAAATAAATGAAATAGAGACAAAACAGTAGCAAAGATCAATAAAACTAAAAGCTGGTTCTTTGAGAAGATAAACAAAATTGATAAACCTTTAGCCAGACTCATCAAGAAAAAAAGGGAGAGGACTCAAGTCAATAATGTTAGAAATGAAAAAGGATAAGTTACAATGGACACCACAGAAATACAAAGCGTCCTAAGAGACTACTACAGGCAGCTCTGTGCCAATAAAATGGACAACCTGGAAGAAATGGACAAATTCTTAGAAAGGTAGAACCTTCCAAGACTGAACCAGGAAGAAATAGAAAATATGAACAGACCAATCACAAGTAATGAGAGAGAAACTGTGATTAAAAATGTTCCAACAAACAAAAGTCCAGGACCAGATGGCTTCACAGGTGAATTCTATCAAACATTTAGAGAAGAGCTAACACCCATCCTTCTCAAACCCTTCCAAAAAATTGCAGAGGAAAGAACACTCCCAGACTCATTCTATGAGGCCACCATCACCCTGATACCAAAACCAGACAAAGATACTACAAAAAAAGAAAACTATAGGCCAATATCACTGATGAACATCAATGCAAAAATCCTCAACAAAAAACTAGCAAATAGAATCCAACAACACATCAAAAGGATCATACACCATGATCAAGTGGGATTTATCCCAGGGATGCAAGGATTCTTCAATATATGCAAATCAGTCAGTGTGATGCACCATATTAACAAACTGAAGAATAAAAACCATATGATCATCTCAATAGATGCAGAAAAAGCTTCTGACAAAATTCAACACCCATCTATGATAAAAACCTCCAGAAAGCGGGCATAGAGGGAACCTACCTCAACATAATAAAGGCCACGTATGACAAACCCACAGCCAACATCATTCTCAATGGTGAAAAACTGAAAGCATTTCCTCTAAGATGAGGAACAAGACAAGGATGTCCATTCTCGCCACTATTATTCAACATAGTTTTGGAAGTCCTAGCTATGGCAATCAGAGAAGAAACAGAAATAGGAGGAATACAAATAGGAAAAGAAGAAGTAAAACTGTCACTGTTTGCAGATGACATGATACTATACATAGAGAATCCTAAAGATGCCACCAGAAAACTACTAGAGCTAATCAATGAATTTGGTAAAGTAGCAGGATACAAAATTAATGCCGAGAAATCTCTTGCATTCCTATACACTAATGATGAAAAATCTGAAAGAGAACTGAAGGAAATACTCCCATTTACCACTGCAACAAAAAGAATAAAATACCTAGGAATAAACCTACCTAGGGAGACAAAAGACCTGTATGCAGAAAACGATAAGACACTGATGAAAGAAATTAAAGATGATACCAACAGATGGAGAGATATGCCATGTTCTTGGATTGGGAGAATCAATATTGTGAAAATGACTCTACTACTCAAAGCAATCTACAGATTCAGTGCAATCCCTATCAAATTACCAACAGCAGTTTTTACAGAACTAGAACAAAGAATCTTAAAATTTGTATGGAGGCACAAAAGACCCTGAATAGCCAAAGCAATCTTGAGGGAAAAATGCGGAGCTGGAGGAATCAGACTTCCTGACTTCAGACTATACTACAAAATTCCAGTAATCAAGACAGTATGGTACTGGCACAAAAAAAGAAATATAAATCAATGGAACAGGATAGGAAGCCCAGAGATAAACGCACGCTTCTATGGTCAACTAATCTATGACAAAGGAGGCAAGGATATACAATGGAGAAAAGACAGTCTCTTCAATAAGTGGTGCTGGGAAAACTGGACAGCTACATGTAAAAGAATGAAATTAGAACAGTCCGTAACACCATACAAAAAAATAGACTCAAAATGGATTAGAGATCTAAATGTAAGACCAGATACTGTAAAACTCTTAGAGGAAAACATAGGCAGAACACTCTATGACATAAATCACAGGAGGATCCTTTTTGACCCACCTCCTAGAAGAATGGAAATAAAAACAAAAATAAACAAAAGGCATCTAATGAAACTTAAAAGCTGTTGCACAGCAAAGGAAAACATACCGAAGACAAAAAGACAACCCTCAGAATGAGAGAAAATATTTACAAATGAATCAACGGACAAAGGATTAATCTCCAAAATATATAAACAGCTCATGTAGCTCAATATTAAAAAAACAAACAACCCAATCCAAAAATGGGCAGAAGACTTAAATAGACATTTCTCCAAAGAGGACATACAGATGGCAAGAAGCACATGAAAAGCTGCTCAACATCACTAATTATTAGAGAAATGCAAATCAAAACTACAATGAGGTATCATCTCAAACCAGTTAGAATGGGCATCATCCGAAAATCTACAAACAACAAAGGCTGGAGAGGGTGTGGAGAAAAGGGAACCCTCTTGCACTGTTTGTGGGAATGTAAATTGATACAGCCACTATAGAGAACAGTATGGAGGTTCCTTTAAAAACTAAAAATAGAATTACCATATGACCCAGCAATCCCATTACTGGGCATGTACCCAGAGAAAACCATACTTCAAAAAGACACATGTACCCCAATGTTCGTTGCCTCAGTATTTACAATAGCCAGGTCATGGAATCAACCTAAATGCCCATCAACAGACAAATGGATAAAGAAGATGTGGCACATATATACAATGGAATATTACTCAGCCATAAAAAGGAAAGAAATTGGGTCATTTGTAGAGATGTGGATGGATCTAGATACTGTCACACAGAGGTAAATAATTCAGAAAGAGAAAAACAAATATCGTATATTAATGCATGTATGTGGAACCTAGAAGAATGGTACAGATGAATTGGTTTGCAGGGCAGAAATAGAGACACAGATGTAGAGAACAAAAGTATGGACACCAAGGGGGGAAAGTGGCTGGGGTGTGGGATGAATTGGGAGATTGCGATTGACATGTATACACTAACATGTATGAAATGGATAACTAATAAGAACCTGCTGTGTAAAAAAATAAATAAAATTTAAAATAAAAGAACCTGCTGCATAAAAAATAAAATTAAATTAACAAATTCAAAAAAAAGAAATGAATAATAGAAAAAATATGGGAAACCCATAAATGTGAAAATTATACAACACTGTCTTAAGCAGTGGGTCAAAGAAAATGTCAAAATGACAATCAAAAAATACTTAGAGATGAATGAAAATGAAGACACAATATACCAGAATTTATGAGATGTAGGTAAAGCATTGCTTAGAGGGAAAGTTATAGGTATAAATGCCTGTATTAAGGGAGAAGAAAAATCTGAAATCAATAACCTATTCTTCAACCTTAGGACACTGGAAAAAAACAGCAAACTAAACGTAAAGAAAGTAGAAGAAAGGAAATATTAATTATCAGAGCAAAATAGAGAATAGAAAAACAATACAGACAATCAATGAAACCAATAGCTAGTTCTTCGGAAACATTGACAAAATTGACAGACCTTTAGCCAGATTGACTAAGGTGGTGGTGGTGCACGGAGGGAGAACCTCAGATTACTAGAATCAGAAATGAGAGAGGACATCACTATCAGACTTACAAAAATAAAAAAGATTATAAGGGAATACTGTGAACAGTTGCATGCCAATAAATTAGATAACTTAGATAAAATAGAGAAATCCATAGAAGGACACAAATGACTGCAAAGGACCTGAGAAGAAATAGACAATCTAAATAGACTTATAACAAGTGAAGAGATTGAACTATTAATCAAAATCTACCCCAAAGATAACCCCAGGCCCAGATGGTTTTACTGCTGAACTCTACTAAACATTTAGAGAAGAATTAATATCAACTTTGCACAAACTCTTCCAAATGACAGAAGAGAAGGAAACACTTCTGAACTCATCTTATGAGGCCAGTATTACCCTGACACCAAAGACATACAAAGACATCACAAGAAAAGAAGAGACTAATATCTTTTACAAATATGGATACAAAAATCCTCAATAAAACGCTGGAAAACTGACTCTCCCAACATAGGCAATGAAAGAGATCCAATTTTATAGTCAAAACAAGTTAAGTTCCTATTTTCTATGCAGTTTTGCCTCCATATCTGATTTATATAAGCACCTTCTAGGGAAGAAGACCTCCCCTGCAAGTGTGCATGCAGCTTGAGAAGTCAGCTGCATGGAAAGGGACTGGTGGAAATGAAAATTTTCCTGAAAGGTTCTGAGAAAAGGACGTGTAGAGTGCACCTGTCACATTGCATGGTGGTCCTTGGCCTCAGAAAGTCATAGAGAAAAATCATTTTGGTTGGCTTTGAGACTTTTCTTGGAAGGTACAATATTTCTTTCCTCTTATATGCATACGTGTTAAGTATTCCTAGGATTTCTCAGAATTCTATCCAGAATTCAAAATTGTCTAGCCATAAGTTGCAGGCTCTCACAACTTTGGCTTAATAAGAGTTCCTAGAGCAAAGTGATAATACTTATGTCTCACATTGGTGTTCTATCAGTTAGGATACTTTTGTCCATACACAACAGAATACCGGATCAGCAGTGGCTGAGACAATACAGACATTTGTTACCTCACCTAACAAGAAGCCCACAGGTAAATGGCTTCTGAACTAGTTTATGAGCTGAATAATGTTGTTAAAGATTTAGTTTCTTTCTATTTATTTCATCATCCTTAACTGTTGCCAGGTGCCCTCGTGCTTGTTGCCTCACTATTGCAAAATGGAAGCTACAATTCTAGACATCACATCTGTGCTCAAGGCAGGAAAAAAGAAGGGCTAGTACAAGCAAACTCTCTTCATTTACTTGTATCTTTTATAAAAACCAAATTCTATTCCAAAAGTTTCCCAGCAGACTTTCACATATGTATTGCTGGACAAAACTGGGTCTTATGGCCATGCCTAGATGCAAGTGAAACCGGGAAAACGGCTGACTAGTAAAAGTGAAAGTGTGTCAAGATTGGCTTACAACAATCGCGCTTCTTTTTTCTTTTTTTTGAGCCTGGAAAAGGTGCTTCCTTGAACAAAATCAGGATTCTCTTACCAGTAAGGAAGCTGAGATGACCGTGGGGTGGGCTCCTCATAGCATTTGCCACAACTGCCATACAGTGTCCTTTCCCAAGCCCTATTGTTCTCATATTCTATCCTGTTTCATCCTCACAACCTGCCAGGTAGCCAGGTAGGTTCTGTGTGTTAAAGATAAATGAAGTTAGACCCTGATAGGTGAGTGGCTCAGAGTGCTCTGTAGAGCTTTCTACAATGTGTTTCTTAGAATGAACACTGGATTCTCTGGTCAAAATCTTTGGGGGAAATACTCTGTTTAAAACTTGCTGTTGAAACTGTTGAAGCTATGTTTAACTCTTGCTGAGTACCTCATAAGACAAGAACTGTGTGAGGTGCCTTAGATGTACTGTCTCATGTAATCCTCTCAGCAACCTTGTGACATAGGTTCTGCTGTGATCATCTCATTTTTATAGGTAAGCAATCCAAGTTTTGACAGTTTAAATAACTTTTTCAATGACACACAGCTGGTAAGTGGCAGAACTAAGATTGAGATCAAGGAAGTCTCTTTCCAAAGCCAGCCCTCTTTATGAAAGAATGCTACAAAGCTAAAAAGATTGCCTTGCCCTAGGACTTCTCAGAGCCTTTACTGTACTAGAATATATTGTATAAAATAAAATGTATTAGAACCTCCAAGAGGGGGATCTAAATCATTGACCATGGAATTCTCTATTCATCACATATCTAGCAGGACTTTGAAGGATTAGTGTCGTGAGGATCAGAGCTCTGCAAATACTGGTGTAGTAAAATAATAGATAGATAGATAGAACTTTAAATTAGGAAACATGGATTCTCTCTGCCATTCCCCAATCCTATAGCCCTGGTTCTTTCAGCTAATTCCTATTTGCCTCTCAAAACGTCAGCATCTCATTTCAGCATATCCTCTCCAGTAGCTTTCTGCGTCTACAGGCCTGATTTTGGTATTCTCTTCTGTGATTTCATATTGCTCTGTGCAGTGATTTCCCAACAGGGAGCAAAATGTCCCCTCCCCGGGAGACAGTGGCAATGTTTGGAGACATTTTTGGTTGTCACAACTGGTGTTGGGGCAGGGTGCTATGAGCATTTAATGAGTAGAGGCCAAGGATACTGAGCATCCTACAATCCATAGGGCAGCCGTTCCTCTTCCACAACCAAGAATTTAGCCAGCCCAAAATGTCGAGAGTGCTGAGCAATCCTGATCTATGATTATTTGAAACATAGTACTTACCATGCTGCTTGAATCTTCCATTTATTTGTCTGTGTTGGTCCCTTGCTCAAGTGTCAGCTTCCTAACTAGAAACCAGGATTTCTCAGGTCACAGGCAGGTCTCAACCTCAACTGTTGAGGGAAAGGAGTTAGTAATAGGTTGTAGTAAGTTCATTTGGGGGTCTCTACCTTGCACATGGCCCCCCCATTCTGGAGCACTGCTGCATGTTAAATTGGTGCGTCCCAGAAGCCATGTTTATACTACACTACTCTGCTCCTTCATCCGAGTTATTGGAACAGAGGTAGACACCAGCCCCCACCTTAGGCCATCTAATTTCCTCTCCAGGGAATCTATAATTGATCCTGAGAGGCACTAGTCAGTCTCTGATTGTTATTTGAACTTGAGGCCTATAGAGCAGCCATCTTTGCCATGGTGCCATGGCAAGTGGAAGAAGTCTGACCAGAGGAAGAGGATGAATCCACTGCAGATGGGTACAGACACAAGAGAATGTGGCATTCTGGAGACAGTAACCCTGGTGTCCAATGGCTTTCCATTTGCTGGTTCCACTTGAGCCCATGAACCTTCCTCTTGAACTTTCTTTCTCAGGGTTTCATTCCTGCACTCCTATAATAAACTCCCTCTATTTTATTTTTGTCTGAGTGGGTTTCTGTTTATACAGTACCAAAAAATCTTGTTTTAGCTACAGGTCAGGAAACATAGTCCAATTTTCTTAACCTTTAATATAAGGTTCTTCCTTACCCCCAAACATGAGAGTTTGGAGGAGAAAAGAAAAAATAGGGTCACAGAGGATCTATGAAATGGACATTAGAAGGCACCTCTATCATCATATTTTCAACTACAAAGGGTAGCTGGAAAGACCATTCCTATTTTTAGATATTACCCAGAAAGAGTGACTAATGCCTGGGGGGGCTTGCTTTAGACTCTAAACTATAGAATGCTACAGAGGCTTGAGTTCCTCTCTGTAAATGAAAGGCATTAACAATCTACTTCAGTTTCAATACATCAAAAGCTTCTTGTGGAGACAATTATTTGCTGAAGGGTACATGACCTTGTTGGACCTGACATTTATTTTCTCTTCCTTTGAAAACAATTAAAATTACACAGTTGATATTTTGCATTCTAGTCTTTTGCTTCTTGATGATTACCACAAAGAAATAATGATGGTGATGATGATGATAATGAATGATTAAATCTATCTGTTAGCTTGAAATAGACTTTGGAGTCCTTTTTTTAAAAAGGAAAAGAGACAAATAGAAAACTTCTCTGGCTGTACAAAGGTTTCAGGGTTATGGCTGCACAAATGTGAAGCACTCCTAGCTGTGATGGCTGGAGAAGTATGGGAAACAGCAGCTACAGTTACTGGTATCAGCCTGGCCATCAAGCTTGAGATCTGTGGCTGGCTCCAAGTTGGCTTGAGAACAGATTCTGTCAATGGTGTGTTTTCATATGCAGGGCCAGCCATTTCCCTGAAATATGCCGACCCTCCCTCTGCTTGTTCCTTGACCTCCTCCCACAAATCTGGGATAATTTTCTAGAGAAATAGCTGTTACGTTCCCTCACCTATTTTGTCCTTGATTTACCCAGCGCAAATGCCAAGTAACATTTACATGATGGATTAAGGACCCTCTGAGATCATCACTGTGCTCCATGATAGACAGTATATTTGCAAAAGCTTGCCTACATTCTGGTTAACAACGGGCCGTTTGTTCTTTTTCTTTATCTTTCAAAACGCTACCCCTTATTATTTGGGGCAAGGGGCATGGGGTGGGGTGGGGGGGGGACCTGCTCACCTTTGTTTCCAGATCTCAGAATAATTTTTTCCTAATCTGTTTTCTGTGGTGATCCCCAACTCCAAACACCTTTCTCCTTGGTGCTGGTTGAATTACAAATTTTTAAAAATCCTGTTTTCTTACAGCCTTTACTTTAGGCTATAGATCTTCATCGGTGCAGTGTACTAGGAGAGCCCTTGGTTTGGCAAGTCTTTGCTTTCTGCTCCCTAAACCTTCAGTGTCAGGATTAGATGTGGAAAAAAGAGTTTAAATCGTGTTATTAACTTCGTAGTCAGACAGTAATCTCAGATTCAGAAAATTTTCTATTGGCATGAAAGGATTTTATACATTGATTGAAAGAAAAAAAAGAATAGGAAAAAATAAGATGATTTCTGTGATGTAAGGTCAGGATTTCTTTGACTCTGGAGAAAAATCCCATGCTAGCTCCCTCACATTTTTTCTTTCAGAAGCCTGTACTGGAATGTGGAAAAGCAATGGCACGGGTTGGGTGGTGGTGGGGGGGGGAGTCTGTAATTTTAATGGGACTGCAGAGACCACTTTGAAATATAGAACATTTCCATGAGAACAAATATAATAGCTTCCACCTGATGTCACAGCCGCTTGTTCTCTTTAACAATCCAAGTGTGTAGGAGAGTTTTCCTGACGTAGGATATGACTGGGTCCTTCAGGACACTGAAGGGTGTTGCTTGCAGGGCACTGTTGGCTCCCTGCTTTGTGACTCTTCCATGAGTCTAGGCTTTGATTTCAGTGTTCCTTCTCTAAGGCACAGCCACTGCAGCCGGGCATTGACTCAAGCAGATGGCTGACTGTGACAAGCCTCTTCTGATTGGTAATAAAAATACCAGGAGATACACTGCATTGTGCACAAATACGTGAGGCTATTGCAGATTCCTTTGTATCTCTAGATTCTATTTTGAGAGCGTGTTGATCTTTTCCATGCAGAACCGTCACAGAATGAGCAATCATGCCAGGTGTGTGTTTGAAGCATCTACTGCAGTTTGTGAGAGTCAAGATTTTTTTTTTTAATCAGGTTTCTAAACAATATCCTTCCCCTCTAAGGTTTCTGACAGACTGCGCCTGATTTTGGGGTAGGGGAGAGAAAAATTTCTATCTTCTTATGCAGAAACCATCAGAGGCACTCCCAAATTGAAAGGCTAACCCAGATTATAATGCCTCTCTCTTCCCTTCAGAGATGCTGCTAATGAACAAAACAATGGGAAAATGTAGAATTGAGGGTGGGAGTGAAAGTGGGGACAGAATCTAAATGCTGAGAAAACCATTCCCTGGGTAATGAGTCCAGTCGAGAGTTGATTTTGCTTTACTTAGTTTGTTGCATTGGGTCACAAACATTTCAGCATCAGAATCACCTGGAGCACTTTTACAAAACTGCAGATTCCCAGGCCCCACCCTCACAGGTCCTGACTGAGCACATTTAGACTGGAGCCAGGGCATCTGCATGTTGAACAGAAGCCTGGGTGGTTCTAACCTGCTACTGCTGCATTGAAGTGTGATATTAATAAGTTTATAAGTTGCAGGGCCAATTGCAACCTGAGTCAGCTAACTGCTAACTCTGTGGCCTCAGTCTGCCAGACATGAGGATTCTGGGTGGGGCAGTGAGGACTAGTGGGATGGAGAGGAGAGACAACAGATAAGGTATCAGAAGGTTCAGTTTCCAGTCCTTACCCTGTCATTTATTAGCCATGTGACCTTGGGCAAATGTCACTGGGAGGCTCAGTGCCTCATCTGTAGAATGGGGCCTATAATTCACACCCTGTTTACCTCGCTGGGTCAGGAGGATCACATGAGAAATAACTTTATAAAACCTTACATATTAGAAGTCACAATATTTTTGTAAAGAGGTAGTGTTTTCCCCCTTCAGTCTAATGATGGCATACTCACACTCAGCATCCCCAGACCCAAGCACCTTTGCTCAGTAAACCGAAGGAAGCCCGGTGCATTGTAATGGCTGATGCCAAACACAGTTGTCACAACGTGGAAGGCAGTGGTTTTCAGAATTGCCAGCTGCATGCATAAAAAGGGAAGATTCTGGAGCTCCATTCTGATTCAGAGTCTCCAGGATTGTAGGAGGGAATCTGCCGTTTTAATAATGCCAGAGATCACTTGTATTATATTAAAAGTAGGGGAGTCACTGGGCATGGTAATAATGGAAGTTGTTGGGGGCCTGCGAGTTGAATGTGATCTTGCAGGCCTTTTCCTTGCTTCCTGTGGCCTAAGAATGAACTGTGTCTTTGTACCCTTATCCTCTCCTTTATCTCCCACCCTTCTCCTCTATCCCATCCACTCTTTTTACCTGGCCCCTGGCGGGTCTAGCTGCACACTACTGCAGCCTTTGACCTCTGCTCCAGAATCATCACCCTTTATCAAAACTGGTTCCCCTCCTGCCAGTTCTTAAGCTACCTGTCCCCAGGGCGCTTTCCATGATGGTGTTGGTATGTTCTGGCACTCTTAATACTCAACTTTTGTTTTTAAACAGATTTTTTGCATTTTATCATTTTATCAAAGCATTCTGTCAAGGCATTCCTAGAAAAATTCCAGTAGAGGAATATGAGTCATCAGCACCATGTCAGCCAGGATAATATTGGGGAAAGGATCCCTGCCCCCCAGCCTGTGTAGCCATCACAAGCCAGGCCAGCAGGCTTTCATGCCAGTCAGCCTGATTCCTAGACTCCTTCACTCTCACTCACTCCTGTACTCTCCCTTCCTTTACTTTTCAAAATAGGGCAACAGGGTGTTTCTGCAAGTGGAAGGTCTCCTTCCTCTGGCCTTTCGTCACTTTATTACGCAGCTCCGGAGAGTGTCGACCTCGACTCTGATCTGAGATGGCTGCCATGGATTTCCTAAATACCGCCAGTTCCTTTTGCAGGGAGCTGGCAGTCTCCCTTCTGGGCAGGGCCTGACCCAGGGAGCCCTGCTTTTCTGTTTACAGATTTCTGGTGTGACATGGGGCTCATCGTATCAGAATTCTCAAAGCGGATGTTTCCCTAAAGTAACATTAATGAAAACTCATTTCATGCGTACTGTGTTTGATGAGGGCAGTGTGTCTTCACCCAACATTTTGAAAGATTGTTTTTGTTTGGCTTGAGGGAACAATATTTTTCTTTAACTTCCTTCTTTTAAATTGAGAGGAAAAATAAAATGGACAGTAGATCGAGAAGATAAATGGGGTGGGCAGGGTTGAGAAAAAGACTAATGTAGCAATCTTCAGTAGGGGATGGGAGGTGACAGACCCTTCAGTTGGTATGACTGCTAAGTCAGGCAGCTAAGGGTCAGAGAATGCTGGAAACTAGCAAAACTGAGGGGCCAAAATATAGTTACACTTTTATGATAGTCTATGTCTTATAGAAATACTTTCAGGAATAATCGGCTGAAAAGTCATGCTGCATCTCGTCAACATCTTGAACAGGGGTCAACAAACTGCCATCTGCCTCCTGTTTTCGTAAATAAAGTTTTATTGGAACAGAGCCATGCCCATTCCTATTGTCTAAAGCTGCTTTTACTCTACATCAGCAGAGTCGTTAGAGTAGACCGTATGGTTCACAACACCCAAAATATGTGCTATCTGCTCCTTTGCAGAAAGGTTGCTGACCCCTGGTCTAGAATGTTGTATCCCCCAGAGCACTACTTTATAAACTTTTCACTTGGCGACAGAGTGCATTTTTGTAAAGAATGTTTTAAATGTAGACGCCCACGAGAAAGATAAGGGGTGATACGGGGAGGGATATGAGTCACAGAGTCCACGAGCTCAGCCTTTCCTGATTCCCCTCCCACAATGGTGTCCCCAGAACCCAGGGTTCCATGGAATGGAGTTTGAAAATCACTCAGCACACATGCTTCTTGAGGGCAGTGTTCTGACTTTTTTTTTTGTGTGTCTCTTTCTTTCTTTCTTTTTTTTTTAAATTAATTTACTTTTGGCTGTGCTGGGTCTTCGTTGCTACGCATGGGCTTTTCTCTAGTTGTGGCGAGCGGGGGCTACTCTTCGTTGCGGTGCGCAGGCTTCTCATTGCCATGGCTTCTCTTGTTGCAGAGCACAGGCTTTAGGCGCACAGCCTTCAGTAGTTGTGGCACACAGGCTCAGTAGCTGTGGCTCACGGGCTCTAGAGTGCAGGCTCAGTAGTTGTGGCGCATGGGCTTAGTTGCTATGCAGCACGTGGGATCTTCCTGGACCAGGGCTTGAACCCGTGTCCCCTGCATTGGCAGGTAGATTCTTAACCGTTGCGCCACCAGGGAAGACCTGTGTATCTGTTTCATGACTGACAACTAAAATATACTCAAGATAAGTGTGGTGAATGAGTGATGGAATTAAATGCCTCCAATCCAGACCCCAAATCCCCATGGCCACTGTCAAATCTCTCTATGACCTCTGTCATCTAAAGTACCCCCAAGAGTGATTTCTGCCCACTGTCTTTTTTTCCTATACTCTAATGTAGCTGGTTTCTGACTTCTACCCCATCACTCTGCTGAAACTGTTGTTATTGAGGTGCCCAATGATATTCTTAATCACCATGGTCCTGGATGTTCCTCAGTTCCTATTTTCGAGTGACATGCTGGACGTTTGACAATCTGAATCCCCCTACACCCAGCTTCTTGTTATACCTTAGTCTCCTGGTTATTTTTGTCTCTCTCTGAACTTTGATTCCCTATATCTGAAATGGGCTCTGTCTTCTCTGACTTTAAAAATGGTGTACTTGTGGCATTGACATCACCTCAGTCTAAATCTAAATGTTGAGTACCCCCAAGTCACTACTTCCTAAATTTCAGACATTTATCTAATCCTCTGCTGGATAGCTCTACTTGGCATCCCAAACACATCCTGTCTCAATCTGAATTCCCTGTCGTTGTCATGAGCTTCCTCTTCAGTATTCTCTCTTTCACTTGATAACACCATCACCTGGTTTTGTCAGCTTCCACCCCATAACTGTGGCATTTCCAATCAAACACCAAACACCAAATTATACTTACTTCGTGATCTAAGGATTTCTTGACTCCATCCCCTTTCTCCATCTCTTATCATCCCTCCTCACTGGTCTGCCGAAATTTATAGTATAACCTATTCTCCACCGTGCAGCTACAGGATTATGTCACTTATCCCTCCCTCAGCACTCACATGCTTACATGCTCTGAATGGCTTCCCAGTGCACATGGGGTAAAGGTCAAAATCCATTAACATGGCTTACAAGGCACTACAAGGACTGGTGACTGTGTGTCTCTCCAATCTCATCAGGCATACTTTTTTTCACTCACTGCCTCCTAGCCACTCTGGTCTTTCTTTTAGTCAAATATGCCATGCTCCTTCCAACCAAAGAGCCTTTATTCATGCTATTTCCTCTGCCTGATACAGTGTTCCCTAAATAACTCCTTTTCATTCTATGAGTCTTATCTCAAACACCAGTTTCTTGGAGATGCTGCTTTCCCTGACCAAACCAAGTGCAGACATCACAGATTCCTAGGGCATCACGAACATCTCCTTCCTAACTCTTGTCACAGCTGTAATTTTACACTTGTTCTTACAATTATTACTTTATGTGTGTCTCCACTCACTAGACCCTAACCTCCAAGAAGGCAGGAACCACGTCTTGATTTCGCTCTTCCGCATATCCAGTGGCTATCCCGGTACTGCATATCTATAGCCTCTAGCACAGGGCTGGCACCTGAAATTGTTAAGTGAATGACACTGCATCACTTCATCCAGAATTGTTCTCCTTAAATCTTCCCTGAGCACATTCTACCTAAAAGACCCACCAGATCTATCCCTGCCTGCCCTTAAATGTGTCCTCATTGGCTGCAAGATAAAGTCAAGCCTCACACTATGCAAACCCTGTCATGATCTTGACCTTTCTCTGGGCTCATCTCCTGCCCTCACTGCTGGGCATTTTATACTCCAGCGACCCTGGCCCGGTTTCCTGTCTTCAGCATACTGTGTCCTTCCTGGCCTATGTCATACCTACAGGCCTTTGCTCCTTGAATAGGCTTCATCAGGAATCACAGATTGTTAACATTTAAGCACATTTGAGCTCTCCCTCTCTCTCTCCTTCTCTCTCCCCCTCCCCCTCTCCTTCTTTCTCTCCCTCTCCCTCTCTTTCTGTATGTGCACCTGGAGGAGCATTTGAGAGTAAGTTGAAGCCATCAATGGTAATTCACCCCTGAGTATTTTGGGAGCCACCATCTAAGAGTAAGGTCATTCTCCTCCATAACCACAACATAATTATCACACTTGGGAAATTTAGCATTAATATAATACTATTGTACAGGAAAAAGTCATATTTCCCCAGTTTCTCCAGTAATGAACTTTATATAGCTTCTTGTTTTATTTTCCCTGCTATATCATTTCATCCCCCCCCCCCCCAATTCTACATCTGGTTTGCTGACTCTACCTCCTCATTTCCACACTGATTTCAGGAAGGGTGGAGATTGCAAGCTGTACATCAAAACCTGTTTCTTTTTCCTGAGCAAATAACTTGATCTCATTTCGGAGTCTCCCTTGAAATTGGGTGTGTGATTATGTGGCCAAGTTCTGATGACAGTGGTGGGTACAATGTTAGGGTCAAGGTTTTTATGAAATAGCGAGATCTCATCCATGCTCTTCTCTTTTGCTAGATAAGTGCAGACAATGAAGACAAAGCTTTAGGGAACAGTGAAGCCACAAGATAGAAGGAGTTCTGGGCCCTCAAATCGCTGGATGGAAGAGAGTCTCATGACAAACAGGGATACCTGCCTTGGGTTGTTAAGTGAGCAGAAATACACGAGTATTATGTTACAGCCATTACGTAACATAATAAGCTGTGATCTATTTGTAATTAGGGTTCTATTTGTTAGAGCAGCTAACATCATCAAATGAGGTTAATGATCCTTCTATGGAAAGGGGACTATAGCAGTCTTCTTATTCAGAAACTCTTATCTCAGGAGAGAATGAGAAGTACAGGGGAAGGTTTGGACCTCACAGGCTGGAAAACAGGTGGTCTCAGGAGCTATTGCCCTGAGCCAGAGAAGCATGCAGGAGCTTAGGACATGGAGACTCGGGTTCTAGATCTCTGTCTTCCAATGTGTGGGTGTGTGCTTATGTCTAATTATGCCTTCGTGCAATGAGGAGTCCACTGAAATCTTAAGTAGCATCAGAGAAAATAGTCAACACAGGGGCTTTTTATAAATGCAGAATAACTAACAAAATAGAAAGAGAAAATCCATGAAAGTTTGGTTTGACAGCATGAAAGTAATATGACTAAATAATTACAGCCATTATGTGAACTTCTCATTTTGTCTAATTACTGCGCAGCATAATAAAAAGATTTATCATTAAATATGTCAGATTTGCTTTTTGTTGTTGATGTATTTGATCACAGTTCCAAACTTTGTTCTTGAATGTACAGTCTACATTGTTTGTTCATGTTGCTGCTCACAGCTTAAAAAATTAGAGGGAAACTTTCTACTCTCCTGTCGTAAATAGCTTTATGGCTGAGTAAAATTTAAGAACATTTGTTGGTATCAAAATTTTATGGTTCTTATTAACTTGTTTTAATTTTCAGCTTTGTGAACTGGATTGGAAAGGTGCTGAGGAGTGAGAACTATTGCCGAGCCAGGGATCTGAGACTTTTGATGAATCCTCTGGTCTGGCCAAAGCCTGGCTGCTTCATGTAGCCAGTCAGACCACACTTGTGGTCAGTTAGACCAGCTGGGTTTAATCAATTTGACTTTGTTTCCAAGACATCTGCATCTCCAAACATTTAATTAATTGCATGTATTATGGGCAATATTACTTGTGTATATTAATTACATAATAATATACCAATGACATTAAAGTGTCCAGGCAGAGTTACTCCGTATGAGTAAAAATGGAAAATCTCACACTCAAATACCAGTTGATGCTATAAAATTATAACAGCATCTGACACTTACTGGGCAGATACTATGTGCCAGGCACTGTTCTATTTTACGTTTTAATGAATCTTTACAACAATCCCATGAGGGAGGCAGAGTGCTTCACCACTTCCTCACCTAAACTTTGAGAGGGTATGGAACTTGCCCCAAATCACAAAGCTCGGGTAACTGGGGCTGTCTTGTAGATGAGGTCAGTAAACTTGTCTACCTTTCCAGCTTCTTTCCATCACTTTTTCTCCTTGGTATATCCTGAGAGAATGCGAGTCCTGGCTTAGACAAAACTGTGAAATAGGGAAATTTGTGTTCACTGCTCCTCCACTGTGCCTTGAAGATTTGGGGCATATTGACCTTGATTTGGGTGAGATAAGAGAGCTCTCATTACAACTATTTCAATAAATATATATTCAACAAGTATATAGTATACTCAGTGTATGTATGTATATAGAATATATATATTAAAAAATATATACCATGTGCTAGGTAGTGAGGACAACCCTATTTTCAACAAGCTTATGATCTACTTGGGAAAGACTGAAGAGTGAACTAGATAATTGTAATGCAGTGGGATAAATGTTGTGATGGGAAAAGTATAAGATTTTGTGGGAGCTTCTAATCCAAATTTGGGGTGAATCGGGGAAGTCTTCCTGGAGGAAGAGGCATCTATGCTGAGGTCTATAGTACAGGAGGGAATAAACCAGGAAAAGGGGGAAGGTAAGAAAAGAGGGTCCCAGGCAACAGAACCAGCAGTGCTGTGTGGGCCAGGAGAGACTGTTGCATACAGCCTGTTGATAGTACACAGGCTTCACCAGATAAGACTGAGTGATCCTTTCTAGAAAGTTTTCCCCTGTTTGTTACAGTGCCTGATTTTCTCAACGTTGTGCCATTAACAAATATTTCTATCAATAAATCAATCATATTTATTAAGTATTTACTATAGAAGGCATTGTGAGGCATTGAGAAGAATTTGAAGAACTCTGAGACCCTACCTCTGCCTTCAAAGAGTTTACTGAGTGTGGAGTTGTAACATTGTCAGAGGAAAAAAGAGGAAATTTAAATAAAAATGCAGACATTTAAGTAGGAGGAAGAAAAATTTGAGGATGAAACACTCAGGTTCTGGATTCAGACCCTAGCTCCACCACTTTCTAGCTGTGCAACCTTGCACAAATTACTTAACCTTTCTGAGGTTCATTTCACATCTATCAAATCAGAGTAATAAAAGATCCCTTTCCAGACCATGGCAGGGATTAAACAAGTAATGCCTGTACAACACTTAAATGCTGCTCAGCCCAGAGCAAGCTCTCAATAAATGTTTTAGCCATTAAGATATTGTTATAATTAATTCACTACATAAATTCTTGAGTGCCTCCTCTGTAATGCCTTTTATACTTTTCATTTCAGGCCTTCTGGCTTTGTGCCACACCAGCCATTGCCCTAGCATGACTCTCCTCCTTCCATTGGATTCTGCTCTCCAGTCAGCATCATCTTGCTAAAGAAGCATAAACCACAAGCTCTGGGGAAGCTGGTTTGTCTGTCTCACAAGCAGGCCTCAAAGTCTCCTGGCTACCTTCCTAAATTTCCCTGGATGGTATGTCTCACCACACTGTCAGGGTGGGAGGGACCACTCTCTCCTGACCTCTCAGCTCTCTCTCTGCTTTCTTAGCCTTCTCTCCTTGCTCGCTTGGCAGCTAATTGCGTACCATCTACTGACATCTTTTACCATGTTATGATATATTTTTATTTATTATTATTCCTATTAACACCTAGCATTTGTTGAGCCCTACTGTGTGCTGACAGGACTTGGCAATGGCCTTGCTTAGGGGATAGAGGATTATTAAGTTGGGTTGAAACATCTAGTTCTAAACTATTATGGAGTGCATGCTCAAAAAGAATCACTAACCAAAAGCATATTTCTTTAAAAAAAAAAAAAAACAACGCTAAGATCTAATCTATTTACCCATTAAAGAACAAGTAAGGATTCGTTATGCGATGGTTTTGAAATAACAACACTAAAAGCAACTCCTATTTATTTATTTACTTATTTGATGGATGATGTTGAGAATGTCTGCTATGTTTCCTCCCGCCCAGTGCCTGGGAAAATTGGGGCACCATTAGGGGAAACTGGGGAATGACAAGGGAGAGCAGGTTTGATGGTACTGGCAGGAAATGGTAGGTTTAGAATTGTAGGCAAGTTCATTTCAAGGCTGTGGCAGACCATGCAAATGAAAATGTCCAATCAAGCAGTTGACAATTTCCGAATCGAGTTGAAGGGAGAGGACGCAGCAGAAGTAGATTTAGGCATTCTTCCCGGAGGGGTGGACATACTTTAAGTAAAAGTCTTCTGGTGTCAGAGGTCCTAGTGAGGGGACGCACATTAACCATGGTGAGAAAGGCATCACCAGGACTATGTATGCTATGCTTCTTTGCCCAAGATGGAGGTAATTGACTGAGACCTAAGAGGCCTGGGGCTGCAGCCCCCAAAAGGCTTACCTTTCAAGTCTCCTCTTCTGTCTTAATACATCGTGTGAATTTTCTAGTTTATTCTGCAGTATACAAATAAGAGTTTAAATTATTTCTGAGTAAAACTGACTCTGTAGGATGACAGGGAGCGTTTAGTCTGTGGCTTCACATAGGACAAATTAACCCCGGGCACACCCACATGGAAGGGAGCTCGCACTTTGGCTTATGCAGTAAGGAGCATTTTTTTAAAAAAAAATTTTTGTTGTTATTGCTTTTGTTGTTTGGGAAGAAATTTGATCATCAGATTGGCTAGTCAATTAATAGGAGAAGCCCTAGGGAGTGAGTGGGGCCCCACATAGGGATGTTTTGATGAGGGTGAGACCATCAGGAAGGTCTGGCTGCCGAGTGGCTATATGGTGGAGGGGGTTGCCTGGGGCATATCGGGTCTCAGGGCCTTATAGGATGGAGTGAAGGACCCTGGAAAGGAGAAAGAAGGGTTGGGAAGTTGAGTCTTGGCAGGACTTTTGACCGTAAGTGGAAAGAGGGGGAGAATGCCTTGGCCTGGGTGATCAGGGCACTGTTTGCTTTGGGGCTCTGTGAACTAAGGACGCTCTAAAGTTCTCTGTAAGGCCACTAAAAAGCTGACATTTGTCTCCAGAGTGGAAACAGATTGCCAGAACTTCAGTCCCACAGCATATTTCACTGACAGATTGGGTGCGATTTTTCCCAAGATGGGGGTGTTTCTTAAAGCAGAGGAGGAAAGGGTGGCTGAGAGGGGGGAGGTGGGTGGGGGAAGACAGCTGTCAGCTTCTTTGTGGCTTCAGGACAGCTCTTGCAGATGTGGGCAGAGCAACAATTGCCAATTCCCTGAGCCGCCTGCGATTCACCAATTCCCAGGATGCAGGAGGGTAAAGGCAATCCAGATTAGAGGGATCCCAAGAGGCTTCTGGACACAGAACCTAACCTCAGACGGGTTCACTTTGCATGTGAAGGAACATCTCTCCCTGCACCAAATTAAATCAATTTGATCAAAATTTGTAATGCAGAAGAGCATAATTAATTGAAGAATTTAATTAGGCACACTTTTGATGAAACTTAACAGGAGCCAGCAGGAATACTCTTGCTGTCTATTAAACATAATCCTGCCTGGTGGAGAGCTCTATAGTTGATAATCTTTAATGACTGCCCATCTCTCAGCTTCCTTGCTGGCATTCCAGTCAGCCTGGAGGAGGATGGGGAAGATGGGGAAGGGCGTAGGGATTGGGGGGGGAGGGAGGGAGGAGTGGGACATGCAACCCTCGCGTGGTGTCTCTTTCAAAGCAGTGTTGGTGCTAAACTTTCAGGGTACACAATTATTCGCTTTTCATCTGCCAAAGTGGAGAAACAGTGAAGAGTTGTGGGGAGGGCTGTTTTAGGGTAATGAGTCAGGGCAGAGAGGGCAGGGCTCCCTTCTGGTTGAGAGGCGACCCTGCTGGCCTTTTCTACTAATTGCTTTGACCTCTCAATCTCACTTCACAAAGCTTGAATCTTGCACTGGCCTCCCAGCAGAAAACCAGAAAGAAGGCTTCTGGGAGCAGAGATCTGGGAAGAGCCCTCAGCCTGCCATCTTAGATGTTAGTAAATACTGCATTGCTGAAGAAATGATGGAATGAACAAAGCAATAAATGAATAAGTGATTCACCCAGGAACTCTGTTGGGAAAGGAGTTAAAAAGTGCAGGCCAGACATGGCTGCTGCCTTTTTACAAAAAGTACTTGGGCTTCAAAGAGAAATTCTCCCTTCCTTCCTCAACTGTCCTTTTCTTCCTTTATCCGACCAGTGTTTACTGAGGCCACACTGCGGCAAGGGCTCTACCAGGAACTATATATTTGATGGGGAACACATAAGAGCCTGAGCTTTCTGTCCTCATGGAGCTAAGAGACTAGTGGGAGACACAGGCAGTGGGCACATGTTTAGGACTTATGAGAAGCTCTGAGAAAGAATAGCAGAAGAGTAATACTTTGGTTTAGGTCAGGAATTAGCAAACCACAGCCTAGAGGCCAAATCTGCCTGGTCCCTTTTTTTGTAAATAAAGTTTTATTGAAACATAGTCAGGCATATCATTTGCATATTGCCTATGGA
The DNA here is from genome assembly GCF_005190385.1 of Monodon monoceros. NCBI lineage: Eukaryota > Metazoa > Chordata > Mammalia > Artiodactyla > Monodontidae > Monodon > Monodon monoceros. The sequence goes on from NW_021703768.1 coordinate 135,167,369, forward strand.
TGATTTGCTACAAAAACAGTTGAGTAGTCATGATAGAGACCACATGGCCTGCGTGGCTTAAGATATTTCCTGTCTGGCTCCCTACAGAAAAGGTGTGCTGAATCTTAGCCTAGATGAAGAGGGCAAACCTCTTGGGACAGAGATTTAGCTCAGACTGGAAGACGAAAATTTAGCCTGGTTAGGAGTTGCATACATTGGGAGGAGCAGGAGTGATGGCTCTGCAATGGGGAGCAGTTGGGTGTGTTCAAGGACCTAGAGGAAGGTCCATTTGATTGGAGGGTAGTGATGGAAGGACATAGGGCCTGGATGAGAAGGAAGAGAAATGAAACCCTGAAAAGGGGTTTAGATGTGATTCTGAGTGCGCTGGAACACCGCTCAGGGGTTGTAAGCAGGGGCATGAGGTGCTGTAATTTTTAAAGAGCCCTCTGGCCGCAGTGGTCAGAGTGGCTTGGAAGAGAAATGGTCCCAGCTTCTGTTAGCTAAAGCAAAAGATGGTGGTGGCTCAGATCAAGGTCATAGAATTAGAGGTGAAGAGTCATGGGCAGATTTGGAATACATTTGGGAGGTAAAATTCACAAGATTTAGAAATTGACGTGGAAGGGGGTGGTTAGGAAGAAGGAGGGATCAAGAATGATCTCCCTGAGGATTTTGGCTAGAGCCACTGGGTAAATGGTGGTACCATTTGCTGAGGTTGAGAAGATTGGAGATGGGGAAGAAAAGGTTAGGTGGAGTGATTTAAGAGTTCAGTACTTTTCAGCTTTCTTAAAATCGAGATTCGTATGAGACGCCAACTAGAGATGACAAGGAGACAGTTGGATATATGACCCTAAAGTATAGATGAGAGATTCAGGATGGAGGTAAAAATTTGTGAGTCATCAGCATATAGATGCTATTTAAGCAACAGGACTGGATGAGTTCACCTAGGGTGGGAGGTAAAGAGAAAAAGAAATAGGACTTACATCTGAATATTTTCTGCAGACTGCTTAGCTTCAGCTTGGCCTGTTACTCATTGATATCTATCAAAACGTTAGGCTGAGGGTAAACTACTGAAGAGACTAAATTAAGGAATATGCCGAAAGAAATGCAATAAGCTATTCTAAAGCATATGCAGTTACTTTGAGATGAGGCCCCCCACAAAAGTGGTATCAAACGGAGGGCCTTTTGTCTCTTTGTATAATGAAAATATTGGTATGTATTCTTGAATGTTGCATGAGAGATTTACTCCTCTGAGCATTTGTACATCCTTCTTTAAGTTGACTGATAGTTGAGTTGTTAAAAGTGGTTGTTCCCAATCACAGCTTCCCAGCAGTCATTTGACCTGATAGTTAAAAATATGAATTCCCTGGGCTCCCACCCAGAGTGATTTGTTAGATCTGTGGTAAGTTCCCAGGAATCTGTTTTTAATGAAGACCCCAGGGGATTCTAATATGGAAAACCCATTGTCTGGCATTTGGTAACCACTGTTTTCATGGATATTTCAAAAGCAAACTTGAGATTGTGTTACTCAAATAACCATATCTTCTAAACTGACAAGGATCTCAATATGTGAGGTTGGGATAAGATATAAATATTGTGCTTATACATACAATGAAATTACTGAGTTTCTTCCTCTTCCTTCCCCTTTCTCAATACCTCACCAAGGCCTGAAGATCTTAGTTCATAAAAATATTTCAACCAACACACATATATACAACACACACACACACACACACACACACATAATATCTCTCCTTCTCTTTCCTTCTCTCTTCTTCTTGCACATATGCATACCCACGTGCACATACACTCCTATTTATCTTTGCCTTGGTTCAGGTCCACTGCCTGAAGGCAGGAACCACTGCCTTGGTGGTTGCAGTCAGGCCATTATAATAGTTTCCTAACTGCTTGCTTTGCCAGTCCAGTCAACACCAGCTCTAGTTCATCCTCCAAATTGCTGCTGGAGTTATCTTTCGTATATCTGATTCCTTCAAGCTCCTACCCTGTGAGAAAACCCTTGTATCGGCTCCTCATTGCCTATTGGGAAAAAATCCAAATCCCCTGGTATAGTGTTCAAGGACTGCTATAGAATTACACTGATCTTGTCAGCACGGCTTCCTCCATTCCTGATCCTAATTCATTCCTGCCCATCCACACTTCACATCTGTACTCAACTGTGCCCATCTGCCCCTCACACCTGCTCAGCCACCTCTACCCATATTCACCTGCCTATCCATACGTGCTCATATATATCTGTCCAAACTGCACTCCATGTCTTGGTCTGAAATTCATTCATCCCTATAACTACCTGGTCAATTCTGACTCATCCTTGTAGATTCAACTCTGTTATTCCCTTTACTCTCTTCCTAGGCTCGAAAGGCAAAGCCTGGTATTTCTTCTTTTGTTCTCAACGTAGCAGTTTGTACATATTTTTATTGAAACATTTACCATGTTGCATTTTGATTATTTGTTTCTCACCAATCCCCAATTTCTAAATCAACCGGAAACTGTTCATCTTTCTATCCCTAGCACCTAACTCAAAGGCAGGCTTAAAGTAGGCCCTTGGCAACACATTGAGAATTTTTCCCCCTCTATCCTTGCTGTCAGGTTCTCGATAAGTTGAGCTCTTGAGGCTGCCTGTCTATAGCAGCCCATTTTCCACTGTTTGATTTGCTGGTGGCTAGGAGAGCAGATAGTTAATCTTACTAGAATTTTGTGAAAAACAAAGAGTTAATGGGTTCCTGCAGGCACCGGAGTAACTCTTCAGGTTTAGTGCATGGTCTTCCTGTAGTTTTGTATCTTGCTTCCTTTTGGGTTCTCAGTTGTGTTCTGGTAATTTAGGCTGCTACATACTAATCTTTAGGCAATCAAGAAGTGTGTGTTACGTACACACACCATGCTGTTCATCTGTTCATTGTTCTCATACTGAAAATTAAAATGGAGGACAATGAAGAGGAGAGGCCATGAAAATTCATAGACAATAGTAGGTGTCCTTTTGGACATAGTAGGTATCCTTAACCTAGAGTCCACAGATGGGCTTAAAGCATTCCATGAGTCCTTGCTCTGTTGTATATGACATGTGTGCACGTGCATGTAGATTCTTCTGGCCATAGGTTCCATAGTTTTCTAAGATTTTCAGAGGTGCCTGAGGCCCCAAAGAGTTAAGACCCACCAATGTAGAATATGTTTTCATGCCTTTCTTTTTTAATGCCCATCTTTAAAATTAGCACATGAATCTTAAAAGGTCTTGAGAATGTGAATGATGTCTGTGCTGTATGTTGACTTCCTTGTCCTCCAGTCTTGTCAAGAATCTCCAGACTTGCTCTGTGCATCCATTATTTTAGCCTCAAAGCCAAGGAGTGAGAAGATGGAATCATTTCTAACAAATCCTGTAAATAAACCCAGCTTCTGCTGTATTAGATCACTGTAAAACAGTTCCCTGAAGCCCAAGGGATTAAATAATAGAAGAAAATGCTTTGCATGAAACCATGCAGATGATAGAAAATATTCTCGCTATGGTAATTTACACAGATTACTTCATGACAAATTGGTTGTTTGAGCTGATCATGTTTATCACTGAAACCCTGCAGATTTTCTCCTGAGTTTGGAAATGTTGCAAATGTATTGTGAGGCTCAGGGCTTTTGTTACTGACTCACCACCATGCAAATGAACTTTAAGAAGTACTTGGTGGTCTTATAGCCAGAGCGACGGTGTTTTGCTTATGAAACAGTGGTCTTCAGTCTTCCATGTCAACATGTAGAAATTGCCAGGGTTCATTTAACATTTTTTGAGTGGTGCTGCCAACACAGTCTGCCTGGAAAGGGACATGCGATACCACTTGGTAGTGAATGGCCTTGGTGTCTTTATCTCTCCTCCATCTCCCACTGTCCCCAACCTGTTCTTCCCCAGGTATTTCCATCTTATTAAGTGATACTCATTCACCCACTTGACCAGAGAGGAAACCATGGGCACCATCTGGACTCCTCTCTCTCCTCATAGCCTACTCCTAAGTGCTGTTGAGCTTACTCCCTATCTTCTCATATCTGTCCACTTCCTTTGGTTCAGGACACCAAAATCTCTTGTCTGGATGACAGCTATGGCTCCTAACTGGTCTCCCTCACTCCAACCTGTAACACCTTAACTCTGATAAGGTATCCTTTTCTGGCGTCTAGGTGCCACGTGCCCATAGGATGGGATGGGTAGTATTTCACATAGTTGTTCATTCCACCCCAGCCTGCATTTTATAATCCACCTGGGATAGAGCCCACTTTTCTGCTGCAAGTTATGGGCCTATGGAATCCAATTTGAGGCCATTATCTGAGGATTCAATCACTGGTTTTTGTGATTGATTGGCAAGAAGTTTAGAATACTCAATTCAAGAAAGTCCCTCTTTGATAGCAATAATTTTTTGATTGCCTATTCACAGTCTTCTTTTTTCTCTGGAGGAACTCTTTCATTCTCTGAGGCCCTGGTGTGGCTGTCAATTACAGTGTCCCAGCCCCACCATAGAAAACACCTGTGACCCAGACTGGACCCACCCACATGTCCCTGACCTCCTGGGCCACAGTGACAGGCTCATGTCTGGGCATAGAACCAAGCCAGGCCATTTAGAGTCTCCTGAGATTGACAATCGAACACAGACAAAGAGAAATCCTCTTTCCTTTGAGGATGCTATGCTCAGAGGATGTAGGTGTATGGCTGCTGGTAGCCATTTTGCCATTGATGAGATTTTATCTGCAAAATGTAGTCAACAAAGGCAAGTGATGATGGTGGTGGCGGTGGTGGTGATGGATAACATTTATTGAGTGCCATGCATATGCCAAGAACTAATCTAAGTGCTTTATGTATGTTAACTCATTCAGTCTTCATAGACTTAATGATCATTATTATCATTATTGCTATTATTATCGCTACTTCACAGATGAGAAAACTGTGACATTTAGGGGTTAAATAACGCTCGGTTAAAAAAAGCTCTTAAGTGGGGAAGGCACAATTTGAACCTAGGCAGCCTGGCTCCTGAGCCTGTGCTCTCAACCATTTCACTCTGTGGCCTCTAGCACTATTGACAGAACAGGAAGTGGGGGACAGGAGGAGGAGAGGGAGAGAGGGGAAGGGGGAGGAGGAGGGAGACATGGGTCCCTAGGACATTGCTGGAGTCCTTGGATCCTGAACCCAGGGTTCCTGGATTCCTAGTGGTAACCCAATATATTTAATTTTTTTTACTTAAGTCAGTTTTAATTAGGTTTCTGTTCTTGCAGCTTGCCTAAAATATTCTGCCTCCCATCCTCTCTCATTCTGTCTCTTGTCTTACTGCCTTGCCTTGAATAATAATATCTTAAGAAAATAATATTCAAACATGGTAGAAATTTGGAGGATATAAAAAGATTATAGAAAGAAGATATCTTAAATGAAGATGTCATAACATTTGTATGGGATACAACCAATTCAAGACTATTATTTTTCGGGCTTCCCTGGTGGTGCAGTGGTTGAGAGTCCGCCTGCTGATGCAGGGGACGCGGGTTCGTGCCCCGGTCCGGGAAGATCCCACATGCCGCGGAGCGGCTGGGCCCGTGAGCCATGGCCACTGAGCCTGTGCGTCTGGAGCCTGTGCTCCACAGCGGGAGAGGCCCGCGTACCGCAAAATAAAAAAAGACTATTATTTTTGTTCCAGTCTTTTTTCTAATCATTTATATATACATATATACACAATAAGGTTCTACATATATAAGCTTCTTTCCTTTTTCTCTTAGCACTATATCAGTTGCATTCCCGCATGTTATATATTTTTGAAAGCAGGATCTTAATGGCAGCACAATGTGCATGTGTGTGTGTGGGTATATGTCTTTCCACTGACTTCTCTGTGCTTCCTAGTGCTTGACATCTTTCCTCATTGAACCTTCTACTCTGGAACCAGGAAGGATACCAAGGGCTGGGGGGGTCATGCTTGGCTTCTACCTGTATTCCTTGGCTTGTGTCTCAGTGTTCAGGGCCCTGGTGAGCAGCCCTACACCCCACAGCTCAGCTTCCAGCCAGGAAGGAGACTGTGTCAGCGATGTTGGAAGCAGAGGCCATCTTGCCGATGCTCATCCCTCTGCCCATGAGCCAGAAGGGCTCTGCAGCCTGCAGACGGAGAGTAAGACACACTCAGGAAAAGGTCTAAGCCTCTTCACAGATCAGCAAGCAGAAAGCCAGGATGGCTTGGCAGTTCCAGGCATGATTTATTTTAAGACATGCAGAGTTACCAGTTAGCACAGTAAGAAACCTCTTGTTCCTGCCTTTTAAACTCCATACATCAATAACAATTTACTTGGCAAAACCCTGGGTGCTGGACTTAAATATGCACACCACTGGGGGGAAACACAAGGATAACATTGAGAAATTAGATTTAAAATACCAAATAAACTGTTTTCACCATATCCCTCTCAGTGAGTGCTGTATAAAGCCTCATAACATTTATGAGGCATTAAATGCCACATAAATGACTAGTTTTTGAAGTGTAGATGAAATAAAGAAGGTGAATGAAGGAGTAAAAATAGCACAACTGTATATAATGCATATGTCGGTCTCCTATTTAACCTCTGGATGTTACCCCAAGCCATGAGCAGTGGTGGATTAAGAAAATAGACTTTAAGCCTCCAAAAAGGTACTGAAGGCAAAGGCTAGAGACAGAAGGGGTGTTCAGTAGTCAACAGCCAAGGAGAACATGAAGCCAGAGGAGTTCAGAACAGAACAGTCATTCCAAGTCAAGTACAATCACAAAAGCAGAAACATATACCCATGCATCCATTCACCCATATTTCATTATCTATCAGCTGTACTACTGCTATCACAACTATTAATTGTTCAACTTCGGACTTACTATTAATTACTATCATTTATGGAGGGCTAAGTTTGTGTCAAGTATTTTACAAAGTGTTTTGCATGGATCATCTCATTTAATCCTCATAACCATCCTGTGAACTGGGTTTTTGTCTTTACCTTAAATTGATGAGAAAACTAGCTCAGAGAGCTTAAGTGATGTGTGGACGGTCAAGCAGAGAGCATGTGTCAGACCCACACACCCATTGATCCAATCTTCCTCTCCTCCATATTGTAGCTGTTGAGTTCCTGCTATGTATCATGCTTTGGATTAGGCATTGGGGCTACAAAGGAACCTTCAACAAGGCCCCTACAGCACTAATTCTGGGGTAGGTGAAGCTGAAATCGACTAGAAGCTTTGGAGTCAGAAACGCAGTGGTCTCAGAGGTTGTCACTGGAACACCCAAAAAACAGTGTGCAGGCGGTCATGGTGACCTCAGGAAGAGATACGTAACTTCACTTGGGTGGATTTGGTATAACTCAGCCTGGATCTTGAAGAATAAGTCATGTTCATGAGATAGAGAAGAGGGAGACATAGTCTAGGTGGGGGAAACAGCATAGGAAAAGACAATAATAATGATAAAATATATAGATTGAAACATTGTAGAAATTTGAAAAATACACACACAAAAAAAATCCATGAAGAAAATAAAATTTGCTGGCTATAGCAAGTGATTCAAAGACCACACAGCAGAAGTGAACAGATTCGGGAACCAAGGCATCTCCTTTACTAAGCTGTACATGTTGACATACAACTTATTGCAGCTGAGAGCCTGAGGGTACAAATGTATCAGTGTCATTGTGAAGTTGGCAACTGGACAACCAGACCTTCCCTCGCAACCCCTACCTAAGTTTCCACCTCTCACCCTGCACCCCAGCCGCATTGCTAGATCCCCTTATTTGCTTGACTTTTTCACAGCACTTAACTGAAATATTATATGAAATTGTTTGCTTCTTTACCAGTTTATTGCCTTTCTTCCCACTAGAAGATAAACTTCAGGAAAGCAGAGATTATGTCCATCTTGTTCTATGTTCCTTCCTTAGTAGGTAGAATACTGTTTGGCATGTGGTATTTGTCAAGTAAATACGAGAGCACAACAGAAAAAAAGAACAAGATTCTTCCACTAATGAGAGGTGGGAGCAATGAAGACCCGTTATTGGCCAGGCTCCTGTCACTCACCTGGGACTCATGGTTTCTCCCTAATCACTTTTAAGTGATTTGGAGTCAAAATCACTTCTGTTGCCCTTCAATGACTTGGGGAACATCAGAAGCAATGGCCCTAGACCTGCTATCCAAATGCTTCCTTTTACCACCTTCAGATGCTGGCGGGCAAATTGCTTGCACTTGGTCAACACTTCCCCCTCCTGTGCCCACAGCAGACATTGTAAATCAATCATGGCAATTTTTCTCGTAGCCTTAGAATCCTTGTCAATACCACACTCTAGCAGACACTGCTAATCAATAGGGGGTGGCATTAGAGATGACACTTTTCATCCTGAGCATGAAAAAAACTAACAGATGTGAGAAGGGAGTAATGTAATTAGATATAAGGAGGAAGGGACAAATCTATATTCTGAGAAAATATTGTGAGCGTTATGTCTTCAGGCTTCTGCAGCAATGACAAATAGAACAGCTTAGGGACTATATAGCACAGTGATTATGAACATGAACACTGATGTCAAGCTAGCTGGGTTGCAGTCCCTGTTTTACAGTTTTCTATCTGTAGTTGTGAGCAAGTTACTTAACCTCTCTGAGCCTCAGTGTCATCATCTTTAAAATAGAACTAATAACGCTATCTAACTCATCAGATCGTTGCAGAGGATACAATAAAATAATCCATGAAAAGCACCTGGTCCACTTCCTAGGACACAGTAATTGATCAATAAATATCAGTTATTGATTGTTTTCAAAATTGGCAGTTATAAGCATAAAATTAACCACAGGCTGGATCTTGAACTCCAGAAACATTTGAGCTGAAATTGGTCCCCTCCCTCTCAAGAATACAGAAGACAAGACCACTTTCCATGCAACTTCAGCAAGTTTTCTATTTCCTTTTTCCGCTTTTTATTCATTCATATTTAAACCACCATTATAAAAACATTAAAGTAAATGTTTTAAACAATAGGCACTTACACAACTCATTTCATTTTTCCCGTTCTTTTCCAGTCTTTTCCCAAATGCAGGGTAATTTTTTAAAAAAATGGTAATCTAGGTCTTCCTAGTTTTTTTTTTTCATTAATGCTCTGAGCCAGGAGATTTAGTTTTTGGGCCTTTCTCCACCACTTTGTTGCCACATGGAAGTCACTTGGTCTCTCTCAGGCTTAGTGCTCCCATCTGTCAAATGAGATAATAACAGAAGCATTGCTTACCTCATAGATTTGTTGGATGGAGTAGATGAGAAAATGGATGTAAAAATAAGGTTTAAGGAACAGTTGTCTTAACCACCTCAGAGGGGAATTATCTACAGGAGCAAATGAAATGATAAATGTGAAGGAACTTATATAAAATGGTTAAATTATTAAATGAGTGGGACAGGAGGAAAAGTTGAAATGTAAAACTGAAAGGAAATTAGGAAATAATTCTGTAAATTGTGGAATAGAAGCCCTTTTAAAAATAATAGTAAATCTTAAAGTAATTTTCTTTGGTGATTATGGTAAATTGTTGGATTTTCTTGTTTGGTTTTATTTTTTTCTCTTTTCTAAAAAACACTTTAGATTCAATGGCAGTTTTTCTTCATAAGGAATACAGTTTCCCCCAAGGTCCTCAAATATTTAGAGAACCTATTAAACAAAATGACCTATGTTACACTAGGTGGAAAAGAAAAACTGTCAAACTGAAATCACAGGCAAAAGTAGGTAAGCATACAAACTATGTATGAAATCCAGACATCAGCAGTTCCTTCTTCTTTCTGGAGTTTCCCCAGAGGAATCCCCTCACAACAAAGGGTTAGTGAACAATGTTGGATTAACTGAGGACCTCACAGGAGAGATGACAGAGAGACTTTAACCACAGTGAACAAACTTGAAATCTTCTACATCAGTCAGGAAAATTTAGGTGATGTTGCAGTAACAAATAATCCCCACATCTCAAGGTCTTAGCACAGCCAAAGTTTATTTCTCACTCAAATTGAATGCCCAAAATGGGTCGACAGGGAGATTCTGCTCAGTGTGCTTACTCAGGGAGAAAGACTGATAGAGATTCCATCTTGAAATGTGCTTCCGTGATCACCTCAGCAAGGGGAAAAAACAATGCCCATAAGTAACATGTGTCTCTTCTCCTCGCTTCTGCACAAGTCGCGTTGACTGAAGTCAGTCGCATGTCACACCTGACTTTAAGGGATATAGGGAAATGTGACTGCATATGGCTGGGAGGAGAGGCAGAGATGTTTGGTACACAGTAGTAATGACCATCATTACTACTTAGATATTCTTCATCTCTGAGGTCCATTTATCTCTGTTGTTCCCAAGGAGGATTGGGGAACAAGGGAAAATAAGAGAAGGGGTGGAGGGAATCTTTTTTTTCCTCCATTTCTTATTTGCGATGTTCAGTTTTCCTGGCTTTTCTTTCTTTCCAGATCATTCCTTGGCCTCTAAATTCCTCAACCTTTTACCATGAGGAGCAATTCCACTGTGGCTTATAGTGTTATTGCTCTCAAATTTTCATGTCAAATCCATCTCTGGCCTCAGCTAGTAAATAGACCTTCTGTTACCAGATCCCATCTTCTTCAGAAGAAAAACGTATTTTTTTCAAATACATATGTACTGGCAAGTGGATATTCCTCTGAATTTTACATTAGAAAAGTCTTAAGAGGACCAAGCAGTTCAGCTTTGAAGTCAGGAACATGGGATCTGGGCCAGGCAGTCATGGATGCAAATTTGGCTCCTTCACTGACCAACTGTGTGACTTTAAGGAAATTTCTTAGCTTCTTTAAGCCTCAGTTTCCTAATCTGTAATATGAGAAATAATAATTTCTATTTCTACATAGAGTTGTAATGAAGATCTAATGAGGACAGTACCTGGCACATAGTAAGCCTTCAGTAAATACTGGCTCCTGTTGTGATGCTCATCTCCTCCTACAACCAGGAATCCCTTTCTTTTTTAAAAATTTTTTTATTTATTTATATTTATTTATTTATTTATTTTTGGCTGCGTTGGGTCTTCGTTGCTGCGTATAGGCTTTTCTCTAGTTGCAGCGAGCAGGGGCTACTCTTCATTGCGGTGCGCGGGCTTCTCACTGCGGTGGCTTCTCTTGCTGTGGAGCAAGAGCCTAGGCGTACGGGCTTCAGTAGTTGTGGTGCACAGGCTCAGTAGCTGTAGTTCTAGGGCTCTAGAGTGCAGGTTCAGTAGTTGTGGCGCATGGGCTTAGTTGCTCTGTGGCATGTGGGATCTTCCCAGACCAGGGCTTGAACCCATGTCCCCTGCGTTGGCAGGCGGATTCTTAACCACTGTGCCACCAGGGAAGTCCAGGAATCCCTTTCTTAACCTTAAATTTTGTGACTAGCACAGAAAACACTGGGACCATCACCTCCTTGAATGTGGTGTATTTACCTTTATTAAATCACAATATTAAGGTTTCTTTGGTTAAAAGTGTTAGGAAACCAAACTCAAAATGTCTTAAAAGCAAAAAGAAACAAAAAGCCAGCTCATATGACTGAAAGATCAAGGATAGTAGGCTTCAGGCACAGTTGAATCCGGTTGCTTAAATAATTTCATCAGAGCTCTCTGTTTTCTTTATTTTCTTCTTTTTGGTTCTATTTTCAGGCTGCTTTCTCCCTCATGGCGATAAAAAGACTGCTAAGCAGCTTCAGGGTCACTTCTTACTTTCCCCATAACCATGCTCAGCAGAGAGATTTCCTTTTGCCCAACATTTTAAATAGAAACCTCAGAATTGCCTTTGATTCGTTCTGCTGGAAACCTGATTATCTTTGAAATAATCATTGTGGCCATGGGGATGTGATACACTGATGGGGCAAGCCTGGTATTCTCTATACCAGAACTGGGAGTAGAGTCAGCAACACTGGAATCATTTGCACTGAGAGTGGTGGAGGGGTGTATATCCAGAGAAAAACAGCTTTCACTTACCAGCAGAAAGGTGAATGGATATTGGGCAAGGAAAAACAACAGGTAACTTTACACATTTTATGGATACACATCAATTTTGTCCCACTCTTGACAAATAGGCAATGTCTGTATCAGTGCCCTCCCATTCCTTTCCCACAGCCAACAATGGAAATCAGTCATAACCCTCTTGTCCAGTGAGCTCAGCATATATTTCAGAATCCTGCTCAACACAGTGCTCCTGGAAGCTGGTACAAATTGACAGCAGTTTCCATGAAAGATGAAACTATTTTCTCTCTCCAGGTTATTTTCAGGTGAACTGTTAAACCATGTTATTCCTTCCTCATACATTCTAGTTGACTTTTTTTAAACTTCATAACATGATGTTTTTACTCATAACGTTTTATCTTGCCACATTTGGCCTATCGTCCTAATCTGTTGGGATCTTATTCAGTCTTGGTTCTCTCATTCAAGTTTCTGTTATACTTCAAGTTTCATGCCATCCATAAGGGCAAGCCATGTCTGTTTTGATCAATGAAAAATGGAAGGGCCAAGAACTGAGTCCTTGGTACATCTCAAAACATCACTCTCTAGTCGATTCCAGTTGTGAACAACAAAATTGATTCTGGAATGGGAAAATACCAAGTGCAATATAGTTACACACATGTATACATTCAAGTGCTATTACATCTCCATTCTCTTTCTTTCTGTTTTTGATTGACCTGGTAAAATAAACCAGTCATACCTAAATTGATTGAACCTGCAGGGTTCAATCAGGACAAAGAGCAATTCTCTAACAAAAAGGAGTAAGAACTTGGATCTGTCTTAGCTAAGTCCATAATAGCTCCAAAATAAAATACTTTTCTTTTCCCAGCATGGCAAGTTGCAGGAAGCACCATGCCCTGGCCCTGGAAAACAATGTGCTTGGGTGAAGCAGAATCAGTTTGGGTCATGTCAACAGTTTGTTTAGCTTGATGTAGGAAGAATTTAGGGGCATACATGGAGTGGGAGAGCTGTGTCCTGCGTCCCACGGGAATCCAGATCTGCAGGGCGGGAATATAACTCTACATCAGAATACAAGCTCCTCCTGGTATTTCGGAATCTGCCTCTTGCGGCTTAACACGGACTCTGTTCTCACACCCCAGCCTGGATGCCAAGGGACAAGGCCTCCATGGAACATTTGATTCCTATCGTAGAAGTTTAACCAAGGAAGGTCATTGGGTTTTGTTTTTTGTTTTTTATTTTAGTAATGGGAGAGCACATGGAACCAAGGGCTGGGCTGGTTGTTTGTACAGTACGGACCCCATCAGGCTTTTTCTTTGGCCCCCTGCTGTTTGAAGAGGTCTTCCAGAGTATCATTGCTGGGACTCAGGAAGCCAGAAGCAGAAGTGACATCGCTTCTTGTTAGTTGGGCTTAAAGCATCCCTGTATCCCCCAGCTGATCCTGTAGTCTTGTTTCTTGAGCTAAGACTCTTTTTTACTTTTTCAACAATGTTATGTACCTTCTAGCCCTCTCCCTCATTTCTACCACTGAGATCATCCTTTCCTACAGTGTGCAGAGGCTTCCAATATTGGAGAAGCACTTTACATCTATTATAGCTTATATAATATTCACTCGGGCCCTAAGAGAGAAGCAGTATTATGGATTTATTTTGCAAATGAGGACACTGAGGCTCAGAAACACCAAGGTCTGGGTGCACAGGAACAGAAGTGTGAATCTAAGCCAGGTCTTGCCTCAGAGCTAACTGGTACCGACTGATCCAGAGCAAGCAGTGTGTAGCCAATTGGAAATTGTATCATGGTCAAAAGTAAAGCTCCACCCCTGAGTGGGATCCAGAGCCAGCCTTAGATGTGCGTGAATGCTGGTCACCACACATCTCCGAACTCCTCTCCAAAGACCCGATGATCCTCTATTAGAGATATGGTCCTTCAGCCAAAGATGCCTGTGACAGCACTAGGCACAGGGCCTTGGGGAGGGGCTCTGATTGCTTGAGCCAAGTCCAGAGATGCAAAGACTGTGTCTACACAGTTGACATGATTGAGGGTCTGCAACTAGGCTTGAAGAAGACACTAGTGAGCCCTGGGTGTTATTTGGGTGGGGGTGGGCAATAGAAAGCCCCTATTAAAAGTATTGCCTCTGAGGAGTGCGGAATGGGAAGTGACTGTTTAATGGGTATAGAGTCTCCTTTGAGGTGATGAGAAAGTTTGCAACTGGATTGAGCTGATAGTTGTAGAGCATGGTGAATGTACTGAATACCACTAAAATGTGTACTATAAAGTGGTTAATTTTATATTATGTGAATTTCTCCTCTATAAAAATAATAAGAAAAGTAAAAAAAATATTGCCTCTGCCAAGTGCCATAGTGCCTACAGTACTGTTGTTCATGGTAGGGCTAGCCATCCTCTACCACCACCTCCCTCCAGCCCCTGTTCCCACCTCGACCCATTAAACAGGACCTTCTGCTTGTCTGAAGCATCGAGAAGGTAGCTTCCAGAACTTCTATTCTCTCTCTTATTTTCTCTTACCTCTGAGAAGAGGTGCGCCTTCCCAGCTTGGTGGGGTTGGGGAAGGGAAGTAAACTGTCTCATGTCTCTGACTTAAGGTTATCCACAGACCTAGTTAGCAGCTCCGGGTTTATAGTGTTACTAGTTTTACTGCATATACACAAAGGGACCTGAGGCCTTTCCAGTGCTGCCCGGAGCCACCTCCTTCTTCACCAGCGGCTCCCTGAGTCACTGCCCAGCACCAGATCAAAGTGTACCTCTCCATCTGTGTTCACGCTCTCGTCTGCAGGAATACATTGGCTTCATTTCTCTGGGAAGAGTTTTTCTATAGGGAACATCTTACCTGCTTTCTCATCTACCTTGAAGTTCTCAGTGTTCAATGACAACCACCAAAAAGTGACATGAAGCTATTTGTGTAGTAAAAAATGTAGTTACTGATTTCCTTTACATCAGTTTGCATTTTAAATTCAAGTCAAAGGGCCCTTTTCACAGTCAGTCACCAGCTGCTTCAGTTCCATTTGCCCTTCTAGGCCGATAGACACGTGACTGAAGGTTTAGAAGGGCAAGTTATCTCATTTTTGTGAAATCTGTCACGTTCAGAAATCTGGAACTTCAAAGGAAAACAAAAGGATCTTTTCATCCCTTTCCTTAGTTTGAGTTGCTTTTTCTTTGGAAGCTAATTTCTAACTGTAATCACAAAAGAAAGGAGGTTTGAGTAATTATGCTGTGAGTCTGATCTACAGAGGCAGCCCACTGGGATGCTGTTTTCCTCAGGAGCTATAATTTTGGCCAAAATCATCTGGGAAACTTTCCTCTTCTTCTAATTTATTCTGCCTATGGAGACATTGTTAACCATGCCAAAAATGCTTCACATTTGTATAGCCATTTTAGATTTTTTTCCAAACCCTTTTCACATTAATCATCTCACTTGATCTTTACAAATCTCTTGAGAGGTGGATAGAGAAGGGATTGGGATTCATATATTACAGATGAGGAAAGTGAATCCCGGAGAGGTTAAGCAACTTGCCAAGGTTTCACAGCTTTCAGTCAGAGAGCACCAAGCCTAGAGACCATATTTCCAACCCTCTAGCTTTACGCGTAGAGTGAATCACAGACACGGATTGCTGCCCTGTTGGCCTACCTCAGGAACCCAACTGTAAAAGTTCTAAGAGGTGAAATTCCATTCTCGGACATATTTGGTTCTCCTTCCTCATTAATATTTGACTTGGGCATCACAGTTCTTCTTTCGGAGTTACGTTTATCATGAGGTGACGTGTTCTCTTTGCTGTCTGCCTGATGCTTGCAGAACTCAGAGGGTGGGGGGAGTGATTTGGGTAAATCTTCCTTTGATCTGTTTTAAATAAAATCATATTTACAAGATACACTTCACTTCTTTTGATGTGCAGCTCACTAATTAGCTCACATCTGAGAGCAGTTTCCCTGGGAGAAAAAAAAAAATTAATTAGTTCATTCCATCTCGAAAAGACACAATTCTTGAACTAATTATGGTATCTGAATGATTAATCTCCTTTAAATACACATATGTTCAGGAATTTTACAGTTAGGAGGAATGTGTAATGAGAAAGAAGACAGAAAGCAAAGGGGAAAGGAACAAGGTAGAGAGAGGTTCAAGGCACGAGCCCTATTGAGGGCCAGGGAGAAAGTTTGGGTATCCTTTATTATTCAGGTAAAATATAATTAATTTGCAAAATGATGGAGTAAGCAATATTTGTTCCAAAACCTTCTCAGGTCTCTAATTTTTTCTTCTTTACCAGCCCCTGGAGGCCAGCATCTTTAAGGTCAATCAAACTACTGTGAACCTGCTATCAGGGAGGAAAAAAAAAGAGAGAGAGAGAGACTTATTTAACTTGCACTAAATTGTTCATGGCTGATATCACTTTCCATCTAGCTTTACTCCTCCCACAATTATTTACTCTTTAATAAGAAGCTGAAATTGTATCACGATGACTGATCCTTTATTTGTGGATGTTTGGAGATGGTCAGTGGCTGTCTGATTCATGTCATATCCTGTATACAATAGGGTTGTGAAGAATAATGCTATGGTACCTTGTGATACCTGCCATGGGCACAGAAATTGGGAGTGGCCATATATAAATCATGTATCTACCCTCCTGATTATAGCTCATAGGAGAAAGCAGTATTATTTAGCGTAGCAGGGAGACTTCTTCACAGTTCATGATATCACATTGTAAAGGGTATCACCTACTCCACTCAAAAGGTTGGTTGCCACTATAGATTATATTTCCGGTGGGTAAGTGATTTTCTTCACTTTAGCACTTATATTGTAAATTCCTTGAGAATAGAAACGATTTCTTTTTGTATTTCAAGGTTATGGCTCTTAGTTGGCCCTAAATAAATATTTGTTGAAAAAAGCACAAAGGAAGTAACAGTAAGTGTGGAAAGAAATGTGCTAGTAAATAAAAGTTGGGTGAGACTGAAGGAAGGGTATAATGTAATAGACCTGTAGTAGTCAGGGTTCTCCAGAAAAACAGAAGCAATATATATGTGTATATATATATATCTCCTACTTGACTCATTCAATTATGAAAGCTAAAAAGTCCCAAAATCTGCCACCTGCAAGCTGGAGACTCAGGAAAGCCGATGGTGTAGTTCAGTCCAAATGTAAAGGCCTGAGAACCAGGGAAACTGATGGTGTAAGTCTCAGTCCGAGGGCAGGAGACTGATGTCCCAGCCAACAAGGAACAAATTCTCCCTTCCTTCATCTTCTGTTCTATTCAGATTGGATTGTGCCCACATACATGGGGGAGGGCAATCTGCTTTACTGAGTCCACTGATTTCAAATGCTAATTTCATCTGGAAACACTCTCATAGACACACCCAGATATAATGTTTAGCCAGATATCTAGACACGCCATGCACCAGTCAATTTGACACATAAAATTAACCATCACAAGACCCCTTGGATGAGCTAGTAACTGAAATTAAGCAGGTTTAGCTCCAGTCATCCTGGGAGCCCACACAAAATTAGCAACATATTGAGGTATAGAATTCTCATTCTGTTATTTAAAAACCTATGCAAGTCCATCTGGAGGGACAACATTTTTCCTTTCTCTAAGTCCTAGGAGAAATATGTCATGTGGTTTATCCTTGTTAAAGGCCATTGAGTAATATAAGGGTCAGATCTTTGAAAAGCGTTTTGTAAATAATTCAGCAATATTTTTTAAATGGAGTGGGATTTTTTTTTTTGCATCAACTCTCTAAGATGTAGTGGAAATAGCACTAATCTGTGACCCAGTGAAGATATTTCTGAAATAATATGAAACAAAGTAGTAGTATGGTAGGAGAGTTAGCCTTGGAACTCCCACTAGTCCCACAGCCCCAAGGTGGGCTCTAGCCTTCTCTGTGAGCCTTTTCCTTGTGCCTTGCTTTTTTGTTCAGAGCCCTTCTGTGCCCTGGGATGGAACTGAGTCTCTCACTGTGAAGTGGAGGCTGAGTTCATCCTCCTACACAGAATAACTTCCTCCATCTTAGCCCCATCAAGTAAGCTGAGGCACAGTGTAATGCAAGGAGGAGGAACAGGTGCAGCCCTGCCTCTGCCTCACGTGTTCACGGGCCGTTGGTTTAGTCACTTTCTCTTTCTGGGCTTTGCTTTCTCCCTTGGAAAATATAGTTGGATTATCAGGAATCTGCAAACGTTTTCTATAAGGGTCCAGATAATAAATATTTTAAGCTTTGCAGCCCGTACAGTCCCTTTGCAACAACTCAAATCTTATAGTATGAAAACACTCATACAGACGATATGCAAAGAAGTGGTGTAACTGTGTCCACTGTAACTTTATTGACAAAAACAGATAGTGGGCTGGATTCTGGCCCACAGGCCATAGTTTGCTGACCATTGGATTAGATCATCAAAAGACAGAGCTATGCAACAGCACTAGAATGCAAGCCACAAATACGAGTCATATATGTGATTTTAAATTTTCTGATAGCCACTGTTTTTTAAAGTTCTTTTATTTTAAAGTAGAATTAATGTCAATAATATATTTTATTTAACTTAGTATATCCAAACATGACCATTTCAGCATATAATCAACATGAAAACTTATCCATGAGATAGTTTCCCTTCTTTTTTTTATACTAGTTCTTCAAAATCTAGGCTGTACTTTACATGCCAGCCCATCTCAGTTGGACTGGCCACATTACAAAGGGCTCAGCAGCCACGTGTGGTTAGAGACTACCATGCTGGACAGCACAGTTCTAAGAGTTTTTTTTTCGTACTCTGAACCTATTTCCCATATTCTGTCAAAAAACACAAAGCAACAGCCTATTGTTCTGTTTCCTCATCCCTGATAATTTAATATACAAGTCTGCAAAAAATGTGAAAATGAATGTCGGTAGGCCAGTGCAACTTCTGGGTGACTTGATTACTATCTCCACTATAATTAGTAAATAGCTGAAAATGTCTTCACGCAGAGCTGCAAGGAGTGCCTCCTCCCACCCACCCTTAGCACCTAATAGGAGGGACGTGTGAACATTCATTCCTGGAGGTGGTGGAGAGTGGAGGTGGGCTGGAGGCTTTGCTTGCAAAAGCCATCACAACTGAGACATTTCTTTGAAGTCTCAGGTTATACTTTAATATGCATTCAACTTTGCTTTCTACTCCACAATATAATCTGGTTTAATTTTTTTTTTTTTTTTTTTTACGATACGCGGGCCTCTCACTGTTGTGGCCTCTCCCGTTGTGGAGCTCAGGCTCCGGACGCGCAGGCTTAGCGGCCATGGCTCACGGGCCGGGATCTTTCCGGACCAGGGCACGAACCCATGTCCCCTGCATCGGCAGGCGGACTCTCAACCACTGCGCCACCAGGGAAGCCCCTGGTTTAATTTTTAATTTGTATTTCTTAACAGGTAAAGCAGTCAAACCCCTACCCTGTACAGCCCTCCTCCAGTCCCCACCCTTCCCACCACAAATCTGTGACTAATATTCGTGCTCTGAGAAGACACACCACATTTACCATGGTGCCCTTGGGGATAGGTTTATGTAACAATGTGTTAAACTACAAGTTTTAACTGAGACCTCAAATGCTACAGTCAGTTGAGGCAGATCATAATGCAGAAATTTTCTTTGGGAATTGGTTAGGTGACTCTTAAATCCCATAGTGAGGGTATAAAAGTGCTGGGAGAGAGGATCTGTGGTGAGCATTTTTTTGGAGAAAGCTGAGCTGCAGTCTTACTCTCCTCTTCAGTCCACTTTCCTCTAACCTGAGGCCTTTTCCTGCAACTTGAAAGGTAGCCAGGGGGCTTGACGGCACACAGGGCCTGAATCTGAACGGTGAGAGAAGGACTGGTTAGAACCATGGGTAAGCTGAGGAGAGGTGGCTGTGCTGGGATCGTCTGGAACTCCCAGAATTTTCCAGTCAGGGATCCCTGTGGACCAGACATGGGCCATGAGTGAGGAAAACCAGGTGGGCAGTGGGGAGGATGGAGAAAGAAAGATACTGGTCCCTCTCCCACAGCCCCAGCGTAGTTGAGGGTGGGTGACAAATACGAGTGAAGGTCGCAGCTTTGATCTTTTGACCTTCTTAGGACCAAGCAAGACTGCATTCCAGGAGTTAAAGTCATCAGGGCACTTTGTATTGTCTGAGAGTAATCAGAAAAGCACTCCTCCCCCAATAAAAGAAAGAAAATAGAATAAAACATGACTGTGTAATGCAGGAATTAAGATTCTTGGCCTTAGGATACTATAGACTCTTGGATAATATATTTATATTAAATGACAAATGGGTAATGGAGGAAGTTTCCTGCCCATTGGATTAACTCCAAAGGTCGGAATTTCAGGCCCCATTCACCTGGCTGGTCAGGGAGTTATTTGGTGGTGGTGGTGGTGGTTTTTCTGCTTCCTCAAATTATAGCAAATTATCACCTAAAACTATAATAGTGCCTGTGATGTGTAGCTAGCACTCAGTCTTAGAAAAACAGGAAGATCCAATATAGAGGAAGGGATAATCATAATAATAACAGGTAATAATTTACTAAGAGATCAGTCAGTATGTTTTATGCACTGCACTTTTCTTACAGCAAAATGATATTTTTATATCTTTTTTTTTTTTTTTTTTTTTTGGTCTGTGTTGGGTCTTTGTTGCTGCATGCAGGCTTTCTCTAGTTGTGTTGAGCGGGGGGCTACTCTTCGTTGCGGTGCACGGGCTTCTCATTGTGGTGGCTTCTCTTGTTGTGGAGCACAGGCTCTAGGAGCGTGGGCTTAAGTAGTTGTGGCACACGGGCTCAGTAGTTGTGGCTCGCAGGCTGTAGAGTGCAGGCTCAGTTGTTGTGGCGCACAGACTTCGTGTCCCCTGCATTGGCAGGCGGATTCTTAACCTCTGTGCCACCAGGGAGTCCCTTTTATATCATTTCATAGAAGAGGAAAGTGAAACTAAGCAACTTCCTCTAAGTCCCACAGGCAGAAGGAGGAGTGCTGGGATTTGAATGAGGTTTTGTTTACCTTAACCACTACCCCTTGCTGATCCTCTTTTCCAGCCCAACCATGGCCTTGGGGCTTTTACTTTGTTGGCTCTGTTCTCTTCTTCCTTCATCCTCCTCCCTCTCTCCCATGTGATGAGATTTCCTTCTCAGCTAAACACAAGTCCCTCTAATTTCCCCTCACCGGGACACTTGAAATGAACAGAGACTCAACAACATTGGGCCAGCAAATTCTCTGGCTCCAGGGAGTACACCAGGAATCTTAACCCAGTCCTGCAAAATGCTGGCCAGGCAAGAAAACAAAGAAGGAGAGAAGCAAGTTCTCACTACTTGGTAGAATCAGGTCAGAGTTCTGTTGACGTGGGATTGGGTTAAGGATGAAGAGGGATCTATCTGAGGATTCCAAGAAAATACCACAGTTGGAGCTTGTAGGGTAAAAGCAAAAATGCCACCATCTCGTTAATTTGTCCACCCCTGGCTGTCCTGAGAAAGCATCTGTCCGGTGTCCCCCACAATAAAGCGATTTGCCCTTGGAAAATGGGTCAGTAGTTTGGCCCTAGTGTCTTCCTTCCTTCTTTCAGGGCAGTGCTAGAACACACCCATTCAGAACTGCAGGAGCACCCCACGGCAGTTGCTAGACACTTTCAAAATAGCTGAGCCCCATTAAAATTGTCTATGTGGGCATTGTTTCTTGCTTGCTCTTCCCTGACTCTGCTGAGTTATTTTTCTTAGGCTTCCCATAGTGGAACTGTAAAAGCTAGTGTTCAGACAGCCAATGTAATCAACAGTTCAGTAGGCCTCATGCTAAAGCAGCACTAGATTCAAATGATATTTTTTGACGGGTAGCATCTGATTTGAGATTTACATGGGACCTGTACCAGAATGAGCTTCTTGACGTGGGAGGAAGCCAGAGGAGCATTTTTTGCCTCGGGGTCTTCTTGTGAACACTGCCCTTGGATCTACATTTGAAAGAAGGGAATAGAAATTCCTCTCTGCAAGGAGCTGATCTGATCCCTGATTAAAATATGTTCAACTCTGAAATTAGTAGAGATCAGTGAAAAGAAATGAATAATGGCTTGATCCCAAATGCTGGAGCTTCTTGACTGGGAAGGGACAAGACCCAGAGCAGGAAGAGGTAACAATTAATCATTGCTGAAACAGAACCAGGCAAGGAAGATGCAAAGAGATTCATCTACAAAGCCTTTCATGGATCCACTGATTTAAAAAAAAAAAAAGTTTATTTAGCACCTAGTAGGTTTGACACTGCTTAAAATAAGAAGATGGATGACAACAAAAACAGAAAATAGTTTCTGAGTATATATGTACATCTCAGGCAATTTGGGCTGCTATAATGAAATACCATAGACAGTGGCTTAAACAACATTTATTTCTCTTGGTTTTGAAGGCTGGCAGTCTGAGATCAGGGTACCAGCATGGTTAGGTTCTTGGTGAAGGCTCTCTTCGGGGTTATATTCTTATATGGCCTTTCCTTGGTGCATGCACAAGATCTCGTGTCTCTCCCTCTTTTTTTAGAAGAGAGCTCATGTCTCTTTCTGTCTTTACTAATCCCATGATTCCCATTAAATTAAGCGAAATATAAGCTCACAATTTAAAAAAATCACCAAAAACACAAGAGATAAGCCACCATGAGTAAAAAGTAATCAAAATCACCAAATTTAATTTTAATTAGATTCCCAAGGACTTTAGATTTTGAAATTACCATATATAGGTTATAAAATAACTATGTATAAAATATATTTTAAATGAAATATTTTTATTTGATGAATTAGCTATCAGTGTGACCAAGCCACTATGAAAAAAGTGAACATTTTAGAGATTATAATTATTGCTACTAAGCCTGTGTTAGGGCTAAATAGTATAGTAAGAATAGCTTGAAAGACAATAAGTAAACTTACCTTACAGATGACGGAGCTGAAGAAATTACCTAGAATACACCATAAAGAGACAAGGAGGGACTTCCCTGGTGGTCCAGTGGTAAAGAATCTGCTTTCCAATGCTGGGCACGCAGGTTCGATCCCTGGTCGGGGAACTAAGATCCCACGTGCCGCAGTGCAACTAAGCCCGCGTGCCACAACTACTGAGCCCGCAAGCCTCAACGAGAGAGCCCATGTGCTACAAACTACAGAGACCACGTGCTCTGGAACCTGTGTGCCACAACTATGGAGCCCACGAGCCCTGGAGCCTGTGCACCACTAGAGAGAGAAAACCCGCACGCCACAACTAGAGAGAAGCCTACACACTGTAACGAAGAGCTTGCGTGCCGCAACGAAGATCCCGTGAGCCACAACTAAGACCTGACGTAGCCAAAAATAAAATAAAAATATAAATAAAATGAGACAAGGAGATGGGAAATATAAGTGATTGAAAGAAACGGAAAATAGAAAGAGGAAGTATCATTGCTTGCATTGTCTAACAGAGACCCAGGACAAGAGAATAGAGGAGGGGATTATTCATAGAGATAATGGCTGAGAATTTCCCAGAATTGATAACCAACCTGAGTCTACAGATGCAGGAAGCACAGTGTATAATAAGTAGGATAAATAAAAAGAAACTCATATCTACATGCACTATAGTGAAGCTGAAGAAAAATCAAAGACAAAGAAAAAAATCTGAAAAATGGCCAGAGAGAGAAAATATGTACCCCCCCCATAAAGACTGATGTTGATTTCTCAGTAGTAACAGTGGGTATCAAATCCCAGAGGAAAACAATTTTCAAAGTGCTGAGAGTAAATACTGTCAGATTAAAATTTTGTGCTAGTTAAAAACTATCTTTCAAGAATGAGGGATAAACAAAAAATATTTTCAGATAAACTGGGGAAATTTACCTCCAGCACATCCTCATCACAGAACCACTGTTGTGTTTCAGGGGGGAAGAAAAATGACCCCCTTCATAATAAAAACTTTCAGCATATGAGAGAGAGAAGGGAATTCCCTTAAGCAAATAAAGGATACCTCTCAAAACCCCTACTGCAATCTTATTCTTCGTGGTGATATACTAACATTCTCTTGCAACTGAGGACCCAGGTAAGGAAGCTGTCACAGGCTGCGTTCCACAGGAAGCAGAACCTGAGAGAGGTCAGCCTACAAAATGCTTGTTGAAGAGTTCTCCTGAGATCGATATATGTGGAAGGGAGAGGAAGAAAGCTGGCTTAGGCAGAGGGAGAAATTGAGCTAGGAAACATTTCTAATGAAGACCTCAACCAAACTCACAGAGTTCTAGAGCCAGGATGGCCCTTTAGAAGTGTACCCAATTGGGACAAAGAGGCTAGGCTTTTATACCATCTTGTCAGTCAGTCATTGGATGAGGGTTGGTCCTAGGAGGAACCATACCTTGAGTGTGACAGGTTTCTTCAACCAAGGCGATCCCCAGAAAGGACTCACAACTGAGGGACATTTTCCAGCAGCACTCCCAGCAGCTGTGAAAATGAATCTTTGATTCTCAAAGGGTTGTCCGGCTAGTACATTACATCATCCACCACAGTCTACCTATTAACACAGTTTCTATTCAATATTGTCTGGAATTGTTCCAAAGAAGACATACAGATGGCCAATAGGCATATGAAAAAGTGTTCAACATCTCTAATTATTAGTGAAAAACAAAACGAGATATCATTACCTTACGCCCATGAGAATGGCTATTATCCAAAAGACAAGAAATAGGAAGTGTTGGTGAGGATGTGGAGAAAAAGGAACCCTCATACACTGTTGGTGGGAATGTACATTAGAGCAGCCACTATGGAAAACAGTATTAAAATTCCTCAAAAAATTAAGAATAGAACTACCATATGATTCAGGTATTCCATATCTGGGTATTTCCCTGGAGAATACGAAACACTAATTCGAAAAGATATAGGCACCCTTATGTTCATCACAGCATTACTTACAATAGCCAAGATATGAAAACAATATAAATGCCCATCAATAGATGAATGGATAAAGAAGATGTGGTATATACATATATAATATAATATTCCTCAGCCATAAATAAGAATAAAATCTTGCTGTTTGCAACAACATGGTTGGACCCAGAGGGTATTATGCTAAGTGAAATAAGTCAGATGGAGAAGGACAAATACCATATGATTTCATTTATATGTAAATTATAAAAAATAAACCAACCAAAAATAAATAAATAAATAAACAAACCAAACCAAACAGAAACAAGCACATAGATACAGAGAACAGAGTAGTTCTTACCAGTGGGGAAGGGCGGCGGAGGGCAAAATGGGTAAAAGGGGTCAACTGCATGCTGATGGGTGAAAACTAAATTTTTGGTGGTGCACACGCTGTAGTGTATACAGAAGCTGAAATATAATGTTTTACACATGAAACTTATATATTCTATATATCTAAGCAAAGCCGTAAGACATGAAGAAAACAGAGTTATAGGAAGATAATAACAAGTGAATAAGAAAGTGGCCGGACGTGAGATTAAAATGTAAAAATCAATTGCATTCCTAAACACCAGCCAAAACAGAGAATTCTTACATCAGGTGGTAGGTTCATGGACTTTTTTTTAATAATTATGCTTTACAAGTTGCACATATATTACAAGTACTCTTTTGTATGCATCAAACATTTTGAAATTTAAAAAATCTTTTTAAAGAAAGAAAATCCTGCATCATGAGAGAGAACTGGATAAGTGCTACAGTGGAAAGACTGGAAAGAGCTTCATGGAGAAGGTGGATGAGAACCTGGCCTTGAATTACAAATAGGATTTGAAGAACAATGAAACTAATCTGAGTAGCAAGTCACTGAAGGGGAGGTAGAGTCCCTCCTACCACCCAGTGTAGTGACAAGGCAGTACTTAAAACTTTCTTAGGGCAAAAGTGCAACCTCTTCCAGAATGAGGAGAGAAACTTGCCCTTGTTTCTGCCTGTGGGGGTTTATGAAGCGTTGGCTGGAGGTGCAAAAGGAGGAACAATGGAGAGGCTGCCTAGGATGACAGTATTAATACACTACACCTGGGCCCAAGTTCCGGTACCAGGAGAAATTCTAAACTTCTAGAATGTGACCAGAACAAAGCTTCTAACTGCTATATACAGCATGACCACAAGGCCAATTCTTTGGGAATATTGTGGTGTTGCATAGATACAAGTTTAGTGAGTGGACATCTAATGTTTTTGCCTGCTTGGTGATACCCATCCACTTTTCTTCAAGACACCATACCTGAAGTTTGCTTAGGAGAATATCCCCTCCGAATTTTTAGCCCCTGCAATTTGGAGGCGTGTTTCTCCCATTACCTCCAGGGATGCGCAGTTGACGCAGGTCTGGACAATCAAGTCATTTCTCTTCAGTTGGCCATAGTGATGCTTCAGAGGTAGGGACTCTGGAAGCCAGGCCAAAAAGACACAATCCTAGGTTTTTACTAGGACCAAGGAGAGAGAGAATCATTTCTCCTCTTGGGGTTGCTGAAGGTCTGGTGCTGATGGTAGCCATCTTGCCACCTTGAAGGGACAGATTGCCTAAGAATAGAGTGAAAACAGAGCCAACAGATGAAGAAGAACAGTTTCCTGATACTGAGTATTCTGTTATTTACACTGAACGAGACTTGACTAATGCACCTGAGGTGGTTTGAGAAAGTTCTTCAGTGTTGAATTGGGAGAGTCAGTGTGGTGTGATGGAAGAAGTCAGAGAGACCTGACTCACATTTCCCTCTGTAACAAAAACACTATAGCACCCTAGAAAAATTCATTAACACCCTGTGCCTAAATTTCCTCCTCTGTAAAATGGAGATACATGATGGTACATATCTCTTAGGTTGTCAAGATTAAATGTGATAATGCAGTGCTTGACACACAAAAAGCACACAATAAATATTATGTATTATTCTTCCTATTAGCATTCTTACATACTGACTTTTCTACCCTCTGCTGCTCTGCCATTTGCCTTACTTTTCTTCATATAAAATTATTTCAGATCTACAAGCAGGGAGAGAGAGAGAGAGATTGAGATTATTGATCTAGTCTCCAGGACAAATACAAGCAATTTAAGGCTGAAGCCAGACAAGAAAATGTACTTTCTTGCCAAGGAAGATGCTAGCATTGACTGCTTAACAGGTGACAGCCCTGTGGGTTTTCTTTGACTCTGTCAGTCAAGCTTCACTTGAGTTTAATCTGGTTGTTACGACTCCAGAGAACTTGTCTAGGAGTCGGGGAGGGTTAATAAACGATACGTCATGGCCCCTGCAGTTGTGTGGACGCCTAACACTTGTCATGTTGGATGTGTCCAGATACAGTCCAGGTTGCCTAAATGCTACCATGTCATGGAGAAGCTGAGCTTTGGGATAGCAGTGTCATATAAATGCTCCTATTTTCCAAAAGAGATGAGAACTTGTAGAATCCCCGAAACACAGAATGCTTGAATGGAGGGGACTAGGGAATTCTCCATTTACAAATCAGAGGCAAAGTAAAGAACTTGCCCAAGGTCCCTTATTTAGTTAAAATTACAACCCTCTTTGTAGTACTTTTCTTTGCAGGAATAAGGAGGAAATTTGAGCCCAGGATGGCAAATAGATCTCAGCTGACATTCCAACTCCAAACAGTTGTTGGCGTTTGGAGCAGCACTGTGTTGTGAAAGATTCCCAGTCTGGCTTTAGAAGAAAATAGTACTGTAATCAATTAGCAGTGTCTGCCATGGACAACAGGCAGAAGAAGTTTGCTGACCTTGAAGACTGGGCCAACATGTGGTTGCAGCAGGGGTAGGGGTGGGAAGGTCCAGTGTTAAGTTGGACCTATTGTACTTTCTCTCCTTCTTCCTAGACAGGCCCTGTATTTCTGTTTATTCCATGGTGTATTTGATTTTGCACATGGTCAGAACGACTGTGAATCATCACTCCAGGTTACTCCCCATCCTACCTGTGATAAGAAGATAAGCTGCAAAGTCAGGTCCTGTGCTAGCCAGATAACAGCTTTGTGTTTGTTTTTCCTCTTCCAGTGGGGTGATCACCTGGTCAAACAGATATCTCTCCAGTGCACGAGACCAGACTACTGCAGAAGTCTATTGTTGCCTTTTCTTTGACTTCTTTGAGGTAAAGATGTCATAGATTCTAGAACATAGGAGAGGCTCTGGGATCATCTGGTGAAATCAGATTTTACAGATGAGGAACCTGAGGCCCAAAGGAGGGAAATGGCTTGTCCAAAGTTACAGAGGGAAAAGCAGGCTGCCAGTCTTTCCACAGTGCCGTATTCATTTGCTTTATTCTTTCTCCAACCTTATCTCCCCAGTTATGGTCATCAAATTTCCCACATGGGAATCTTTTGAAAAATAACAAATAAATTAATGGCATGTGACGTATTGCAACTTTAGCAGAGAAGAAGCAACATAAATACAAAGTGACCATGACTAGCTTATATTTCAAAGGCAAGTAGCAGAAAGTGACAGAAGACTTGAAATGGTGGTGATAGTATTATTCTACTAAGGAGTGTGTCCATAGTATTATTCTACTAAGGAGCGTGTCCCATTTCCTAAGTCACATCAGAGATTTTTTCTAAGACAGAATGTAAAACATTCCTTTATTTGTAATATATGCTAAAGACAATATATGACTATATTAATAATTGTACATTTTGGTAATTTTGAAAGTTTTGATAGTTTTGCATTTGAACAAAAAATGAGCCCCTGCTCTGTGCCAAAGAATGTTGCTGGGTGTTAGTAAGACAGAGATGAATAAAGCACAGTCCCAGATTTGCAAAGCTCATGGTCTGGTTGGGAAGACAAGTGGACCAAAAAAAAAAAAAGTACAGCGCAATATGAAGGAAATTATAAATGTGTTCAGAGGGTAAAATAATGGCACAGAGGAGGGACAGATTAACTTTGGGAGGCAGCAGGAAGTTTTTACAGAAACAACATCTGAGCTAGGCTTTGAAGGATATACAGGAGTTCTTTAGTAGCTCTTGTGCACTGATCCACTCAATAAACTTAACAGCTCAGGGCATGCCAATTACTGTGTTCGGCACTGGAGGGTGAGATACGTAAGATAGAGTCCCTGGCCTCTCAGAACTCATAGACTAGACAAGAGGTAAATATAAACAAAGAATTACATTGCAATATGTTGAGAGCAAAAGTCATTGAGAGAACCCAAGAGGGTCATAAGGAAAGGCCATGTTGAGGAAAGGACTTGGGGGGTATTTTCTCTCTATGTTTATAATGCTCCTTTTCAGCAAGTACTTATGGGTCATCTGACAGCAATGCAATATCCACAGGAAAATAACTATTTACAAGATAATTAATGAGAAGATAAGGAAACTGAAAAAGTGACAGAAACCTAGCTAACAACACCCATTTAACAAAAAAATTTTAAGCCTCTACCATGTGCTAAGCACCATACTAATTTGTGGGCATACAAGAGAGAGAAATACCAGGTGGGCATAAAATCAAGGGGTTAATGGCATGGGTGATGGAGTCAGCCTGCCTGGGTTCAAATCCCAGTTTCCCAACCTGTTAGCTATGAGATTTTGGACTAGTTGTTGAACCTCTCCGTACTTTAGTTTCCTCATCTGCAAAAAGTGGATGACAAAATAACTCTGGTTATTGTGTTATTAAAAACAGTAAAGCAGGGCTTCCCTGGTGGCACAGTGGTTGAGAGTCCGCCTGCCGATGCAGGGGACACGGGTTCATGCCCCGGTCCGGGAAGATCCCACATGCCGTGGAGCAGCTGGGCCCGTGAGCCATGGCCGCTGAACCTGCGCGTCCGGAGCCTGTGCTCCACAATGGGAGAGGCCACAACAGTGAGAGGCCCGCGTACCGCAAAACACAAAAACAAAAAACAGTAAAGCAGGCAAAGGGCTCAACTTAGTGCTGGACACGTGGTAAGTGTTCAATAAAAGTGTCACCACGAAGAAGATGATGAGGAGGAGGAGGATAAACAGATGCTGAATATGAAGAGCGTTGTGATGAATTTGGACTTTCTCTTCAACCACCAAAGCCAATAAAAGGTTTTAATCAAAGAAGTGACATGATCAGATTAAATTTTTAAAATATTTTTATTAAATAAATTTAAAATATACACAAAAGCAGAGAGCATACTTTAATATACTTGCATATACCTACGACTTAGATTCCATAAATATCTAGATTTTGCCACATTTGCCTCATCTATCAATTTTTTCTCTGCTTAAGAATTTTAAAGTATTATAAAACAATCACAGACATAACTGAATCTTTACATGCCTACGAATGCATCTTGTAAAAATATGGATATTTTCTTAACAAGACTACCATGGCATTATCATTCTTAACATTACTAATTCCTTGGTGTTATCTAACACTCACTCCATATTCAGATTTCTATAGTTGTCTCAAATGTCCTCTTAGTTGGTTGAAATCAGGACCTAAAAAATGCCTACGTATTACATTCAATTTTAAGCCTCTTGGTCTTTTTAATCCTTTTTTTTTTTTTATATCACAGGTTTTCTGAAAAGAATTAGATTTGTCTTTTTGCTTATTTATGGTGTCATTTAACTTGTTCCTCTATACCACAGTTTTCCTATAAATTGGAAGATAACTCTAAAATTTTGATTAGATTTGGGTTCAGCAGATTTTGGCAGGAGTATTTCATAGTAGTGTGCCAATTATAAGCACTTTTCACCAAAAATGTTCAGGTCTCCTTTCCAGTGTATGGTAGAATAGCACTTCCTTGCCTCATTAAAATTAACTGTGATCATGTGACTTGTTTTGGTTAATTAAATGAGTGGAAGCAAAACGTATATGTTCCTGGGAAGAGCTCTAAGAGCCAGTATATGATTTGCCTTTTTCCTTTTCCTCTGCCAGTGTGGTCATGGGAGGACATGTTGAGATGCCCTTCTATCAGCCTGGGCCCTGATTAGGTAAGTAATCACTGAAATTTAGGTATATTTGTTATTGCAGCATAATCTTGTCCATTTTGACTAATATATTGCATCAGATCATAAGGTGCATAATGTCTAGTTGTCCCACTTGTAGTAATTGGTTGGTATATTCATGCTTTTCAAGCATACATGGAACATTCTCCAGAATAGATCATATACTAGGCCATAAAATGTCTCAATAAATTTAAAAGAATTGAAATAACACGAAGTATGTTCTCCAACCACAACAGAATTAAATTAGAAATCAACAGCAGAAAGAAATTTGAGAAACCACGAATGTTTGGAAATTAAACAACACATTTCTAAATAACTCATGGATCAAAGAAGAAACTACAAGGGAAATTTGAATTGATTTACAATGAAAGCAAAATATATCAAAATTTATGGGATGCAACTAAAGCAGTGCTAAGAGGGAAATATATAGCTTTAAATACCTATGTTAAACAAAAATAATCTCAAATCAGTAACCAGATCTTCCACCTTAAGAATCTAGAAAGTGAAGAGCAAAGTAAGCACAAAGTAAGGAGAAGAAAGTAAATAATAAAGATTAGCGGGCAAGTCAATGAAATACACAACAAAAAGTTAAGGAAATCAATGAAATCATAAGTTGAATGTCTGAAAAGATCATCAAAATTGACCAAACCTTTAGCTAGAGTAAGGAAAAGAAAAGACACATATCATCAAATCAGGAATGAAATAGAGGATATCACCATTAACTCTACAGAAATTAAAAAGATAAGGGAAAACCATGAATAGCTTTATACCAAAAAATAGACCAAATGAAAAAAATTTAAATTCTTAGAAAGATACAAATTACCAAAACTGACCCAAGAAGAAATAAAAAATCTGAATAGACCCATAACAAGTAAAGAAATTGAATTAGTAATTAAAAATCTTCCTGGAAAAAAAGCCTAAGCCTAGATGGCTTCATTGGTGAATCCTGTCAAACATTTAAAGATATAATAGCAATCCTTCACAAATTCTTCCAGAACATACTGGAGGAAGCAACACTTCCCAACTCACTTTATGAAACCAGTATTACTCTGATACCAAAGCCAAAGACATAACACAAATAAAAAATTTAGGTCAATGTCCTCAATATAGACATAAAAATCCTCAAAATATTAGCAAACCAAATCCAGTGTCATAAAAGATTAGACATTATGATCAAGTGAGAATTATCCTAGGAAAGCAACATTGGTTTAACATTCAAGGGGGTAAAAGCCTACCTCCCTTCATTGTAAATTTCCTCATCAATCTTTAATCCAATGATTTCGTCCACTGATGATCACTGTCTGAATCAATTATTTCATTAAGAATTGCAGAATGATGAATTTCTAATGCTATCCTTCCTAATACATTTGTTAGTTAGAATCCCTCCCTAAAAGATAAAAAATTTCCCGCATCAACTAGGACTATTGTGCTACTCTGGAATACACTTCCTCCAGGAAAGGCAGGATATATATTTGTTTCTTTTCCTTTAATTGCAAGTTTGCAGAGTAAGGTGTTGGTGACCTAGTTAGTGCTAATTGTGTCCAATGATGTGTTTTTCTCCTTCTTTCCTTTTTTTCCCCTTCCTTTTCTTTTTACTTTCTCTTTTTTTGAGTATCATTTTGAATGTATGGTTTTTATATATTCAATGTGTTTTAATCAATTTTAGTCATAATTCTCTTGAGGCATAAAATGTCTTGTTTTAGCCAATGAGGAGTCCCTCATGTCAGATCTTTGTTT
This sequence comes from Monodon monoceros, assembly GCF_005190385.1. Taxonomy (NCBI): domain Eukaryota; kingdom Metazoa; phylum Chordata; class Mammalia; order Artiodactyla; family Monodontidae; genus Monodon; species Monodon monoceros. Next base: position 135,199,827 of record NW_021703768.1, read on the forward strand.
TTTTAACTGGACCTCATTACTCTTTAATAGTTTCCTTGCTTCCTTATACAATAACATATCCCCAACTCAGTTATTCTATTTCCTGCCGTTTCTACATGCATTTCTGCTTCCTTTTAGTAGGAAGGTATTTAGAGCCCACAATCTGGGTCCTGGGCTTACTCATTATTCCTGGGTCACCATTGCTTCTAGGCCTTTTTAGTGGACGATTAGGAATAAGTATTTTTGAAAAAGAATCATGAGTTCACACTGATATTTTCAATTTGTTTTTAGAGCATTATGCTAAGTGAGATAGAAAGAGAAAGACAGGTACTGTATGCTATCACTTACATGTGCAACCTAAAAAAGTTGAATGTGTAAAAACATAGTAGAATGATGGTTACCAGGGGTTGGGGGGTGTGGAAATTGGGAGATGTCGTTTAAGGGTACAAGTTTGCAACTACTAGACAAGTAAGTTCTGGAGATCTAATTCACAGCTTAGTGATTGTAGTCAACAGTGCTATAGCGTAAACTTCAAAGTTGCTAATTAGACTAGATTTTTACTGTTCTCAACACAAAGGAGATAATGATTACTATGTCACTGTAGTAATCATATTGCAATATATAAATGTACCAAACCAACACGTTGTACCCCTCAAACTTATATAATGTTATATGTCAATTATATCTCAATTAAAAATTAAGGTATTTATTAACTTCTAAAATAATAGTTGTCTTATTTTGCTAAAAATCTTTGTTCTAACAACATTAATATGATTAATAATTTGTTTTATCCTACAATATATACAAAATATTTCTAAAAGTAATACCAATATTGCTATAATTTATACTATATTTAGAATATATTTATATGAATTATCTTACATTACATGTAAAATATGTTAGATTTATAGTGTAAAATAATATTACTATATTTATAATAACCTATCAGTATACTTGCAATATAAGAAATTGTCATTTTATAGTCAAAAATGGTAAAATATTGGCAATTTCATATGGTTCAACCTAATACTAACAATAAGACTACTGAGTGAAGTTTAAGATTTATTTGCAACTTTTCTTGATTCTTAAAATATATTTCATAAGAATGTAAAGTCAAAATACTTTTATGAAAGTTACTTGAAATAATTATTTTCTTCGTGTGGTTAATAAAAAGTCGTTTTTATCTTTTTCATTTTAATTTGGTTTTAATTTTTAGAAATCTCTTATTTTACTTTAATGTTATTTTTTGAATGTGTAAACATTTACATGATTCCAAAGTCAAGATTTATAAGAGGACACATTCAGACAAGTTTTGCTGCCAACCTATGTCCTCAATTGTGCACTTCCTTCTCTTGTATTTTGATAAGTTTTTGGTTTATCTTCCAGAATTTTCCTTTGCAGATATAAGCAAATAGTATATACATATGTGTGTGTAAGCATGTATGTGGTTTCCCCTTTCTTATACAAAGTTATCTATACTGTTGTGCATCTTGCTTGTTTCTCATGAGAGTATCAGATTAGCATTTTGAAAAGATCACTCCATCTCCTGTAGGCAGAAGAGATTGGAAACGGACATCCTACTGGAAATAGGGAGGCAAATGTGGAGGCCACAGCAGTTGTCTAAACAAGCACTGTTGGTGGTGGTCAGGACTAGGGTAGTGGCAGTGGAGATGGAGAGAAGTGGACAGATTGGAGATAAATTTTGGAGGTTGGAGGTATAGGACCTAGAGGTTGTTTGGATGTAGGTGGAACCCACAACTTTGTGCAGAAAATCCAGGCCAGCCCCCTGGTCACGTTTATATTCCCAGTGGGATGCAGTTTTTCTATGGAATAGAATACTAGATCATATCTATACTCTTTTCTTTTTAAAAAAAAGTTATAATAGAAAATTTCAAACATACATAAACTAGAAGAGTATACTGAACTCCAACATACTAATCACAGAGATCCAACAATTATCAACTTATGGCCTACCTAATTTTATCTATACTCCCAGCTACTCTTATCACCCTCCCCCACCCCTAACAATATTTTGAAGCAAATACTGGGAATCTTGTCATTTTATCTCTCTGTTCAGTATTTTCCAGCACCTTGGGGAGAGATTGTTATCTAAATCCCACTGTTCCTTTCTCTGATACCTGCCACTCTACTAACTGACTCATTAAAGTTCATTGCTTTATTGTAAGGCTTTGATCCCTTTAAAAATTCAACACAGCTTGTGTTTCACAGAGATACCCAATGCACAGTTTGACTTAAAAATGGAATCCGTTTGCTTGCTAGATGGTAGTGGTGGAGAAAAGGTCAGGTATAAAGGTGACTTACTCATCCACAAACACTCCTCCCGACTTCCCCATGAAAACACTGCAGTGTGGTTGGCAGTAGAAGCCATAACCCAGTGCCCTTGTGCCGCAGGGCACGTGGCATGTCGTTTCTCCTAGAGAAGCTCCCTGACTCGTGGCAACCAGTCAGCCTCTCCTTTTTGACTTCCCACTGAGCTGTGACTCAGATATAACTTTCTGCCCATGCCATCAAATACTTGGACTGAGTGTGTTACAACCTATTTACTTGCTGAAGTGGAAGGCCTTTCTTCCCACTTGGAATCTTCATTGTCATTACTTGCAGCCTGAAGCTATCCTGACTTATCTCAATGTCCTTTGCACCAATATCTGTTTTATTGTACAAGCGTGTCTGTAGGAGTTACCATGCAATGCTCAGTTACTGGCAATTTTCCTAACCTCTCTCAGAACTCCATTTTCCCAGCTCTAAAATAGAGCCCATTTTACCACCTACTTCCTAGCCTTGATGTGATGATTCAAGATGGTACCTAAAGATACCTAGCACTATGTCTCAGACACACTTGTTACTGCATTAACTCATCTCATGGATACCAATTTTGTCTTCCACATTTACCCCGTGTTCTGAACCCTCTTTCCTGTCTGCTTTGGTTATTATTATTATAGGGAGTAGAACTGTCTGACAAAGGAAAGATTCTTGATCATTGTGAGTCTCAATATTCTCAGGTGTAAAATGGGATTTTAGTATGTGTAAAACGTTTTGTGGGTTAAACCAAAAAATGGATATAAAAGTGACCAGCACTGTGCCTGGCACATAATAAGTATTTGACAAAGACTTGGGGGATTGTCAGAGCCTGGGCTGGGTCACGGATTGGGATGGTGTATGTCTCTCTGACACATTCTTCTCCTCAGGTTGAAAAGATTTAGGTGTCATTCCTCAGGTGGGCAGAGAGAAACAAGCTTTTCTGCCAGTCTAACAAGTCTCATGTCAGAGGGCTATAAACAGTAGTTGTTCTCCTTGGAAACTATTTGGGCCCCAAAGCAAGCTCAGCTCCAAACAAAATTATTTGAACTAACCTGAATTGTTTAATAAATGGCACAAATTTCCAGAGTTCTACAGGTATCTTAAAATGAGCTTGTTTCATTATTTATCAGTTCTCTCCACATTATCAACTGTATGTAGTCAACTAATTTATCTTGTCCTAGAGCTATGAAATCAATCCATTTTAGGTATATTATGACTATAGTTCTGGAACTCAGTAGCCTTTGTGCTACTAAACTCAGTTGAACAGGCCCCCAGGGATGAGGGGGTGGGAAGGAGACAGCACCATAGTGGAAAAAGTGGTTTTAATTTTAACTTTTATTCGGTATTAACCGTTTTCCCACACTGCTTTGTAAATCATAGAGAGGAAAAAGAACAAAGCAATAAAAGCAAAATATGTTCAAATAAAGCCCCACAGTGTAATATAGTAGTAGGTGGTGAAGCCCTTGGGGGCTTAATTTTTTTTTAATGTTTCATTTGCTTCTGAATTTGAAATTTCAGAAGGCAGAAGAAAACCTCAGTTTTGACTTTTTAAAAATATAGTTTAGATTGCTTTTGAATCAAGACCAAAAAATGCCCCCTCAAAGCTCTCTTCCAGGACACGATTCTTGATTATTATCTCACCCAAGTTTTTATTTTATTTTTAAAAATTATTTATTTATTTATTGGTTGCATTGGGTCTTTGTTGCTGCGTGCAGGCTTTCTCTAGTTGTGGTGAGCTGGGACTACTCTTCGTTGTGGTGCACGGGCTTCTCATTATGGTAGCTTCTCTTGTTGCAGAGCATGGGTTCTAGGTGCACGGTCTTCAGTAGTTGCAGCACGCAGGCTCAGTAGTTGCAGCATGTGGGCTCAGTAGTTGCAGCACGTAGGCCCTAGAGTGTGCGGGCTTCAGTAGTTGTGGCGCACAGGCTCAGTAGTTGTGGCTCGTGGGCTCTAGAGCACAGGCTCAGTAGTTGTGGCACACGGGCTTAGTTGCTCTGCGGCATGTGGGATCTTTCCAGACTGGGGATTGAACCCGTATCCCCTGCATTGGCAGGCAGATTCTTAACCACTGCGCCACCAGGGAAGTCCCTCACCAATTTTTTTTAACAAGGGGGATACTAGCCTCCTACTTCTAAGGTTTGTGTAGGGCTGTTGTATTGTTTAGGTCATTGTGTTAGTCCATCTCTGGTGTACAGCGGAGTTGCATCAAATACACATTAAACTCTGTGAATTCAGCTGCCTGCATTTGGCAAAAGAGGAGAGAGGCAGACAGGATTTGAAAAGTGTGAGCAAGTCCACCCTTTATTCCACTGGCCCGTGAACAAATGTTTATTGGTTTCATGGGATGCAGTAATTGCAAAAGTTCTCCAGGCTAAGTGTGAGTTTAGTGCTGGCAACTCAAATTTTTCTTTTTTTTTTTTTTCGGTACACGGGCCTGTCACTGTTGTGGCCTCTCCCATTGCGCAGCACAGGCTCTGGACACACAGGATCAGCGGCCATGGCTCACGGGCCCAGCCGCTCCGTGGCATGTGGGATCTTCCCAGACCGGGGCATGAACCCGTGACCCCTGCATCGGCAGGCAGACTCTCAACCACTGCGCCACCAGGGAATTTTTTTATAGTGTGGTCTTAAAACTTCTTTATTTGGTGATAAAAAGAAGAAAAAGCAATATCTTCCACCCCTAGAAAGAAGCGTAATGGACTTTGAAGGGTAGTTACAGCTTTATGCACCAACTTCAAACCGACCCCCACAAAGGTGGGACTCTACTGCAAACCAGATGTAGGAGACATGAATCAGTGTGGCTGCCCAGATCGTAGCAGTTTCCTCAATAGCACCTCTGTCCTGTCTTCCCTGGCTGAATAATCCTGGGGCAAAGACATGGCCTAAACAAGGACAACCAGCCTCTCCATCCCAGGAACCTGAAATCTGAATGAAGAGATGCAGACAAAGACATCTCCACAGCAGAGTTATTTGAGTGGCAGCTTCAGTGACTCCCAGGGCTGAAATCCCACAAGCTGCTCTCGTCCCTGCTCCTTTCAAATCCTGTTTGGCAACTCTTACGATTCTGTGAGTTTTCCTAATATCTTAAAGGAAGTTAGCCAGAGTTGCTTTTTGTGTTTGCAACCAAAAGAACTTTAATTAATACACCAAGTTATCATCCCATTAAGTTAAAATCTTCTTGGAATTAGAACTGAATCATTAAATTAATTAAATTAAATTAAATTAATTAATTAAATTAATCCCAACATCAATGGGTAAGGGAAGAAGACCCCTCCAGTGGAGATGGAATAGGGGTAGGGAAAGAGAATATTCACTGGGCAATAACCTATCTTGGACAGTCTCCATGTTCTTACCTTCCTCCATTTCAAGCAGGTATTCAGCCCCATAAGGGATTACTTCCTCAGGGATTATTTTGTGTCTAAGAGGCAGCAGGAGTAGAAATACTTGAAGACAGAAACTTTTCCTGTTCGTCATAAAAGCCTAAAAATTACTGAAGCAACTATATGTTTGAGGTCAACCGGAAGTGAGAAAATGCCTTTGAAGTTAACCAGAGGAAAAAGGAAGAGAGTTCACAGAATTTAAGTAGAAGTCAGTGAGGATGGAAAAATCATTTGCCAAAACGTGGCTCCTAAGTACAGGGATGCTGTGCCTCAAAAAAAAAAAAAAAAAGTTCCCCTAGCCCCACAGGGAGCTCACGATAGAGGCCCCATACCTAAAGTGACCACTGAGCGACTGGACACCATGATAGCCTGGAGTTTGGAACAGTACCCCTACTCTTTGGACACCACCTGAGGTTCTGGATTGACATGGGGCCCTGGAAAGGTGCAGGGTCCATAATGACTGAGGCTGAGTTTCCTGCTGGCTTGGGCACTTGGAAGAAGAAAAGGTTGCTCTTTAGAAGATGAAAAAGCTTATATAAGTTGCACAACAGTATTTACAGCCTAAGATTCTTACCTACCACATGGGTTATTTTATTTGCTGTTATAAATGATGTTATGAACTTTTGGGGTGCTTTGAAGTTTGTTGCAAGGTTTAGTAAATCAAAATACAGATACCCAATTAAATTTGTGTTTCAGATGAACAACAAATAATTGTTTTTAGTATTAGTATATCCTAGACAATATTTGAGACATACTTATACTAAAAATTATTCTTTATTTCTCTAAAATACAAATTTAATTGGGTGTGCTACATTTTATTCAATAACACTATGTAGGACTCTGTAAGCATAAAGCATATTTGGACCAGTAAAGGGTGGCTTTTGGATGACCTGGCCATTTCTGACCTGTTGTACAGCCATCCAACATACTCTTTGAGAGCTGGGGTTACTCCGAAGTAGAAGGTGGGCTTCCCACTGGGGACACTCAAAGGGTGCTGAGCTCCCCTGTCCCTGATATGTCGAGTGCTTTGCCCATGACTTGCCTCTCTGTTCAGAAGACATGTCAGGCAAGAGCAGCAGGAATTCTCACATCCAGCCTGCTTCTTCCCTGCGCTTACTAATTTAGGATGGTTTCCACAATTTTGTGGACATAACTGTGTAATCTAATAAAGGTAGATTAAATTACAGTTGAGTATTTTCAGATCTGAACGTGGGAAAAATGTATCCTGTTTCAAAAAAAATGATCAACCGCCCCACACTCGTTTTGTTTTTCTTTTATCTGGGAACTGGGCAAGCAGGAACTATCTTGGGTTATTGTATGTGAAAGTCTCAAAGCTGTGTTGGTTTTGTAACAAAAAAAACAACAACAAGAAAACCCTCAAATGCACAAAATTTTGTTCTACCACATACCAAAGATAGGAGGAACCTGAACTACGGCTTTGGAAATAGATATTTCACTTTAAGAAAAATAAAAGCACTCATCTTGGTCACCACCACATAGCACACACACACACACGCACGCACGCACCATTTCTGAAGACTCTTCAAGTGAGAAATGCTGGCTACTAAATCACTTCGGTAATTCTGTGAGCAGAAAAAAGAACATGAATTTGAACCAGATGAAATATTGGCTCTGTTCAGGTTCCACTGGCAGCATATTCAGATACAGAGATTTTGATCTGGTTCAATAGGTTTAGAGTATTAGGGTGGTGAACTCTGGTTTTTGTTTCACAGTGGAGGTTGAGTCCCAAGAGAGAGAAAATGATGTTCTTCCCCACTTCACATCGTTAAAAAAAGACCTCTTGTTTCCATTGATTGATTGACTAATTGTTTGGCACTTTTAGCTTTGCCCAGTGGTCTAGTGCATAATAGCACATCTCCAGTGAAGTAGAGTTTGTTCGCTAAAATCTTGTGGTTGTTTCTTGGCCATTTTCTCATTAGTAGAGTGAGATGGGCAGGACCCATGGCAAGTCAAAAAGGCTAGCGTTGAACATAAGACCACTGGAAATGCAGTCTAATTCTATTTTGGATACCCTCCAAGAAATTTTTTCTTCTTCTTGCCTCAGCAAATGGATTTGGAGCTTTCTAGAACTCAGAAGATTCAACATGAGATGCTCAAAGCTCCAGAAAGCATAAGAAGCTTCCCTTAATTCATACAGTACACATATTTAATCTGTTGGCTGAGGTTGACCTCTCCATGTTTTTAAGAAGAAAATGTCTGAAAACAAAGTGAGAATGTATACAAAAAAACCCCCCAAACAAAAACTCTTTGGAGGAATAAAATTAAAGTGTCCAAGAGAACAAACATTTTAACACTGTAAAACTCTTTAGAAACACCTAAATATTCAGTATACAAATTACAAACAATTCTTAGTTGTTTATTTTAATTTTTTACATGAAGTATAGTTGACTTACAATGTTGTGTTATTTTGCAGTTGTACAGCAAAGTGATTCAGTTATACATAGATATACATATTCTTTTCCATTATGGTTTATTACAGGATATTGAATATACTTCCCTGTGCTATACAGTAGTACCTTGTTGTTTATCTATTTTATACATAGTAGTTTATATCTGCTACTCCCAAACTCATAATTTATCCCTCCCCACCCCCTTTCTATTTTGGTAACCATAAGTTTGTTTTCTATGTCTGTGAGACTGTTTCTGTTTTGTAAATACGTTCATTTGTGTCATATATTAGATTCCACATATAAATGATATCATATGGTATTTGTCTTTTTTTTAAATTTTATTCTATTTATTTTTTATACAGCCGGTTCTTATTAGTAAAATAGATATATTATTTTACTAATTAGTAAAAATATATTTGTATATTAGTAAAAATACATATATTTTATACATATTCTTGTATATATGTCAATCCCAATCTCCCAATTAATCCCCGCCACCACCACCACCCGCACCCCGCTTTCCCCACTTGGTGTCCATACTTTTGTTCTCTACATCTGGGTCTCTATTTCTGCCTTGCAAACTGGTTCATCTGTACCATTTGTCTAGGTTCCACATATATGCGTTAATATATGATATTTGTTTTTCCCTTTCTGACTTACTTCACTCTGTTTGACAGTCTCTAGGTCCATCCATGTCTCTAAAAATGACCCAATTTCATTCCTTTTCATGGCTGAGTAATATTCCATTGTACATATATACCACATTTTCTTGATCCATTCATCTGTTGATGGGCATTTAGGTTGCATCCATGTCCTGGCTATTGTAAATAGTGCAACAATGAACATTGGGGTGCATGTATCTTTTCAAATTATGGTTTTCTCTGGGTATTTGCCCAGTAGTGGGATTGCTGAGTCATGTGGTAACTCTGTTTTTAGTGTTTTAAGGAACCTCCACACTGTTCTCCATAGTGGCTGTATCATTTTACATTCCCACCAACGATGCAAGAGGGTTCCCTTTTCTCCACACCCTCTCCAGCATTTGTTGTTTGTAGATTTTTGGATGGTGCCCATTCTAACTGGTATGAGGTGATACCTCATTGTAATTTTGATCTGCATTTCTCTAATAATTAGTGATGTTGAGCAGCTTTTCATGTGCTTCTTGGTCATCTCTATGTCTTCTTTGGAGAAATGTCTATTTAGGTCTTCTGCCCATTTTTGGATTGGGTTGTTTGTTTTTTTAATATTGAGCTGCATGAGCTGTTTATATATTTCTGAGATTAATCCTTTGTCTGTTGATTCATTTGCAAATATTTTCTCCCATTCTGAGGGTTGCCTTTTCATCTTGTTTATAGTTTCCTTAGCTGTGCAACAGCTTTTAAGTTTCATTAGGTCCCATTTATTTTTGTTTTTATTTCCATTTCACTTAGGAGGTGGGTCAGAAAGGATCTTCCTGTGATTTATGTCATAGAGTGTTCTGCCTATGTTTTCCTCTAAGAGTTTTATAGTATCTGGTCTTACATTTAGGTCTTTAATCCATTTTGAGTTTATTTTTGTGTATGGTGTTAGGGAGTGTTCTAATTTCATTCTTTTACATGTAGCTGTCCAGTTTTCCCAGCACCACTTACTGAAGAGACTGTCTTTTCTCCATTGTATATCCTTGCCTCCTTTGTCATAGATTAGCTGACCATAGGTGTGTGGGTTTATCTCTGGGCTTTCTATCCTGTTCCATTGATCTATATTTCTGTTTTAGTGCCAGTACCATGTTGTCTTGAGTACTGTAGCTTTGTAGTATGGTCTGAAGTCAGGGAACCTGATTCATCCAGCTCCGTTTTTTTCCCTCAAGATTGCTTTGGCTGTTTGGGGTCTTTTGTGTCTCCATACAAATTTTAAGATTTCTTCTTCTAGTTCTGAAAAAAATGCCACTGGTAATACGATAGGGATTGCATTGAATCTGTAGATTGCTTTGGGTAGTATAGTCATTTTCACAATATTGATTCTTCCAATCCAAGAACATGGTATATCTCTCCATCTGTTTGTGTCATCTTTGATTTCTTTCATCAGTGTCTTATAGTTTTCTGAGTACAGGTCTTTTACCTCATTAGGTAGGTTTATTCCTAGGTATTTTATTCTTTTTGTTGCAATGGTGAATGGGATTGCTTCCTTAATTTCTCTTTCTGATCTTTCATTGTTAGTGTACAGGAATGCAAGAGATTTCTGTGCATTAATTCTGTATCCTGCTACTTTACCAATTTCATCGATTAGCTCTAGTAGTTTTCTGGTGGCATCTTTAGGATTCTCTATATATAGTATCATGTCATATGCAAACAGTGGCAGTTTTACTTCTTTTGCAATTTGTATTCTTTTTATTTCTTTTTCCTCTCTGATTGCTGTGGCTAGGACTTCCAGAACTATGTTGAATAATACTGGTGATAGTGGACATCCTTGTCTTGTTCCTGATCTTAGAGGAAATGCTTTCAGTTTTTCACCATTGAGAATGATTTTTGCTGTGGGTTTTTTGTATATGGCCTTTATTATGTTGAGGTAGCTTCCCTCTATGCCTACTTTCTGGAGAGTTTTTATCATAAATTGGTGTTGAATTTTGTCAAAAGCTCTTTCTGCATCTATTGAGATGATCATATGGTTTTTATTCTTCAGTTTGTTAATATGGTGTATCACATTGATTGATTTGTGTATATTGAAGAATCCTTGCATCCCTGGAATAAATCCCACTTGATTATGGTGTATGATCCTTTTAATGTGTTGTTGGATTCTGTTTGCTGGTATTTTGTTGAGGATTTTTGCATCTATATTCATCAGTGATATAGGTCTGTAATTTTCTTTTTTTGTAGTATCTTTGTCTGGTTTTGGAATCGGGGTGATGGTGGCCTCATAGAATGAGTTTGGGAGTGTTCCTCCCTCTGAGATATTTTGGAAGAGTTTGAGAAGGCTCGGTTTTAGGTCTTCTCTAAACGTTTGATAGAATTCGCCTGTGAAGCCATCTGGTCCTTGCCTTTTGTTTGTTGGCAGATTTTTAATCACAGTTTCAGTTTCATTACTTGTGATTGGTCTGTTCATATTTTCTATTTCTTCCTGGTTCAGTCTTGGAGGGTTATACCTTTGTAAGAATTTGTCCATTTCTTCCAGGTTGTCCATTTTATTGGCATAGAGTTGCTTGTAGTAGTCTCTTACGATGCTTTGTATTTCTGCAGTGTCCATTGTAACTTCTCCATTTTCATTTCTAATGATACTGATTTGAGTCCGCTCCCTCTTTTTCTTGATGATTCTGGCTAAAGGTTTATCAAGTTTGTTTATCTTCTCAAAGAACCAGCTTTTAGTTTTATTGATCTTTGCTCTTGTTTTCTTTGTTTCTGTTTCATTTATTTCTGCTCTGATCTTTATGATTTCTTTCCTTCTGCTAACTTTGGGTTTTGTTTGTTCTTCTTTCTCTAGTTCCTTTAGGTGTAAGGTTAAATTGTTTATTTTAGGTTTTTCTTGTTTCTTGAGGTAAGATTGTGTTGCTATAAACTTCCCTCTTAGAATTGCTTTTGCTGCATCCCATAGGTTTTGAATCATCGTGTTTTCATTGTAATTTGTCTCTAGGTATATTTTGATTTCCTCTTTGACTTCTTCAGTGGTCTCTTGGTTATTTAGTAACGTATTTTTTAGCCTCCATGAGTTTGTGTTTTTTACATCTTTTTCACTGTACTTGATTTCTATCTAATCTCATAGCATTGTGGTCAGAAAAGATGCTTGATATGATTTCAGTTTTCTTAAATTTACCGAGGCTTAATTTGTGACCCAAGATGTGATATATCCTGTAGAATGTTCTGTGTGCACTTGAGGAGAAAGTGTAATCTGCTGTTTTTGGATGGAATGTCCTATAAATATCAATTAAATCTATCTGGTCTATTGTGTCATTTAAGGCTTGTGTTTCCTTATTATTTTTCTGTTTGTATGATCTGTCCATTGGCGTATGTGAGGTGTTAATGTCCCCCACTATTATTGTGTTACTGTTGATTTCCTCTTTTATAGCTGTTAGCAGTTGTCTTATGTATTGAGGTGCTCCTATGTTGGGTGCATATATATTTATAATTGTTATGTCTCCTTCTTGGATTGATTCCTTGATCATTATGTTGTGTCCTTCCCTGTCTCTTGTAACATTCTTTATTTTAAAGTCTATTTTATCTGATATGAATATTGTTCCTCCAGCTTTCTTTTGATTTCCATTTACATGGAATATCTTTTTCCATCCCTTCACTTTCAGTCTGTATGTGTCCCTAGGTCTGAAGTGGGTCTCTTGTAGACAGCACATAGATGGGTCTTGTTTTTGTATACATTCAGCAAGACTGTGTCTTTTGGTTGGAGCATTTAATCCATTCATATTTAAGGTAACTATAGATATGTATGTTCCTATGACCATTTTCTTAATTGTTTTGGGTTTGTTTTTGTTGGTCTTTTTCTTCTCTTGTGTTTCCCGCTTAGAGAAGTTCCTTTAGCATTTGTTGTAGAGCTAGTTTGGTGGTGCTGAATTCTCTTAGCTTTTGCTTGTCTGTAAAGCTTTTCATTTCTTCATCAAATCTAAATGAGATTCTTGGCAGATAGAGTAATATTGGTTGTAGGTACTTCCTTTTTATCACTTTAAATATATTGTGCCACTCCCTTCTGGCTTGTGGAGCTTCTGCTGAGAAATCAGTTGTTAACTTTATGGGACTTCCCTTGTATGTTACTTGTCATTTTTCCCTTGTTGCTTTCAATAATTTTTCTTTGTCTTTAATTTTTTTCTATTTGATTACCATGTGTCTCGGCATGTTTCTCCTTGGGTTTATCCTGCCTGGGAGTCTCTGTGCTTCCTGGACTTGGGTGGTTATTTCCCTTTCCATGTTAGGGAAGTTTTTGACTATAATCTCTTCAAATATTTTCTCTGGTCCTTCCTCTCTCTCTTCTCCTTCTGGGACCCCTATGATGTGAATGCTCATGCATTTAATGTTGTCCTAGAGGTCTCTTAGGCTGTCTTCATTTCTTTTCATTCCTTTTTCCTTATTTTGTTCCATAGCAGTGAGTTCCACCATTCTGTCTTCCAGGTCACTTATCCGTTCTTCTGCCTCAGTTATTCTGCTATTGATTCCTTTTAGTGTAGTTTTCAGTTATTGTATTGTTCATCTCTGTTTGTTTGTTCTTTAATTCTTCTAGGTGTTTGTTCTTTAATTCTTCTAGATCTTCGTTAAACATTTCTTTCATCTTCTCGATCTTTACCTACATTCTTTTTCTGAGGTTCTGGATGATCTCCATTATCATTACTGTGAATTCTTTTTCTGAGAGGTTGCCTATCTCCACTTCATTTAGTTGTTTTTCTGGCGCTTTGTCTTGTTCCTTCATCTTGTACATAGTCCTCTGCCTTTTCATTTTGTCTGTCTTTCTGTGAATGTGGTTTTCATTCCACAGGCTTCAGGATTGTAGTTGTTCTTGCTTCTGCTGTCTGCCCCCTGGTGGATGAGGCCGTCTGAGAGGCTTGTGCAAGCTTCCTGATGAAAGGGACTGGTGGTGGGTAGAGCTGGGTGTTGCTCTGGTGGGTAGAGCTCAGTAAAAGTTTAATCTGCTTGTCTGCTGATGGGTGGGGCTGCGTTTCCTCCCTGTAGGTTGTTTGGCCTGAGGCAAACCCAGCACTGGAGCCTGCAGGCTCTTTGGGCTCTGGAAGGGCTCACACCAAGGACCACTCCCCAGAACATATGCTGCCAGTGTCCTTGTCCCCGCTGTGAGCCACAGCCACCCCCCGCCTCTGCAGAAGACTCTAACTCTAGCAGGTAGGTCTGCTTCAGTCTCCTATGGGGTCATTGCTCTTTCCCCCTGGGTCCTGATGCACACACCAGTTTGTGTGTGCCTTCCAACAGTGGAGTCTCTGTTCCCCCCAGTCCTGTCAAAGTCCTTCAGTCAAATCCCACTAGCCTTTAAAGTCTGATTCTCTGGGAATTCCTCCTCCTGTTGCCGGACCCCCAGATTGGGAAGCCTGACGTGAGGCTCAGAACCTTCACTCCAGTGGGTGGACTTCTGTGGTTTAAGTGTTCTTCAGTTTGTGAGTCACCCACCCAGTGGTTATGGGGTTTGATTTTATTGTGATTGTGCCCCTCCTACCATCTCATTGCAGTTTCTCCTTTGTCTTTGGATGTGGGGTATCTTTTTTTTTGGGGGGGGGTATCTTTTTTGGTGATTTCCGGTGTCTTCCTGTCGATGATTGTCCAGCAGTTAGTTGTGATTTCAGTGCTCTTGCAAGAGGGAGTATTCATACATCCTTCTAATCTGCCATCATGAACCAATCTCCTTGTCTGTCTTTCTGACTTACTGCACTGAGTATGATAATCTCTAAGTCCATCCCTGTTACTGCAAATGGCATTATTTCATTCTTTTTTATGGCTAAGTGGTATTCCATTGTATATACATACCACATCTTCTTTATCCGTTCATTTGTCAGTGGACATTTAGGTTACTTCCATGTCTTTGCTACTGTAAATAGTACTGCTGTGAACCTTGGGGTGCATGTATCTTTTCAAATTATAGTTTCCTGAAGAGTGAGATTGCTGGATCATATGGTAGTTCTGTTTTTCATTTTTAGGGACCCTCGATACTGTGTTCCATAGTGGTTGTACCAATATACATTCCCACCATTAGTGTAGGAGGGAATTCCTCACCTTCTCCAGCATTTGTTACTTGTAGACTTTTTAATGATGGCCATTCTGACCTGTATGAGGTGGTAATTCATTGCAGTTTTGATTTGCATTTCTCTAATAATTAGTGTTGTTGAGCATCTTTTCATGTGCCTCTTGGTCATCTGTATGTTGCCTTTGGAGAAACGTCTGTTTCGGTCTTCTGCCCATTTTTTGATTGGGTTGTTTGTTTTTCTTTCTTTTGTTTTGTTTTTTATTGAGTTGTATGAGCTATTTGTATGTTTTAGAAATTAAGGCCTTGTTTGTCCCCTTGTTTGCAAATATTTACTCCCAGTCCATAGGTTGTCTTTTTGTGGTGTTTATGGTTTCCTTTGCTGTGCAAAAGCTTGTAAGCTTGATTAGATCCCATTCGTCTATTTTTGCTTTTATTTCTATTGCCTTGGGAGACTGTCCCAAGAAAACATTGATATGATTTACATCAGAGAATATTTTGCCTACGTTCTCTTTCCAGGAGTTTTATGATGTCATGTCTTATATTTAAGTCTTTATGCCATTTTGAGTTTATTTATGTGTACAGTTTGTAGGTGTGTTCTAAATTCATTGATTTACATTTGTCTGTCCAGCTTTTCCAACACCACTTGCTGAAGAGACTGTCTTTTCTCCATTGTATATTCTTGCTTCCTTTGTCAAAGATTAATTGACTCTAGGTGTGTGGGTTTAGTTCTGGGCTCTGTATTCTGTTCCGTTGATCCATATGTCTGTTTTTGTGCCAATACCATGCCATTTTGATTGCTGTAGCTTTGTAGTACTGTCTGAATTCTAGAAGGGTTATGCCTCCAGCTTTCTTTTTCCTCAGGATTGCTGGGCAATTCTGGGTCTTTTATGCTTTCACATAAATTTTAGGATTATTTGTTCTAGATCTGTGAAAAATGTCATTGGTAATTTGATAGGGATCACATTAAATCTGTAGATTGCTTTGGGTGGTATGGCCATTTCAACAGTATTAATTCTCCCAGTCTAAGAGCATGGGATATCTTTCCACTTCTTTGAATCATCTTTAGTTTCCTTTATCAATGTTTTATAGTTCTCAGCATATAAGTCTTTCAACTCCTTGGTCAAGTTTATTCCTAAGTATTTTATATATTTTATGTGATTTTAAAAGGGTTTTTCTTAAACTTTCCCTTTGTGATATTTCATTGTTAGTATAAAGAAATGCAACAGGTTTCTGTATGTTAATCTTGTATCCTGCTACCTTGCTGAATTGATCGGTTCTAGTAGTTTTTGTGTGGAGTCTTTAGGGTTTTCTATATATAGTATCATGTCATCTGCATACAATGACAGTTTTACCTCTTCTTTTCCAATTTGGATACATTTAATTTCTTTTTCTTGTCTGATTGCTGTGGCTAGGACTTCCAATACTCTGTTGAGTAGAAGTGGTGAGAGTGGACATCCTTGTCTTGTTCCAGATTTTAGCAGGAAGCCTTTCAGCTTTTCACTGTTGAGTATTATGTTTGTCATAAATACCTTTTATTATGTTGACATATGTTCCCTCTATACCCACTTTGGTAAGAGTTCTTATCATGAATGGATGCTGAATTTTATCAAATGATTTTTCTGCATCTAGAGATGATCATGTGATTTTTGTTTTTTCTTTTGTTGATATGGTTATCACATTGATTGATTTGCATATGTTGAACCATCCTTGTGACCGTGGGATGAATCCAACTTGATCATGGTGTATGATCTTTTTTATGTGTTGTTGGCTTCATTTTGCTAATATTTTATTGAGAATTTTTGCATGTATATTCATCAAAGATATTGGCCTGTAGTTTTCTTTTTTGGTATTGTCTAGTTTTGGTATCAGGGCGATGGTGGATTTAGAGAATGACTTTGGGAGCGTTCCCTTCTCTTAAATCTTTTGGAAGAGTTTGAGAGATACTTAGTTGTTTATTTTTAGTGATTCCCCAAAATCTTTAAGAAGAAAGAGATAAATGCCCTCCCACCACCACCACTCCACAAATATACATCTCACAGCTAAAATATATTTAAAAAGCCTGAAAGGTGTCTGTCCTGGTTTGATTACATACTCAGCCCAGTATTCTAAAATTGCTGTAAGTGCAGACTTTTAAAGTCAGGAACATAGAAATTTCAAGCTATCCAGAGCATAATACCTTGATTTTTCGGATGAGTAAACTGAGGTTCAGAGAGGTGAAGTGACTTACCCAAGGTCACATGATTCATGCTTTATGGAGCCAGAACCAAAACTTGAATCTCCTGTTCTCAGGTCAGAGCATAAAAAGAATTAATATTCACAGTACTGTTCCCAAAGCCTCACAACAGCTTAGATCATCCCAGAATGACTGTCCTGGAATGACTGACCTTTAGCCATTCTGCAGTCCTTACTGCAGGTAAGAAAGAGAACAGGTAAGAAAGAGAACATGGACATTCTGGAAACATGTTGAACTATCCCAGGATTGGAGCAAAAGGATTTTCCGCTTCACCCTTAATTACACACAAAAGTTCCCAAACAGCCCAATTTCCATAAGCATTCATTGCTGTTTTGCATCATTTGGGGGGCCCTTACATTCTCTGTATCCCCTTTCGCCCTATCAAAAAAAAAAAAAAAAAAAGGTCTTTGCTAACTCAGGCTTAAGCCACAGGATTTTCTAAGCTGTCCTAAGAGGGTCCTGCATGCCTAAAACTTGTTTTTCCTTAAGTACCTAGGGTCTTGACTTGTAGGACACTGCTACTTGTTAAGCATCATGGGATGGTTAATCAGTATTTTGCCATCTCTCTTTTCAACTCCATGAGGAGGACATGGTTGTTTAGCTTCCATTCTTCCTTTATGGCAACACCTGCAAACTCTGACTCTTGGTTGACAAAGAAGAAAAAATTTGTAAACATCCTGGGATTAATTACTACTGGGATCTCTCTGCCCATCCATGCTAATAAAGTATGAGACTTCCCTCTATTTATCATCCTTATTTCCTCAGAGACACCAGAGAACAGCCCTCCCTAACAGAGTGGAATGAATCTGATTAACGCAGGATCCCAGCATCCCCAGTCCTTCATCACACCATCAGAAATAAAAAAGGTGTTTGGCGGGTGGGGGGAGGCATACCTTACAGAGTATCTATGGGACCTTTTGTCTCCTGTGGACCACTGTCACCAGCCAGATTAGCATCTGAGGCAGGTAGTGGAAAGGCCTAATGTTCAGCCCTGTGTTTTTGCTGAAACTAATTTCCTTTCCAGCATTTGAGGCCTTGGCCACTGAGTCTTCCTGACAGGTCTGGCTTTTTTTTGCCAAAGAACAAATGTCAGGGTCTTTCTTGTCTTAGAAGGGAATGTGCTGTCTCACCTGGCCTGCAGCAGGTTCCTGAGACACCAGATACCAGCTTGGAGCCTTGTATGTGCTGGCTGTTGACCAGTTGCAATGAAGATTGGCCTGAAGCTATGCCAAGGCCCTCAGCATGGTACCCTTTTAGTCAGGCCTTCCCATTCTTTTGAAAGAAAAGAGGAAAGCAGGGTTAGGGGAACCGTGTCCTTGGAAAGGAGAAAGGCAGAAGTCAACACAAAGAAGTCATAAAATCAGGAAAATGTTAGATACCTAAGGACTCTTACATGTCCTTCAAGGCCCTGCATGGTTGACCTCTAATTCTTCAGCTTCCTCTCCCTTCACACCCCCTCACACCCTGTTCCCTAGACACACTTGCCTTATTTCAGGGCCAAGTTCCTTCCCTCCACAGGGCCTTTTGCACAAGCTGTCTTAGCTCCTGGAACATCCCGCACTGCACCACTGGTACAACCTGCCCTTTATCTATCTAATTGCACTTAACACTCAGCTCTTAGTTCTAAAGTCACAGACTCAGGTCGCCATGACTGGACTTTTGGGCAAGGCAGGGCCACCAATGTAAGGACTCAGAACACCTGCTTTCACTGTGATTTTATACTTATTTGTGGGATCATTTGAATAGTATCTGTTCCTTTCCCATGATGGTAATCTCCATGAAGCCAGCTTCTCTGCACTGGTTCCCTGCTATCTGCAGCCCCCAGCACACTTCATGGCACAAGGAGACATCTGTGGAATGGATGCAGTCTAGTTAGACTAAGCAGGTATCATGAGCAGCATTTTTCCCCATAAAGTAACTAAGCCCTTAGAGAGGTTAAGCACCTCACCCAAGGTCATGAGCTAGTTAATGGCAGAGCAGAGACTAGAAACTAGGCCACTTAACTTCTAATACAGGATACTTACTATACTTATGTGTACGTAGTTCAGAGGACCTGGGTTTTAATCTTGACTCTTCCATCTCCTTGCCTTGTAACCTTGATGAAGTAACATAACTTTTCTAAGCCTCATTTTCTTCATTTGCAAAATGGAGTTAATAATATACCCACATTGTAAATCGATATAACTAATATAATAACTATCAACTATTACCACTCTAGGAATGCCTCAAAAAATCTAGACTTTATGAATTAAAAATTTGTGATAGGTCAGGTAAAAACTATGAAGAACTCTAAGCTCTTAAGAGCACTTCAGAACTTACTTGAGGGGAAGAGGGAAGGAAGAGACCAAGGAGTTAGAATGCAAATGGAAGGTCTTAACATTTGGGAAACAGTGTGTGTAAATTACTTAAAAGGATAAATTGTTTTTAAAATGTCAAATTAGGCGTTTTTAGAAGCATTTATTTACAGGGAACCCTGTTATGATAATTACAAACACTTCTTCTCTATTCATTAAAGTAGGTTCCCTAAGGGGTTTCTATGGTACAGTTATTTATTAGCCTGCTTCCAAATAGTATTGGTTCTTAAAAGTAACAACACTGCATGTCCCTTAAAATATTTTGCAATTGATCTTCTCACTGGTTCCAGCAAGCGCATGTCTCTCAGCTCTGGTGCTGCCATTTCTTTGCACAGAGCAAGCTCTTCCATGCCTCCAGACCTTTGCATTTGCTGTTCCCATTGCCAGGAGCACCCTCCCCCAGATCTTCACAGAGAAGTTTCCTTCTCATTACTGGTGCCAGGGCATGTTCATTCCTCAGTGTGCACCTTGCTAAAAGAGCCCTCTCCCCTCACACTACCTCACTCGGCTTGGTTTAAACTACTGCATTCCTAGCCCTCACTGGGAATTAATCTGGACCTGTGTGGGTGTATTTAATGCCTGACTCCACCTTCTAGGCTGGAGGTTTCATGAGAGGAAGGCCTCTCCTGCTTTGTTCCAGCATCTGGAACAATGCCTGGTATGTAGCTGGTGCTCAAGAGTTATTCAGTGAATCAATGAAATGTGCGGTATCTAGACCAACTTGGTGTCTGGGTTAGGAAAAACCGATCAGAGTTAATACTGATAGATGCAAACAGATAAACAGGAAGTCCTTAAATCTCTCTAGCATAAGAGCTTTTTCTTTCAGAAATAGCATACAATTTCAGCATTTTTACAGCAAATCAGCTGCAGTATTGGCAAACACCGGTAGTCAGGGAGATGAGAGCTGTTCAAAGCGTGGTTAAGATCGATGCTTTAATGAAACAACATACAATAAACCTCACCTTTCTCTCTCTCCTTACCCCACCCACACAACTCGACCACCCTTTTGAAAGCTTTAACCTAGAAATGCTTGAGACCAAATGCCTTGTTTTGTGAAATTAATGCAAACTGGAAGAAGGTAGTAATGGTAACATTTATACGGGTGCACAAATTCTAGGCTTGATAAATATTAAATCAATCATCCAGGGAAGCCAATATAAACAGTGTGTTATCGTTGATTAATTTATTTAAGAATCACCATCTGATTTACTCTCAGAGGAGCTCCATGGAAATTTCATTATTTGATGATGAACATGGTGATGCAACCTTGTGCTAATGAGGAGAGTTACTGACCCACAAAGATTACGTGCCTTGTTTAAGGAAATCCAGGGAGCCAGTGGGGACAGATGAGAAAGCAGAATTCTGACTCCTCCCTCTCTCCATTTGTCAAACCTTCCTCTCCTCATCCTGGATTTTTTTCCTTTCCCACTTGCAAATTTTCTCTCCCTTTTCACCTCTACTCCCATCTCCACCCTTCTCTACTCTGCCTTTCAAAACCATCTTTCACTTATTGCCTTTGCCCTCAGGTCTGTATTTTGGGGGTAGCTGGGTAAGAAGGAGGTGGTTTCACCAACTGGTACTAAAAAATGATACATAAAAACTAAGGCTCCCGGGCTTCCCTGGTGGCGCAGTGGTTGAGAGTCCGCCTGCTGATGCAGGGGACACGGGTTCGTGCCCTGGTCTGGGAAGATCCCACATGCCGCGGAGCGGCTGGGGCTGTGAGCCATGGCCGCTGGGCCTGCACGTCCGGAGGCTGTGCTCCGCAACGGGAGAGGCCACAATAGTGAGAGACCCGCGTACCGCAAAAAAAAAAAACAAACACACACAAAAAAAACCCACAAAAAAAAACTAAGGCTCCCAAACTCAGGTACCTACGGGGACTTAGATAATTTAAGTAAGTGAACCAGGCTGAATGCCACACAGTAGAGAGTGGTGGAGAATGTGGCAGATAGGGCTGGCATGTGCCCCTTCTAGAGGAGAGAGCGTAGCTCCAGTCCTCTGTTGCCATGAAATGTGAACCCTGCATGACCAGGTTGTTCAAGCTGGATATTTGGGTTTTTATGGGAAATTTTTCAAATTTTAAAACCCCCAACTTTTTTAGGGCTGGATTCAGCCCATAGGCTGGCTATTTGCAAACTTGATGTTAAGTGGACTTGGCTCAGAGTCCTTATCGATGGCTGAACCCACTCCACCTCCTGGGACCTCATCTTCCTGTCTTACTCTCCTCCTCCCTTCCCCCCCCCCCGCCCCCCAAACACACACACAGCCCAGCATGTACTCCTTTTTTTTTTTTTAGTTTAGTTTCTCTCTCTTTTGCTGTCTCTGTGCTCTGATGTTTACAGAGTTGCATTCCCTTGCAAGGCAGAGTTAGTGGAGAGAAGAAAGGTGGGGCAAGGAAGAGTGGAGACCTGGTTACCAGGCTCAGGCTGGGGGCTTGCGGTGGAAGGCAACAGAGTACAGTGAGGGAACTTGGCTTGGCCATAGCCCCTGAGTACTTACGAAGATCCAGCTTAGAAAAATGTGGCAAATAAACACCAAGGCAGGGGCCCCAGCAACCCCCATGCTCTTCTCTTATTTTCCTCTCAGCTTCTCCCTCATCAGTTCTCCAGTCTCATGATAACATTGTCTGAAGGTTCCAGAGAGCTTTCCATACGATCTGAGAACAGGGAAAGTAAACAACCAAAGAAAGAATTTCTGATGCCTTCCAAAGCAAAATTCTGGGCTAAAGTTGTGAGGCCAGAGTGGACACCAGTCCACATTCTGTCTTGGTGGGAAACTGTCTGCTAGTGGTCAGGGTCCAGGATGGCGACCTTGAGAAGCAGCTGACATTAGTCACAGCTCTGTCCCCACATCCCAAGGTACCATTTAAATAGCCTGTCTCCCAGAAATAGAGAACAGGCCACAGTACATAGAAATAACAGTCCCTATGGAAAGACTCTAATGCTTTACAGGTATTATCCATTAATTCTTCCTCTATGGGGTAGGTACTATTAATTTCATTTTATAGATGGGGGAACTAAGGCAAAGAAAGGTTAAATATTTTACCCAAGGTCACAAATACACCTTTCCCAAGAATACTTTGAAAACTAAATGGGATTCTGCATGTGCTACATTAATAAGATGCAAAGTACTAAAGAAGTGTTCATTTTAATTTTAAACTAATTTGCACAAAGCTATTAGCAGCAGATAATATGTTAATATATTACCCTTCCCAAGGGACTCATTCACTCAATAAATATTGATTGAACATTCACTATTTCACCCTGGATGTAGGGATGCATGTAGGAGGTTCTAGAATCTCCAAGACTCAGTCCAAAGTGGGGTCATGACAGATGAGGAGTGCCCCCTCCTCCTACCACATGGCCCTAGACTAGGCACACCACTTGGCTTTGTTCTTAAGCTAGGTGGTTCTTTCCAGAGAATGCACAGTTCAGTGCTAAAAGCCTGCCCTGAGGGCCCCCATGCTTTGCAGGACTGCTGAGGCCCTCTGCTCAATCTGTTGTCTGCCTGTGAGTGGATGATAAATCCTCAAGCCGTTGTGTCACTCAACACCACCTTTGCTGCCTTTGCCTGCTCTGCACTAAGGCCCCTTCCCAGACTCTCTTTCCTCCTCACATTCCTATTCCTGGGTCCAGGGTCAAGTCCATGACAAGTCACCTTGACATGATTTTAAATGGCAAGTTCTAGGAGAGGGCCTGGATGAACCTGCTTCCCTTCTCTTCTCACAGGACAAACTCTTTTCTCCTACTCTGGGGCATTTCAAGGACATCCAGAAAGACCAGTGATGTGGTGGCCCAATAGTGTGTACGGGAAGGTACTGGGATTCAGGCCAGCTGGTGCTTGTCAGCTGGGAGAGTGACTTCCCTCTGGGGAGTCCCATTTTCTCCATGAGTGAACTGGGAAGGCTGGTCACGATGTTCTCTGAGTTTCCTTACTGTTATCACTATCATATTCAAAAGATCTTCTTAGACACTCAGACAGATGGAAGGGGATACAGGGTCACTCTAGGCAAAGCCAGGATTTCTTACAAGCAGGATAGACATCCACCTCTATGGTGTAATTCCAGGAATGGGAGGCCCTTCCACCTTCCTGATGACAGTAACTCTCCAAAATTATAATCATTTAGGAAGACTGAATCCATGTTAAAATGCAATATCATCACAGAATCTTAGCTTTAAGTATCCTTAGCTCTAAAGAGGAATGCATCTTGGGATTGCATTATAAAACTTCCACTGTGGTGTGAAGCTGGCAGTTGCCAAGGGAAATAAATAAGGGCTTTTGGGAGCTAGCAGGGAGAAAACATTAGATGAAGTCTCTGGGGAGGAGAAACAGCATTTGTCTTTTCACTGCTATATTCCTGGTATATCCACGGTCCTCTTCTGTCTTTAAGCCCATCTTTATTTGACAGAGAAGCAAATGAACAGTCCTTAGCTTTGGATGAAGGAAGGTAGAGAGAAGTCCTGCGAAGAGCTTCATGCTTTCTGGCAGAGGGTGAACAGAACCAATCCAAGATAAGTTGAGTGAGCAGAGACAATTCAGAGCTGCTTCGAGTTGGAGGTCCCATCCACAGGCCACAGAAGAAGGAAACCTGGAGGAGGCCAGGAGGGCAGGGCAGCGGAGCCCATCACCAGCGTCAGCTTCCATTCTTTTGACATTGGGTGGGGCTCCTGCTAAGAGAGGCAGTCTACTTAATGGCTTTGAGCACAGGCTTTGGAATCAGAGGGACTTGACGTTGAACACTGATCCTGTCACCTACTGGTTGTGTGACACCAAAAACATTACTTAATTTCTCTGTGTCTCAGATTCCAGTATGTTAAATCAGGATGCTAATAGTAACTGGCGCATAGGAGTATAATAAGGGTTAAACGTGAGACTGTCTACAAAACACCTAACCTGTGCACCTAGCCTGGGGCTGGCTCAATAAATGGTATGGTGAAGATGATGAAGTGCAGTTAATTCTAAGGAACTGGGTTTATAAATGTCAATGTCACTTGGGTTGTGGGTCAGGGAATGAATCATATCACGTTATCTGATACCAAGGGTCAGGACTCTGGGAAAGTCCCTGACCCCCTCTGTGCCTCATTTTCACCTTCTGCAGAAGGAGTATAATAATTATACCTATCCCATGGGATTTAGGAGAGGATTCATTTATTCAGCAAATATTTATTAAGCAACTGTTAAGTGCCAGGAGCTGCCCTGTGCACTTGGGATACATCTGTGAACAAAATAGGTCGAGACACCTGTGCTAGGAGCCAACATGTAGGCCTTCTGGAGGAGTTCCTGGCACTTAGTAAGCCCTCAGGGAAAGAAATGAAGAGAGTGTCAATGACAGAAGAAGACCACCTACAACCTAATACAGCTTCATAGACTCAAAACCCATATTTGCCATTTTCCCAGCTTTGTGACATTGGACAAGTTCTTAACCTCTCTGGGTGTCAGTCTTTCTCGTCTGTAAAAAAGTGGTAACAACTCCCTTCTTGAGGGTCTTGTAGTACCAAAGTAAAGTGCCTGGTACATGTTAGGCCATCTCTGCAAGTTGGTTACTGTATTAGTTGCCTAGGGCTGCCATAACAAACTTGGTGGCATAAAATAGCAGAAATGTATTCTCTCATAGTTCTAAAGGTCAGAAGTCCAAAATCAAGGTGTTGGCAGAAATGGTTCTTTCTGGAGGCTCAGAGGGAAAATCTGTTCCCTGCCCCTGGTTCTAGCTTCTGAAGGAGAACTAGTTGTAGGCAACGCTTGGCATTCTTTGGCTTCTAGCCGCATCCGTGTGATCTCTGCCTGCATTTCCACCTGTTCTACTCCATGTGTCTGCATGTCCTCTCCTCCTTTTTTTTTTTTTTAAGCCAGTAATTTTAATTTTATTTGATTTAAATTAATTAATTAATTATTCTTGGCTGTGTTGGGTCTTCGTTGCTGTTTGTGGGCTTTCTCTAGTTGCGGTGAGCGGGAGCTGCTCTTTGTTGTGGTGTGTGGGCTTCTCATTGTGGTGGCTTCTCTCATTGTGGAGCAGCACAAGCTCTATGTGCGTGGGCTTCAGTAGTTGTGGCATGTGGGCTCAGTAGTTGTGGCTCACGGGCTCTAGAGTACAGGCTCATTAGTTGTGGTGCACGGGCCTAGTTGCTCCACAGCATGTGGGATCTTCCCGGACCAGGGCTTGAACCCATGTCCCCTGCATTGGCAGGCAGATTCTTAACCACTGCACCACCAGGGAAGTCCCTCCTCTCCTATTCTTATAAGGACACCAGTCATTGGATTTAGAGCCCATCCTAATCCAGTATGTCCTCATCTTAATTATATTAGCTAAGAACCTTTTTTCAAATAAGGTCACATTCCAAGCTTCCAGGTGGACATGAATTTGGGAGGGACACTATTCAACTCATTACAGTTCCTTCCTAACCTCTCTCCTCCATTGCAGGGTTTCTGAGCAAAGATTTTTGAGTGAGATATAGCAGGCTTCATGGTCAGAACCTGGAGAGCATTGCATCCCCCTTATTTCACCTGTATCACCTCTCGAACCAGAAAGATCATGCTGTCTCTCTGTAAATAGCTATTGAATCATCACAGGGAATGCGCTAGAAGCCTACAACCACTTGGGAATCATTTTGCTGGTGAAGGAGGCAGGTTTGAGAGTTTCCTGACCTGTGTCCACCACCAAGAAATGAGGCATTGCTTACCTTGGAAAATGAGTCCATTCTTTCCAGACCAGTGCTGATTTAAATCCAGTGGTTGAATAACTAATAACCTGAGGTATTAATTAATCAATCCATTACATTTCTAGCTATTATATCTACATTTCAGCAGAGACCTTCTGGAGGCAAGGTTTTAAATCAAGGGAGTGACTCTAACAGTGGAACTTTCATGCATTTTGGTAGGCTGCTGTGGGAAGATGTTTGGAGAAAGGTAGAACTGTGGCCATTCAGCTTAAGTCTGCTAACATTTCTTGAGCGGCTCCCACATGCAGGGCACTGATCTAAATGCCCAAGTGGAACTCACTAAGAGAAATCCCAGTTCCTGCCTATCAGGGATTCATGATAAAGTAACTGCACACAAATAACAGTAACGCAAGGGAAGTGCACTATGAAAGGGATATGAAGGATGTACATGAGAAAGGCAGGGATTAATTTTGATGGCAATGAGGCGATAGGGTAAATTGAAAAACCTCGAGGAATAGGCAGCTTTTAAAGGGTGAATCTACACGTGGAGGTAACGAGGAATGGCATTCCAGACAGAGGACCCAGCATAAGCAAAGGCATGGTGATGGGGAAAGGCAGAGTATGCCCAGCAGCTACATGTTATCTGGTCTGGTGGTTGGAACACGCTGTGAGGCCACATGGTGGGAATTTAAGACTAGAGAACTCAACCCAGTCTTGGTGGTGGAGGGCCTGGACTGCCAGCTTGAGGCTATGAGGGTTGATCCTGAAGGCCACGGCTGATGCAGGAGAGCAGCATGCTTAGTGGCACTGGTCTGCCTGGCCTCATGCTGCTGTCCTCGCTCAGGGCATCACTGAAATTACTTCCAGAACCACAGTCTCCTGGTCTATAAAATGCAGGTGGCACTTGTCCTATTTCACAGCCTCCTTGTAAAATTTTCATAACGTAATGCATACAACTGCTTAGAACAGTGCTGGGCACACACTAAGCAGTTAATAAATGCTCATTATTAACTATAAATGTTTTGGTAAGGGAAGTGATTAAATTGAGGGGTGCTTGGTTTGTTGGTGGGTTATTTTTTTCAGGATACCGCTTGTGGCTACCCAGACAAGCTGCCTGGCTGAGTGAAGGAAACTGAGGGAGTGGAAGGCAGGGTGGCTGCATTCTGGCATTAGGAGGAGCTGGTCCAGAATTTGGGGTAGGCTGAGGGGAAGGATGGGGACAAGTCTGCAGGTGGGGTTGGGCCTACGGGCAGCACTGCACTGGGGAGCCTGAAGGGAAGCTGAACTTTGTTGGCAGCCAAGGGAGGAATAGTTTGCTTTAGTTGTCTCAGGGAAGCAGTTTCTCTTCTCAAGAGAGGGTAGAGAGGACCTCAGAGCTTCCAGAGTATCCCTCGGGAGCTACTTAACTGAATGGGACAAGGGTGGAGGAAAGAGCACAGACAAAGGCCCAGAGGTAGGATGCAGTGCATGGAATAGCCAAGTGGGTATTGGGCAGTTGCATTTGTCTTGCAACACCCTGGTCCCTGCTCAGAGGTGTGCAGAATGTGAGACTGGCACCAGTGTAGTGCCTTTGTCTCATTTATACCAGAGCCTGCATGCCCTCCCTTCTCGCCTGGTTGTGTGGAAACTACTTGTCCTCCACGGCCCTGTTCAAGCTCATGCCCTACTTGGAACCTTTTCCAACAACTCCAGCCTGTGCTGATCTCTCCCTTCTCTGAACTCAGGTTGTGCTAGAGACAGACTCAAACTGTTTAGCACTGAAGTTATTCTTTACTCTGCCAACCAGGGAAGATGACTACTCTAAGGTTTTTCACGTAGAGTAAATGGAACAACTCTTATAAGCACTCAGCACAGTACCTGGCACCTAATCAGTGCACAGTAAGCACTGGCAGTTCTCCTCTTCTTCCTCACATCGATATTATTGTCGCTGCTTGGGGACACATGGTGGGTGGCATCCTTGGGAACAACACACTGCTGGGGATGTGGGTGTGTGGGTGTTAGCTGTTATACCAACCCTTTCTCTTCCCCTGAGGAAAACAGTCTGGGGAACTAAGTGAATGAATGTGACATTATTATTGTGATAACCTTGAATCCACTCTAATTCATGTTTATTTTTTAATCATCTGCCAACATTGGTACTGTAGCTTCATGAGTCACCCATTCCTTGTGGCAGACCTCATAATATATGGTGACTCACCAGTGCACTGTGGCCCTGAAGGTGAGAACTTCTGCTCAAGTTTTCACTTGTGTTAGTTTTGCCTTCCTGGCTAGACTGTAAAAACTCTGTGAGGACAGGGACCCTGGCTGACTTCTTCCCTCCCCACCATGGTACCCAGCATAGTGGTTGGCATGTAACTGTTGTTAACTAGTCGTGTGCTGATGAACTGATATCAGGCTTAACAGCTTCAGGCTTATATTCCATCTGCAACACTTACAGAAAAATATATGTTGTTCAAATGCTAGAAATTTCAGAGGCATGTCTATAGTTTTGCCCAGTTCCTATGAAAATCTCTCTAAAGGAAAAAAATTATATATTCATCAAGACTTTTGAGGGTATAAGTGACAGAAACCTAACTCAAACTTTCCTAAGCAGAAAAGGGCAGAAATTGGTTCACATAACTGAAAAAGTCCAAAGGTATAGTTAAGTTCAGGTAAAGCTGGATCCAAGTGCTCAAATTTTATCAGCAGGAATACGTCTCTCTCAGTCCCTTGACTCTATTTTCCTTCTAAATTTTCAAGCATGTTCTACACAGCTGGTGGCAAGGAGCTGCCAACAGCTTCAGGCTTATGCTCTGTCAGCTTGACAACAAAACACAAAACACTGTCACTTTCCCAATCATTTTAACAGAATCTGGACCTGATACTCATAGACTCAGAATGGGCCACATGTCTATACCTAAACCAATTCCTGTGACTCAGCTTGATCAGGTATTGGTTACCTGCATAGGGTGGGACAGATATTATCCAACACCACTGGTTTGGATGTTCGGAAAGGATGAGTTCCCAAAAGATAATCTTTATACAGTTCCGAGAGGTAGAAGAAATGGGTACTGGGCAGGCAAATATTTTTGGTATTTTGCAAGCCTAAGTAAGGTACAGTGATTATGTGTAGAAGCAGGAACAGCTGTTTCCATGTCAATTGCTGTCACCATGGTGAGAAGGATACCAATCCATTGCATCATCTGTGCATGGAGGGGGGCCTTTTACAGCAAACTCAGGACTCTGACTTTGGTGCTAGCATTTCAAAGTTGCACTTATGAGGCCCGCACAGAGAGAGCCTGTCCCCACCAGACTGAAGAGCCATTGAGGGCATCTGCTGACTAGGTTAAGAGGAACTCTGCATGTGACTGAACACCTTTTACATAACCAGCATGGGGGAACATCTGGGGACAGCTGCTGGTCAGTTAGCAAGAAGGTGAATGCCCTTTGCTCAATCTGATTGCTCTGTCTCAGGAATTACCTTTTCACGTGGCCCCAGAAAAGACAGTACTTCACCATTCCACCCTTGCACTTGATCTTTTCCTAATTTTTTTCCATTCTCCGTTAGCAAGAGTTGACCCTGGCCAGGATTGCAGCTACCTACCACCATGGAGAAATGTACTGGTTTGGCAAGGAGCATCTTCATGAAGATGAAGGTCTTCTTGGCCAGTGTGCTCTTGAAGAGAAAGAAAATACAACTGAAAGACACATCTTACTTGCTGTGATAAACACCTTTCCTCTTGTTACGTTTTCCTGCAAGAACTGTACTAAGAGGTCTTAATTGACATTGTGGCTATTTTATAATAATCCATTAACAGTGGTGGGCAGAACAAGGACCATCAGATTTTAGAATAACAAAATAAAAAGTGACTTTATCATTCCCACCCTGTAGCTTTGTGAGTTCATCAGCTGAATCCATCTTGTTCACTGCTATGGCATAGTGTCTAGCACACATTCCTTATTACTGTTTGTGGCAGGCATCACTGATCAATCACCTTACTTTTCCATTGATCCAAGATTATGGTCTCAGAAGAAATAACCTAACTACCACCTAAAGGAATTAGAAAAAGAAGAACAATAAAAGCCCAAAAGTTAGCAGAAAGAAAGAAATAATCAAGATCAGAGAGGAAATAAATAAAAGAGACATATATATATATATATATATATATATATATAAAAGATCAATAAAATCAAGAGCTGTTTTTTTTGAAAACATAAAATAGATAAATCTTTAGCCAGGCTCACCAAGAAGAAGAAAGAGGACTCAAATAAACAAAGTAAAAAATGAAAGAGGAAAAAAAAATGAAAGAGGAGAAATAACAACCAATACCAAGATATAAAAAAATCATAAGAGAGTACTACAAACAATTATATGCCAACAAACCCAGAAGAAATGGACAGATTTCTAGAAATATACAATCTGTCAAGACTGAATCAAGAAGAAACAGACAATTTAAACAGACCAATCACTAGCAGTGAAACTGACTTGGCAATTAAAATACCCCAGCAAACAAAAGGCCAAGACTGGAGAGCTTCACAGAGGAATTCTACCAAACATATGAAGAAGAGGTAATACCTATGCTCCTCAAACTATTCCAAAAAAATTGAAGAAGACGGAACACTCCCAAATTCATTGTACGAGGCCACCATTACCCTGATACAAAAACCAGACAAAGACACTACCAAAAAAGAAAATTAGGCCAGTATCTTTGATGCAAAAATACTCAACAAAATATTGGCAAACCAAATCCAACAATATATAAAAAGGATCATAGGGCTTCCCTGGTGGCGCAGTGGTTGAGAGTTCGCCTGCCGATGCAGGGGACACGGATTCGTGCCCTGGTCTGGGAAGATCCCACATGCCGTGGAGTGGCTAGGCCCATGAGCCATGGCTGCTGAGCCTGCGTGTCTGGAGCCTGTGCTCCGCAACGGGAGAGGCCACAGCAATGAGAGGCCCGCGTACTGCAAAAAAAAAAAAAAAAAGGATCATATACTGTGATAAAATGGAATCTATTCCAAGGATGGTTCAATATTCGCAAATAAATCCACGCAATACACCAAATTAACAAAAGGAAGAATAAAAATCACATGATCATCTCAATAGATCCAAAAAAAGTATTTGACAAAATTCAACATCCGTTCATGATAAAAGCTCTCATCAAAGTTGGTATACATATCTCAACAATAAAGCCCATTGATGACAAACCCACAGTTAACATCATACTCAGCAGTGAAAAGCTGAAGGCCTTTCCTCTAAATTCAGGAACAAGACAAGGATGCCCACTCTCACCACTTCTATTTAACATAGTATTGGAAGTCCTAGCCACAGCAGTCAGACAAGAAAAAGAAATAAAAGGCATCCAGATTGGAGGAGAAGAAGTAAAACTGCCAGTATTCACAGATGACATGATATTTTATATAGAAGACCCTAAAGTCTCCACCAAAAAACTATTAGGACTAATAAGTTCAGTGAAGTTGCAGGATACAAGATTAATATACAGAAATATGTTGTTTTTCTATACACTAATAATGGACCATCAGAAAGAGAAAGTTAAAAAAATCCCATTTAAAGTTGCATTGAAAAGAATAAAATACCTAGGAATAAACTTAACCAAAGAGGTGAAAGACCTACACTCTGGAAAACTATAAAACATTGATGAAGGAAATTGAAGATGACACAAAGAAATGGAAAGACCCTGGGCTCTTGGAATGGAAGAATTAATATTATTAAAATGGTTATACTACCTAAAGCAATCTACAGATTTAATTCAATCCCTATCAAAATACCCATGACATTTTTCACAGAACTAGAACAAATAATCCCAAAATTTATATGGAACCACAAAAGACCCCAAACTGCCAAAGCAGTCTTGAGAAAAAAGAACAAAACCGGAGGTATCACCCTTCCTGACTTCAGACTGTATTACAAAGCTATGGTAATCAAAACAGCATAGTACTGGCACAAAAATAGACACATATATCAATGGAAGAAAATAGAGAGCCCAGAGATAAGCCCACGCACCTATGGTTAATTAATCTGCGATAAAGGAGGCAAGAATATACAATGGAGAAAAGACAGTCTCTTCAATAAGTGGTGTTGGGACTTCCCTGGTGGTGCAGTGGTTAAAAATCTGCCTGCCAATGCAGGGGACATGGGTTCGATCCCTGGTCCAGGAGGATCCCACATGCCACAGAACAACTAAGCCCATGCACCCCAATTACCGAGCCTGCGCTCTAGAGCCCATGAGCCACAACTACTGAAGCCCACATGCCTAGAGCCCATGCTCCACAACAAGAGATGCCACTGCAATGAGAAGCCCATGCACTGCAACGAAGAGTAGCCCCCGCTTGCTGTAACTAGAGAAAGCCCGCGCATGGCAACGAAGACCTAACACAGCCAAAATTAAATAAATAAAATAAATAAATTATTTTTAAAAAAAGTGTTGGGGATACTGGGCAGCTACATGTAAAAGAATGAGACTAGAACATTTCTTCACACCATATAGAAAAATAAACTCAAAATGGATTAAAGACCTAAAGTAGACCTGAAACCATAAAACTCCTGGAAGAGAACACAGGCAGAACACACTTTGACATAAATCACAGCAGTATTTTTTTTCATCTCTCCCCTAAGGCAAAAGAAATAAAAAGAAACAAATAGGACCTACTTAAGCTTTTGCACAGCAAAGGAAACCATTGACAAAACAAAAAGTCTACTGAATGGGAGAAAATATTTGCAAATGATATGACTGACAAGGAGTTAAAATCCAAAATATATAAACAACTCTAACAAGAAAACAAATGACCCAATTAAAAAATGGGCAGAAGATCTAAATAGACATTTTTTCAAAGAAGAAATACAGATTGCTAACAGGCACACGAAAAGATGCTCAACATCGCTAATTACTAGAGAAATGCAAATCAAAACAACAATGTCAGAATGACTATCATCAAAAAGAATACAGGGCTTCCCTGGTGGCGCAGTGGTTGAGAGTCCGCCTGCCGATGCAGGGGACACGAGTTCGTGCCCTGGTGTCGCGGAGTGGCTGGGTCCGTGAGCCATGGCTGCTGAGTCTGCACGTCCGGAGCCTGTGCTCCGCAACGGGAGAGGCCACAACAGTGAGAGGCCCGCGTACCGCAAAAAAAAAAAAAAAAAAAGAATACAAATAACAAATGTTGGTGAGGATGTGGAGAAAGGGGAACCCTTGTACACTTTTGGTGGGAATGTAAATTGGTACAGCCACTATGGAAAACAGTATGGAGGTTCCTCAAAAAACTAAAAATAGAACTACCATGTGAACCAGCAATTCCACTCCTGGATATGTATCCAGAGAAAATGAAAACACTAATTCAAAAAGATATATGCCACCTCAGTGTTCATAGCAGCACTATTTACAATAGGCAAACTATGGAAGCAGCCCAAGTGTCCATCAACAGACAAATGGATAAAGAAGATGTGATATATATATCCGTATATATATATATCAATCACACATGGATATATATATGGATATATTGTATAGCAGAGGGAATTATAGCCATTATTTTGTAATAACTTTTTTTTTTTTTTTTGCGGTACGCGGGCCTCTCACGGTTGTGGCCTCTCCCGTTGAGGAGCACAGGCTCCGGATGCACAGGCTCAGCGGCCATGGCTCACGGGCCCAGCCGCTCTGCGGCATGTGGGATCTTCCCGGACCGGGGCACAAACCCGTGTCCCCTGCATCGGCAGGCGGACTCTCAACCACTGCGCCACCAGGGAAGCCCCTATAATAACTTTTAATAGAATATAATCTATAAAAATACTAAGTCACTATGCTGTACACCTAAAACTAATATAATATTGTAAATCAACTATATTTCATTTAAAAAAAGAGTGTGGTCTCAGAATCCCAAGAATCTAAGGCCAGCCAATCAATTGACACATAAGTTAAAACTGATTTGCTATTTCTAACTATAGTAGTTTGTCAAAGGTTTGCAGAATCTTATGGAAAGATTTCTTTAACCATGCAGTTTCCATTTAGGAGAAAGTAGAGACTTAAGCGGTTATCTATCAACTAGATATTATCTGTCAACCAGAATAGTGGCTGCTTTAGGCTTTGAGGTTGCTGCAGAACTCTTCCATTCTACATCCCTTACATCACTCATCAGAAGAAATTTAAAAAATCAGATACTGCACACCACAGATTAACTTTTGGGGACTGCATACTCTTACCAAAGAGTTTTAACTCCTTAGTAATCTGCAGGCTAATAATTAGCATGTAGAAGCCAGTCTACTTCAGTGAAAGGTTAGATGCTTAGGTACTCAAAGAAGATCCCCAGGAGTTCTTTTCCTTCCTTTGGTGCTGACCATTTAGCATTTCAAGTGGTGAAGAAATGGCACTCAGAATGAATAGCTCACTTAGGCAGCACACTCTTTTCCTTTCAGATTTTAGGCTAATTGGCATTAGGAAGCAGTCAATTATGGACAATTTGGGATCCTGCAAATAACTGTGGAAGTTAAATTGACTTTGTAAGACGAATAAACTCCTGGAAGACATCTATTCAAATAACCATTGTGCAGGGCCATGGATGCAGCCAAAAAGATCATTAACAGGCCAGTCAAATGACTGTGGTAATAGGAGGAAGAAAGGGACTGGATCACTTAGATAACTGGAGCTGCAGTTGATCAAAAACTCTTTTGTTGAATTGAATTATAGGTCCCAAATTGGCATCAGTCTCAGTGAACAAGAACTGTAATCACATTTACTAGCAATAAGATCATGCCTTTGATACCTGACAGTTAAATTCAAGAAAGGAGTAAGGAAATAGTCATTTCCATCCAGGTTGACTTGAAGACTATTATGCAAATTCAAGAAACATATAAATAGAGTCTGTTAGTCCAGAGGCTTCCTGAGTTATCATTGGCTCTGAAGGATAATCGGCCATCCCCTGCTATCTGCTGGGAAGAGGCAAAAGCACCTGATGTCAGTCTTTGGTTTTGGGTGTTATCGGAATGACCTAGTGATTGAGCATCAGTCAGCAGCAGGTCTCAGTAGCAAGGTTCTGACTCAGATTAGCAGTTGTGGGTTGGGGCATTTCTTACCATCAGACAGAACCCACCTTTATGTTTGCATCAACAGTTGAAGCAATTGTGTTTATGCTAGGAAGGAGCAATTGAGGAGATAGATCCCCACACTTTCAGAAAGAGGAAATTAACTTCTAAACTCAGCCTCTTGACCACAAGTGGTTATCCCTGCCTATCAGGATGAGGGATGGGTATGGAGGAATTATACAAGAGTGATACCAATAGCTTGGCTTCGGTGTCAGACCTGAGAGCATATCCTGGTTCTGCTACTTAATGGCTGTCTGGCCTTAAATTGTTATTTAAATTGATTAACCCTCAGCCTTTTCTCTTTAAAACAGGTATCAAGTATCACCTATTTCCTCTTCATTAAAATGGAGATAAAACAGTAAGCATTGTTGTGAAGATTATATATGAAAAAATATTTAAAGTGCTCAGTACTCTTTGGAACATTTACAAAAATAGGCCGTATTCTGGGACAAAAAACAAGTCTTAATACATTTAAAAGGATTCAAGTCATACAAAGTATATTTTCTGAACAAAATGGAATTAAGTTAGAGATCAATAACAGATAGCTATCTATAAAATCCCCAAGTATTTGGAAATTATATAAGATACTTCTTAATAACCCTTTAGTTAAAGAAGAAATCAAAAGGGAAATAAAGTCTTTTTAACTGAATGAAAACAAAAACATAGCATATCAGAATTTACAGGAAGCTGCTAAAGCAGTGCTTAGGGGGAAATTTATAGCACTAAAATGCCTATGCTTTAAAGAAGAAAGGTCTCAAATCAATGATATGAGCTCCCACTTTAAGAAACTAGAAAAAGAAGGTAAGTTAAAGCCAATGTAAGCAGAAGAAAGGAAATAATAAATAAAAATGAACATGTCAGTGAAATAGAAAAACAATGAAGAAAATTGTTAAAATCAGAAGCTGATTCTTTGAGATCAATAAAATTCATACACCTCTAACCAAACTGAATAGGATAAAAGAGAGAAGACATACATTGCTAAATATCTTGAATGAAAAAAGTAACAACCCTACAGATTCTATGGCTATTAAAGCAATAATAAGAGGATATTATGAACATGCCTATAAAATAATAAATGCATATAAATTTGACAACTTAAATGAAATGGACAAATTCCTTGAAAGACATAATCTACCATAGTTCACTCAAGAAGAAATAACCTGGATTTGTAGTTAACAACTTTCTCAGAAAAAAAACAAAACTCAAGGATTTGGCAGTTTCCTTGGGGAATTCTATCAAATATTTAATAAAGAAATAATATACAAACTCTGAAAAAATTGAAGAGGAAGGAATACTTATCAATTCATTCTATGAGCCCACCATTACAGATGAATTACTACCTAATTTCAACACTTATTATAAAGATATACTAACCATCAGTGTGATGTTAGTGTCATGATAAATAAATAAATGGATCAGAATAGAGAGTCCAGAAATAGATCCAGAGACATATGGACAACTGTTTTTCAGTGAATGTGCAGAAGCAGTTTAGTGGAGAAAGGAAAGTCTTTTCAACAAATAGTGCTAGAGCAGTTGAATATGAGTACGGGGTTAGGGAGACAGAACTTTAATTCATACATTACACCATATACAAAAATTAACTCAAAATGGATCATAGACCTAAATGTAAAACCTGAAGCTATAAAACTCCTAGAAGAAAACATAGGAGTAAATCTTTATGATCCAGGTTTGGGCAAGACTTCTTAAATATAACACAAAGCACAATTCATGAAGAAAAATCAATATCTTATACTACATCAAAATTAAGAACTTCTCTTTCAATTACACTGTTAAGAGAATGGAAAGACAAATCACAAAATGAGAGACAATATTTGTAAATCATATATGTGTCAAGAGAATTGTATTCAGAATATATAAAGAACTCTAAAACCCAATAATAAGAAAACAGTCTAACTTGAAAAATGGATAAAAGATTGAACTTACACTTCACCGAAGAAGATACATGGATGGCAGATAAGCAAATTACAAAGATGCTCAACATCATTGTCATTAAGTAAATGCAAATAAAACAATGAGATACTACCATACACCCGTTAGAATGGCCCAAACTAGAAAGACTAACCATACTAAGTACTGCCAAGGACATGGAAGTACTGAAGCTCTCATACACTGCTGATGAGGATATAAAATGGTACAACCATTTTGAAAAACAGTTTGCCAGTTTCTTATAAAGTTAAACATATACCTACTGTGTGACCCAGTGATTGCACTCCTAGATATTTACCCAAGAAAAATGAAAGTGTGTGCCCAATACAAAGACTTGTACCTGAATATTCGTAAGAGTTTGTTTGTAATAGCCCAAAACTGAAAATTTCTGATAGTTGGTGAAAAGATAAACAAAACTGCAGTTTACATTGAAATGCTACTCAGCAGTAAAAACAGTGAACTATTGATACATACAACATGGATGAATCTCAAAATCATTACACTAACTATAAGAAACCAGGCCAAAAAAGGATGCTTATTATATGATATCATTTATATAAAATTCTAGAAAATGGAAACTAATCTATAGTGACAGTAGCAGATCAGTGGTTATCTGGGAACAGGTGGGGATAGGGAGGGATACCAAAGGGGCACAAGCAGACTTTGGTAAGGATGGATATGTTCATAATCCTGAATAAGGTAATAGTTTCACAGGTATAGACATGTCAGAACATATCACTTTGTACACTTTGAACATGTACAGATTGTTATATGTCATTTATACCTCAGTGAAGCTGTTTCTTAAAAAGTTTAGGCCAGTGTGCAACCATGCATGATCCCACATGAAGGGGACCCGAAGCTGAGAGACCTGGAGGTGGCACTCTAGGACCCCATTGGTAGAAAGGCAGCCCCAAAAGAACATGCCCCCTTCTGTACTGCTGAGGACTGGTCTGCTACTGCTTCTACTCCTGACTGTGGCAGTAAGAGAATTCAGGCAGATTTTTTTTTTTTAAAGTATTTAGCATGTGGTAGGTACTTTCTTTTGATACCAATTATCCCCTGATTGGCTTTGCTTTTTTTTTTTCTTTCTTCCTTTCCTGGTGAATTTCTAAAGTAGGGACAACTTTGATCTCACAGGATAAATAGATTTGATCTCACAGGTCAAATTCTAATCCATAGGTAGTGGCTGCAGTGCATGGAGAAGTGGGGTAAGTAGAACAGTAGCCCCCAAAGATGTCCTCATCCTAATCCCGGAAACATGTACTATGCTTCCTGACATGGCAACTCCTGACTTTGCTGACTGATGAAGGTTATGGATCTTGAGATGGGGAGATAACCCTGGATTATCTGGTGGGCCCAATCTAATCAGATGGGTCCTTAAAAATGTAGAACATTTCCTGGCTATGGTCAGAGAGTGATAGCAGCATGAGAAGCATTTGATGCCTTGTTGCTGATTCCGAGAGGTAGGGAGCTATGTTCGTGGACTGGAGAGAAGCTTCTAGAAGTTGGAAAAGACAAGGAAATGAATTCTCCCCTTGCGTTTCCAAAAAGGAAAGCAACCCTGCCAAAACTGAGTTTAGTCCAGTGAGAACTGTTGGACTTCAGACCTATAGAACTGTAAGGTAATAAAGTTGTGCTGTTTTAATCCATTAAGTTTGTGGTAAGTTGCTACCACAGCAATAGCAAACTAATCCAAGCAGGAAAAAATATTGTGATCAATTAATAATGTCTACCCTGGATATCGTAGGGGAAAGAAGCACATGTGCTACGTATCTGCCATACTGGCTCTTGTTTTCAAGGTGTGCTGGCATGGGAGTGAGGGAGGCACCTTCATTTATGGTGTCTACTGTATGCCAAGCTATATGCTAGGCTCTTCTGGTCAGTTCTATCACGTAAATATTACTTCCCCTTCTGATAGATGGGGATCAGAGAAATTAAGACCTTACTCCAAACTAAGATCTTAACTCCAAATGCTGTTTGTTTGTTTGTTTGTTTTACCAAACAAAACACAGAGCCCTAAGAAAATCTAGGTGAACTAGGTTTCAAGTGTTGATGGAAAACAAGAACAAACACAGATGAAGAGCCTTTGTCTTGGAACAATATTTCTGGCCCCAGAAATGGTACACGTAACATTATTAGCACAGCTGGAGCTCCTATAAGTGTCTTGGGAGTGGGAAAGGAACAATACATTTCTAATATTTGGTAATTATCATGAAAACTACTTGCTCCTTGTTTACACTTAAACTTTAGCACTGAGGAATGCCGCTTATTTTCTCTTTCTCATGATGTGTGTGACGCATCCAGCCAGCTGCCTTGCTGGGCTCCTGACCCCCTCTGGAAATGGGGGATTGTTTATGGCTCTGCTGAAGGGGCGCATAGCCCTGCATCCTTCTCGCCCTTACTCCCTTTTCCAAGATTGCTTCAGAAAGACATGCTTCAGACAGCGCTGCTGGATTCTCTGTCTTGTAGTGAAATTGCAACATCACGTGTTAGGTCAAGGGAGGGAACAAGACCCCAGATATCCTTCAAAACAGAGCTGTGGAACCAGACCAGGTCCCTGTCATTTGCCATTTCACTATCTTTCTTTTGAAGGAAGTTAATGAGTTGGGAAAGCAAAAGGAAAAGGTTGAGAGCCTAGCTTCAACGCTGAATAATTCTGACTTAACCTCTCTGAGCCTTAATTTTTTCACCCATAATATGAGAGTAATAACAGCGACCTCACTGGGGTGTAGCAATGGTTACGATTGATGGAGCATGTTCTATGAATTAGGCACTGTGTTAAGGGCTTTACAAGCAAAACTCACTTATCCCAACAGCCTTATGAGAGATATACTACTGTTATCCCATTTTACAGATGAGGATACAGAGGCTCAAGGAGAATTAGTTACTTGCCTAAAGTCACACAGCTAGTATAGGAAACTAACCAAGCCACTTGATCTAGACTCAGTGCACATAACCACTGTGGTGAAGTACTTAGCACAGCACCTTGCGTATGAGAACATGTTCAATAGATATGAGCTAGAATTACATTGGCTTTAGTATTAATGTTCAGTATTTAGTTGGGACCTCAGGTTCTGTAATCCTTCTCTCCTTTTATTACTTGTTTATGGTAGAATAAAGCACAGATATAAATAAAATAAATAAAGCACACAGGCCCCATCCAATCACAGATTCCCACCAAAAGTAACTGTGATCTTGACTTCTGTGGAAATACCTGTCTTAGTTCAGGCTGCTATAACAAAGTGCTATAGATTGGGTGGCTTATAAACAACAGAAATTTATTTCTTATGGTTCTGGAGGCTGGAAGTCTGAGATCAGGGTGCCATCATGGTAGGGTCCTGGAGAGGGCCCTCTTCCAGGGTGCAAATTGTTAACTTCCTGTTGTGTCCTTGCATGGTGGAAAGAGAGCAAGAGAGCTCTCTGGGATCCTTTTCATAGGCCACCAATCTCATTCATGAGGGTTCCACCATCATGACCTAACCATGTATCAAAGGCCACACCTTCTTATACCATCACATTGCCAGGTGACGTTTCAACATAGGAATTGGAGAGGGGGGGAGGTTGAGATGCAAACATTTGGTCCATTGCAATAATTTTGTTGAATTTCCTTTTAGTTTTCTAATCCATTGTGCATCCCTAGACAGTATAGCTAGCTTTGCTTATTCGTTAGGATGCTTTCTGTCTCTTTTAATCTATAGGCTTCTGCCCCCACTTCACCTCCACTTCCAGTTCTTTCTCTTACAATTTTTCTAGCTTGTTTTCTGAGGTTTCCCAACTCTTTCCTCACCCCCAACTTTTAACTAGACTTCTTTTTTTTCATCTCTGTTGTCCATTTCCTTCTCAATTCTTGTTCTGCTCCCAGCAGTTTCTCTCTAATGTGGGTCCCTGTCCTGGAAGGGGATCCCTGGTGGTCAATTTTGGGAGCCCATGATGGCTAGACTGCTCCAGCCCTCCAGCCTGTCTCTGGACCCCTTGTACTCCTCCACTGCTGGCTTGGGCAAAATCCTTCCAGGTTCAGCTGCCACTCTCAGATTGGTTCATGTGTTTTCCGGTAAGTACCTGCCGCCTGTGTTGGATTTCTCCTATTCTCTGGGCTGTCAGATACCCCATCGCTTTCTTCCTTCCTCACCAACAGGCACTGATACCATGTGAGCCTGGGAGCAGTTGCTGCTTTGTCCCCATAGCTTATATTTTGGGATTCATGGGAACACCATCTAATTCTGGTTTGATTTTGTTATGTATTTGCTCTGTTTGTTTTTATGTGGAGATTGGGGTAAATTCAAAATGATTCTATCACCACTCTCATCTTCCCAAATCCCCTAGAATTCTTGAGTCCTCCTTTGATCACAGGACCCTGTCCAGACCTGGCTTCTCCCTTATGCATGGAAGACCACCAAATGTATCCCACAAGTGCCTGCCTCATGATCGACCCAACCCCACTTTCTGTCTCTGGGGGTGGAAACCGTCGGTATGCTCTGGCAAGATGGGTCTATATTTCTTCACAACAGGGTTTACCTCAACATAAGAGATCATTTTAAAACATTTAGCAATGAACAGAGCTGAAAAGAGATCAAAGAATCCCACAGTGGGAGGAAGTTGGACTACAGATTTAAAATCCCTTCCATCTCTAGTGTCTTAAGACCTGACTCAGGAAGAACTCCCCAAGAACTCCCAGCTTCTTTTAATTAATCTTATCTTAAGATAGCAGTAAGCATCCCTGGCGTTTGAATCACCATGCCTTTGAATTTGAGACTTCCAGAGGTCACCAGAACAAGACTGGAATCCTCTACTCACATACTCATAATTATAGACATGCAAATGGTATTATAAAAGAAGTTCCATTTTTTCTTGACTGCATTAGACACTGTCCAAAGTGGCAATCATTGCTCCTGCTTTCCATGAACTCATACTCTGAGTCAACAGCATGGGTTGTCATGATTTTATATTTATTTCATCTCATAGTCTTCAGGAACCCCGAAAATAATATTCACCTCAAGGAGACAATTTCT
Organism: Monodon monoceros; assembly: GCF_005190385.1. Lineage (NCBI taxonomy): Eukaryota > Metazoa > Chordata > Mammalia > Artiodactyla > Monodontidae > Monodon > Monodon monoceros. The sequence continues at coordinate 135,241,839 of NW_021703768.1, forward strand.
CTTTTTTTTTTTGGATATGTGCATTAATGGAGAGAAACTTCTGTATCTTTATTTTAAAAGAAAAAGAAAAGCTTGTGCAACAAAGGTTTTGTTGCTGTTCTTACAAACACTGCTTCCAGCTATATTTTGCAAAAATAAAAAAGTCAAACCTTTTTAGAACACTGGTTTTACTGGTTTGGGGGGAGGAGGGAAGGAGAAGGTCTTAGTCTTTTTCTCCCAGCACCTCCCTGTCCACCTTTTTCCAGGAGAAAAGAATTATCTAATGGATCCCATTTGAGGAGGCTAATTGGGTCTCAATAACAGTAGGCAAAGTCCTTGTATGTGTGCTAGAAAGCTATCTTGAGCCTAAGCTCAATGTTCCAGCCCAATTTGTCAAAGAGCTTGCGCAGGGGTGTCAGGCCCAAGACCAGCTAATAATCAAGTGGTACATGCATTTCCCATTTAACCTAGACCCTTGTGTGTAAGGAGGAGTGGTATCACTGAGCCTCTGGTCTGATGGTAACAGCACATCTAACCACACAGTTACTTCCAGCCTCTCAGTTACTTTGCTATCTGGTTGGTGGGCAAAGAAAGTAACTGCATACATGACTTGGGGCATATTTTCTCTCTCTCCCTGCACATGCCTCTTTTCCACTCACTGTGTCTTTCATATAACCTTCGTATTGCTACCTGGACAATTTTTGTTTTTTGAAGCATAGATAGAATCATGCCCACTTTCTACTTCTGAAAAGCAGACCATAAGCAAAGCTTTAATGGTCTCATTGCCTAGGAGGTCAAGTCTTGTATTATGAGCATGGCATTCAGTTATCCTCTTACTCAGACTCCAACCTACGTTTTCAGCTTTATTTCCTGCCACCCCACACTCTCCATCTCCATATACATTGTGCTGTAGCCATTCTGTGCTGCTTGCATCCCTAAAGCACACATGTGCTTTCACACCTCCATTCCTTCTTTCAAGCTGTGCCCTCTGCCAGGAATTTTCCTTTCTGCTTCCAGAAATTCCTTCCAAATATAACTCACAAGTTACCTTTTCCATGAACTCCTCCCCTGGTTCCTTGTCACCAGTACCATCCCTAGAGATGGGGAAATGGGGTGGATTTATTTCTCTCTCCTGGGAGCTCCATTAATATTCCTTCTTCTTTTAGGGATTCACTCCCATCCATCCCCTGAACAGATAGTGTCTCCTTAAGACTGGTGATGATGGGCCAGGTTTTGGGTTCCCCAGTGCTTATTACAGTGCCTAGGATATTATAAATGCTCCAGAAAAGTTTGCTATGTGACTGAATTAATGAGTTAAGGGTGTGGCCGATCTTTAGAATCAGACAAGAAATATTTATTGACTACCAACCGTATGCAAAGTACCATTTCACTATAAAAAGCTATCCTAAAAACAGACTATTAACTGGTTGTTTGTACTTAGTGTCTTATTATCTGTACTAATGGCGGGAGGTGGGAATCATAACACTTGGGATTTGAGTCAGTTCTCTCACTTCCCTGCTCTGTGGCTTATGAGTCAAAATCTCAATTTCCTCATCTGTAAGGTGGGATGGAAAACCATCATAGTTGCCTTACCTGCCTTCAGGATTGGTGTGCTGATCAAATGTCATGATATCAGTGAAAGCACTGTGAACTAACTTCCCTCATCTAGTAAAACCTGGAGGGCATGGGACAGAGGGGAGCTAAGTTTTGGTGAAGAAAAAGCAGTAAGCAAGGATCCAGGGGTCAGGAGGGCAGACAGATCTCGGCAGGGTAGGGATGCTAAGTAGCAGGAAAGTGGTATGAGGAGAAGGACCACTGATCAGGAGAAACAGAGAAGCCAGACTTTGTCTACAGGAGAGTGTAGAGAGACCAGGTGGAGGGAAGAAAGAGACGGACAGGTTCTAGCCTTTCCCTGGGAAGGTGAGGAGGATGCACCACCTGCCTCCACGGCCAGGTAGGATGGGATTTAATCACATAGCAAAGCTGAGAACAGCATAGGGCTTTCTCTACCTGAACCCACTTACCATTGGACATTTCTGAACAATCTCACAGGTTACGAGGTTGTTCCCATCCCTGGAGATTCAGCCTTTTTACCCCCTATTTGATGATTCACAGGGTTTGGGTCAGAGCCACACCAGTTAGTCACTTGCTCTTGCTGCTAGAAACCCACCCACCCTAACCCCCCAGGGGCAGAAAGAGTGTCCTGTCCTGGGACGGGACATGAGAGTTAGTGAAATGAAAGAAAGGTGAAGGCATGGGCAGTGGTTATGTCCCCCACCACCCTGCATCCAGTCCACCAGATGATTACAGAACTGCTCTGGCTTCAATCAGAACAACTAAGTGGGACTTGTCAGTGAATTAATATTTCTTAGGTGGCATTGTTAGTTTCATTCTGGTGCTAAAAAGGCAACTGTCAGAGGCCTAGAATATTCTCATAGACCCCTTCTGTTCTGCTCTATCAATAGTTTTTCAACCACATCCTGGCAACCGAAGGGATTTAAAGGACATCTTGAGTCCTTAAAAAATTCATCGTTTCATTTTTAAATACATATAATCAACTGTAAAATATGTAATAAACATCTCCTCAAATGTGCTATATACTAAATTTTAGCCCTTTGAGTCTATCATATAAAATTGTGCTGTTGGGTTAAACATTCATGGGTGAGTGGGTAGAGATTTGGAATGAAGCTTCTCCTATTTTTTTTTAGAAGGAATGTCCTGATATTGCAAGGTGAACTGCTTTTAAAACCGTTACTTCTTGCAACTACTTATCTGTTTGAATCAGATTTCCTTCATACTGGATAATAGTCAGAAATGTTTTGGTTGCAAGAGACAGAAATCCAAGTCAAACTGGCCTGAAAGACAAAAGGGATATTATTGTCTTTTACATAACAGAAAAGTCCAAGGGTCAGGCTGGATTAAGTTCCAGCTAGATCCAGACACTTTGATGGTGACACCACATCCTCCTTCTCTTAGCAGAGCTTTCCCCTGGGTTGGCTTCCTTGACAGGGTTGTCTGTGTGCAATAGTCCCCAGAAACTCCAGGCTGACACTCTTCCAGTTTCTGGGAAGCACTTCCATTTCCAGCATTCCCTGGCCCTGCCTCCCAGACCCACCTTTGTAGCTGGGAGTGGGACTAGCCACTCTAGAGCCACTTGACCAGAAGTGAGATGGGAAATGAGGAATAGGAACTGGGCAGCAAAACAACAGAAGTCCATCCTACTGGGCAGACTAAGCAAACTCCCCCAAGACTTCACTGTCTCCCCTTGATACCAGTCCCTGATTTCAAACTCCTGAGTTCCCCAAAAATGACCTCATCATCCTTATATATTGATTTGGTAATAAGTAAATGTTATACATGTGAATCTAAAAGTAAATGTATGCTAATGAAATAGCTCTTTTTTTAGTTTATACAGTACAGTTGGCAATTTCTACATAAAAATTTGTCCAAAAAGAGTGGGTTTGCTGCATTTAAAAGGTTGAAAACTCATCATTGTGCATATATCCACGTCCCAGGTAGATTTGGTCTCTACAAAGTCTTCTTGGCTACCCAAGCTCGTGGAGATCCCTGCCCCTTTTGTGTGTGTTCCACTTGTTTGAGTCTTGGTTTAAGAGGCCATGGAGTAAAGGGGAGTTTTGTCACCAGAAGTTCACGTCTAGGTTTCTCTCTTTACTGTCTGTAAGATGGGACAGTGATGCCTGTTCCCTAATCACAGGGAGTGATTAAGGCAGAAGATTTTGGGAAAAAGTTCTTTAGAATCATTGAAATGCTATGGGATTACAAGCCATTATCTTCCATCTTGTGTTAATTATATATGTATTTTATTATGTATTTATATAAAATTTAATTATCTGTGCATGCATCTGTCCAGTCTCCCTGCAGTAGGTTAATTGCATCAATGGCCTCATTTCTTTATCTGTCCTATATCTGCATCCTGTAACATGCAACCTTGTAGTGCCCTCCAGCTCTGACTCTGGATTTGACTGTGTGCCTTGCTTTGGCCAGTAGTTTGTTAGCAGATGTGACATAAACGGAGCCTTGAAAAACACTTACACAACTGGGCTTGCTCGCTTTTGCTCCTCTGCCTTCACCATGAGAGCATGCCTGGGCTAGCCTCCTGGAGGAAAGCCAAGTCAACCAGTCAGTTACCCCAGGTGAGGCCACCCTAGACCAACCAATAGTCAGTCAACCCCCCAGACAGATGATCCTAAACCAGAAGAACTGCCCAGCTGAGTCCAGACTAAACTGCCAACTGGCAGATTTGTGAGCTAAGTAAATGTTCTCTGTTTTAAGCCACTGAATTTACTATTGGTTTGTTCCACATCATTATTGTGGCAAAAGATAAGCATTATACTCCCTAACTAGGAAAGCAAAAATCTTGTCTTATATCCTATCCATTGTAATTCTGAAGCTCTCCAATTTCCCCAACCCTCTCAGGAGAAGGGACAGAAATAGAATTCCAACATTTTTAAAGCTTTCTAACGTTTAGGTACTCTGAGGCAGTTTTTATGAAGTACTTCGTTTAATCTCCACAATATCCTTGCCAGGTAGATAGACATTTTTCCATTCTACAGATGAAGAAACTGAAGCAAGACGGGTGAAGTAAGTTACCTAAGGTCACACGGAAAGAGTGGCAGAGGTGAATTCTCCCCTAGGTGAGCCTGCTTCCCATGACAGTTGTCAATTTCTGCTGTATTTGCCTGCCTTATGTCCCTTGCTCCCAAGGTCAGAACCACACCCCTTGGCCTTATTCTAGATACCATCTCGTTCTCCAGTGTTGTCATATTTGTTTATCTTGGGTCATAGACCTGTCTTTCTCAGATATTTTTCTTCCCTCATCACACTGGAAGATGATCTATTTATTAGCATATTGGTTTCACACTTAAAAAAATCACAAATTTTCAATTTCCTCATATTTGTTTCTAAGAAACTTTGTTCATTGTAAATAAACGATGGGAGGGGAATTGCTTTCCAAAGATCTCAAGAATCTAGCATTTTCTTAGCCCAAATTTGGCCCTCATTCTGGGTTTCTGGGCCCAATATTTGAGTTGTTCTCTCCACACCCAACAGAAGTTATTTTTAACTTGCAGTTATATCCAAAGAGCATTTTTCACAGAATGCTTTGGAAGGTCTTGCATTTTCTCTTCAGCTCAAGAACTGTTGCTCAGCCACACCCCCTCGGTCTGGGAATTTATTTTGGTCTATGCAAGAGTCACATGTTTTCTTTTGATTAAGTCATCAGAGTATTTTGCTTCCAGGCCCTTGATCGTATTTCCTTAAGAAAGGTTGGCCTCTCTGACCTGCAAGGGGCAGGGGTGTGGGCGCTGTTTGCTGTCAGTTCTGAAATGACATTGCCACAGACTAAGGCCATGCCTCCACTCCCCACAAACCCCACCCATGGCATCACCTGGGTACCTCTAATCCAAATCCTTCCCTTCTTCCAAGGCCAACCCATTTGCTTCTCCTCCATGAAAAGTTCCCTGATTCAGGGATCATGACAATATCCCTCTTTTCTGAATGATTAGAGTCTGAAACACTTGATTATGAAATTATTTATCACATACTCACTGAGTGTATACATGTGCCAGGCTCTACCTGCAGAGAGCTTACAGTCTACTAAGGATAGTGAAGCCACAAACAAATAAGATATAGTCAGGTAGTAATAATAATAATTTAAAAAATAGGATAATGGAATAGAACGATAGGAGGATCAGAGGGCTGCTTCATATAAGGTGATGGGGGAAATGATCTCTAGGAAGGTGACATTTGTGTTGAAAAGATCCAACCCGAATTGAGAGAGTAGCATTGATGTATATAAACCACCGTGTGTAAAGTAGATAGCTAGTGGGAAGCTACTGTATAGCACAGGGAGATCAGCTTGGTGCTTTGTGATGACCTAGAGAGGTGGGATAGGGAGGGTAGGAGGGAGGGCCAACAGGGAGGGGATATAGATATACATATAGCTGGTTCACTTTGTTGTACAGCAGAAACTAACACAACATTGTAAAGCAATTATAAATCTAATAAAGATGTAAAAAAAAAAGATCTGAGGATCTAATGTAAAACATGGTGATTATGGTTAATGTGTTTTATATAATTGAAATTTGATAAGAGGGAAAATCCTAAATATTCTCTAAAAAGGAAAGGAGGGAGGGAGGTGGAAGAAAAGGGAAATATGTGAGGTGATGAATGTTAATTAACTACTTGGGGGGAATCCTTTCACATTGCGTACACATATCAAATCACCATGATGCACCTTTAAATATCTCACAATTTTATGTCATTATACCTCAAAAAAGCTGAATTTTTTTTATTGGAGTATAATTGCTTTACAATGTTGTGCTGTGTTAGTTTCTGCTGTACAGTGAAGTGAATCAGCTATATGTACACCTATATCCCCTCCCTCTTGGACCTCCCTCCCACCCACGACATCCCACCCACAGGTCGTCACAGAGCACCGAGCTGAGCTTCCTGTGCTTTATAGCATGTTCCTGCTAGCTATCTGTTTTACACATGGTAGTGTATATATGTCAATCCTAGTCTCCCAATTCGTCCCACCCTCCCTTCCCCCGCTGTGTCCACATATCCATTCTCTATGTCTGCTTCTCTATTTCTGCCCTGCACATAGATTCATCTGTACCATTTTTCTAGATTCCACATATATGCGTAAATATGCTATATTTGTTTTCCTCTTTCTGGCTTACTTCACTCTGTATGACAGACTCTAGGTCCATCCACATCTCTGCAAATCAGCCAATTTTGTTCCTTTTAATGGCTGAGTAATATTCCATTGTATATATGTACCACAATGTTGGTACATACAATGTTGGATATTCAGGTTGCTTCCATGTCCTGGCTATTGTAAATAGTGCTGCGGTGAACACTGGGGTACATGTGTCTTTTTGAATTATGGTTTTCTCAGGGTATATGCCCAGTAGTGGGATTGCTGGGTCATATGGTAGTTCTATTTTTAGTTTTTTAAGGAACCTCCATACTGTTCTCCACAGTGGCTATATCACTTTACATTCCCACCAACAGTGCAGAAGGGTTCCCTTTTCTCCACACCCTCTCCAGCAGTTATTGTTTGTAGATTTTTTGATAATGGCCATTCTGACTGGTGTGAGGTGTTACTGGTAGTTGTGATTTGCATTTTTCTAATGATTAGTGATGTTGAGCATCATTTCATGAGCCTCTTGGCCATCTGTATGTCTTCTTTGGTGAAATGTCTATTTAGGTCTTCTGCCCATTTTTGGATTGGGTTGTTTGTGTTTTTGATATTGAGCTCCAAGAGCTGTTTGTATATTTTGGAGATTAATCTTTTGTCTTGCTTCATTTGCAAATATTTTCTCCCATTCTGAGTGTTGTCTTTTCATCTTGTTTATGGTTTCCTTTGCTTTGCAAAAGCTTTTACATTTAATTAAGTTCCATTTGTTTATTTTTGTTTTTATTTTCATTACTGTAGGAGGTGGGTCAAAAAAGATCTTGCTGTGGCTTATGTCAAAGAGGTTTTCCCATGTTTTCCTCTAACAATTTTATAGTATGTGGTCTTACATTTAGGTCTTTAATCCATTTTGAGTATATTTGTGTGTATGGTGTTAGGGAGTGTTCTAATTTCATTCTTTTGCACGTAGCTGTCCACTTTTCCCAGCACCACTTAATGAAGAGGCTGTGTTTTTTCTCCATTGTATGTTCTTGCCTCCTTTGTCATAAATTAGGGAACCATATGTGCATGGGTTTATCTCTGGGCTTTCTATCCTGTACCATTGATCTATATTTCTGTTTTTGTGCCAGTACTATACTGTCTGGATTACTGTAGCTTTGTAGTATAGTTTGAAGTGGGGGAGCCTGATTCCTCCAGCTCTGTTTTTTGTTCTTAAGATTGCTTTGGCTATTCAGGGTCTTTTGTGTTTCCATACAAATTTTTTGCTCTAATTCTGTGTAGAATGCCATTGGTAACTTGATAGGGATTGCACTGAATCTGTAGATTGCTTTGGGTAGTATAGTCATTTTCACAATATTGATTCTTCCAATCCAGGAACATGGTATGTCTCTCCATCTGTTTGTGTTGTCTTTGATCTCTTTCATCAGTATCTTACAGTTTTCTGAGTCGAAGTCTTTTGCCTCCTTAGGTAGGTTTATTCCTATGTATTTTATTCTTTTTTAAATTAATTTTTATTGGAGTATATTTGCTTTACAATGTTGTGTTAATTTCTGCTGTACAGCAAAGTGAGTCAGCTATACATATACATATATCCCCTGTTTGGATTTCCTTCCCATTTAGGTAGGTATTTATTCTTTCTGTTGTGATGGTAAATGGGCTTGTTTACTTAATTTCTCTTTCTGATTTTTCATTGTTAGTGTATAGGAATGCAAGAGATTTCTGTGCATTAATTTTGCATCCTGCAACCTTACCAAATTCATTGATTAGTTCTAGTAGTTTTCTGATGGCATCTTTAGGATTCTTTATGTATAGTATCATGTCATCTGTAATCAGTGACAGTTTTACTTCTTCTTTTCCAATTTGTATTCCTTTTATTTCTTTTTCTTCTCTGATTGCTGTGGCTAAAACTTCCAAAACTATGTTGAATAATAGTGGTGAGAGTGGAAATCCTTGTTTTGCTCCTGATCTTAGTGGAAATGCTTTCAGTTTTCACCACTGAGAATGATGTTTGCTGTGGGTTTGTCGTATATGGCCTTTGTTATGATGAGGTAGGTTCCCTCTATGCCCATTTTCTGAAGAGTTTTTATCATAAATGGGTGTTGAATTTTGTCGAAAGCTTTTTCTGCATCTATTGAGATGAGCATATGATTTTTATTCCTTAATTTGTTAATATGATGTATCACATTGATTGATTTGTGTATAGAATCCTTGCATTCCTGGGATAAATCCCACTTGATCGTGGTGTATGATCCTTTTAATGTGTTGTTGGATTCTTTTTGCTAGTATTTTGTTGAGGATTTTTACATCTATGTTCATCAGTGATATTGGTCTGTAATTTTCTTTTTTTGTGTGATATCTTTGTCTGGTTTTGGTATCAGGGTGATCGTGGCCTTGTAGAACGAATTTGGGAGTGTTCCTCCCTCTGCAATTTTTTGGAAGAGTTTGAGAAGGATAGGTGTTAACTCTTCTCTAAATATTTGATAGAATTTGCCTGTGAAGCCATCTGGTCCTGGACATTTGTTTATTACATCCATGAAAAATGGAAGATTAATTATGTTTAGCTTGATAACATTTAGGAACATAGAACATGAGTGATCCAAAAAATCCCCAAATTTAAAAAAAGGAAAAAAAAGAAAAGATCCAACCCTCTCCTCCGCAGAAAGAGCAGCCTGGGTGAAGGATATCACAAATGCAAAGGCCCTGAGGCAGAAACTAGTTTTGTGAGCAGTGTGGCTGGAACAGAGAGGATGAGAATTCAGTCGTGCAGAATAGGACTGGAGAGGAAGGGCTGGCCTACCAAGTATGTCAGAGTAAGGAGTTTGGATTTTGCTCTAAATGCAATTGAAGTATTGGAGGGATTTAAGTATAGAAGTTGTATCTGATTGATGTTTATTAAAGATCCTTTTGACTGCTGTGTTGAGACTAGATTAACTGGAAAGATAGAATGTGATAGCTTTTCCACTAAAAATAATAGAGATTTGGACAAAGATGGGAGAAAAATTGTAATAATTTTTTAAACCAGCTTTTCCCTGAATGTAATAATCTCTTTCCTCTGTATGTTGTCTGCTTGCTTTTAAACTTGGACTGAATCTTATGTTTTGTTCTGTTATTTACAAACCCAAACCAGAATAGGACCTGTGGTAGGTACTTAGATATTTGACCAATTAACGCTGCTTGGTTTTAAAGCTAGGTATTTAAATTGGGCACCTGGTCAATCCCCTTAAGCTATACACTAAAGTTGGAATGCACCTGTGAAATCCTTGGGTTTGAGCTTGAATTTCAACCTGCCAACTAGTAAAACGTTCCATGCCAACCTTCTTCTAGACTAATGCACACCAGAAATTCCCATGACATTGATACCATGGTGAAATAGTTGCCTGTTTACTTCCAAAGGATGGCTAGCTGGGAAAATAAACCTCTGTTTTATATAAGCCATTGTCGTCTGGTCTCTGTACCTTGTAGCCACCCACAATCCTAATTGGTCACTTAAACATTGTTCAGATATGTCTCTACGTGCTTCCAGTCTGAAACAGTCAGTGATATATGGTGGGTAGTTTCCAGGGCTCTGCCAGACACCATTTCAAGGCTTTCACACATTTTTGAGGCAGCAGGTGGCACCTGAGAAGCCTCTGGGCATTTCCAGTGCCTCCTCTTCAACTATTTCCTCACTTGCTGTCAGATTTCACATCTCATCTTCAGAGCTTATTATTCAAGGTGGCTAAACTCCTCCAGGTGAAGTGAGTATATCTTCATCTTTCTCTGTGAAGTATCACCCTTTCTGTAAGCTTTAAACAGTGTTGCTAATGGATGATGAGATGGTCTACCATACACTTTGGTTCGTATAGATTTATGTTTATTTGAACAAGTCTTCTCTCTGCCCTTGGTAATTGGCTGAGCCAAAGAGATATAAACCAAATGAGATATAAACCAAATCTTATAATTTCCTCTTAAGCCAGAGGGTTCTTTGGAGGTAAGGGACTGTTTGATTATTTGGTATAAGATTTTTAGAACAGATTTTAGAGCCAGAAAGGGTCTTACAGTTCACCCAGTCAGTTGGGAGAAGGAAAGTGTATAGCAGAAAGTTTAATTTGATTTCCTATGATCATGAATTTATGGAATTTTAGCACCAAGGTGAGTCAATCTTATACATATAAAGTATCTGTTATGTATTAGGCACTATAGTAGGTTTTAGACACATTAATCTTATTTCATCCTCCCAGTAATCATAGGAAACAGATGCTAATATCACCATATTACACATGGGGAAACTGAAGGCCAGAATGCTGCAGTAACTTGACCAGAGTTACAAAATCTTTAGATGATATGGTAGTTGTATTATTATTTGTAAATATTCACTTCCCTTTCCCCATATTGGAAAATATTTCCCTATCCCATACATGTTGGGCTTGGCCATTTTTTTTTAACATCTTTATTGGAGTATAATTGCTTTACAATGGTGTGTTAGTTACTTTTGTATAACAAAGTGAATCAGCTATACATATACATATATCCCCATGTCTCCTCCCTCTTGCGTCTCCCTCCCACCCTCCCTATCCCATCCCCCTATTTGGACACAAAGCACCGAGCTGATCTCCCTGTGCTATGCGGCTGCTTTCCACTAGCTATCTGTTTTACATTTGGTAGTGTATATATGTCCATGCCACTCTCTCACTTCGTCCTAGCTTACCCTTCCCCCACCCCCGTGTCCTCAAGTCCATTCTCTATGTCTGCATCTTTATTCCTGTCCTACCCCTCAGTTCTTCAAAACCATTTTTTTTTCTAGATTCCATATATATGTGTTAGCATACAGTATTTTTCTCTTTCTGACTTACTTCACTCTGTATGACAGACTCTAGGTCCATCCACCTCACTACAAATAACTTAATTTCATTTCTTTTTATGGCTGAGTAATATTCCATTGTATGTATGTGCCACATCTTCTTTATCCATTCATCTGTTGCTGGACACTTAGGTTGCTTCCATGTCCTGGCTATTGTAAATAGTGCTGCAATGAACATTGTGGTACGTACATGTCTCTTTTTGAATTACGGTTTTCTCAAGGTATATGCCCAGTGGTGGGATTGCTGGGTCATATGGTAGTTCTATTTTTAGTTTTTTAAGGAAGCTCCATACTGTTTTCCATAGTGGCTGTATCAATTTACATTCCCACCAGCAGTGCAAGAGGGTTCCCTTTTCTCCACACCCTCTCCAGCATTTATTGATTATAGATTTTTTGATGATGGCCATTCTGACCCGTGTGAGGTGATACCTCATTGTAGTTTTGATTTGCATTTCTCTCATGATTAGTGATGTTGAGCATCCTTTCATGTGTTTGTTGGCACTCTGTACATCTTCTTTGGAGAAATGTCTGTTTAGGTCTTCTGCCCATTTTTGGATTGGGTTGTTTTTTTTTTGTTTGTTTTGTTTTGTTTTGTTTTTTTACAGTACGCGGGCCTCTCACTGCTGCAGCCTCTCCCGCTGCGGAGCACAGGCCCCAGACGCACAGGCTCAGCGCCCATGGCTCACTGGCCCAGCCGCCCCGTGGCACGCGGGATCCTCCCGGACCGGGGCACGAACCCGCGCCCCCCGCATCGGCAGGCGGACTCCCAACGACGGTGCCACCAGGGAAGCCCTGTTTTTTTGATATTGAGCTGCATGAGCTGCTTGTATATTTTGGAGATTAATCCTTTGTCAGTTGCTTTGTTTGCAAATATTTTCTCCCATTCTGAGGGTTGTCTTTTCGTCTTGTTTATGGTTTCCTTTGCTGTGCAAAAGCTTTTAAGTTTCATTAGGCCCCATTTGTTTATTTTTGTTTTTATTTCCATTTCTCTAGGAGGTGGGGGGCTTGGCCATTTGACTTGCTTTGGCCAATGGAACATGAACAAACACGACATAAGTCATCCAAGAAAAAACATTTAAATGCAATTGTTTGGTTCAATTTGGTTTCTTGCTCCTTTGTCCCCTGCCATGAGGAGTCATGCCACAGTAGCTGCTTTTCTGCTAACATGAATCCTGGAGTATGAAATGGATTTGAACCCTAACCATTGCCTGGAGAAGAGCTGTAACAACTGACCTGCAGCCATTTCCACGCAACATGAGAAAGAAGGAAATGTTTTTGTAAGCCACTGAGACTTGGGGGCTGCATGTCATACACCATGCCCTAGTAAAAGCTACTAAATACATATAGAGCCAGGATCCCTACCCAGGCCTATATACCTCCAAATTTGATGCCCTTTTATCCATCACACATTCCTGTCTATCCACTCCAGTCTGCATTAGCCTCACTGACAGATACTGAATTTTCAGACCCATGCCTTTAAGCCTTCCCCTTTCCAGCACTCAAGACATTTTCTTTTACTGTTTTCCTTAGATTCAAAATCCTGCTCTCACAGAAGCCCTTCTACCAGCTTCCATCAAATGATGAACCTTCCTAGATCACAAACAAAAAGAGAGACTGTCATACATGAACTCCAACTTCTCTCCTATATTTCCAGATTTATTTATACCATTGTTCATCCTTCCTCCTTGCCTCTCAGCTCGTGGAAAAGCTGTTCCATCTCCTGTCCAAGGCTGACCTCTCCACTGTTCTCTTAATCCTCTTTCAGAATCCCACTCCAGCAATTATCTTCTCTTTTTTGTTTCTTTCATTCATTTTTCTCTCTACATTTTTTCCCCTGTCCACCTACAAATGTGGAAGTTTCCCTCTTTTTCTAAAACAAAACAGAAAACATCTTACCTGATTTTCTCTTCTTCTCAGACTACTTTTCTATTTCTCACCTTCCTTGGACACAAAAGTCTTCCACAGAATTGACTCCCTCACTAATCTTGCTTGCTTACCACCTCACTTCCTCACCACCTCACTTCCTCACCACCTCACCTCCTCACCGTATTTGTTTCCTTGTCACGAGCTCACCAACTTTCAGATTCTGTTCACACTGCTGTGGTGAAACTGCCCATGCAGAGCACATCAACAGCTTCCTGATTGTCAAAGCCAGTGATTTCCTGTCATCCTTTGGTCAACTTGTAGGGTTCACAGATAAAATACAAAATTCCCAGTTATATGCATTATTTGGGCACACACACACACACACACACACACAGGTATATAAAATTATATATATAATTTATCTGAAATGAACATTTAACTGGGCGTCCTGTATTTTTATTATTAAATCTGAGAACTTTAGCCACTTTCCCCTCTTCTAATCTGATCTCGGTGCAGTTACTTCTTTGGAATCTTCTGTAGTCTCAGGACACCATTATATTTCTCTTCCTACCTCTGTAACTACTCTTTTTCTATCTCCTTGAGAGTTCTTCTGTTTTAATCTGGACTATAAATGTTGGTGTTCCCAGGGTTACATTTCAGCACTCTTCTCGTTCTGTGTGAACTTATCCACTCTGTGGTTTCATCTCATTTATGCTGACTTCCAGATATCCACTGCCAATTTCATTGTGCCTCATAAGCCCTAAATTGGCACACCTAACAAGTAACTGGATATCTCCACTGGGGTGTCACATTAAAATCTTAACCTCACATGCCTTAAACCACACTAGCTCCTTGCTGAAGATGATCCTCCTCCTTTGTTTTCTATCTCAATTAAAAGCATCATCAAGCCCAGAATTGATTCCCACTTTTTTTTTTTTTTTTGGTATGCGGGCCTCTCACTGCTGTGGCCTCTCCCGTTGCGGAGCACAGGCTCCAGACGCGCAGGCTCAGCGGCCATGGCTCACGGGACCAGCCGCTCCGCGGCACATGGGATCTTCCCGGACCGGGGCACGAACCCGTGTCCCCTGCATCGGCAAGCAGACTCTCAACCACTGCGCCACCAGGGAAGCCCATCAATGACTTTCTTTATTCTTTTCCCTTGTCCCTATACCGTGATCACTGTCCTGGCTCAGATTCTCATAATTGCTTATCTGGACAGGTGCAGTGGCTTCTCCCTGCCCATTTTCCTGGTCTTGCAACTCCTCCTGTCCATACTGTGCACTGCATCCAAGACCATCTACTAATTCCCACTCTCTCCTCTCTCCTAGTTAATAATATAAGTGTCTCCTATTATTCATAGGATAAATCTAAACTCCTTAACATGATATTCAAGGATCTTCAAAATAGGATCTCACTCTACTCTTTCAGCTTTACCTCTTGACACATCTCTTCATGAACCCTACATCGTAGCCACAGTTGATGACTCATTATTCCTTAATCACAAACTGTATTTTGTTTGTCATACTCATGTATTTCCTTTTCAAATATTACAAAACAATGTTACCATCCTCTCTACACCAACAGTCTGACCCCTCCTTCCCTACATACATACTGTGTTTCACTGGAAAAGTTTTACACACCCTGAAAAGACGAGTTGAAAACAGCTCCCCTGATCCCTTCCAAAAGGAGTTTCCCTGGGATAACGTAGCACATGGTAATTTCTACTTCAGATCTGTCAATGAACGAGTGAGTTTCCTAAGACAGGCTCACATGAATGAATGCATCTTATCGGACTCTTAAACATAAAAGAGAATTTGGTCCTACTAGAGACTACCAGATACTTTATCTTAGTACTTAGGATTATATGGTAATAAAGAGTATATAGTTTAATGTCAACTGTGGGGGTGGTTTGGCTCTGTCCTCTGTCACCTCCAGTTGCTGAGTTGCATTGACTTCTCTGGCTAACTGAGCAAGTGTCCCTTTCATCCCATCTAGCTCCCCTTAAAGCTCTTAATTTGGGCAAAGAGGGCAACAACCCAGGACAGAAAACAGGATTTGCATGATGACAAACAGGTTTCTTTCTTGGGCCAACACCTTCATCCATTAGTAATGCCCTCCTAAAGTGCTAAAACGGCATTCAGATTCTAAAACCACATCCAGATTTAAAGAGTGGCATGATTAATTAGTTTTGGCTACAATGGACCTGGAAAAATGAGTAGCACTTATCAAATACCCTTGATAATTTTGCCATCTTCTCAAGGGTTTTTGAATAACTACCATCCCATTCTATAGTCACCAAATAAGCTTTCATGGTTATACTTTTAATATGAAAATGAGCTTCTTTGCCTAAGATTCTAGTGGTATTTACATGGTATTTTTGTTTATTAGAGGTTATAGCTTTAATTAGAATATTAAATTTAAAGGAAATCAACTTTTTGAGCATACGGTATTAGGCAAAGGAGCATGAGGTATAGTCTCTGCCTTCAAGGAAATCTGTCTAGATGGGAAGACATGAACCCATTAAAAGTTTTTTTAATTATATGAGCTAAAATAACACAAATAATAATGTAAACTATATCACAGTCACTGCATGGTTAATTGCCAACTGAGTGCTTTGAATTAGAATGATGGAGAGAGCATGAAGACATTAGTTATGGCCTTGATCATTCCTGTCATTAGGAGAAAATGTTGGGTGAGCTTGGGTCCATTCTAGAAAACCTAAGATGTGAAATGCACAGCACATATATGTGAGATGCAAACACACCACCTGTCAGCATTAGTAAGATAATAAGGAGATTTTAGTTACATTACATTACTATTTGCTGGTAGTAATGACTGATCAACACTTTTTTTTCCTCTAAAGAGTTCCTGATTGGTTAGTCATCCTGGTGGACATTAGAAATGTTTTGACCACCCAACATCACTATATTTACCTTAATTTTCATATGGTGATACATATGGGCCTCCCCATCTCTTACTCCAAGGATAAAACTTCCGTCCCAGCACCAAGGTCTAAGTCAACTCCATTCCTTAGCCGCAGCGATTACTTTGGGATAGGTGTGTGACCCACACCAAACTAGTCAGGCTCACTTGAAGTTCATTGACGAACTTCACTTGTAAGACCGAAAAGAAAGGCATGCACATTTCCCCACCAGGCTTGCACTTGAGAGGTTGCACTTGCTCCAGCTCCCTTTCTTTCGCGCAAAGCCTGAAAATGATGGCACCACACAGAAACAGAGTCCTGAATCCAGCTATGCCTAAAGCAAGTTCCACCTGTGGTCTTTTCAATTGCATACACCAATCAAGTCCCTTTTCTTGATTACTCTATTGTGAGTTGAGTTTCTGTCATTTATAACCAAGAGTCCTTAGTGTTAAAGTCCTTAGCCTCACTTCAGTATAACATCTTGACTATAACATCTAACACGCTTCACAAAGAACATCTCACACTATCAATTTTTACTTGTTCTTCCTAAACCTGGCCATCCAGTAACATACTCAATTCTTACCACACTTTTCTGAAGTAAAATAGGGTAAGAATTATTGATCACAGTAGGTAAAAGCATTAACTTTAATCCAAAGAAGCTGAGTTACTGTCGCTCTCAGTGGGAGTCCCCAAATTAAAACAAAATCCCTGGACTAGAGCCCAGGTCTTCTGATTCTTAGCTCAGGTTCTTTTGTTAAATCTTCCTCGACGTTTCCCCCACACTTCATTTCTGCACCTGCCAGTTTTGTAGCTTTGTTCTCAGAATTGTGATTCCTAGTTTAAATTTGGTAGAATAGAAGCACCTTCTTGGCTGACAAACATTTTGGAGGTTGTGGTAGGGCCAAGCAGATTTTGTTGATTAGCGATTCTTCACCCAGAAAATTGCCCCTATTATAGGACAATTACAAACCTATCTGATGGGGCTTAATCTGTAATGGTGATTGATGATGATGATAATGATGGTGGTGGTGGATGAGGAGGAGGAGGATACGGTATTGGAATGCGAAATAACTCCAAATGGGTAGCAGGCTCTAAGGAACCAGGATCCAGAGATTGACCACATTTGCAACTAGCAGTGACCAGCAATGACAACGCTTTGCCCTTAGCAGCTTTCAGCCTTGGCAGTCACACTTTGTGCTAAATTAAGATGTTCTCAGGCTGAGCGATGGAGTGTAGCATCACTGGAAATCAGACCCCCAGGTGCTGGAAGCCACTGGAGCCTGGCACATAGGCTGAACCACTTGGCAGTACAATGTCCCCCTCGGGAAGCAAACTGGAAGTGAAATAAATGGACTTGACAGTGTTTGCTATTGCCAAGCATAAAACTGTTTTCCATAAGCAATCACTTGCAAGACAGTAAGAGAATTCTGTCCTCTAGAGAAGGGGTCCCCAGTGAGAAGGTTAGAACCTCCTTATAGATCTCAGGGTCTTCCCAAGTAGACGCCAGAATGTAGCATCCTTGACCTTCACCTTATTAACATCAAGAGGCGATTCACCTCTAAGCCAGTAGTAACCACCACACACCCCATACCCACCTATCCTCCAAGCTTTGATGGGTCTCCCACAGGGAGGTCAGTTCAACTCCCTCTTCTGGCCCTGTTGAGAATCTTAATTCAAGACCTCTCCATATCATTCAAGTACCCTCCACACCTCTATCCATCCCAAATCTTCAATGGAGTAATATTTACTCTTCTAGAAAGCCTGACATCCTATAACCTATAAAGGCAACCTCATTATTTGTAAGTCATTTGACCACAGTCAACTTCAAATTGGCTATGAATACTCATTCATTTTTTCATTCCTTTAGCACAAATTTATTCATCATCTACTGGGTGCAGAGCTCCAACAGGTCAGAAATTGAGAGTTCAAACTGTGTCAGGTTCACCAGCATAGCACGGTACCTAATCCATGACTTGGCACACAGCAACATTCAACAAACACTTGCCAAATAAGTTAATAAAAGGGTTACAAGAAATTTAGCATAAAACCCTGTGCGTCAAGGAGCTTGCAGAAAGTGCCCTGCTGTGTAAAACTGAAGAAAAGGATCACTAAGATCCCTCCCCACTCTAAAATTCTAGAATTCAGGGTTTTAAAGTCTTGGTTAGAAGATAGATGAAGATAGATAGAAGAACCTATATATCAAAAGGTTAAATGACAGAATGGGAGATGTCACAAAGCGTTCAATAATAAGGCTCATTTAAGAGATAAGAATTGAAAGTACTGAAAGTGACTAGAGGAGGGAGAGATACCCGTGGCCTGGGGAAGGAAGTAAAAGAAGGATTTGAGGAAGAGATGGGACTTGAATGAGACCTTGAAGCAAAAAAAGCTTCTAAAAGTGATGTAACCGTTCTATTTACTTATCACATATCTTTACATTCATCACTATTTATTGAGCACCTAATATACGCCAGGCACTCTCTTTTGGTGCTAGGGGCACTGCAGTGAACAAAATGGACAAACTCCATGCCTTCATAGAACCCCCCTTCTTATGGGGAGGGCAGATAATGTACAAAATAAATATTTAGTGGGCTGGATGGTGCTAAGTGCTATGGAGAAAAATAAAGCAGGGAGCAGGGATGGATGTTTGGAAAAGAATAGAGTGATGATCTTAAATAAAGTGATCAGGAAGGCCTAGCTGAAAACACAGTATTTGAGTGAAGATCTGAAGGAAATGAAGGGGTGAGACTTGCAGATGAAGAGCACTGCCAACAGAGAGAACAGCAAGTGCAAAGGCCCTGGGGTAGAATGTGCCTAGTATGTATGAAGAGCAGCAAAGAGGCCACTTGGCTGGAGCTGAAAGAGGGAGGGAAAGATTAATCAGAGAGAAGGTCCAAGAGGTAACATAGGCCAGATTAAGAGGGCCTCGTAGGCTATTGTGGAGACGTTTGAACCTCAGGTTGATTGACCTTTGAACCTCAGGTAACTCACGAGCTACTTGTCATCCATTCTCCTTTGCAAAGGAGGGGACTGAGGCTCAAAGAGCTGATGTGACTTACCAAGGATTATACGGAAAACAGTTAGCAGAGCCAGGATTCAAACCCAGGCCTACCTGGCCCCTTCTGCTTCACCTGACCCTACCCTTCCCTCTCTCACTACTGTCCATTCATGCATCTGCATGTGCATGCTCACACACACCACATTCACACACACACACATACACACACCTGCACACACACAGTCACACACACCACCCACTCCATTTTCAGTCCTCCAACGTGCCAAGCTCTTCCCCACTCACACCTGCCTTCATAGCTGCTGTTCCCTCTGACCAGAATGCCCTTCTCCCTGCTCTCCATCTGACCAGTGCATCTTTTGCACCTTGGTTCAAATATAACGACCTCAGAGAGGCCTTCCCTGACCCTCTGATGTAAACTGCCCCTGCCCCTTACCTTCTCTATGAAAGCCCATGGTCCTACCTCCCTTTGTAATTGCATATTTATTTGTGGGTTAGTTTAAATTCTTCCCTCCTCCCAGGCTGTGTCTCTACTCATTGCCTAGCCCAGCGCCTGGCTCATAGGAGGTGCTCAACAAACACGTACTGAATCGATGAAAAGACCCAAAGGGTAAAGAAGATAAGGTAGGAAGATCCCAGAGAGGTTTCCAGATATCTCTAGGGAAGAGAAACCAGTGACTGCAGAGAGAGAGATTTGGGGCTGTCTGTGGACCTGGATCCTTCCTCCTTGATTTTGGAATGATACCCTATAAAGCCCATCTCTGGCTGTTCCACAATCTAATATTTCGGTTGGCCTATTTTCCGTAAGAGCTCACAGGAAAACCTGAACGAATTTTTGGCCAGCCCATACATTCATCACGTGACTCACACCTACATCCTCCCACCCCCAGCAGCCTCTAGAATGAACGTTATTTGGAGTAATTGCCCAAGTACTTAGAAAATGCTAAGGTTTATTTTTAAATGTGATTAGGACCTGTCTCTTGCTTTCTGGAAAATCACATGAGCTTCTCAGAGATACAATATACAATCATTAAGCACTCCTAAAACCAACTTATTTTCATCTTGTCTTTACAACAAGCTTGCTAAGTTGGTTTAGTGCAAATCATAACCATCCCCATGTGACTGATAGAAAAACTGAGACTTAGGGGTGATTAAATGCACCATCTGAGTCCAAATACCTGTTTGGTTGCAGAGCCAAGGGCTGGTGCATTTAAACCATGCAGCAGCTGTGTCCACCTTATCACCCTGCCTCCCACTATAAATTACACATCCCTCTCCCATGCAAATAATTCATATAGTCCCCCCAACAGAAGACAGTTCTAGAAAAAATAGCCACTGCCTTCTTGATTTGGTGTTTTACGTGGTGGCAGGCAACCAGTCGTTCTAACTAGGCCACAGGAAGCCTATTTCTCTTTAAGAACCCATTAGCAAGCTGGCAAAATCTCATCGCATTACCATGTAAATAAATAAGGATAAATTTCCCCACCTTAGCTTCCCAGGGCTGGACCAAAGCTCTCCCCCTCTGCACATTTTTGATAACCTACTCATTCTGGAGTACCTCACAATTAAAGACAGCGTGCACTGGAAGTCAGTAATTCATCATGGAGGGGGAAAAAAGGATGAGATAATTAACATTCTCTGGCTGGCTTTGGTGGGGAAATAGCTTGGTAAGCACAAGGACATTTTCTGGGGCTGTTTCCATCACGAGGGTAGAATAAATAAGCCGGATCCTTTCGCTCTCTGAACCTGAAAGATCATGTCAGGCTGGTTGGCCCCGGGGCTTGGTTGAACTGGGTGCAGCCTTTCCACCTATGGTAAAGGAAGCTGACCAGCAAATGCAGCCGCAGGCTGGCAGGGGGTGGGTGGGTTACAGGAAGTCGGCAGAGGGTGTTTCCAAGCTGCTTCTCCTTAAGCTTCTAGCCCACACCCCAAGCTTCTACTTTTCAATTAACTGCTCTCTGATCTCCAATGTTTTTCTTCCCCGATCTCCTTTATCAAGTCTAGTAACCTCACTGAGCCTTCCTTAGTTTGCCCTTACCTAAAAGGGGAAGATAATGCATAGCAAGGAGAGTTAATGAGGATTGAAACATCATCATTATCTTTATCATGATCATCATCACTAGCCTTTATGAATCATCTACAATGTGTCAGGTTTTATGATGTGCTAAATGTACTTCATTTGCACCATTACATTTCATGCCTGCTGGGATAAATGGCCACTCTTTAAACCCCAAACGAAATAAGCTAGAAATAGATTTTTTTCAAAATTCTGTGTCACACAGTGGGAAATAAACTAATGAAACACATAACCCCAAGGGGGATGGTGCAGGCAGTTGGAGAGGGCTTGGGTATGTTTATGCATGACAGGGCCATAAATGGGTGCTGGGATATACCTAACCTTTATGGTTGACGTCAGGAGGGAAGTGGTTTCTCTGTCTCTTAAGCAAGATCAAGAGTGGGTACAGCATGACTGTGCCCTCTGGGTGCCCATCCCATGGGACCTCTGTTGGCAGCAGCTTGTCAGTCTGAGTGGACCACGGGTCTGCCCCAGTATGGCAATTCCTATATTTTATGGTGTTATGATTCTTAAGATAAAAATTTTTCTCAGCTATTACTTTGGTTTCTATGCTGATCCACTGACCACTAGCCCAGTCTCTTTGTTCCATCTAAATTCTACTTTCTTGATCTGAGTAGTGAAATTTTGGTGGCAATTCACTATAGCAAGTCAGAAAGGAATTGTCCTAAAATGTTGGAATGCTTTAACTAGCACATGGAAAGTTGTCCCCCATACGATCCTTACTTATACACCTTAACACCTCCACAGCTGTCTTTGCCTCCTTCCCTGATGGAAGGATCATCCTCCTTCAATCTAAGGCTAATCCCTCTGGCACTTTGGATCCCACCCCCAACACGTACCTCCTCAGAGACCTGACTGCATCATAAACTCTCCCTCTGTCCTTCATCTTCAGCCATCCCCCAGCCCCCTAGCTGGCTCCTTCCCAGAAGCAACTAAGCTTATAGCTCTCTCTCATCTTAAAAAATAAAGTCCTCCCTTGATCCCCCATCCTTTTCCAGCTATTATCTTATCTCTTTCCCCATCAAAGCCAATGATCTAAGGAACTTGTCTCTCCTTATGTCTTTAATTCCTCACCCCCCACTATTTCTCCCTGCAGTCAGACAGGTTTCACTCCTCTTCTGCCTCTTAAACTGCTCACACCATGACTGTATTCTTGATGATCAGATCCAGCAATCTTGCTCAGTGATGATGGACAGGAAGGGTTTCCTTCTTGAAACTCTGCTCTCGATTTCCCATCACTAGATTTTCTCATATTTCTCCAGGTCCTCCTTTTCACTTTCCTTCAAAGATTTCCCCTGAATTGAGCCCTTTCCAGGCTGTCCTAACCTCTCACTTGAGGCTGTCTTACTGGAAGATCTGATGCTATGGTTCAGTCCATTTGCCAGTGACTCGCATCATGTTCAGTTCTGCATCCCAGATGTTTTCTCAACTCCTGTACATCCCCATCTGGATATCCCACAGGCCTTTTGCATTGGTTTCCTATTGCTGCTGTAACAAATTTCCACAAACATAATAGTTTAAAACACACAAGTTTATAATATTACATTTCTAGAGGTCAGAAGCCCAAAATCAGTCTCAGTGGGCTGAAATCAAGGTGTCTGCAGGGCTTTGTCCCTTCTGGAGGATTCAGGGGAGAATCCATTTCCTTACCTTTTTATCTTCTATAGCTGCCTGCATTTCTTGGCTTGTGACTCTGAAACTTCAATTTCTGCTTCTGTGGTCATAGCTCCCCTGACTCTGACCCTCCTGCGTTGCTCTTATAAGGACCCTTGTGATTGCATTGGATTCACCCAGACAATCCAGGATAATCCATCTCAAAATCCTTAACTTAGTCACATCTGCAAAATCTCATTTGCCATGTAAAGTAACATAGTCACAGGTTCTGGGAATTAGGATGTGGACATCTTAGGGCATACATTATTCTGCCTACAACACCAGTCAAACTCAGCATGTGCAAACCTCTTTCGAACTGAGATGCCTCTATCTTGGCAATGAACCATCATCCGCCCCACTGGGCCAGCCAGAAACATGGCATCATCCTTGACTCCTCCTTTTCTCTCATCCCCCCATCCAGTTAATGAGCCTGTCCTATTGATTCTTACTATCTCTCAACTAAATTCACTTCTTTCCACCTCTACTACTGATACCTTGGTTTGAGCCATCATTACTTCTAATCTGGATTACTACCACAAGCTCTTCACTGCTACTCTTGTCTCCAATTGTTGTCCAGAGTTTTCTTTTGAAAACACAAACATTAATTCTCCTAGAACTCATAAAGTTCCACTACCAGTGCACAGTCCAAGCTCCTTAACGTAAGCTCCCTCGTGATCTGGCCTCTGCCTACCTCATCTCCTGATACCCTCCTCTTGCTCTCTTAGCCTTTAACCACATGGAACCACTAGCAATTCCCTAATAAGGCATTTGGACATTTGAACATGCTGGCACATCTCCCCTGCATACCCTTTCCCACCACCCCGAAAGCTTTTCACCTGAAAATTCGTTCTTTAAAACTAGCTCAGTTACCACCTCCTCCAGAAAGTCTTCCTGATGTGATAGATGGCAAAACTGGCCTGAAATCCTCACTCCTCTCTGTATTCTCACCCTTTACAAGGTGGCTGAATAGCTCCTCCAGTTAAGAGGTAGAATCTACTTCCCCACATTTTGATTCTTAGTATGACAACGTGACTTGCTTTGGCCAATGGCAATGGGGTTTTAACAGTTGTCCCACAAAGAGAAACTTACAAAAGCATTTGCACTTTTTTGTTCTCTGCTTTCACCATGAGTGCCTGCCCAGACTAGCCTGTTGGAGGATGAGGTACCTGGAACAGAACAGAGTTAGAGCAGAGCAGACCCCAGCCAAGGCCATCACTGACCAATCAACAGCCAGTCCATGCCCAAATGTGTGAGAGAGCCCAGCCAAGATCAGCTGGACCCACTAATTGACCTAGAGCTGACCACAGAGGTTTGAGTGAACCCATCCTAGACCAGAAGAACCAGCCAGCTAACCCAAAGACTCATGAACTAAATGAATGCTTGTTGAAGCCACTGAGTTTTGGGGTGATTTGTTATGCAGAATTATTTTGGTAATAAATAACTAATACACCTGACCTCCAGACTAGGTTAGGTGCCTTTTCTCTGTGTTCCCATGTCAAGCTTGGTGTACCTCTGTCATAGCTCAGCAGGTGTCCTACTATATTGCAGCTGTCTGATTACTGTCTTTCCTACTAGCACACAGTGTTCATGAGATCAGGGTCTGTGTCTAATTCATCCTCAACTTTGTATCTCAGTGCCTAGCATAGTAGCTGACACACAGAAGACCCTCAATAAATATCTGATAAATAAATTGTAACAGAGCAACCATGGTATTTTTTTTTCCATCTCATAATGGTTGAGTTGGCAGTTGCAATTTACAAATGCTTTTGTTTAACATTCAAAATAAATAAGCCCTTCTCCCACCCCCTCACCCCCAAAGAGAAAGAGATCAAGTGTTCAATCTAGATGCAAGGGATACTTTGTATAACGAGAGGGAAAGGCATGCACAAAGACAGAGGTTGGGAGTGAGCCTGCCAGATAAATGTGTTTAACAAGAGCAGAGCTTCATGAGAATCAGCAGTTAGCACAGCTGGGCTTTACTCCCAACTCAGCTGCTTATTAGTGGTTTTATCCTGCAGGAATTAAATCAACCTTTCCGATCCTCAGTTTTCTCATCTTTAAAATGGGGAAAGTAGTACCAACCTTGTGGAGTTGTTGTACAGATGGACATCCCATGATATCAGCCTGGCAAAGAAACAAAGAGGATGGGAAACGAGGATGTCAGCAACAATTATGACAATCATTTAACACATGGGCTCCCCTGATGCTGACAACCCTGGGGATTTTAAGGATGAATTTTCAGGTAATATGGTGATGGGGTGGTGACAAAAGGAATACAGGGTAGATCCAATCATGTGAAGTCTTCGATGCGAGCCCAGGGAGATGATAGATCCCCAGTGTCCTCAACGTCCCATGACGTGATCCTGCTTCAACTCTGGGTTCTAGCCATCTTTCAGTATAAACTTATGAGGAAGCCCCCCCCCATAGGCCTCAGTTTCCCTATTGGTAAAATGAGGGTGCTCAACAGGATGAGCCCTACTAACTCTTCTACTAAAATAACCCATAGCTGGTCCTGTGGACTGGCTCACTCGATGCCCTCTTCAACCTCACTCTAGTGTGCAAAAACTGGAAAGCTAAAATCTATGCTTTACAGACTCCCTTTTAGCTAGGTTTCAGATGTGGTTTAAGTTCTGCCCATTAGATGTATATGCACAAGACTTTGATCTGGAACTGAATGTAGGAGAGAGGACAGACTAAGAGACATAATTTTGCAAGTGAACGGTAGCAGAGGTAGCATGCTTCTAGGGTCAGTGGCCATAGTGGCATTTTCTCATTTTGCAGCTCTGTTGGAGGCCCACTTCTGTCCTGTGATTTGCAGAGTTGTCCTCTATTCAGCCCATCCAATAATTATATGAACTATTTAATAATAATCCCCTAACAACAAAAATAGTAATAAACACTATTGATCTATTTATTAATAAACCTCCTCCTATTACAACTTACTAGAGTGGGTTCTTTTGCCTACAACTAGGACCTCTAACCAGTATCAAGGAGGAGGAAGGGAAGAAGCAGAAAGAGGAGGGGAGGAGGAAAATAAGCACAAGAGGAGCAGCAATCAAGAAGGCAGCGTATGTATTAAAGAAATCTCTTTATAGATTTCTTAAAAGTATGGTGAACCTCTGGAAAGATGTCCATGGCAAATACTACATTTTTAAAAAATGTGTATAAATATCCAATTTTTGCAAAGAAAAATATATACACATGCATCTGTGTATATGGATAGCAAACATTTTAAAGAACACAAACCAAATGTTAGCAGCTGTGGTTTTTAGATAATAGAATCACAAGAGATTTTAAAAATTACTTTTAATTGTTCTATAATGAGCATGGATAATAATAGATAAGTCTCATTTCCCCTGGATCCCACTCTTATTCTCTAATCTTGGCTAGTAACAAATTTATCAGATACATTAGTCCTAGGATACTAGACTGAATATATACAATATCTCTGAAAATACTTTTACAGAAAAGAAAACCAAAGCTGATCCAACTTAACTCCTTTCAGTGTGTTACCTCTCCCAGGTAACAAATGCCAGTAAAGCGACTAGAAGTACTGGTTTCAGAGTCGGAGTTTAGTTTCTAAATGTTTGGTCATTTAACAGTTGTGTAGCTGCAGAAGTTTCTTCTGCGAGCCTCTTTTCTTTCATCTGAAAATTGCGTGTAATAATAGTACCTACCTCCAGGGTTGGTATGAGGATCAAATGAGATACTACACGTGAAAAGTTTAGAACATGGCCTGGCAAATCATGCTCAATAAATATTAGCTACTATTTTTATTATATTAGCATCCTGCTGTAATAGGATTCTAGTACACATATTTCTTTAATTCTGAGAATAATAAGGGCAAGTGTTTTTCTCCTGGGGCACATTAAACCATGCTGATTCTGAGTTCTGCAAGAGTGGAGATGCTGCTCAAATCATCTTTGAATTCTGAGCATCCAGTATAGTGGATGCTAATTTGAATTGATGAGTAGGTAGATGGATAGATGGATGGAAATATGGACGGAGACAGATTGGTGGGAGGTAAAATATTGAGTGCATTACTGGTGGGTGGATGTGGGGAGGGAGGACCTTAGGTAACTTAGTATGTCAGATGCCTGATTGGGAAGGCAGGTGGTTGAGTGGTGGAGCAGAAGGGTGGATAAATGATGGAATGGGTAGATGGGTGGATGAGCGAGTGGATGGATGGATGGATGGGAGGAAGAGTCTTCGGTGACTTCGTGTGCGGGGAAGGCCCAGATAGATGGGAAGCCTCCCCTGGTAGTTGGGCAGGTAACTGGATGGATGATTGACAGATGGACAGACGCACAGAAGGCTGCTTTTCTCCCCCTCCATCACCGTTGCCCATCCGTCCTCAGTTCTGAGGCCTCGAAGCACGCAGACCGACCCTGCCAGGGCGCTCCCGAGGGGTGAGCTTCCTTGACGAGCATCCCGGCTGCCCCGGAGCTCTGAGGACCCGCAGGCCGTGGTGCTGTGACCCGCGGGGCAGTGCAGAGAGGCGTGGGCCGGCATCGCCTCCCCCATCCTCTCCAGTGCCCCGCCCACCCGCTCGCCCCACACCCGGCGGCCGAGCGCCTGGCCCTTGCATGCTCGTCTGCATTGACGTCTGCGGCGGCGCGGCGCGGGCTCTCTGGGGTCCGCCGTGAGTTATGATGCACATCCAGCGCTGCTGCTAAAAAAAGGGCAGTGACTCACAGCGGAAACTTCCACGAGCGCTGGCGGCGCAGGGGCGGGGATGCAGGCCTGTGGCGGCGCCCGGGGCGCCGGGCTGTGGCCAGGTGTGGCTCGAAAGCACGGTGGCTAGGACCATGGCACGGGGTCGGGAGGGAGCCCGGGAGTCCCCAGAGCCGGCAGCAACTCCCCTGCCTCAGCCTGGCCGCCCAGCCTGGGTTCTACCGCTGCGAGCTCAGAGGCAGCCTTTGTGGCATAAAGAACCCCATGTGGCAGGTGGCAAATGGTAGGTGGCTCACACTCCGTTCTCCTAAGCACTCTCTTGATCTTAATTCACTTAACCCTCAAAACAGCCCTTAAGGGAGGTGACCTGTTTATCTCTCCTTTGCAGATCGGATACTAAGGCCAGAGAGAAAGGAACTTGCTAGATATGACACAGCTGGTACAACCAAGTCTCTCAGTATATTCAGTAAAATTGTAATTTGACAGATACTGTGGAACCCCTGCTGCATGCCCAGGCCTGTGCTGGTGGCACTGAGATGGATGAGCTTGGACCCCGCTGCGGGGAGCTCACGGATGCTCTTTCTGTGCCATTTCCACAAGTGTTTACCTGGGGGAACTCAATTCCATCCCTTTCTACTCCACAAACATTTCTGAGCCCTACTCTGTGCAGAGCTCAGTGGCAGAGGGGACAGAATGACGGTTACAAAGGTGACTATGGCAGCCTTAATTCATTCATCTGTTCATCTACCAAGTAGTTATTCAGCACCTACTATGCTCCAGGTGGGCAAGGTAACCCTGACTGCTCCTGCCCTCATGGAGCTTACACCCCCTGGGGAAGATGGGTGAACAAGGTGGAAGAAGTGCCACATCAAGGGCTAGAGGGACACAACACAGAGAGGGAGCAACCAGCCTAACCCAGGCAATCAAGGGAGCTTTCCTGGTGAAGCAAACTTGATGCCAAGTCTTGGAGGATAATTGGAAGTTAGGCATATGGACAGGAGGTGGGAAGAGAGTTTCAGTAAGAGAGAACAGCGTGTGCCTAAGCCCAGAAATGTGAGAGATCATGCTGGGTTTGAAGAACTGGAAAGCATTCAGTATACCTGCAAAGATGAGAGCAAAGAAGCAAGAGTGTTGAGAAACAGGAAGTAAGAGCCAGGTGGGGAAGGGAAACTTGCTAAGGACTTGGGACTCAGCCAGAAGGCAAAAGAGCTAACAACTCGGCACACAGTCAGCTTCTTTTATGAGGAGCCGATTGATATCATTTCTATTTGTGCCAAAGAGGGCAGAAGAAAAATGCCATGCTGATGGGAAAGGGATACCATAGAAGGCTACATGGTGGAGGAGGCATTTAGGCTGTGCCTGGTTGATAGACTTTCTGTTGAAAGGGGAAGGGGAGAGAGCAAGAGGAATCATCTTGGAAGCAGGATGGATGACATAGAACCTCATCCAGCTCTTTACAGACCTTCTGGAAAGGCCAGAGAGAGATTCACAGAACCAGGGCTAATGCAGCATGATACTTCTAGGCCTGAATGTGTGTGGGGTCTATGGTGTGGATGAAGTAGCCCACAATGACACCATGAAAGCAGAAGACACAGCCCTGTTCCTTAAGAGGCTACCATTCGTTGGTGCCAGCAACTAACTAGAAAACAGAATTGCTTAAGTCTTCAACAGTATGTATGGAGCACCTACTATGTGGCAGTTTCTGTGTTAGGCATTAGAAATCCAGTGGAGAACAAAAAAGGACGTGGGCTACCCTCATGGAGACTAATTCTGGAAGAGAAAATATTAATGTAAAAAAAGACCCAAATAGGGGCTTCCCTGGTGGTGCAGTGGTTGAGAATCTGCCTGCCAATGCAGGGGACACGGGTTCGAGCCCTGGTCCGGGAGGATCCCACATGCCACAGAGCAGCTAGGCCCATGAGCCACAACTACTGAGCCTGCGCGTCTGGAGCCTGTGCTCCGCAACAAAAGAGGCCGCGATAGTGAGAGGCCTGCGCACCACAATGAGGAGTGGCCCCCACTTGCCACAACTAGAGAAAGCCCTCGCACAGAAATGAAGACCCAACACAGCCCAAAATAAATAAATAAATTAATTAATTAAAAAAAAAGAGACCCAAATAAATGAATAAGACCCATGAATAGTTATGTGGTGCCATGAAAAGGCGGGAGAGGATTATTCCATTCTGGAGAGCCCAGGCAAGAGTATTAATGGAGTTACAACTGAGCCAGGGTCTGAAAGATAAATAGGTAACAAGACAGAGAAGGGAGGGAAGGGTGACTGGGATGGAGAATGAGGGGGAGCTTGGGACAAAATGAGGCTGTGGAGCAGCAGGGTCTTATGAACCACCATAACGACTGGGGAGTGTGTCCTAGCAACAGTAGAGGTCGTGAAGTGCGTATAACATGGGCGAAATTGTGGGCGACACACCCCAAGTGCTCTGGGTGTGCAGAGAACCAGAGAGGAAACAGAGACACATCACTTACTGACTTCATTCTTTATTCCTCTGACCTCGTTTAACTTTGACAATAACTCTGCCAGTTTCTAATCTCCAGTGTCTTGATGAGAAACCTGAGGTTCAAATAAGTTAAGTGATTTGCCCTCCTCCACAGTTTGCTAAGTAGAAGACCCAAACAACAGTCTCTGTAACCCCTGATCTTTCTAATGGGAATGAGATTAGTCTCCCAGAAGACGGGGCCAGAAGTTAGTATAAAGTAGGACTTGGATAGCCAGAAGGGACGTGAAAAGGCTTTCCCCGTAAGGGCAAGTCATCAGCAGTATAGAGATGAAACAAAGAATGGCCTGAAAGAGAAGCAATGCAGGAACTGCCTGCATAGAACATAATGCAGAAAAAAAGACTGGAAGGAAAAGTACAAAGAGTTTGCTCTCAGAAGCTTATCTCTAAGGGTTATGGGTAATTTTTATTGCTTAATTTTTGCTTGACTGTGTTTTCTTAGTTTTCCATGATGAAAATTTGTTTCTTGCATAAATAGGGGAAGTACCAGCAGTTATATTTTCAGGGGATCATATAAGCTTTTTCAGTTCTCATAGGCAGCATCTACATCGTATTTATTATTTTTTATTGTCCTATGGAGCCCAGCACAATGCCGGGCACATAGTAGGTGCTCAATAAAATAAGGTAGTAGGTGCTCAATAAAATAAGTTAAACGATAAAATAATTTGAGATAGGATTAAGGATGATAGAAGGCCAAGTCTGGCACTTTATTCGGAAACAAATTTCTGGTCCTCATGTCAAAAATCAATCAGCCTTGACACAAACTGTTGAAACTCTTAATTCACCTGTAGTCACCATCATAGCGCAGAATGACCATAATAACCTCAGTGTATGCTAGTCACAGCCAACAAATGCCTCAGCAAGTTTTAATTGAGCTTTTTCAGTGTGCTCAGCCCCACATAGGGTCTATTAGGGAATAGATAACAAGATCAGTATAAACCGGGGCACGTTGCCAGAGCAAATATTGTGGTGTTGAATGATTTGGCTGCATCCAAGCAGGCGAGACCTGAGAACACTCGCTCACAAGGCTGTCTCTCCTAACCAAATGGCACCA
Organism: Monodon monoceros; assembly: GCF_005190385.1. Classification (NCBI taxonomy): domain Eukaryota; kingdom Metazoa; phylum Chordata; class Mammalia; order Artiodactyla; family Monodontidae; genus Monodon; species Monodon monoceros. The sequence goes on from NW_021703768.1 coordinate 135,273,092, forward strand.
CATACTATGATGTTATAATATTAGGTTCTTAATCATGGAAACACTGGCATCTGTTTCGGCGGAAGCTCCCTCCCAGATGGTGCGTCCCACTGTTTTTGTCGTCAGGAACAGCGTGAGGTTTCTTAAATGGCTTTAAGCTTCCAAGTCATCTTCCACACAATGGCAGCCTGTTAATTAAGTGGTCCCTTTGTGATTGCATTTGATAAATATGAGATGAGAAGGGTTTATTGAGATGTTAGAAAAAAGGAAGGCAAAGCAACAGGGAGGAGCTCATGTAGGCAGAAAGGCCTTTGTGTGGGCGTCTTCCAGTGGGCTTCAAGGGAATCAGGGACGGCTTAGGATACACAGAAGGGAGAAGGCTGGGATTCACAGACAAAGCTGCCGCCTCTACCCATTAGATGTCCAGCCAGATGCAAATGGTGTGTGAGTATTTCATGGCAACCATGCTTAGCCCAGCTCTTTGCATTGAGGCAGGCAGGGAGGTGGAAATTTTCCAGATCTTTCTCAGAGTTGAGTGACTCCAGCCGCTCGCCGATGTGCAGTTGTCATTCACGCTGCCAGGCGCTGTTTTGACTCCAGTTGTCAAGATTCAAGAAGTGCAGCTCCAAAAATGGTATCTGCTCTGGAAGCAGTGTTCTGTGTTCTTGGAGCAGCAGATGACTGGTGACAACATACAATTAAATATAAATGCTCGGCCCAAGAACTCAACTTGGAGGGTTGGTGAAGTTTCAGGTCTGACTTGTTAAACTTAGCTTTTTCCAAAGACTGGGCAATGTTCTCCAAAAACAGCACTCCAGGGAATCAGGCCTAAAGATAAGTGGGGGCTTCAGTTGGATATAGAGCTCTGTCAGCCAGCCTCCTGCCTTCAGGCAGAAATACATCAGCTGCAGGCCAGAGAAAAGATTCTGTGATACCTTATGACTTCCTTGTCTTGCCTGCTGGTTCAGTCTTAGTTCAGCTGTTCATGCAAGGAATATCTATGAGGTATCTTCTAGGAGGAAGACATATATCTGGGATGTAGTGACTGGATTGCTGTGCTCCTGCCCTTAGGAGCTTTACAGTCAGGCAAGCTCATGATTCTGTGAGCACTTGAGGGCAGAGGCTTTGGCCTTTATACTCCCAACACCTAGCCCAGTTCTTGCTGCGTAGTAGGTGCTTAATAAATGCTTGCTGAATGACTGCATGAACGAGTCCTACTTCCCACCCCCTCCTGTAGTTAGTATTGTCCTGTATCTTTCTTAACTTTCTCCTCCTGCGCTCATTAGTACTTACTTTTCTGGCTTTGGTGGCTATAGAGAACAGCTGTTTCTTAACTGCTGCACTCTAATACTTGGAAATTGTTAGTAATTCACCTTTCGGCCATCACTCTTCCAGTTCCTTCTGGTCTTACCCTGGTGTCAGCATCTGCTCTTGGTCACCTGTACGAAGAAAAATAATTTGTTTTGGCATCTAGTGATCCTTTACAGCTTGCAAAGGTTTTCACTTGTTAATGTAAAGTACGGTTTCAAGGACTGTGGGAGAACCCCTAATAAACCCCAGTATCACCCAGGCTGCACGCACCCAAATACTGCCCCAACCCCAACTCCCTCGACCTTAAAGTCCAGCATCAGCAAATTTAAAGCTTTCATTCCACGTTAAAATAAGATTTAGAAAAATAATAATAATAAGATTTAGAGACTACCTCCCCTAAAACAGGCATCACATTGATAATCACATTTTTTAACATGGTAGTGTAAATTATACCAGATCCTATGCTGAAGGTGGATTATAACACAGAGGAAAGAAAGCTGGAAAAGCACAGGAAAGTCCAGATAATTGGCTCCATCCAGACCTGCCCAGCCACAAATCTCTGAACCATAGTAGAGCGGTTCATCAGTTACTAACATCTTTTTATTATTGCTATTATTACAACAACTACTACTGCTATTACCATTAGTGTGCTTCTACTATCTAAACATGAGCCTGGCAAATTTCAGCTTCCTTTGTGACATGTGAGCTCAAGTGTCAATTACGTTTTCACAGCTATTCATAAGGAGGCTGATCCTTTTGTTTTTACTAAGTGTCAACAGATGTTCTGTTAAAATATTCACAAACTCTCAAAGGGAAAGGTTTTGATGGCTAGTTAACTTAAACAGAACTGGAACTAAGAGGAAAGGATTTCTTTGGGGGTAATAAGCACAAGATAGAGTCGTGGTCTAATAGAGACAGTGTCTTTGTCTCTTAACCAGTTTCTTCTCCTTCCCATGGAGGGGAGACCCTCAGTTCAGTGGCTGATTTTGGAGGACATTGTAAAAAGTGGTTAAGTTCGTTGTTACATGTTCCAGTGATGAGCCAGTAGCATCCTTGACTCTGAGCACTTCCCTCCCTGTACAGGGAGGTTACCCTACTTGTTCTTCACCATGGCAGCCACCACTGTACCCCAGGGTGGCTGTCTCCATTTCACACGGCTCCCCTGTAGAAGAAAGCTGATAAGAGGCTTTCTCACTGGTCAGGTGCTCCTTTCTCCTATCCATTACTCAGTCTATTTCCCTGGCTTCTGATCTCCTACCTTCCGAATTCCATATATTTCTTGACTCCTCGTCCGTGGTCTGCTTGGATTTCTCTCCTCCAGATGTTCCTTCAATACATGCTGCCCTTTTGCCTGATTCCCCCAGCTTCCTACCTAGTCTCTGTAAGCCATCATGACCCTACCTCCCCCCACAGAAGAAATACAGAGGATATAGAGCCATACCTTTCCCAACGCCCCCTGGAAATGACAGAACTTAGCAGTCTGGCTGAAAATTGCTGGACAAGAAATGGGTCACAACTTGCTGCAAGCAGGGCCTTGCTCATTCTTGTTATCCAGTCCATGGCCTAAGCTCTTCCTCACACGATCCCAGCTACACTCTGATGCTTCTTTTTTATCCTGACCGGCCTTCCTGGTAAGATGGAAGACACTGAAAATGGCAAATCCATAGAAGTGGAGTTTCAATTTCTCCCCTCAGCTTTGCTCACAGGACACAATTTCCTCTGGAAGCATGAAAGAGAATGTTATTTTTTTTTTAATAGACGTTTTTTAGAGCAGTTTTTGGTTCACAGCGAAGTTGAACAGAAACACAGGGTTCCCGAATACCCCCATCCCCCACATGCCCATCCTCCCCCACTATCAACGTCCTGCGCCAGAGTGAACAGTTGCTACAGTTGATGAACCTGCATGAATACATCCTTATCATCAAAGTCTGTAGTTTACGTTAGGGCTCATTCTTGGTGTTGTATATTCTGTGGGTTTTGACAAATGTATACTGACATGTACCCACCATTACAGTATCATGCAGAAGAGTTTCACTGCCCTAAATATTCTCTGTGCTCCACCTGTTCATCTCTCCATCCCCTGTGACCCCTGGCAACTACTTATCCTTTTACTGTCTCCATAGTTTTGCCTTTTCCACAATGTCATATAATGGGAATCATAGAGTATGTAGCCTTTTCTGATTGGCGTCTTTCACTTAGTAACATGCATTTAAGTTTCTCCATGTCTTTTCATGGCTGGATAGCTCATTTCTTTTTGGCACTGAGTAATATTCCATTGTCTGGGTGTATCACAGTTTATTGATCCGTTCACCTGGTGAAGGACATCTTGATTGTTTCCACATTTTGGCAAGTATGAATAAAGTTGCTATAAACATTCATGGGGAATGTTGTTTTTAATTATATTTCTAATCAATGATGACTTCCAGATGAGCAAGGATGAGTTCCAACAAACATATGTGGCTCAGTAAGTAGGATACGTAGTCAACCCAAAGCCTCCCAAACACCTGTCCCCAAATTGTCTGTAGATAAATCTCTCAAGGAGTTTATAGAAGGCATAGATTTTTGAGCCCCACTCCCAAAGACTGATTCAGTAGGACTAGGAAATCACCAGGTAGAAGGAACATAGGCTTAACCTCCAAAAGGAAAGAGGCAATGGAAAGTTAGTATCTCATTTGTACCAGAGAGAACTATGTACAGTGAGGAGTTTGGCGACTAATAACCACAACTCATCTGATGGAGACATTGTGTTCTTCTCTGAGCCTCTTGGGGAAATGACATGGTGGCTAAAAGAATTGTTGATATGTACTATCCTCTCCCATTAAAAGGAGCTAAAAAAGCCCTGGGCACCAAGATGTGAACTATTTCCTTCAGGGTAGAGTGGAGCCACTAAAAATAGCCTTGGAAAATAAGGAGTTGTAGAGGTTCAACAAGGAAAACAAATCAGAAATAAATTTGGCACCAAGAAAGAAAGGAGGAGAAGGAGACAAACTCTCACACGAAATAAGGAGAAAGAGGTTATTAGCTTGGGTACCTAAAAACAGGTACATTTTCCCCACACACAGAGCTGCTGGCTGGCATTCCTACAGCGTAAATCAGTCCCTCCAGAGCAGAGGAAGATGAGTCAGAGGATCAGCCAGGATAAGCTAGGTTATGCCAGGGTAACAAACAACCCCTCAAATCTCAGAGGCTTCAAAGCACAATGGTTTGTTTCTCATTCCTGTTGTCTGTCCAGTGTGGGTTTAGTAGGGGCTCTGCTCCTTGTAAACAGCCAGGGACCCAGGCTGATAAAGGCTTCATCTCCCCAAGTGCTTCCAGGATCACTACAGGGGTCAGGGGTTGCTGCACTGTTGGGCACTGACAACTGAATGCACCAGCCTGGAAATGATGCATAGCACCTTCACTCGCGTTTCATTGGCCAGTGCAAGTCACATGGCCCTGCTTGTGTTGAAGTGGGATAAGGAAGTGAAGATATACCATGTGTCCAGGAGGCAGAGAATGAGAAAAGGTGTAAACAACTTTGCCAACTACTGTAGTCAGATAAAGGAGCTGAGGGAGGGCGGATGGGGACAGTGGAGGGAAGTCTCCTTGGAGCCACCAATTTGCAATTTGATTTTCATCTCTGTCTTTACTAATCAAGAGGAGCAGCCTTATCCAATGTCCCTGAGTGTGTCCTGAGCCTCACTTCCTGCCTGCAAGAAAAAGGACAGTGTAGTAGTGAACAGCCTGGGCCCTGGAGTCAGGCCAACCCGCATTCATGTCTGGAACCTACCAGTTGTGTGACCTTGGGCAAGTTATTAATCTCTCTGGACCTCACTTTCCTTAGCTGTATAAGGTGGATGACCATAGCACCTACCTTATGGGGTTATTGTGAGGATTAAATGAGATCATACAAAAAAAGAGTTTTAGGCCAGAGCTGCTTAAACTAGGCTGTGCCAGCAAACTACTCAGGGAGCTTGTTAGCATGTATTTGTGATTCAAAGGTCTTGGATGAGGCCTGAGATCTTGCATTTCCAACAAGCTCCCAATGATGCCTATATTGCTGGTTCATGGACCATCCCTTAGTAGCAAGGATTTTGGATCAGTGTCCAGACATGGTAGATTATTCTTAAAACTGGATTGAGAGATTGCAAAGGTTCTACTGCCCCGGCCCTCGATGAATGGAAATTACAGCTGCTCGTTGGTGGAAATGTCTGTGTCTAATGCTTCCACAGACAAATGTTCTATGTGGAGGTTGATGAGCAGGTGCTAGAATTGGGAGGCCTGGGTTGGTATCCAAGTTCTGCTCCTCAGCAGCTCTGTGGTTTGGGCGAGTTATGGAAACTCTCTGAACATCTGTATCTAATCTATAAAATGAGCATAATAATACAGATCCACCATTTGTCATCTGTGATTCCACAATCCAAAGAGCTCTGAAACTAAGTTTCTTCACTGTTTGGCACACTGTGACCTGGCAGGAAAAGCTGACATATATTGACATGAGGCTGTTTACAGCTTTTATTTTATGCCTCTTATGACTATTTCTGTGTTTCATCACAGAAATATGAATGGGTTTGATAATTAAACACTGCTGCAGACGCTGCTGGGCTTAGAATAACATATGGCAGGTGTACCATTTAGCTTTCCAACAACTAAAAAACTGATTTCGGAAACACACCTGGCCTCAAAATTTTAGAGCAGACACTACGGACCTGAAGGGAAGGAAAAAGCGCTTGTAAGACACTGAGCACCATACCTAACACAAAGTAAGTGCTCAACAGACAGGAGTTATTATTGAAGTTATTGTTCATCCCGGTGCTTCCCTCGGACAGAGGGGTAGGGAATTCAGGAGGCAGGGTCTGTGGGTCCCCTGAAGATACATAGGACAGGATCAAGTTTGTCCCTGTGTTTTTAGCCCTTTGATTTGTCTTCTGTTTTCTCCTGAAAAATAAAAAAATGCATGGGAATGAATGTATACCATGAGGGTGCAGACAGCAAGGTGGAACAAAAGCAAGACTCAGGCAGGTGGAAAGCGTTCTCCCCGTGCCCAAAGAAGCAGCTGGCAGGAATGCAGCTTCATAGGCCCCCAAGGACAGTTGCTTTCCTTGAGGCCTCTTTGAATATACTGTTGAAGAGTGTCACTTGAGCAAAAGACTCCAGTCCTTACCCTGCCATTCACCTGCTGGGGGCACTTGGGATGCCTTCATCTTCACAGATCTCAGCTTTCTTATGTGACAACCAGACAATAATGCAATCCCAGCTCCAACTGCCGTATTGCAGGGGCCACATTAAAAGCGGTCCCAGTGTTCATTGCAGCACTATTTACAATAGCCAGGACATGGAAGCAACCTAAATGCCCATCAACAGAGGAATGGATAAAGAAGATGTGGTACATATATACAATGGAATATTACTTAGCCATGAAAAGGAATGAAATTGGGTCATTTGTAGAGACGTAGATGGACCTAGAGACTGTCATACAGAGTGAAGTAAGTCAGAAAGAGAAAAATATTGTATACTAACGTGTATATGTGGAATGTAAAAACATGGTATAGAGCAGGGGTCCCCAACCCCCGGGCCGCACAACAGGAGGTGGGTGGTGGACAAGCAAGCAAAGCTTCACCTGGCACTCCCCATGGCTCGCGTTACTGCCTGAACCATCCCCCCTATCACTCGCATTACCATCTGCACCATCTCCCCCCCACCCCTCCATCCATGGAAAAATTGTCTTCCATGAAACTGGTCCCTGGTGCCAAAAAGTGTGGGGACTGCTGGTGTAGATGATCTTGTTTGCAAAGCAGAAATAGAGACACAGATGTAGAGAACAAACGTATGGATGCCAAGGGGGAAGGGAGGGGTGGGTGGGATGAATTGGGAGATGGGGATTGATATATATATACACTTTTGATACTATGTATAAAATAGATAACTAATGAGAACCTACTGTATATCACAGGAAACTCTACTTAATGCTCTGCAGTGACCTAAATGGGAAAGAAATCCAAAAAAGGGGGGTACTGGTATACGTATAGCTGATTCACTTTGCTGTACAGTAGAAACTAACACAACATTGTAAAGCAACCATACTCCAATGGAAAAACAAAAAGCGGTCACAGATGTGAATGCATTTTGAAAGGGAAAATCCGTGTTCGCAGGTTGAGTATAATTATTCATTTGACTACAAGCAGGAGATGGTGAGAGGACTGACATCACACAGGGAACTCTGGTTAGCACATTCTTTAATCGCACTTCGGCTGTCGACTCTATTGCATTGTTATTTGCACTTGGCTCCCTCACCTTCGTCACAGCCATTTGTGCTTGTCAATTGAGGCCAGCGTGATTGAGTTTTCACAAGATTAACTGCCCCACCATTGCTTATAGACAACCGAAATCAAGGCTTATAGACAACCAAAATCAAGGCTTTGGGATACTGTTGTTTGGACTAACACATGACAATTATTTGAAAGAACACAAGTATAAACAGGACACAGGTTTGAGATTTGTCCTTCCCACTTCTGTCTTTAGCTGTCTGCAGACTTTTTGGCTAATGACTTCCTCACCATCCTCACATTCCATGTTAAGAGCACTGGCTTTGGGGTCAGACAGACCAGAGTGAGACCCAGTCCACTGCCTTGCTGTGTGTGGTCTGGCAACTCGCTGAACTCTCTGAGCCTCAGTGTCCCCGTGTTCAGTATTCCTAGCTCTAGGAATAATTAGAGCTAGCTGGCATGTGTTTTTGTAAGGTTTAGGTATATAGATAGGATGTTAAATTTAAATTCCTCCTGTTGTCTCTAAAATTCAGTTATATCTCCCACACAGAATACAATAAACGGTAAGTACTCCCATATGCTAAACAGGGGTGCTAGTTCCCTGGGGCAGATTTAATTTAAAAAATAGGAGAGCAGAACCATTTCAGCAAAATAACCCCATGAACCAGCGATGGTAAAGAAGACTGGAGGTTCAAAGGGTGTTGGAAGAGTCTAGAAAGGGATTTTTTTGGCTGTCCCCTCCCCAGCTCAGGAGTGTCCCTTCAAAGCCCGAATGTGTTGGAGGTGGGAGTGCAGCCAAGAGAAACATTCACAGAGATTGGGGATGCCTAGAAGAAGCGGAGGCAGGCACTTATACCTGGCCGTATCTTCACAAAGGTGCAGGATCACAGGATCCACTGCTGTTTTGGGGCTAGGGCCAAGAACAGTGGGAGGACTCCTGGGATAGCATGGCATGCTTTTGGTGACATTTGTGACCACAGAGGCTGGTCTACAAAAGACAGGAGGTTGGGTGGTGATACACACCACACTGGGGCCAGGAGATAGGACTTGGTAGACAACAGCCTACCCATTGCTAAGGCAAGAATGCATGAGTTTCCCATGGGCCAAGGAGATGCTGCAGAAGCCAGCAGAGCCTGAGCCCTCATGATGGGCCCCCAGCAATAAGATGCTCTAGCACAGACAACCAGGACAGGAGCTAAGAATGTCACAAGAGGTCAGCCTGAATGTACAACCAGAGCCTCTGAGAATCTCCAAGTGTGCCCATGAGGCCACCAAGCAGGCACCTGCCAAAGAGGGTACTGATGACTGATTCCAGCAGCCCTGTAAGAGGGTCCCTTTTCCCTTAATCCCCTCCTCTACCCTGACTCTGAAAAAGCCAGCCAGTCACAGGGACAGGAAAGAAAGTTAAGTGATAAAAGAGATTACAGTCCCTCACAATCCCCACTGCAGGTCCCTGTAATTAGAGTTGGAGAGGTTGAGGCGGGGGAGGCGGAGCCTGAATGAGAAGGGATACTGAAGTTCTGATCTCACCTCAAGGGGACCATTTAATACCTGAATTGAGTGTGAACAAACAGAACTTGTTTTCATAACTTAAACTGATGAGAAAGCAGCAGATGGAACTGTCCAAGATGTCATCAAGGAGCTGGGTGGGAGTCTGCGGAGCATTGGGGGTGCAGCATTTGGAAGGCAAAAGACATCCACTGCTTGGTTGTACCTCCCTTGAGTTCAGCCCACTCAATAAATTGGGTACGTATGTCAAGTGCTTAACTGAGGCACTGCAGCCTGGCTCAGCTGTTAGATGACAGTGATTACTACTATTATCTTTACCTTAACATTCATTGCAAACTGATTTAGACCTTTTAGTCAATGTACAGAAACCCAGTACGCCTAGTAAGTGAGAGGAAGGAGAGATTTCTTATTCTGCTTTTAAAAATTTAGGAAGCTCTTGTCTTCACCGGCAAATTCAGAACTACCTGCAGAATCAGGTTGCCGTGCAGTCTGTCAATATATTGTAATTGAGAGCTGCAAAGGCCCTTCTCACACCTCAGAACATCATGGCGATGTTGTATCTGTCCCCAGCTTCAGCCACAGAGTTGGAGCGAGAGGTTACTGATGTGACTGGTTATCTTCCCAACTCCTGGTTAAGGTGTAATGAAAGTCGAACACTGTGGGCTTCCCATCAGAACAGAGTCCCCAGCATGAGCCTTCCTCTTATTGTCCCTCATCAAAACCTTGCTGTCCTAGTGCTCATTTCCTTCTGGCCCTGCTCTCTGCTTTCCTAGCATGTCTGATAAACCAAGCAGTTTGTTGACAGAGCTTCAAGAGGCCAAGGGCCTAAATGTGAATCCTTGTTCTGCCGTTTAGTATCTGGGATCCCTGGGCGATTTTCTTCCTTTCACCTGGCTTCTGCATTTCCATCTGTAAAACGGGAATTGTAGTGCCTGCCCTGTTTATCTCACAGGGCTACTCTGGGGTTCAGTTGCAATTGTGGATGTGAGAGGGCTTGGAAAACTTTAAAGCACCATATAAATGACATTGAGATGCTCGGGAGTGTAATGTCCTCATTAAGTCCAGATAACACTCTGCATGTGAATAGGCTGGACCCCAGTGGACTTCAGAGGTGGGAAATCTAGCCATGTGTTAGGGTCAGTATGAAAAGCGTATTTGACAAACCTCAATCTGTCCTGTGCACTAATTTAAGATCCAGTGGTGTTTCTGATACTAAAATCCCCCTAGACTCAGTGTTTATCTGGCCCACTCCAGGATCTGCCCAAAATTTGCTGTTAAAAAAGAAAATAAAATTACTATCAAAATATGAGGCTTCTTTGGAACGTTTTCCTTCTTTCATGTACACGTTGCCTGGGCTGGGCACTCAGTGCCTCTACAACAGTCAACACTGTGGCTCAGCCTAGCCCTCCTCCTACATAAGGGATTGCAATTTATTTGACGCCCCAGTGCAGGTCCCCTCGCTTACAGATCTGGTCAGACTCACCTGTGCAGCACACTGGCCCAGAATTTTCTGAGAAGAAGCCTTTGTCCTCAGTGCTGACAAGCAACATGAACTCTCTCAAACCAAGAAAAACATTGCCATAGGCCCCCAAGACATAAGGTCCAAGTCCAGAGTGGCTCCAGTCTGAATCGAGCAATTAAATCTGCGTCTGCCCCTACCCAAAACCTCAAAATGTTAACATCTTGCACGTGTCAAGAGGGTTATTTATAAAACTATTTGCTTGTCAACCCCAGGAGGACATTCTGTACTTTTTTGCTGGAATACTGTATATTTATGACCCGTGGCTTGAAAACTAACTTTGGCAGGAATACTTATCTGCGAAAAATTCTATGAGCCCCCCGTGCAGCACAGCCTGCATTCAGTCGCCGTCATGCAGTGGCTGGGCAGGGTTCTGGTGGAGAGCTAGTCCATGGTTTGCTACAGCAGAAAATGAGTTCCAGATGTGTGCTTCTTCAGGGGAAGGATTTCAGTTTTAGATATTTTAGATCAGAGGCTTGTTTTCTTTCTATCTCTTGCGTTTTTTACTCTAGTGAATCATTAGTCTTGAACATTAAGAACATGCAGTCTGTTTGTTGCCTCCCGCACTTGATGCTTTAGCACCCTCCCCCGACCCTGCAAAAGTCTCTCAGTTTGGAGAGCTAGCCTTCTGATCTCCCAGTTTAGATCTGGTTATCTGTTCCTAGTGTGTGACACACAGAGAGCCATTTGGTTGGAGAAGAGAGGGCTTGGCATGATGTGGGGTAGACTCTAATCCGGAACAGTAAATTACCTGCGAGAGACTTTTGACACCATTCTTTCCCAAGGACTGCCTCTGTGGAGCTAGCCCACCTCCACCGTGTCCCCGTGGTTAGCTTCATCAGCCATAGGGTCTTCTGCTGACAGGGATGCTGAGCCCATCCAACATCACAGCAGATTTCTTGCTCTCTCTTGAGCAGTGAACTTATAGTTCATTTTTCTGCTCTCTTCAAGATTGAAGGACCCAAAGTGGGAGTGGTCTGCAAGTGTGTGTGTGTGTTGTGCAGTGACAGATAAAATAACTTGTATCTGAGGACCTAGAGAGACCCGAAGGAACAGAAAAATCTGTGCACACAGAGGGTGACACGTGCAATTGATCCTCATGCAGTCTCTGCAATGTTTTCCGTAGCTGTAATGCCCATATTTTTATTCTTAAAAGCCTTTGAGCCTTGATTGAGGGCTTATTCCTAAAAGTCTTGAGCTGTAATGTTATACACACCTGGTAGGTATACTTGGAGATACAGTGAAATCCCTTTAGCTAATTTCCTTACCACACTGCATAATAGTAATACTAAGTTATTATCATATTACCATTTATCAAGTGTTTGGCATTTAGCACACTCTATTTCCAATTCTTAGAAATGGCAAAGATTTTATCACCCTTATTTTACAGGTAAAAAAAGCTGAGCCACGGAGAGGTTAAGTAGTTTTCCAAAAGACACATGACTGATTATAAGCGGAACTGGTGTTTGAACCCAGAATGTGTTGGCTCTGTGATGGGAGAGAAGAGAAAAGAGATAAGAAGTTGGAGGAAGAGGGGAGGAGGGGGAGTTGAAGCATAAAACAAAACCATCAACCCTTGGGAGTTGGGTGTTGTTGACCCCAGCTATCCTTCCAGCCTCAGTTGACCTCCGTGAATGAGGCACACTGTCCTTGTGTGGAGGGCCCCAGTGTATACATCCAGGGGGGCTCAGGGATGGGAGGTCTCCGTGGGAGAGGACTTGGGTCATCCTTGGGCCTTTTGGCAATGGAGACATCTGCAGATCCAGCAGGGGGTTATTCAGGGCCAACTCAGGAATTTAAAATCCCTGCAAGCTTCTGGGGCTGGTCACTGGGATTCACACTCCCCCAAGCATCTCTCAGGGCACAGAATCAAGCTGTCTCTCTACTTGTTCCTCCCTTGCCCTGGGCTTAGCCCAACCCACCCACAGTTGGCACCTTGCCAGAAGGGAGCAATGCCTTCTGGGGGAGCCAGGTCCTCAGGCCACAGTCCAGGCTCGGGAGGCGGTGGGAGGCCCCCCAGGGGTGTGAGGGCAGCCCAGGCTGTAAGTCCCAGGCCTGGGCATGGGCACAGAGCCAGCGAGCTCACTTAAAGAGCAGTGGACAGGGAGAGCCAACTGCTTGAGGAAAGACCTCAGGCAGCCTCCAGACCTTGGCAGGGAGGAGGCTGTGCCTAGAGGCTTCATCCAAACACAGTTTGTTTCATGGAGTCACCAAATTTCCGAGTCTCCACATCCTTATGAGACCATGTGATTGTGTCACAAAAGCCCCATCCAGAAAGCTAAGCCCCAGGCCAGATCTACTCCTCATTCTGCTGATGTGTGAATTTAAACATATCTCTTGACACCTGAAAAATGGAAAGAACACTTTATAATTTGATAAAGATCAGAATATAGAAGTCACGTAAGATAGAAGTCACGTATTTGAGTTGTTAATTCAGACAGTCTCATTCACTTCTTGGGTATGTGACTTTGGATGAGTTACTTAATCTTAGTTTCCTAGTCCGCAAAATGGAAATAATGAAATGCATACTCTATAGAAGAGTTGTGAGGATAAATGAGAACATGAATATAAACAGATTTGGCCCCTGGCACTTCAGTGCTCAATAACTGTGAGCTTTTAAAAAAAAAGTACTATTAATTTAACTTCCTGGAAACAAAATAAAACCACAGGAATGGTAATGTTCTTGGGACACTGTATATTACTGTGAGGAATTATGAGTCCCTATATACAAGGAGGTAAATGAAATTCAGAAATGTTACCAGATTTGGCCAAGCTGCATAGCCAGGCATCACTGGTTTGGGAAATGAACTCACATCAGAGATTATAAGAAAATGGCTCCCCAGCTGACCTTACTAAAGGAAAGTTTATTTGCTGGGGAGGGAGGAGGGCAGGTGGAAGAGGTCAGGAAAGGGAGGGATGCTCTCGATGAGGCCATTCCATGACCGTGTAGGTGTAGTTAGAGCTTACAGGAGGATGAGGCCTCCAGAATGTACCTTTGCCAGGCACCCAATAGCCCACCCTTGCACAAGGCCACCGCCTAAGGGAAGAAGGACTGCTACAAATTGGGAGGAATTAGTTTTCCAGATTTGGACTGTATCCCAGCCAGTGGAGGCTAGTGGGAAAAGCAACTGCACTGAAGGCAGAGAATCCTAAATTCAAATCCTCTCTTAGCCACTTCCTCACTGACCTTGGACAGCTTAACCTCTTCGAACCTCTGTTTCCCCAGGCTTTAAAGTTGTAGATAATAAATGCCTGTGTCTGGTTTTTTGTAAGGATTAAAAGAAGTAAGTAGTAGGTGCCCTCCTTCTCCTCCCGATTCACCTCAGTGACATAGGCTAGTGGACAGATCTTGGCAAATAAGAGAGCTCTCCCCCATTGTTAATGGCCTGATGGCAGAGTACTAGATACTGGGAGACACGGGGTCAACTTCAGTCCCCGTGAAGATGGCAGAGTGAACAGAGGCAGGAAGCCCTGCCCCCTCAACATTAGAAATACCAAGCTAAATATTATTTTTAATTTTTCACAAAATGTATTGGCTGAAAATCAGGAAAGAAAATCTCTAGTTGCCAGGAATGAAGAGAGAAGACGAAATTCTTTAGATGTAGCATGTCTCACAAGGGGAGGGGAATTGCAGGCTTGGGTCTGCCTGAGGAACTGTGGAAGCAGTGGCTGCCCAGAACAACGATGTCAGGACTGTATAAAATCCTCAGTCAACAGAGGGTCATTTTGTCTGGCATGCTACTCTGACAGAAGCAGGAAAGTAGACTGTAGAGGATTAATCCTGAAATAGCCAGAAAATTCCTTTACCCAGAATTCCACACTCTGCTGTTTTCATTTAGTCGAGGTTTTACCATGTATATCAGGAAATGATTGTGCTGACTTTTCCTTTAATCCATAGTCACACAGCGTGTTTCGCCATTTTTCTTTTCTGTATTTCTCAGCTCCTTTGGAAGGGAATAAGAGACCCGCCCCAGGCAAGAATGCAATAATCTGACTATGGTTTTAAGGGACCATGAGGTTCTTTCCAGTGCACCATTAAAAACTATTTACAGGAGGAAGAACGGAGACTAGGACGTTTGGGATGGAGGGCATAAGTGAGAGTCAGAGAGAGAAGGTGGAAGGGGGTAGATGGCAGTTTGGTGTGGAGGGAAAGTTGTTCAAAAGAGGGAAAGGCCTGGGGTTCAGGTGAGCAGAGGACACTAGAAAGGGCTCCATTTGAGCCACCTGGATTTGCCAGTCCTCACAGGATCTGAGGACAGAATGATGTGATCTGAGCCCTGAAGGGAAGAGAATTAGAGTTAGCAAAAAGCTCTGTAGCTGCCCAGGAAATGGATGATTATTAGGGCCATGTGGGTTTAAGATGCTAAAGAAAGACTCACTCAGAATATATTCCTACAGAGGAGAAGACGGCAAATGCTTTCTTATAAAAGAACATTGCTTTTAGATTCATAAAAATGCCCCCAATTTAAATCTCCAGCTGGTAAAAAGTTTCTGAGTCATTGATGTTGAGAGTAGAATAATGAAAGTAAAATAAAATACAGCTGTACCATTTACTAGTGGCATGGCACAAGGATGTCACTTCTTTTTCTCTGAACCCAAGTTTCTTCACCTATAAAATGGGAATGATAATAGTACCTACTTTATTAGGAACATTGTGAGAATTAAATGAAATAATGCATTTAAGTGTGTATTAAGTACAGTGATGGTTCATCATAAGCCCTGTGAATGGCTGTGGTTTGGGCAGGGCTGTTTTCCCAAGATGCCCATCAGCAGTCCTGGGACCTTAGATGACCTTACTTTGCAAGTCTGGGTTTGTAGGTATAGTGGTCAAGTGTATAAGAGCTATAGTTTAGACAGTTTGAGATTGGATCCCAAGTCTGCCCTTTTCCAAAGGAGTGAGTTGGGATTATGTATCCTCAGTGAGCCTCATTTTTTTTTTTATATACAAAATGGGGGTGATGATAGTACCTACCTTAGCAAACTCTC
The DNA here is from genome assembly GCF_005190385.1 of Monodon monoceros. Classification (NCBI taxonomy): domain Eukaryota; kingdom Metazoa; phylum Chordata; class Mammalia; order Artiodactyla; family Monodontidae; genus Monodon; species Monodon monoceros. The sequence continues at coordinate 135,288,641 of NW_021703768.1, forward strand.
AAAAGGTGGTTACTATTGTTAGTATTACAAAGGCAAGGTCCTTCTTTTGCTTGGCTTTCCCTCAGTGGCCTATAAAGAGAATAATCACCATATTCACTGCAGGGATTTTGCACTCGGTAGGTCAGCGGCCAGCAGGCAGACTGCAAACAGTGACAAAAGGTATAGAGCCTCTCATCTGTACAGATTTGATTCATCACAAATTTGCCAGGTCAAGAATTCCAGATAAAGTTTTTCAGCCTTCACCTGCAGACCATGAAAAATATGGTGGGGATCCAAAGCACCTTCATAAACTGCATATTGTTACCAGAATAAGAACTAGGAAAAGACATCCATTTGGGAAAAAGGTTACAATAAAGATGCTTGGATTAGAAAAAGCACCTATTCCTCAGGTTCACAAGAATATCCCTTCAGTGAAGGCAAAAAAGAAAGTGGTTAAACATTTGATAAGAATCAAGTCCCTGTTGAGGTGATGGATTCATGGGTGTATACGTATGTCAAACTTAGCACCATATGCTTTTCAAGTGTGTGCATTTTGTTGTATGTCTATTATACCTCAATAAAGCTGTTAGAAACAAACAGACAAACAAAAAAAGAATCAAGTCCCTGAAGTTGCCACAAGGACTTGCAGCAAAGGAGGACGTGCGTAATGCCTGCCTCGTGAGCACTGGAGAATTAGTAGTGCATGGCATCTAAACCCTGTGGACCAGGGAGCAATTAAGTCCTAATGCCAGAGCATTTCAGATTAAAAAATGCAAATCATCTTTATTTAAAGATGGTGAGAAAGTGTTTCTATTAAAATATATTTTAAATACAAAAAAAAAAAAAAAAAAAGGCAAGTTCCCGATTGGTTTACCTTCCCTTTGCAGATCTGAGCTCTTGATGTACTCTAGGTCAGACCCAAGTGGTTGTCCTTTTCTTACTGTCATTTGTACCTTTCCTCCATCCATTATGAAAGAAAGCACCATGAGGATCATATACCCATCAAAGCCATATCCTATACTAGGGACCCCATCTGAGCAAATTTCAGGTTCTAATATTCAAATGACACTGCCACAGCTACTGCCTCTGAATCACCACACAATTCCTCATCATTACAGGGACAGCCCAAATATTGGCAGAAGAAATCAGAATTAATATTATTAGAACCAACAAGAAGAAGGAAGCCTGAAATTACCTAAGGGTAAAAATCAGCCTGCAGTAAACAATCCTAGCTAACTGTTCAGAAAGAGAAACTTCCATCTCCATGCCCACTTCTCCTATCCCTTTCGAAATCTGTTTCAGAATGACAGAGACAAAAATGTAGATTAGAAGTCAAATAAGTGGCAAGTGAGTCAAAATATTTAATTCCAGGGAAGGAATCTCTGATTCATGTGCCTTTGATTGCAGCTTGTAATTGCTCCTTTCATGTTTAATGGGCTTCCCTGGGCAAGGCTGGGAAACTATGCAACAGCCGCATTCCGGGTCCCCCTGGTGTCACGTGCCTGTAGCTGTACCAGGGTCCAGCCTCATCCATGGGGCATCAGAGGCAGAGGAAGAAGCATGAGAATGTTGGCGGGAATGTATGGAATGTTGAACTATTAAAGCCTGGGAACAGGGAAGTTCAGAACCCAGATGGTATGGGAGGACAGACCTAGTGTCAGCTTAGACAAGTGATGGACCTCTCTAAGGCCAAGGCTCCCCACCTATGAAATCTCATGGGGCTCTTGATAGCATTAAATTAGAGCATGGATATAAACTGTCTATCACAGGGCCTGCCACACAGCAAGTGCTCTGTGATTTACTCATTCAACATGTGTTCAGCCAACAAATAAATAGTGCCTGATAATTTGAATAGAAATCTCAGGCCCAGAGGAGGCAGATGCCTGCCCAAGGTTACTCACACAGTCATTAGAACTCAGGCGTCCAACTCCCAGGCCAGTGCTCTTTCCCTGACCAGAGCAGTCGAGTCTCAGTCATTCCTCCAACTCTTGGCTGGCCTAGTCCCAGGGAATCAAGCCTGCCCTGTTTTGGAGGTATTCACCAACAGAGCATGATTTAGGGGACACTTTGAGACCCCCAAGTGCCCCAGGAGGCCTCCCTAATGGATTTTCCTCCCTTCTGATCTGAAGTTCCCCATTCTATCTGGGTTAGGCAACGGAGCAGAAAGGGACTAACAATTCCTCAATTCCGTTATGTTTCAAATACTGTTCTTGGCATGTTAAACATATCTTCTTGTTTATTCCTCATAAGAGCTCTGTGAGGTATTTTTGTCCCCGGTCTGCAGGTGAAAAAACTGAGGCCCAGAGATGCTATGTGACTATTTGGGTCAAATTGCATCTTCCCCCAAAACATACATGTTGAAGCCCTAACTCCCAGTACCCCAGAATGTGACCTTATTTGGAAAGCGTCATTGGGAATGTAAGCAGGTAAGTAAGATGAGGTCATCAGAGTGGGCCCTAATCCAATATGACTGGTATCCTTATAAAAAGGGGGAAGTTTGGACATAGAGTCATGTCCAGAGGGAAAGCACCACGTAAAGATGAAGGCAGAGAGTGGGGTGAAGCATCTACAAGCCAAGGAATGCCAAAGATTGCCAGCAAACCACCAGAAGCTGGGGGAGAGGCATGGAACAGATTCTTTCTCACAACCCTCAGAAAGAACCAACTCTGCCAACACCTTGATCTCAAGACTTCTAGCCTCCAGAACTGTGACATAATAAAGTTCTCTTGTTTAAGCCACTGGTTTGTGATACGTTGTTATAGTGGCTGTGGCAAATTAGTGACTGTGGATCCACACATGACCATTTGGCTGTTCAAGTCAGAAATGTGGGCATCATTATTGATTCCTTCCCTTCCCTTCTGCTCCAATCTGGTCCATCACCAAATCCTACTGATGCTTTTCCTCCTTAATATTTCTGATTCATCACCTCTTTCCATCTCCATTGCCATTTCTGTCCTTCAAGCTACCATCATCTTTCAGCTGGATCATCATAACCACTTTGTATCAGGTTTCCTTAACTCTTGCCCTATCCCAACTCAAATCCATTTTCCTCAAAGTAGCCAGGGCAATCTTCATCAAATAAATCATACCTCATCACTCCCGTACTTAAAAATATTGCAGTGGCTCCCCAGTCCTCCTGGGGTACAACCTGGACTTTTTCCTAGGCCAGCAATCCTAGTCCTTATCCTAGTCCTACCTCATCTCATCCTTGATCTCTTGTGTTTCATCCAGATGCATTTACTTTTAGTTATTCTCGTTCATCAGACTTGACCATCTCATGGTCTTTGCATGTGCTGGTCCTTATGCTTGAAATGCTCCCCACCCACCCAGCACCCACACTTTCCATCCTGCTAACTGCAATGTAGCCTTCAGCTTTCAACCTGCATGACTCCTCAAAGACTTTCCCTGAGCACCATCTCCCTCTAAATTACTTTTACCTTGTTATTTCTCTGACTAGGCATCATGTTCTTTTTCTTCAAAGATCTTACTATAATCTATATCTATGTATTATTTAATGTATATACTTCCCAAGAAGACTTTATAAGAATAGAGACCTCGCATTTTGTACACCATTGTCTCCCTAGTGCCTGATATGCAATACCTGGAATATTGTTGGCACTCAATAAATATTTCTTGAATGAATAAGTGAAAGTCATCATTGGCATTCAAAGTGGGTTCAGTATGACTCTGATGTTCTTCCAAACCAGAGCGTGCAGACAATTGCCTCTTGAAGGTTATAGTTAAAATTAAATCATTATATAATTTCTGCTTCCAGTTATGGTGGAGTGCCTTGATTTAGACCAACCCTCCCATTAATCTTAATTAAAATAACTATAAAAGCTAGATTAAATTCAAAGACAAAAGAAAAAGTCTGTTTGATGGCATCAGAGAACAACCACGGCAGCCAGGACTTGAGGGCACGAGATTCCAGGGGACAGAGACTCTAAGAGAAGTGAGCCTGATATTCTGCTCTGCTTTTTACCTTAAGGAATTTGTTGCATCCTAAACTGGATGGGAGAGAAAGGTCAAGAAACCAAGCAGAAGGCGGCTGGTCAGAAGCTAAAAAACTAACTCACACAGAGGTGGAGAGACAAAGGTGAAGTTCATAGACGTTAGAATGAGGAGCCCTACTAAACACGCCGGGCTTCCAGTTAAGACCAAGAGTAAAGACAGATTGACAAACTGGAAGTAGACTACCCCCTACTAACTCTCAGTTGAGACCCACCTCCATTCCTGATTGGATAGGCAGGATCTGTTCTTCCTCTCACTGCTGGCCAGAAGAAAATAAAGTTTTCTCTGGAGAAAGATGACATCATCTAAAACCACCACAATTTCTCATACACCAAGTCCCACATTTTCCTCATTGCAGCCCTAAGAAGTCTGTCATCTTCAAAGAAGACAACATGAATTCCACATAATTCTGAATCCCCTTGGACAAGCCCAGGCAGATGCCAAGGGCAGAGCACAGGGTGAAGAGAAGGATACTGGGTAGCTAGACAAAGCTGACAATTTGAAATTAACAGAGAGCTCAGCTGCCTGGAAATTCACTTTGAAAACAGAAATCTGTCTACTGTGCAGCCAGCATGTGGACATATGGAGACCCAATGCAAAGAGCACGCAAAGCAAATGTCAGCAAAGGAATGATTTCCCTTTCGACCGGCAATGAAATTGGCTTCAATTATTAGAATAATGTGATACTAGGTGGAAAGACCCTTAAAATTTGTCTAAGCCAAACCTTTAAACCTTTCACTTGCATTGACTGAGGCGCTGAGATGGGAAATTATCTTCCTATGTCCGCACAGAAAATCGAGTTGGTTCTTGGACAAAGACGGCTGGGCTCCACATCCAGCCAGACTTCCTCCTTGGTTCACTGTCTCAGTGAAGCTCCAAGCTCAGACATCTCTAGCCAGCAGCCCATCAACACTGCAAACAACTTCAACAAGACTATAAATGTCATGTTAGACATCAGATGATAAATGTGACTTCTCCCCAGCAAAGAGAGCCCAAATGGGAAAAGACAATGGGATTCCCATGGAATTAAATTCTTCCTCTCCCCAAGGACACCACAACAATTTCCCGTTTATAGTGTTGTCCTAATAAATACACAGGAAGTCATAATTCACTGCTGTTAGTTAAAGTAGTCATGTTGTTCTCACTTTTATAAAGTCACATCGGGCAGGATGTTTCCATCAAGTAGGCAGCTGGGCCTTTAAAAAACACAAAGCTGGCGCTTCCATCTGTGCTGTTACCTTGAAAATAGGGATGGAGCCTCAGAGTTTGGGGAAAGGGCAGCAAACGAGGTGACAGGAGGGCCAGGTTCTTGTCCTTGTTTTCGTTTCTGGTCTGGATGCTTTGGGCAGATCTCCTAAACTCAAAATAATATGAACTCCTTGTTGAGCTCTGTGCTAAAAGCTGATAAGCTGTGTCTCCTGCAACCTTCTAAGGTAGTGGCCAAGGAAATGGAGGCTCAAAGGGCTTTTGACTTGAGTAGGGACCATTGGAACAGTTATGACAGCTGGGATTCTAACTCAATTACAGGGCATTTGGCTCTAGAACCAGAATCTTTTTTGTTGTGTTATGTTTGTTTGTTTTTACCAATGTCTTGTTGCCTTGGCTTCCTCAACTGCATGCAACCCCAGTGGCACTGAAGCCGCCATCTTTCAGACATCTAAATAACCTCAACTCAGACATCTCCCCATCCACTGCCTGTGACAGAGCTCAATTTCTCCAAATCCTCAAGGGCATCCTTTATCATGGGCATTTTTGACTTTGGATCTGCAAGTCCTGTCTCTGTCCATCCCCTACCAACATTCTCAGATGAGAAACTCAGGTCCCATGCATCCAAAAAAGAAAAAAAGGAAAGTGCAGCTAGGAATCCATGGGTGTAGTGAGTTTAAAAACAACATGAGAGGTCACGGGAGGAGTCACAGCTCACAGTTTAGCCTTGCCCTCATCCCACTCCATTGGCCAACTGTCTCTTCTCTCTCCTTCCCCCAGGACCCCAAAATGTCTTGGTTGCAGCGGTTCTGGCCCTTTCTTGAAAGCCTGGAGGTTGGCCAACATTCGTTGACTGCAGGGACTCCCTGGCCAAGCAGGTGTAGCCAACCAAGCGTTGTCTCAATAATGCCAGGGTTTACTTTAAACGGGAGTCTCGAGCATCTGCTGAGAACACAAATCTTTTTCTATACATTAAACGCAAAATGAAGAGGTTAAGAGACATCGAAGATGCCCAGACTGAGTTCCCTGAACCCCAGGACCATGAACTCTTTTCAAAAGCCAGATTAATACTACACATTTATCTACAGTGAAGGAACATACAATGTCAGGTGTCTTTGCTTTAAGCTAGAATTATATCAGGTCTGTGTGGTATCTGTGGTTTTCTCACCAAATTCTGATAACAACTGTTTATGTTTCTGGTTAATTAAAAGAGCTAAATCCTTTACTACTTAAAATTTGATCATTCACTCATTCAATAAACATTTATTAATCAATTAGTCTGTGCCAGGCTCTGGTATTCAGTGGTAAACAAGATGAAGTCACTGCCTTCAAGGTGGTAGCAGACAGTAAGTAAACAAATAAGTTTGTATAATAGTGTTAGATAATGACTTGGGCACTTAGAATTCGAAGATATATGCCTTTGTAAGCCCCCCTTTCAAATCCAGCCTGAAGAGTTCTCATCATTTTTACATATCTTCCTGCAATGGTTTTTTTTTTTTAACATCTTTTTTGGAGTATAATTGCTTTACAATGGTGTGTTAGTTTCTGCTGTGTAACAAAGTGCATCAGCTATACATATATATATCCCCATATCTCCTCCCTCTTGCGTCTCCCTCCCACCCTCCCTATCCCACCCCTCCAGGTGGTCACAAAGCACTGAACTGATCTCCCTGTGCTACCTGCAATGGTTTTAAGGTAGAACACATTCCAACCGAGAGTGCAAGCCTTGGTGAGAATTGGTGTCAATCTTCATTGGATTATGAACATGAAAATGTTTCTTTGGGGGATACATGACTCTATTTTAGCAGATGCTACAGGCTGCACAGTTATAAGCTAGTTCAGTATCTATTTTGCATACAACACAGCTTGGATGTTAATTTAGACCTTGATGCCAAAGCCTCTCTCCACAGAAAAGGAAGAGGGCAGAGGAAGACAGCTCAGAAAGAGCAAAGTTCCTCCAAATTCCTTGCTCACGCTTTAATCTCCACAGAGGTGCAATTAACCAGGAGGCCCCTTCCCATTGCTTTCATCACCCTCACTCAGAGAGGAGCTTTCTCTGGGCACAATCAAGTGCTTTCAGAGCTTAAAAGTCATGGCTTTTCAGCGAATGTAGCTTGTCTATTTCCATTTCATTCAGAACATGAAGGAATGGGGGGTGGAGGGAAAGACAAAAGACCAGGAAGAGTCTATATTCCGAGAATGGGTAAGTGACTGTGGAGATGTTTAAATATACAGGACTGTGAACAGCTTTTATGATTTCATAGACCCTTAGAAGGTAGAGTCGGAGAGAATCTTAGAGACCTACAAGTCCAATTCTGTGCTTGACATAAGGGGAGACTGAGTCCTGAAGAGGAAAAGCAGTCTTTCTAAGGCCATCAGGTTGGTTGATAGCTGAGTAAGGACTAGAACCTTGACCCTCTGGTGCTCTTTCTGTCATCAGACTGTTTCCACATTCCGTTCCTTCATTTATCCTCTTTTATGTTGTTTTTAAAAATCTGTTTCAGCATGTAGAAATCCTCCCTTTTTGTACTAACGCAAATATTCTCTAGTTTGCAAAGAACCAGTCTATATTCCATGTGCTTCAAGAAATTAACCTAGTTATTCTAGGAATAATTTCTGCTTTGTTCTCTGAAATCACATTTGTCATGTGAGTCACGCATTTGTTTGTGTGGTAGCTTGCAAATGACGGTTTACAATTTAAACTGTCTTAAGCAAAAACAAAAAGAGACAATTTGTTTGCTGCAAAACTGAAAAGTCCAGGGGTAAACTTACTTCAAGCATGACTGGATCCTGAGGCTCAATGATACCGTCAGGACTCAGCTTGATTTTCTGCACGCCCTCTTCCTCTGGGTGAGCTCCTTTCTCAAGATCTCTACCTCACGATGGCATGATAGCTGCCAGCAGCTCCAAGTTGAATCTTGTCCTCTTAATAACACCAGCAGGAAGCAGATTTCCTCTTTCCCAGCAGTTCCACAGAATTCCCATGTAGGAGTATCATTGGGTCTGATTGGGCACATGCTTGTTGTTGGTCTGCTGTGCTCACCTCCTCCTAGACCCAGGCCATGACTGTCATCATTAGATAACTGTGGCACCAGCATAGGGACACTTGGTTATTATTACATGACTTGTGCACAATGCAGCATACTGGTGTTCATGGAGAACGAAGAAATTGACAAGAGTTGCTAAAGTCAGTTTTTGCAACCACGAAGCTACAGTTTTACAGTATGATGCCTCAGTGGGAATTTCCTGAGACTGTCAGGACCTTGTGCCTGATGGGCCCAGTTCCATCATCACCAACACAAGAGCATCTTCCATGGGAAGCTGAAGCATCTCAAGCAGCTGAAGTCTCTGAACATCCTACAGCCTGTGGTCTCCTGGTATTCTGCTGATAATATATTCTTTGAGCTTATCAGAGTAGTCTGTAACTTCTGTAAGATTCAGTTCAGAGGGTACATTTTTGACAAGCTTCTGATGACCTTCTACCCATCTCTGGGTCAATTGCTGTAGCCACAGGAATGTGATGCTCCAATTAGTCTGGCCTGAGTCACATGATGACCTGAGTAGCTCCACATGGCAGAAATGACTCTAGTGTTAGATTCTTTAATAGTATATATTTTCTGGAGAATGCTGAACAGCTCCTAATAGCATGGAGTGTGGAGTATCAATTCCAGCAAGGAAAACCAAGATGTGTTACCAGAAAAAGAGGAAAAAGAGGAAATGGAGTTTGGGCAGAGAAGAGAAATGAAGATCCATCGCAGGCTGTGTTCTCCCATCGTTTCATATGTATAAACCTAGCTTTTCCAAATCAATTTTAAGATCCTTGAGGGTAAAAATGAAGCTCAATATTTAATCAATAATCATTAAGTTGTTATTGAATAGTCAAAAGCAAACATTTATTGGGCACCCAGAGAGAACATGATGCTTAGAGGGATTTTAAGATCAGACGTTGCTTCAGATCTGGGACTCCAGTGTAGTGTGACAAACATATCCTAAATATCTTCTGTATGCCAAGCATGGTGCTAATGCTGTGGATACAAAGTTGAATAAAATATAATCCCCACCCTTAAAAAGTCTCATCTATTTGGAGTAAGAACAGTAATAGCATAATTTATTGAGTGTCTACAGTGTGCCTATATTCCACATACATTAATCTTAAGTCTTAGCACAACCCCTGCAAGGTTTGACATATTACTTCAGTGTGATTTTACTGATACCCAGAGAATGACACCTAAAATCTGATAGTCGTTTGGACTAAATAAAGTGTTAAGAATGTCCAAAGTCACACTGCTAATATGTAGTAGAGTGGAAATTTCTGGTTTCGAGGTGGCTTGTAGTTGTTTTTGATCATTTAGATATGTAGATATTAAGATAGTGGAGGGAAGAAAACAGAGAAAGGGAAACCCATTGCAAAAGCACTTTAAGCAGACCTTCTTTTCTGAAGAGTTCTGAAAAGCTCTTAAACCTTATTGCCTGCCGCTGTCTTTAATTTTACTTTTGGACACCTTACATCTTCAGCCTTTTTCTATGTGAATTATAAAGCCCTTCAACCATTAGAGGAGCACAGTGCCAGATAAATACAATGTATTATAATTACCTTTTTGGTCATAATTCTTTTTTTTCTTTAATGGAGCATACTCTTTGTGGCCACTGAACACTACTTCTGGTTGATTAGGCTCTTAGTATTCAATAAGTTTCAATAGGAAATGAGCAGAATTAGTACAGTATCTTGAAAAATGAGCTATTAATGTATTTTTAATAACCAAGATGTTCTGACAAGAAACTTGTCGATTTTTGTCACTATAACATTATTGCAAAGATGATGTGCATGTATGCTGCATGGTGTTTTGTTATGTGAAGTGAGATGATGTTTTAGTACATTCAGAGCACTCTTTTAGAAGCCAACTCAATTTAGGGAAGTTGTCACAAAAAGAGGAAAGAGCTTAGAGGTCTGAATTGAACTGTAACATTTTTATAGTATTCTAACCATAAAAAATATATATATTTCCCATAGAGGATTTCACTTTGTCTCCTTTTTCCTTGCTTGTTAGTAGCTATTAACCCATTTTACAGATGGGCAAAGTGGAAAGGTTTGTCCTCCTTTTTTTCCCCCCTAAACTAGAAGGATCATTTCTCTCTGACTTTCAGCACAATCATAAACTCAGCTCACTGTTTTGTTTTGTCCTAGTAGGAGAGACTATATAACCTCTCTGGGTCTTCTTCATCTGTTAAATGGGGATAATGAAGTACTTGTGTCATAGGATGTTAGAAGAATTAAATGAGATAATTCATGCAAAGCACCACTAGGTCTCCCCCTCCTTTCTTCCCTAGGCCAAGTCAATTAATGTCCCCTGCTGAAGATATTAATCTTTGGGGAAATTTTGCATTTTAGTAGCCTTTAATATCCTACTTGAGTTGTGAGCTCACTGAGGTTAGGGACTGTACCTTGAAGATTTTCCTTTTTATGCCTTTTTATGCCATTTAGCACAGTACTGAACACAGAGCAAGTGATCAATAAGTATGGGTCAAAAGATTGCCTCCAAAGTGCCTTTCCACATTTACATGCTATAACTACTTCCAACAGACCTCTCAAGGAGATACAGAGGGTAAAATTATACCTGGGATTGCCTGCTCTTTTTGTAGAATGAGGGCCTGAGAATCTCGGGGTTCAGTTAAGAGACATGAAATTGACTCATTCAATGATCATTCACTATGTCACCAAAACTTTCAATTTCACACTAGTAGTGAATCTACTTGTAAAGAATATGTGGTTAGACACCATCTTTCCAGCAAACTATAGCTGCAAATGCTTCCAAGAGGTAATTGTGAATAATAATATTAAGTAAAGTTGACCCAGGAAGAAAAGGATGGAAGAACCCAAAAATCAAGTATATTTGTGTGTAGTGTTTTATTGTAGATGGTGATTTTTGGTATCTAACTAGATTGGGATATTTAAGATAGGGAAGAGTAAGGAAACGAAAGAATATTTGCCAGCTGATAGAATATTGATATGATGATGATGACAGTTACTGTTTTGAGAGCAATTACTATATTCAGGTGCTATGCCAGTTACATTTATTGTGTTTTTTTAATTTTTATTTTATATTGGGGTATAGCTGATTAACAATGTTGTGTTAGTTTCAAGTGTACAGCAAAGTGATTCAGTTATACATATACATGTATCTATTCTTTTTCAAATTCTTTTCCCATTTAGGTTATTATAGAGTATTGAGCAGAACTCCCTGTGCTACACAGTAGATCCTTGTTGTTTATCTGTTTTAAATATAGCAGTGTATCAGTACACTGAAAGGACTATACACCATGATCAAGTGGGGTTTATCCCAGGAGTGCAGGGATTCTTCAATATACACAAATAAATCAATGTGATACATCATATTAACAAATTGAAGGATAAAAACCATATGATCATCTCAATAGATGCAGAAAAAGCTTCTGAAAATATTCAGTACCCATTTATGATAAAAACCCTCCAGAAAATAGGCATAGAGGGAACTTACCTCAAAATAATAAAGGCCATATATGACAAACCCACAGCCAGCATTGTTCTCAATGGTGAAAAACTGAAACCATTTCCACTAAGATCAGGAACAAGACAAGGTTGCCCACTATCACCACTATTATTCAACATAATTTTGGAAGCTTTAGTCACAGCAATCAGAGAAGAAAAAGAAATAAAAGGAATACAAATTGGAAAAGAAAAAGTAAAACTATCACTGTTTGCAGATGACATGATACTATACATAGAGAATCCTAAAGATGCTACCAGAAAACTACTAGAGCTAATCAATGAATTTGGTAAAGTAGCAGGATACAAAATTAATACACAGAAATCTCTTGCATTCCTATACACTAATGATGAAAAATCTGAAAGAGAAATTAAGGAAACACTCCCATTTACCACTGCAATAAAAAGAATAAAATACCTAGGAAAGGAGACAAAAGACCTGTATGCAGAAAACTATAAGACACTGATGAAAGAAATTAAAGATGACACCAACAGATGGAGAGATATACCATGTTCTTGGATTGGAAGAATCAACATTGTGAAAATGACTATACTACCCAAAGCAATCTACAGTTTCAGTGCAATCCCTGTCAAACTACCAATGGCGGTTTTTACAGAACTAGAACAAAAAATTTCACAATTTTTATGGAAACACAAAAGACCCCGAATAGCCAAAGCAATCTTGAGAAAGAAAAATAGATCTGGAGGAATCAGGCTCCCTGACTTACGACTATACTACAAAGCTACAGTAATTAAGAGAGTATGGTACTGGCACAAAAACAGAAATATAGATCAATGGAACAGGATAGAAAGCCCAGAGATAAACCCACGCACATATGGTCACCTCATCTTTGATAAAGGAGGCAAGAATATACAATGGAGAAAAGACAGCCTTTTCAATAAGTGGTGCTGGGAAAAGTGGACAGCTGCATGTAAAAGAATAAAATGAGAACACTCCCTAAGACCATACACGAAAATAAACTCAAAATGGATTAAAGACCTAAATGTAAGACCGGACACTATAAACCTCTTAGAGGAAAACATAGGCAGATCACTCTATGACATAAATCACAGCAAGATCCTTTTTGACCCACCTCCTAGTGAAATAGAAATAAAAACAAAAATAAACAAATGGGACCGAATGAAACTTCAAAGCTTTTGCACAGCAAAGGAAACCATAAACAAGACGAAAAGACAACCCTCAGAATGGGAGAAAATATTTGCAAATGAAGCAACTGACAAAGGATTAATCTCCAAAATATACAAGCAGCTCATGCAGCTCAATATCAAAAAAACAAACAACCCAATCCAAAAGTGAGCAGAAGACCTAAATAGACATTTCTCCAAAGAAGATATACAGATTGCCAACAAACACATGAAAGGATGCTCCACATCACTAATCATTAGAGAAATGCAAATGAAAGCTACAATGAGGTATCACCTCACACCAGTCAGAATGGCCATCATCAAAAAATCTACAAACAATAAATGCTGGAGAGGGTTTGGAGAAAAGGGAACCCTCTTGCACTGTTTGTGGGAGTGTAAATTGATACAGCCACTATGGAGAACAGTGTGGAGGCTCCTGAAAAAACTAAAAATAGAACTATCACATGACCCAGCAACCCCAGTACTGGGCATATACCCCAAGAAAACCGTAATTCAAAATGAGTCATGTACCACAATGTTCATTGCAGCTCTATTTACAATAGCCAGGACATGGAAGCAACCTAAGTGTCCAGCGACAGATGAATGGATAAAGAAGATGTGGCACATATATACAGTGGAATATTATTCAACCATAAAAAGAAACGAAATTGAGTTATTTGTAGTGAGGTGGATGGACGTAGAGACTGTCATACAAAGTGAAGTAAGTCAGAAAGGGAAAAACAAATACTGTGTGCTAACACATATAAATGGAACCAAAAAAAAAAAACGTTCTGAAGAACCTAGGTGCAGGACAGGAATAAAGATGCAGACATAGACAATGGACTTGAGGACACAGGGAGGGGGAAGTGTAAGCTGGGATGAAGTGAGAGAGTGGTATGGACATATATACACTACCAAATGTAAAATAGATAGCTAGTGGGAAGCAGCCACATAGCCCAGGGAGATCAGCTCAGTGCTTTGTGTCCACCTAGAGGTGTGGGATAGGGAGGGTGGGAGGGAGACGCAAGAGAGAGGAGACATGAGGATGTATGTATACGTATAGCTGATTCCCTTTGTTACACAGCAGAAACTAACACACCATTGTAAAGCAATTATACTCCAATAAACATTCTACAAAGATTAAATTAAATTAAAAAAATAAAGATCAAGGCTGAACAGGGAAAAATAATCAATCAATCAATATAGCAGTGTGTACATGTCAATCCCAAACTCCCCATCTATCCCTCCCCCCCGCTTCCCCCCAGTAACCTTCTCTAAGTCTGTGAGCCTGTTTCTGTTTTGTAAATAAGTTCATTTGTATTTTTTTTTACATTCCTCATGTAAGCCATATCATATGATATTTGTCTTTCTCTGTCTGACTTACTTCACTTAGTATGATAATCTCCATGTCCATCCATGTTGCTTCAAATGGCATTATTTCATTCTTTTTAATGGCTGAGTAATATTCCATTGTATATATGTACCACATCTTTATTCATTCCTCTGTCGATGGACATTTTAGGTTGCTTCCATGCCTTGGCTCTTGTAAACAGTGCTGCAATGAACATTGGGGTGCATGTATCCTTTCAAACCATGATCTTCTCCCAATACATGCCCAGGAGTGCGATTGCTGGATCATATGGTAGCTCAATTTCGGTTTTTTAAGGAACTTCTATACTGTTCTCCACAGTGGCTGTACCAATTTACATTCCCACCAACAGTGTAGGAGAGTTCCCTTTTCTCCACACCTTCTGCATGTATTGTTTGTAGGCTTTTTAATGATGGCCATTCTCACCGGTGTAAGGTGATACCTCATTGTAGTTTTGATTTGCATTTCTCTAATAATTAGTGATGTTGAGCATCTTTTCATGTGCTTCTTGGTCATCTGTATGTCTTCTTTGGAGAAATGTCTATTTCAGTCTTCTGCCCATTTTTTGATTGTTTGTTTTTTTGATATTGAGCTGCTTGAACTGTTTGTAAATCTTGGAGATTAATCCCTTGTCTTATTTCATCTTCACAACACTAAGAGGTAAATGCTATTTTTTCCATTTTGTAGATAAAAGAATTTAAATCTCTTAACTTAGTCATATAGCCCATATCTAGTAGAGGCAAATTTTTAACCCAGTTCTAATGATGTAAAAATAGCATATTTAACCCCTTTTCTAGCTCAATCCTTATCTTCTCCTGTCTTCTAATGCAAACAATAAATTAAATAGTAATTTAACTAGAAAAAAATTACTACTGTATGTTTAGAGAATAAGAAAAACCCTATGTTGAATGGACAGATTTATTTAGCAATGTAATAATAATTGCTAGGTGCTTACCAAAAGTTAACTATGGGCCAGACATTTTATACAGAGACGTTGTATATAGATATTATCTCTCATCTACAACTCTGCAAAGAAGATATAATAGCCCTGTTTTATAGATGAGGAAACTAGAGCTCATGCCACTAAAATAAACTCCCCCAGTTCCCAGAGATGGTAAATGGCAGATCACAGATCTTTTTCCTTTTACCTCTGAGGCAGTATTATACCAGGAAAATCCTTTGATATAGAGAAAGAGTGATTGGGACAAGCTATGGAAAAGACATAATAATCCAGAGCTTTCTTTTCAAGTTCTGGAACCAGGAGGGTTTGGGGGCTTTGGGGATTTTGTTTTTTAAAGAAGTTATTCAAAAACGTCTCTCAAATGTTTGGGATTTGGGTAAGGAATGCTAAAATGTGCTAGTTCTCTTGAGAATGTTCTTCTCTGTGTATTAAAATCTCTGTGTAGTTTCAGGCAAAATATAGTCCATATGTTTCTGATTCACTTCCTCAAACTTATCTCCATGTTTTGCAAGGCCCATTTAAAGTCTATGACTTTTGGAGTTGCTCTGAGCTACTTGTCTTTAGAGCAGGAAGTTACATTTCCCATGAGGGCACTGGACTTGACCCTCAAAGGGAAGAGGATGAATTCCAAGCTCCAAGGTGCATGTGGTTTCCAATCCTGGCTGGGCTCTGCTTCCCCACCCCTCTCTTGGAAGCCTCAGTCCAGAAACACTTCATTCACTGCCCAGAATCATAATCTGTTTCATCTTCCTTTTCCTCCAATACTGTGTCCAAAATTTGGCATAGGATTGGAATCAAATATTTCTCTCCCTGAATTATTTTTAACTGCATTGAAATTTACTGCAAGGACAACAGAAATGCTTTTTTAAAAGATAAAGAATACATTAAAAATAAAACATTTTCCTTTTCTTCCCATTTCCTCCCGTTTGTTTTTTACACATATTCACAAATTCTTACAAAGCTGTAATCAAAGTGGAGACATGATTTTACATAATGAAAATTTCACTTAGTCATAAATGTTTCTTAGTTGTTAGTCTTTTTTAAATTGATTTTTATTGAAGTATAGTTGATTTACAATGTTGTGTTAGTTTCTGCTGTACAGCAAAGTAAATCTATACATATACATATATCCACTCTTTTTTAGATTCCATTCCCAATTAGGTCATTACAGAGTATTGAGTAGAGTTCCCTATGCTATACAGCAGGTTCTTATTAGTTACCTATTTTATATATAGTAGTGTGTATATGTCAGTCCCAATCTCCCAGTTTATCCCTCCCCACCTCTTTCCTCTTTGGTAACCATAAGTTTGTTTTCTACATCTATGACTCTATTTCTGTTTTGTAAATAGGTTCATTTGTACCATTTTTTTCAGTTGTTACTTAGTTTTAACTCTATTTTAATGTCTGCACAATATGCCATTAAGTTGATGTTCCGTAAGTTCAGAATTTTTAGATTCTTTCAAATAATTTTAAACATAAGTATAAAAAGTTAATACATTCAGAGTTCCAGAGTTCCATTTCAGTGCAGCAAATTAAACTCCTAACAGACTGGCCATCCTTCAAACAACAACTATAAACTCTGGAGAACATTTTTAAAAACAACTATCAGAAGGCTCCATAAAATTAACAAAAGCAGGCATATTTGGAGGAAAATCAAAGCTTGAAAGAAGGTACTAGTACAGAATTTCCAGTTTTTATAGCTTTAGCCTCAGGTGAGACCTAAGTAGCAGTACAGCATGAAGCAGCTAAAATCCCAAAGAAAATCCACCATCTTTCTAACCTGAAGAACTAGAGAACAGAGACTAGGTAAACACAGCTACTAGACAGTGAGAGCAAAACTCAGAAAAGAGAGGACCAGAAAAGGGGTGCTGCAAATTCTATGCAAAACTCTTCCCTAGTGTCTGGCTAACTCATACACCATGCATGAGCAAATCACACATATAGCATCTTGCAGCTAGAACTGAACCAAGATCTGAGTTGTCACTAACCACAGGCAAGAATTTGCAGTTTGAGTCTAACCAAGTTAATTTCCAGCTGAAACTAAAACATCTATACTCTTTCAGGGAATGTGATAGAATCCAGAGTCATCACAATGTAGCAATTGTAATATCCAGGATATAATTCAGAATTACTCAGCAAATGAAGAACCAAGAAAATGTGAACCATTCTCTAAGGACAATCAAACTCCAAGATGACCCAGATGTTGGAATTATACAAGGACTATAAAGCGGCTAATATAACCATGTAATGAGAAAAAAGAAAATATACTTGTAATGAATAAAAACATAGGAAATCTAAACAGATAAATGGAAAATATTTTTAAACCCAATGGAAACTCTAGAACTGAAAAATGTAATACCTGAATTTTTTTAAAAAGCCATTGGTTGGGTTTAATAGCAGAATGAAGTTGACAGAAAAGCATTGGTAAACTTGAAAAACAGAGGAATAGAAATGCTGAATCTAAAAAAATGGCCATGGCCTCAGAAAACTATGGGATAAGATCAAAAGATTTAACATACATGTAATTAGATTCTCAGAAGGAGAAGGTGGAAAAATATGGGATAGAAAACATATGTGAAGAAATAATGACTGAAAACTTTCTAAATTTTGTTGAAAGACATAAATTTATAGATTCAAAATAGTCAGAAAAATCAAAGCAGAAGGGGAACAATGCCTAACAGATTATAGTTAAGTTGCTGGAAAATAAATATAAAAAGGGAAAATATTATATATATATATATATATATATATATATATATATATATAAATATAAAAAGAGAAAATCTTTAAGGAAGCTGGAGAAAAACACATTATATACAAGGGACCAATGACTCAAATGACCATGAACTTCTTATCAGAAATCATAGTGGTCAGAAGACAGGGGAGCAGCAGCTTTAAAATGTTACAAGCAAAAAAACAATCAATCCATATTGTTATATCCAGGGACATAATTCTATACCCAACCTCTTCAAAAAGGAGACTAAAATGAAATTTTCAGTTAAAAGAAAACTAAGACAGTTTGTTGCCAAAGCACTTATATTACAAGAAATGATAAAGAAAATTCATCAAGCTTAAAGCAAATGATACCAAAGGAAAAAATCAAATATTCAGGAAGGAATTAAGGGCATCAGAAATAATAAATATCTGGATAAAAATAAAAGCTGTTTTTTACTCTTAATTTCTTTAAATGCATATGACAGTCTAAGGAAAAACTATAATATTGTCTTGCAGGGTTTATAACATAGGTAGATAGACTATATATGACAACTATACCATAAAAGATGGCAGATTACGGGGAAGTAAATGAAATTATATCATCACAAGTATTCTACATTTTATGTGCTGTGGCACAGGATTAACTCTAATCAAACTTTGAAAAGTGAAAATTTTATATTGTAGTCCTTTAGAGTAACCACTAAAAATGTAATGCAAAGATGTATAGCTAAAAAGCCAATAGAGAAATTGAGGATTCTAAACTTAAAGTAATTCAAAAGAAAACAAGAGCAGAAAACAGACGGAAAAACAGAAATCAAATATTGAAATGGTAGATCTAAATCCAGCCACATCAATAATTATATTAAAGGTAACGGGCTACTAATGTAAGATGTTACTAATAGGGGAAATTATGTATGTACTGATAGTTTGAGGGAACTCTCTGGATGGTGTTTGCAATTCTTCTGTAATTCTTAAACTGTTTTAAAATGTAAATTTTATTTTTTAAAATGTGATGGGACTAAACACTTCAACTAAATTATGAGAATGTATGTAAAAGCAAGACTAGACGATGTACTGCCTGCAACTCACACTTCAAACATAAAGACACATATAGGTTGAAAGTAGATGGATGTCCCATGCACATCCGTGGAGTAAATCACTATACCATGCGTATAATAAGAATAAAAAGGCTAGAGTGGCTATATTAAATTAAAATTAAATATATTTTGAGGCAAAAAAGTGATACCAGAGATAAATAGGGGCATTTCAAAATAACAGTGTCAATTCATCAAAAATACATGTAATCATAAATAGGTAAATGCCTAATAAGAAGTTTCAAAAGACATGAAAATGGACAGAATCAAAGAAATACATAGACAAATCAGGAATCATAATAGAAAAATTTAACTCCACTCTTTCACTAATTGATAGAGCTAATTGGGTGCTATGATGGAGGCCCCCAAATATCAGTAGCTTAAACAACAACAAAAAAAGCTATTTACATCTCTTCTTCTATCTTGTTGCTCCACTATCCCCAGAGTATACCTTTATCCCCATGGCCCTTGATGGCTCATCACCACATCCTCACTCTGAGAGTCAGAAGAGGAAATGGGAGGGAGCATATCCCTTCAGTTTAAGAGTGCGGCCAGAAGAAGTTGCACACGTGTTTCTGCTCACATCTCCTTGGTCAGAATTTAGTCACATGGCCACCTTCAGCTGCAAAAGAAGATGGAAAATACAGTCTTTATCCCCTGTAGCCAAATGCCCAGCTATAAATCAGAAGTTCTGTTACTACAGGTGAAGAAAGATACTAGGATATGACTGGAAGTCTCAGACACACCCCATTTTCATGATGTCTTTACTTGTAGAAGGAAGGAGTTCTTTAAACTAGCAAAGCAATAGGTTGTCATGTCATGTGATCATAGGTCTTAAAGCCCAAGATACTTTAGGGGACCACCTGGTGCAACTCTCCCTCAAGGTTTAAAAGGCAGAAACACATTTTACAGGCCGTCTCAAAGCTCTTGGGAACCCATGGCTTACTTGCTTGTTCTCGCCTCCTTGGCACCTCAAACAGTACCTGACATATAACAGAGACTCAATAAAACTTGTTGACTAAGTGTACACATGTTTCTCCATTCTATTTCCTCATTGTTTGGGAATTTATGGGTCTGTTCCATAAAAAACATGAGTTACAAATCAGGTGGGGCTCCATTTGACAAGGAATGTTAGGAATCTTCCGAAGCAACTTAAGGAAGAACTTTTACGAAAGAGGGCAGAGCGAAAGAAGCATCACCAGTCTTCCAGTCAGAGTGGACTTCATGTAAAAACCCTGAGCAGCGTTGGCCGTCCTGCTTCACAGGTTTCTGTGCTGTGACTTCAGGCCCTCTCATCAAATTGTCTCCCCCTTGGCCTATGCAGAGGCCTGAAATTCCACCACTAATAATTCCTTCAGGTTAATTGAAGCCCACTGTAAATCAGTTATGTGAGAGGGCACTATGACCCATCAGATCACTGTTAGTTAACAACACCTTCTAGAAGACAATTCCGTCAGACTGTAGCAAGCAGAGGCCTGAAAAACAGGAACAGTGAGAAGCCAATCTTTTTTTTAATTGTGGGGAGGAGCCCAGGTCATAGGGAGCTGCCAAAAAGAGCAGACCAGAGCAAGGCGGAAGGTGAACAGAAACAGACCAGCCCAGCCAAGAGGCAGCCTAAGGACACTGGACACGAGGTGGGGGTGGCGTGGGGGCACAAGAGACCCAGGCTCACAGTTACAACCCCCCCTCACTTCCCAGATGGTAGCAGGTGCTAGAGAAATATTTGTTGAGGAGATCAGTGGTGTGTGATATTTATTTAATTAATTTATTTAACAAACATTTATACATGCTTACTATGTGCCAGGCACCATTCTGACAAATATTAACTTGAATTTAACCAGGGCAACAGCTTTGTCAAAAATTCGAGCTTGAGAGCCACCTCCACCATATTCTATCTGTGTGACCTTGGGCCAGTGACTCATGCCTTCTGAGGCTCATTTCTATCACCTATCAAAGGGGTACCATAGTGATTGTACCTCAGAGTCATTGTGAAGAACTATCTAGCTAAGAGCCACAAAAGCACTTTATAGACTGTGAAATGTTCTGCAAATCATGACTAATATTATAAGTAATCCTAGAACTGGCTCGAGAGCAAATGATAACAACCAAAAAAAATCATCCTCTTGGTAATCATGATTGCTATCATCTTTTACAAACCTTGTGGACTCTGAAATTGGATGACTTTGTGCAAGTCTGTGTTCCCAATCTATTAGCTGCATGACTTGAGGCAAGCTGCTTTATCTGTCAGTGATTCCGTGTTTTCCTCTATAAAACTAGAACAAACAATAGTCTGTAAGTCATAGAATTCCTGTGAAGGATTTAAAAAGATGATAAAAATAAAGCACCTGGGACAACAACCTGGAGTGAATGCACCATGAATGATACATACCTCTGCTCTTTTAAAACTCACAACATTACATAGTAGGTAGTATTACTGTTATTGTCCTTATTTTCCAGGGGAGAGAGTAGAGGGACAGAGAGGTTGAATCACTTGTCCAGTGCCACATACCTAGGGAGTGATAAAGCTGGGATTCCTAGACAGGTCTGTTACACCTGGGCATTTTTGTGGTTGCCTAAGCAAATATTCCCACTGTCCCTAATGACACACCAGAAATGCTTAAGGGAACTCATGAGCAAAAGAAAAAGGATTTAAAAAGTGAAAAAAGAAAGAGAGGTGATAAATATCTGGACTTTTCCTTACGTGCTAAGCTGTTGCAAAAAGGAAGCACAAACCTTTAAACACAAATGCTGGGGACTGGAGAGGCTTCCAGAAAAGATCTGCTCCCACCTCCTGCCTATGTAGGCACAGCGCAGCCTGACGGATTATGAACCAAACTCATCCCCTCTCTCTCCTGGGCCATGACCCAAACCTTGTTATCTTAGTGTATAAATTTAATGCATTTTCCATCTTAACTAAGCACTTAACAAGCACCGTGGCCATAAGTTTTGTAGTTTGTGACAGCAAAACTAGCATGAATTCCTTTTCCCTTCACATTTTCATGGATAGAAGATTCATTTTTAGCATAAATCTTAGCAACCTCAGCATATGATTTTTTTTTTTCGTATTAAGTAGAGAACTTTTACCCTTCCACTTAAAGGAGGCACTATAGCTTCACTTTGCCATATCCAAATTGCCAGCATCACTACTCTTGCACTTTGGGGCCACTGGTAAATAAAATAAGGGTGACTTGAACACAAGCATTATGATACTGTGATAGCCAATCTTATAACTGAGGTGGCTACTAAGTGATAATGGGCAGAATGTGCTGGACAAAGGGAGGATACACGTTCCAGGTGAGACAGAGCCGGGCAGCATGAGGTTTCATCACACTACTCAGAACAGCATGCAATTTAAACTTATGAATTGTTTATTTCTGGAGTTTTCCATTTAATATGTTTGGGCCATGGTTGACTATCGGAATCTGAAACCGCAGAAAATGAAACGGCAGTTAAGGGGAGAACTACCGTATTGAAGATGATGGATCCACAAGATGGAAGGGTCCTGAGTCCCTGAACCACCCCTTAGAGAGGTGCTGCCTACCCATCAGAATTGCCCAGCTGAAACTAAGCATAAGCAAAAAGAACTCACTTTGATAGTTGAACAATTATATAGTTTGGGTCTGTTTGTCCCAGCAGCTAGCCTGACTAACCAGTGCAGGAAATAGGAGGAAGGAGAGCTTTCTAGCATCCCTGACTATTGACCACCCAACTTCTGCCTAAATCTTTCCGGTGGTAGGGAGTTCTTTTCTTCCTGAAGTATTCGTTCACTTTTCATTCAATCAATCAACTAATGGGTTTTTGTTTGGTTTGGTTTGGTTTTTATTGAGGTATATGGTACAATATATATATAAGTTTCAGGTGTACAACATAGTGAGTCACAATTTTTAAAGGTTGTACTCCATTTATAGTTATTTATAAAGTATTGGCTATATTACCTGTGTTGTACAATATATCCTTGTACCTTATTTATTTTATGCATAAGGGTTTGTACTTCTTAATCCCTTAACCCTATCTTGCCCCTTTCACCTTCCATATCCCCACTGGTAACCACTAGTTTGTTCTCTATATCTGTGAGTCTTTTTGTTATATTCACTAGTTTTACTTTTTAGAGTCCACATTTAAGTGATATCTGACTTATTTCACTTAGCATAATTACTCTCCAGGTCCATCCATGTTGTTGCAAATGGCAAAATTTCATTCTTTTTTGTGGCTGAGTAGTATCCCATTATATATATATATATATATATATACACACACACACCACATCTTCTTTATCCATTCATTTGTTGGTGGACATTTAGGTTGCTTCCATTAGCAATTGTAAATAATGCTGCTATGAACATTGGAGTGCATGTATCCTTTCTAATTAGTGTTTTTATTTTTTTCATATATATAACCAGTAGTGGGATTGCTGGGTCATATGGTAGTTCTATTTTTAGTTTTCTGAGGAACCTCCATACTGTTTTCCACAGTGGCTGCACCAATTTACGTTCCCACCAACAGTGTATGAAGGGTCCCTTTTCTCCACATCTTCTCCAACGTTTATTATTTGTGTTCTTTTTGATAATAGTCATTCTGACAGGTGTGAGGTGATATTTCATTGTGGTTTTAACTTGCATTTCTCTGATGATTAACAATGTTGAGCATTTTTTCATGTTCCTATTGGCCATCTATGTCTTCTTTGGTAAAATGTCTATTCAGATCTTCTGCTCATTTTTTAATTGGTTTGATTTTTTTTAATGTTGAGTTGGGTGAGCTGTTTATATATTTTGAATATTAACCCCTTATCAGTCCTATCATTTGGAAATACTTTCTCCCATTCAGTAGGTTGTCTTTTTGTTATGTCAGTGGTTCCCTTTTAAGTTTAATTAGATCTTATTTGTTTATTTTTGCTTTTATTTCCTTTGCTTTAGAGGACAAATCCAAAAAATATTTCTATGATTCATGTCAAAGAGTGTTCTGCCTATGTTCTCTTCTAGGAGTTTTATGGTTTCAGGCTTTACATTTAGGTCTTTAATCCATTTTGAGTTTATTTTTGTGTATGGTGTTAGAGAATGTTTTAAGTTCATTCTTTTACAAGTTTTCCCAACACCACTTATTGAAGACACTCTCTTATCTCCACTGTGTATTCTTGCCTCCTTTGTCATAAATTAATTGAACATCAGTGCATGGGTTTATTTATGGGCTATCTATCTTGTTGCATTGATCTGTATTCTGTTTTGTGCCAGTACCATACTGTTTTGATTACTGTAGCTTTGTAGTATAGTCTGAAGTCAGGGTGCATGATTCCTCCAGCTATGTTCTTCTTTCTCAAGATTGTTTTGGCTATTCAGGGTCTTTTATGTTTCCATATAAATTTTAAAATTATTTGTTCTAGTTTTGTGAAAAATGCCATTGGTAATTTCGATAGGGATTGCATTGAATCTGTAGATTGCTTTGGTTAGAACTAATGTTTATTGAGTTCCTACTACGTGCCAGGCCACATGCTAGGCACTGGGGAAGCAAGGATGAATGAGGCACAAGATCTCTGCCCTCAGGAAGCTTGTCATCCAGACTGGTAGACAGAAACTGAACAAGTGAGCAGGCAGTAGGTGCAATGTTTATTGACTTTGATAAGTAACTTGAGGGAAACAAGCAGATTGCTGGCACAGAATAACTGAGGGAGGATCAAGTGTAGTGGAGGAAGAGAGGGGGAGGAGTTCGTCAAAGTCTTCTCTGAGGAGGTGACTGAGACCAGATACAACAATTGGCAGACATCCATGATTGTTTAAAAAAAAAAGAAAAGAAAAGAAAACTTGAGGTTTTTCTGGTTGTTGTTTTGCTTATATTAATAGGAAGATAAGTCTCCTTTAGCTCCATGTCGGGTCCTAATTATAGTCTGGGCTCCCAGAAAAGTCTATTTTTTCCGATTTCCAATTGACAGCTTCTCCATCATCCAGTATTTGCAGACAGCTGTCACATCTCTCCTATCCCCTCAAATCCCTCCTCCCCCTGGACCCCTTCAAGCAGCCTCACAGGGTTTGGAGACCCAGATACGTGCTGCAGTTATTAAGAACAGCCAGTAGCAGCAAGGATTCAGGTAAACAAGGAGGTCACAGAGACCCCCACTGTAAAGGTTATGTGGACCCTCCCAACATCTTGGGGATAACTGGTCCAGCTCCCACAGCATTGCTTGTTCATTTCCCTACAGCTGCTGCTAACTGCTGGCTCCCATCAGGCATTAAATTCTCTGAGATTGGGAGGGAGCAGGCGGGGTTAGAGCCTTCAAAGGCTCCCACTGGAAGCCTTCTCTCTCTCTTGAAAACACTTTATTTTTTCGATGTTAAAATCATGTCCCTCCCCCCTGGTTTGAACACCAAAACAAAACAAACCTAGCTGTCCCCAGTGCTGGGCCCAAACCACAGGCGTGTGGCTGGGGAGCCAAAGAGGCAGCAGGAGGAGCTGCTCAGAGTCTTGCTCCTCCAGATTCCTGCTGGGCTCCACTCAGGAGGCAGGGAGGCTGTGTTCTGCAAAGACCCAGCCTCCCCTTCTTCACAATTAAACAGGACAGCACCTCAAGGGCAACAAGTCTGCCCTGCCCCCAAGGTGGCTCACAGGAGGTAGAGGCCTATGCAAGCTCCTGAGGCCTCTGAGTTAGCTGATACCTCCTTCCCTACCTGTCAGGAATGGTCCCCAGCAGCTCTGGGGGCTCCCAGAGAGTCAAAAGGCTGAGGCCTGAGATCCAGGCAGTGTCCACAACTGTTTTCTCTGCTTGGTTTGGAGATAAAAACAACTGCTGCTTCTTGCTTTCTCACAATTTCCACTGAGGTCACTTGGGGCAAGACTGAGTCAGGGCTTCCAGAAGGTCTGGCAATAGCGTGGAAGCAAACAGTGGTGCTATTAGCACAGGACACACTCTCCCCAGCCGCCTCCACAGCAGGGGAATCAGAGCAGCGTCATACAGCTTGCAAAACTGGCCTTCAGTGGCCTTCACACCACTTTGTCTGCTTCACTCAGCCTGACCTGTAGATATGGTTTCCCCTGACTCACATCACCTCTCTCCGCTATACCCCACCCCTGCCTTGCCTAGGGTTGCAGGTAGGACGAGGTAAGTGAGGGACCCAGGGTGCAAAATTGAAGGAGGCAATCACTCTCCAGGTCATGCAAGTTCAGTGTTTTGTGCACTCTGGGTGTGTCATTCCCCCCATCCTACTGCAGGTCCTGCAGATGCTACCTAAACCTGGTCCCTGAGGATATAGTTTATTTCTCTGATCTCTCCCAAACTCCATCCATTAGAAAAAATCTATACATGGCTTCACACTCCTATGTAAAAGATCAAGTCCAGCTTGGAGAGGTCTTTCTGTTTGTTTGTTTTTTAGCCAGACAGTACTTTAATTTTTCTGTTGTTGTTGCCAGTGCTTAAAATTCAGAAGAGTTCCAATGAAAAAAATCCTCGTTTCTAGCTTCTTTTGAAAACACAGAAGATATGGCCTTTCCGGCTGGAGTGGAGCCACAGCTGCCTCTTTAGGCCCACTGGACATGGCCTGTACTCTCCAGCCCCCCAGAGCCCCACCTGTGCCAACTTACCATTCATATTACCTTCTTAGCCCCCATAGGCATTTGAGGTTGAACCTTCGATCTAAAGACAGATTATGTCCAGACATAAAGTAGCTTGTCTCTTATGGTGCACCCACTGACTAGGGTGGGAGACTGGGGCAGGAAGGAAACAGAGAAGATTTCCCGATGTCCTTGAACTCGGACCATGGAGGCAAGTCCCCATTCCACCAGCCAGGGTGCAGAAAAGACTAAAACTTGCAGTTTGGGGGAAGAAACACGTTACGTGACAGCATCAGAAGAGCTGCGGAGATAAAGGGATGAAACTTGAGTTGAAAACAGCACTGACCAAGGGTGAGGAGGCATGCCTGGGTATCCCACATTTGCCCCTGACTTCTGTGTAATGTTGGACACAACCACTCCTGAAACTTCAGCTTCCTCGTCTCTTAATAAGGAGAGTCAGGCTGGATTATTTCTGAGATCCGTCCTAGCTCTAACTCTCTTGAATGTAATGCTTACTATTCTTCAGTGGAATTATTCTAGTAAAAGAGAATCTCAGCATTGTTTGGGCCAGCTTAAAAGAGCAGTTGAGAGGAGATCAGAAACCACATTTCATCGATAGCATGGAATTTTGCACGTTTTGCCGTGCTCTACTTATCCGTTCATAAGTTCTCTGATTCTGCTGAGAATATACACTTAGAGGAGCTCAAACGATAGCCTGACTCAACAGTCTCTTGCCTTAAAAACTGCTCGTCTGCTTGAAAATTCACTAGGTGTGAAATCTAGTTTGCTAAAGGCTGTGCCTCTACCTTGAAGATGCTGGAGGAGAAGAAAGCTCCCTGTCCGCCCTGTGGGGGGCAACCCAAGTGGAATTCAATGCAACAGGCACTAACAAATATCTAAGCAGCACTCTATACAGTGTAGACTCTGGGAGGATACCAGGAAATACATCCAGGAGTAAAGCCCACTCCTTGTCCTTGAGGAGATTACAGTAGGGCAGAGAGGTCAACACAACAGCGAGAGAATCCAAATGCACAGCAGAGTAAGATAAAAGTCAATAAGAGTTATAAAGTGCTAGGAGGAGTCAAAAAAAGGAAGGGGTTACATAGGCCTACGGTGTGAACTTTAGACTAGTAGTGAAGGATGAATAGATGAGGATGGGCAGGAAGGAAGAGTGGCTTCAGTTACTCACTGATCTACCAAGGATGAAAGTTTCCTACTGCCTACCATTGCCTTAGGCACTGGGATGTAAGGGTTAACAAGACAGGAGGGAGTCCTCCTTTCATGGAACTTACTTTCTAGTGAGGGATTTAGACAAGTACACAAATACACAAGCTAATTTCAGATATTGTTGAATGCTATGAAGAATATGAAATGAAATGATTACCATAGATGGTGATTGTAAGATGGACAGGGAAGACCTCTCTGAGGAGGCTCCAGTTGAGCTGTGTCGTGGGATCATCTGGAGGAGAGCACCCCAAGTCATTTCCAAATGTTGCACATTGCCAGTATCCCTGGGGGACAAAAATGCCCCCGGATGAGAACAAATATAGACCCTACTATAGCTAACACCATAAGGTTACTGGGGCTGACTTGAGTCTTTCTTAACCCAAAAATCCTGCATACAAAATGGTTTTAGCCACCAAATTAGGGGCAGCATGAATTGGTCCCCAATAGAGAAAAGACAAATGCCCTCTTACAAAATGTTGTTTTACCTCCATATTCTGTGGCATACAGGCTTCTTCCGTAGCCTCCAGTTCTCTACTTGAGTAAAAGTAATGTGGGGTAAGGGGCAAAGAATGATGGAGCCTAGGGGGGATATTCAATTCCAGGGCTATTAGCCCCCAGACAAAGGATAAGACAAAAGCTCCAATTTGCCCTTTTTAGTGCTAGGACAAGCCTCTTGCAATCCTGGCTCAAGATAGACAAGTCAGCATCAGGAATTTATTTGTTATCCCTGTTGTGTAAGGTACGGTTTTCATAGCTATGTTGATCTGTGTCTTTATTTTTGTTGTGCTTTTTAAAGACGACAAGAGGGAAAAATAAAGTATGATTTGATTCAACAGATATATAACAAGCCCCTACCTTGTCTTCACTACATCAGTTTTCTCATGGGCACAAGAAAAGGCACAGTGGGATAGAATCCCCAGGTGCATCTGAGCAACTGCACGTCCTGGATATGGCTGGAGTGTGGGTTCCTGTGGAACCTAAAAAGGACCAGGCTGCTTCCTTTGCTTATGCTGGGGTCCAGGCGGGGGTCGACAGCCAGGTTGGCCCCAGGATGAGCGCGGCATGAACATCTCTGCTAAGAAGTGATTGAGATCATATTTTTCAGGCTGGAACCTCAGTAAATTAGCTCTTCAAAGGATTATTCCTAAAACGTTAGCCGAGTGGCTGACAGGGTCTTGGTGCTCTGGCCGGGTGTCAGGCCTGAGCCTCTGAGGTGGGAGAGCCAACTTCAGGACACTGGTCCACCAGAGGCCTCCGGGCCACACGTAATATCAAATGGTGAAAGATCTCACAGAGATCTCCATCTCAAGGCTAAGACCCAGCTCCACTCAACAACCAGCAAGCTACAGTGCTGGACACCCTATGCCAAAAAACTAGCAAGACAGGAACACGACCCCACTCATTAGCAGAGAGGCTGCCTAAAATCATAATAAGGTCACAGACACCCCAAAAAACACCATCGGATGCGGTCCTGCCCACCAGAAAGACAAGATCCAGTCTCATCCACCAGAGCACAGGCACCAGTCCCCTCCACCAGGAAGGCTACACAACCCACTGAACCAACCTTAGCCACTGGGGGCAGCCACCAAAAACAATGGGAACTACGAACCTGCAGCCTGTGAGAAGGAGACCGCAAACACAGTAAGTTAAGCAAAATGAGAAGACAGAGAAACACACAGCAGATGAAGGAGCAAGGTAAAAACCCAACAGACCAAACAAATGAAGAGGAAATAGGCAGCCTACCTGGAAAAGAATTCAGAGTAATGATAGTAAAGATGATCCCAAGTCTTGGAACTAGAATGGAGAAAATACAAGAAACGTTTAACAAGGACCTAGAAGAACTAAAGAGTAAACAAACAATGATGAACAACACAATAAATGAAATTAAAAATTCTCTAGAAGGAATCAATAGCAGAATAACTGAGGCAGAAGAATGGATAAGTGACCTGGAAGATAAAATAGTGGAAATAACTACCACAGAGCAGAAAAAAGAATGAAAAGAATTGAGGACAGTCTAAGAGACTTCTGGGACAAAATTAAACGCACCAACATTCTAATTATAGGGGTCCCAGAAGAAGAAGAGAAAAAGGAAGAGATTGAGAAAATATTTGAAGAGATTATAGTTGAAAACTTCCCTAATATGGGAAAGGAAATAGCCAATCAAGTCCAGGAAGTGAAGAGAGTCCAGCATTACAACAAATGCTAAAGGAACTTCTTTAGGCAGGAAACACAAAAGAAGGAAAAGACCTACAATAACAAACCCAAAACAATTAAGAAAATGGTAATAGGAGCATACATATCGATAATTACCTTAAATGTAAATGAATTAAATGCTCCAGCCAAAAGACATAGACTGGCTGAATGGATAAAAAACAAAACCAGTATATATGCTGTCTACAAGAGACCCACTTCTTCAGACCTAGGGACACATACAGACTGAAAGTGGGGGGATGGAAAAAGATATTCCATGCAAATGGAATTCAAAAGAAAGCTGGAGAAGCAATTCTCATATCAGACAAAACAGACTTTAAAATAAAGACTATTACAAGAGACAAAGAAGTACACTACATAATGATCAAGGGATCAATACAAGAAGATATAACAATTGTAAATATTTATGCACCCAACATAGGAGCACCTCAATGCATAAGGCAAATGCTAACAGCCATGAAAGGGGAAATCGACAGTAACACAATCATAGCAGGGGACTTTAACACCCCCCTTTCTCCAATGGACAGATCATCCAAGATGAAAATAAATAAGGAAACACAAGCTTCAAATGACACATTAAACAAGATGGACTTAATTGATATTTATAGGACATTCCATCCAGAAATAACAATACACCTTCTTCTCAAGTGCTTATGGAACATTCTCGAGGATAGATCATATTTGGGTCACAAATCAAGCCTCAGTAAATTTAAGGAAATTGAAATCATATCAAGTATCTTTTCTGACCACAACGCTATGAGACTAGATATCAATTACAGGAAAAATATCTGTAAAAAATACAAACACATGGAGGCTAAACAATACACTACTTAACAACCAAGAGATCACTGAAGAAATCAAACAGGAATCAAAAAATACCTAGAAACAAATGACAATGAAAGTACGGTGACCCAAAACCTATGGGATGCAGCAAAAGCAGTTCTATGAGGGAAGTTTATAGCAGTACAGTCCTACCTCAAGAAACAAGAAACGTCTCAAATACACAACCTAAGCTTACACCTAAAGCAATTAGAGAAAGTAAAACCAAAAAAACCCAAAGTTAGCAGAAGGAAAGAAATCATAAAGATCCGACCAGAAATAAATGAAAAAGAAATGAAGGAAACAATAGCAAGGATCAATACAACTAAAAGCTGGTTCTTTGAGAAGATACACAAAATTGATAAACCATTAGCCAGACTCATCCAGAAAAAAAGGGAGAAGACTCAAATCAGTAGAATTAGAAAAGAAAAAGGAGAAGTAACAACTGACACTGCAGA
Source organism: Monodon monoceros (assembly GCF_005190385.1). Classification (NCBI taxonomy): domain Eukaryota; kingdom Metazoa; phylum Chordata; class Mammalia; order Artiodactyla; family Monodontidae; genus Monodon; species Monodon monoceros. The sequence continues at coordinate 135,319,896 of NW_021703768.1, forward strand.
AATACAAAGGAGCATGAGAGATTCCTACAAGCAACTATATGCCAATAAAATGGACAACCTGGAAGAAATGGACAAATTCTTAGAAAAGCACAACCTTCTGAAACTGGACCAGGAAGAAATAGAAAATATAAACAGACCAGGGCTTCCCTGGTGGCACAGTGGTTGAGAGTCCACCTGCTAATGCAGGGGACACGGGTTCGTGCCCCAGTCCGGGAGGATCCCACATGCCGCGGAGCGGCTGGGCCCGTGAGCCATGGCTGCTGAGCCTGCGCGTCCGGAGCCTATGCTCTGCAACAGGAGAGGCAACAACAGTGAGAGGCCTGCGTACCACAAAAGAAAAATAAATAAAATAAAGTAAAATAAACAGACCAATCACAAGCACTGAAATTGAGACTGTGATTAAAAACCTTCCAACAAACAAAAGCCCAGGACCAGATGGCTTCACAGGTGAATTCTGTCAAACATTTAGAGAAGAGCTAACACCTATCCTTCTCAAATTCTTCCAAAACATAGCAGAGGGAGGAACACTCCCAAACTCATTCTACGAGGCCACCATCACCCTAATACCAAAACCAGACAAAGATGTCACAAAGAAAGAAAACTACAGGCCAATATCACTGATGAACATAGATGCAAAAATCCTCAACAAAATACTAGCAATCAGAATCCAACAGCACATTAAAGGGATCATACTCGATGATCAAGTGGGGTTTATCCCAGGAATGCAAGATTCTTCAGTATACACAAATCAATCAATGTGATACATCATATTAACAAATTGAAGGATAAAAACCATATGATCATCTCAATAGATGCAGAGAAAGCTTTCAACAAAATTCAACACCCATTTATGTTAAAAACCCTCCAGAAAGCAGGCATAGAGGGAACTTACCTCAAAATAATAAAGGCCATATACGACAAACCCACAGCCAGCATTGTTCTCAATGGTGAAAAACTGAAACCATTTCCACTAAGATCAGGAACAAGACAAAGTTGCCCACTCTCACCACTCTTATTCGACATAGTTTTGGAAGTTTTAGCCACAGCAACAGAGAAGAAAAAGAAATAAAAGGAATACAAATTGGAAAAGAAGAAGAAAAACTGTCCCTGTTTGCAGATGACATACTATACATAGAGAATCCTAAAGATGCCACCAGAAAACTACTAGAGCTAAGCAATGAATTTGGTAAGGTTGCAGGATACAAAATTAATGCACAGAAATCTCTTGCATTCCTATACACTAATGATGAAAAATCTGAAAGAGAAGTTAAGGAAACACTCCCATTTACCATTGCAAGGAAAAGGAATAAACCTACCTAAGGAGAAAAAAGACCTGTATGCAGAAAACTATAAGACACTGATAGAAAGAAATTAAAGATGATACAAATAGATGGAGAGATATACCATGTTCTTGGATTGGAAGAATCAACATTGTGAAAATGACTCTACTACCCAAAGCAATCTATAGATTCAATGCATTCCCTATCAAACTACCACTGGCATTTTTCACAGAACTAGAACAAAAAATTTCATAATTTGTATGGAAACACAAAAGACCCTGAATAGCCAAAGCGATCTTGAGAAAGAAAAACAGAGCTGGAGGAATCAGGCTCCTGGACTTCAGACTATGTTAAAAAGCTACAGTAATCAAGAGAGTATGGTACTGGCACAAAAACAGAAATATAGATCAATGGAACAGGATAGAAAGCCCAAAGATAAAGCCACACACATATGGTCACCTTATCTTTGATAATGGAGACAAGAATAAACAATGGAGAAGACAACCTCTTTAATAAGTGGTGCTGGGAAAAGTGGACAGCTGCATGTAAAAGAATGAAATTAGAACACTCCCTAACACCATACACAAAAATAAACTCAAAATGGATTAAAGACCTAAATGTAAGGCCAGACATTATCAAACTCTTAGAGGAAAACATAGGCAGAACACTCTATGCCATAAATCACAGCAAGATCCTTTTTGACCCGCCTCCTAGAGAAATGGAAATAAAAACAAAAATAAACAAATGGGACCTAATGAAACTTAAAAGCTTTTGCACAGCAAGGGAAACTATACACAGGATGAAAAGACAACCCTCAGAATGGGAGAAAATATTTGCAAACGAAGCAACTGACAAAGGATTAATCTCCAAAATATACTAGCAACTCATGCAGCTCGATATCAAAAGTACAAACAACCCAATCCATAAATGGGCAGAAGACCTAAATAGACATTTCTCCAAAGAAGATATACAGATTGCCAACAAACACAGGAAAGGATGCTTAACATCACTAATCATGAGAGAAATGCAAATCAAAACTACAATGAAGTATCACCTCACAACGGTCAGAATGGCCATCATCAAAAAATCTACAAACAATAAATGCTGGAGAGGGTGTGGAGAAAAGGGAACCCTCTTGCACTGTTGGAGGGAATGTAAATTGATACAGCCACTATGGAGAACAGTATGGAGGTTCCTTAGAAAACTAAAAATAGAAGTACTGTATGACTCAGCAATCCCACCACTTGGCATATACCCTGAGAAAAACATAATTCCAAATGAATCATGTACCACAGTGTTCATTGCAGCTCTATTTACAATAGCCAGGACATGGAAGCATCCTAATTGTCCATCGACAGATGTATGGATAAAGAAGATGTGGCACATATATACAATGGAATATTACTCAACCATAAAAAGAAACGAAATTGAGTTATTTGCAGTGAGGTGGATGGACCTAGAGAGTGTCATACAGTGTGAAGTAAGTCAGAAAGAGAAATACAAATACTGTATGCTAACACATATATATGGAATCTTAAAGAAAACAAAAAAAAGGTTCTGAAGAACCTAGGGGCAGGACAGGAATAAAGATGCACAGGTAGAGAATGGACTTTAGGACACAGGGAGGGGGAAGTGTAAGGTGGGACGAAGTGAGAGAGTGGCATGGACATATGTACACTACCAAATGTAAAACAGATAGCTAGTGGGAAGCAGCCGCATAGCACAGGGAGATCAGCTCGGTGCTTTGTGTCCCACTAGAGAGGCAGGATGGGGAGTTTGGGAGGGAGACGTAAGAGGGAGGGGATATGGGGATATATGTATACATATAGCTGATTCACTTTGTTATACAGCAGAAACTAACACACCATTGTAAAGGAATTATACTCCAATAAAGATGTTTAAAAAAAAAAAGGGGGGGCCAGGGTGCAGAGGAAGACGAAAGCCAGTTCTTTAAGGGTCTTGAAGTTTAAGTTTATCCTATAGGGCACAGATAATAGGGAGCCATGGAAGGCTCAGAAGCAGGGAAGTATCACTGTGAGACCTACGCTCGGGTATAGGCAGGGAATAGACATTTCTATGTGAGAAGAGTGAAGAGTCTGAGAACTCGCCCTCCTATTTAATACCTGAGGGGCTAATATTCACTTTCAGCCGAGTTGACCTTCTGGATTTTATTGCAACCCTGTGTCTCCACCTTTTGGCATGGCTCAGCGTGAGAGCTGCAGGGGCAAGAGCCAGGAGCCTCCCTGGGAACACAAGCTCTGGCCATCAGTTGCTCCATTGCTCAGGGGGGATTCCAGCTCCCAAGGGACATGAGGCCTTGCCCCTGGAAGGAGTGGGGGATGAAGCTGCCTCGGTGTGACTCAGAAAACAGATCCAGGCTTGGCAGCAGTTGAGAACTGTTTGGAAACTTCATACAAGGTTTTGCTTTGTTTTGTTCACAGGCCCTCAGAGTAAGCTGCAGGAATAGGCTTCCGCGGTCTTGGATCTCCTATTGCTCCCCCGCTCCCACGAGCTGCCGAGGAGGGCCTTTCCTGGCTTGGAGCCACACCCAACTCCTCCTCAGCGTGGTCATCTTCTTTCCAAAATTGAGCCTACCTACCACAGGGGGACCAGCATTTACCACGTCAGCTCCGGGCAGAGGTGAAGGATGACTAGAGCTGTTAATGACCACCACAACCAAAATACTTGTGATCTATCGAATGACTCGATTCCCACATGGTGGATGTCAAGTTTAGTACATGTGTCCTGTCATCTGATGGCCAGAACAGCTTAATGAAGTAGGTACAAGTATTTTCTTCATTTATCAGATAAACTGAGGCACAGAGAGCAACTTGCAGCTGGTATTTTGCAAAACCTAGATTCAAAGCTGGTTCTTACTTCGAAGCTGGGGCTCTGTGGCCCACCAGTCTCCCATTTCTCAGCGCTTCCCTTGGGCAGCTGCCCCTTTCTCTACCCACCAAGTACCCATTGCCTTGCAGCTGTATTTTCTCACGTAAACATCCAGTTCCTCCCACATGCAGCTCATTTGTCGGGGGAGTCTCAGCTCTGCCATGAATTAGTTCTGTGACCCTGGAAAAAGTCCTTTAAGCTATCTGGGCCTCAGTTTGCCTATCAATAAAATGGGGATGCCCTCCCTTTTTTATAGTCAGTGTAGGAATTTAATCCTCTGCTCCTAATACCTCAGAAACCTGTTTGGGACACATAATTGAAAGGTCTTATTATGTCGATGCAGAAGTGACACATAGTCAGAGGTTCGAGTCCTGCCTGAGGCATTGAACACCCAGGAGGTCTCCACAAGTAGACTGGAGTAACAGGTGTCTGCACCGGGGGGCAGCTCTGACCCAGCCAATTCTGCTGGCAAAGCTTGCTCTTGGCTCTTTCCATGGAGAGAAGTCACATTCCATAGCCTGGCAGCCCAGCACCAGGAAACAGCCCTGCTCAGACACAAGGAAAATGAACATCAAAGGGGCTCTGTTGGTTTATAAAAGTATTATGAGCCTCCAAGTTCTCTTGTTCGTTGCCAAGGTGAGAAGACAAGGGAGGAGAGAGACTGGGTCCAAGGAAAGCATGGAGGATCTCCTTGTTCTTAGCTGTTAAACAAAAGCACTGTCTCCCCCAGGCTGAGGCCAATAGCTTTCTCTACAGGCTGGCTATGCTCTGCTGTGTTCGCAGCTCAGCCTTGGGTCTGATTAACAGAAGCCTAGAAGCATTTTAGGGCTCCTATCACATCTGCTGTGTTCATTTCCTGGAGTTGTTGTAGCAAAGTACCCACAAACTGGGTGGCTTAGAGAAATAGAAATGTATTGTTTAACAGCTCTGGAGGCTAGAAGTCCAAAATCAAGGTGGTGGCAGGGCCATATTCCCTCTGAAATAAATAGGAGAAAGATCCTTCTGGCCTCTTTCAGCTTCTGATAGTGTTACTGACTCTGGTCCTTGGACTCTTTAATCAATAGAAATTGATAGGCTAGACAAGGTTTTCAGGCAAGGCTTTACTGGGACCTGTGCTACAGGATGAGGGAGCAAAGACAAGTAGCAGTTTCCTTTGTTCACTCCCTGAGGAGGGGTGGGCTGGTTCTGTAAGTGGAAGGAGGGTAGGGACAGATGGATGGGTTGGGCCGCAGGGCTGGTTTCAGTGGACTGCCCACCCCCTGTGTGCAGGGGTCCTGTGTTGCACCCTGCTTTTGCTCCTGGCACCTCAGAAGTGACAGTTGGTTTGTGACCTTTGTGTATCTTATTGTTCATAATTGCTCCAACTGTGGACACGTGCAGTACTTTTAGTCCCTTATAGTTTCTTTGTATTCTGTTGCTCAGAGGAGACGTTTGTCCACGTGTAAGCACTCCGGTAAAGGGTCCCAAGTCCCAGCCTGTCTCAATAGCTCCGGAGACTCCTCAGCTTGTGACCTCATACCTCCAATCTCTGCCTCCCCCATGGCATTCTCCCTGTAGCTTCACACCATCTTCCGTCTAGGAGCACCTGTGTCCAAGTTTCCCCTTCTTAGAAGGACACAAGTCATTTGGATTAGGGCCTACCGCAATGACCTCAGTTTTACTTGGTTACCTCTGCAAAGGCTCTTTTTCCAAATTAGGTCACATTCTGAGGTGTAGGGGTTAAACTTTGACATATCTTCTTGGGGAGCACACTTCAGCCCATAATGCCTGCCCTTCTCACTCTGTAGAAAAAAAATGGCCCAAAAGATTTGGATTTGATTTCAGTTATGCCCATAACTGGCTTCTTGATGTTGACAAGTGATTTTCAACATGGTTCCTCATCTTGCTGACTTGGGAGGAAGATTAAATGAGATTATAGAAATTACTAACTATATAATTTGAAGTGACCTCTGAGATCATGCAGCATTTCCCAAAATACTCATGAGAGTATCAATCCTACAAAGTCCTTTTGGGATAACAGTGGGGAGTGGTGCTATGAGTCCCTCTCAGAGACTCTCACTGTGCATTAGCAGGCCAAAGGCTCTGAGAAGTCCTATGGTAAAAATACCTTTTTGTCCCAGCATCTCCCACATTAATTTCACCATGGAACCCTATTATTTAGATAATCTCTGGTAGCACTCTCTTGATCACTGATCCACCCTTGGGAAATAGTCATCTAGATTAATATCTCTAGTTCATTAGAAAACCAGGACTTAGACTTCTATCACCTCTTACATAAACTACCCCCAAATCCCAAATCCTCATTTTAGGCTCAGCTTTGAGGGGAACCCAAACTGAAACAGATCTTTGTTCCCCAGAATAAAATCATCTTTATGGCTATTTAAAAATTTTTTAATACTATGTACTCGTTAGTAAATTTTCAAAGAATGCGGAAAAGAATAAGAAAGATAAGTAAAGCTCACCTTAAATATAAGGATAAGTAATGCCACCCAAAAATAACTGGCTAAAATGAGATCTTTATTATTTGTGCCACATTTTGATTGCAGAAGGAGGTGATGAGGCTTAGGAACTGGGATGGGAGCTGGACCCAGAATCAGTGAGCTCAGAAGCACGTCCTGATGTTAGTTAGCTCTTGCTCAAATTTTATGCAAGTCCCTTGGCCTCCCTGTGCCTCGGCTTCCCCTTACCCCTTTAGGGAAAAATGTGTCTGTCTATTGCAGAGCCTGAAGATTGGTAATATTAATGGCTATCATTTTTGGGGTGCCTACTGGGTACACACAATATTATATTACATGTTATTTCATCCAGGAAATTAACTTAGATGCAGGTGAGATCATTGAGGCTTTGAGAATTTAAGTGACTTTCTTAAGGTTCTACAGCTGATGGCAGTAACGGGCAGAATTTGAACCCAAATCTGCCTAACCCTGCAGCTTCTTACATAACCACAACTCTATGATTTCTTATACCACATACTGCAAAAATCAGTTGTGTTTCCTGACTTCTTGGCTCCTGTTAAATGATTTTGCTATGTTTGGGATAATTTCAGCTCTGTGCATCCCACTTCTCCTAAGCAGAACTTAGAAATCTCAAAGCAAATTCCAGCCTTTCTTGCAACTTGAATGAAGACATGCATCTCAGGTTCCACCAATCGGACACACTCCTATACACTTTGATTCCAAAAGAGCAACTTAAGGAAAGAAATTTCCAGAAGATCCATTTTGCTGGCAGAATGGTGGCAAGAGGTCTGACTTTTGGGATGACAACATTTGTAAGGTTGAGATCCTGGCGCAGCAGCAGCGGTGGTTTCCTCGGGGGCTTGGTGGTCCCTCCACCACAGAAGGGGCAGTGATCCCCCCTCAGTCCAGTTTTAGGGAGTGATGTTTTCATTGCTCCTGGAAGCTCAGCTTCAAGCCTGGCTCTCCGTTTCTCCTAACAACTGTGAGAGCTCCCAGGATCCTTTTAATAAACAACTTCTCTGCCCAGTTAGCCAGAGTCACCTTCTGTTGCTTGCCACCAGAATGATACCTCTCACTACACAGAATCCCAATTCCTTTATGTATCTACATAGTAACGAATAGAGCCAGTCCATTTCTGATCAATTTGATCAAAATAGGCAACAAATTCATTTTGATCCCAAAAGGAAATTTTGGCCAAAGTTATACAAATTGTTTTAAACTGTGCTGATCATAGTACCCATCAATGGCTAAATCTCCAGTTCATATTGCACTTTGTGCCTGGAGTCTAGGTGTCAGAAGCCAAAAAGAAACTAGGCTTGCCTGAATGAGTTTTCTGAAAGAAGTTTAATTGGAAATCATAGTTATCCTTTCACCCAACAGTTCTCAAACATTATATCCCCAAAACACTTTTATGCTCTTAAAAATATTGAGGACCCAAACAATGTTTGTCTGTGTAGGTTATATCTATCCATGCCTACGGTATTCAAAGTTAAAACTGAAAAGAAATTATTTATACTTTTATTTTCAAAAATAATAAAAACATTACATGTTAATATAAATAACACATTTTTAAAATAACTATATTTTCCACACTACAAAAAAATTAGTAGGAAGAGGGGCATTGTTTGACATTTCTGCAAATTTGTTTTTTTATTTTTATTTATTTATTTTTGAATTTTTGAATTTTGTTTTATTTTTTTTATTAGCAGGTTCTTATTAGTTATCCATTTATACATATTAGTGTATACATGTCAATCTCAATCTCCCAATTCATCCCAGCCCCCCCAGCCACTTTCCCCCTTGGTGTCCATACGTTTGTCTCTACATCTGTGTCTCAGTTTCTGCCCTGCAAACTGGTTCATCTGTACCATTTTTCTAGGTTCCATATATATGTGTTAATATACAATGTTTGCTTTTCTCTTTCTGACTTCACTCTGCATGACAGTCTCTAGATTCATCCACATCTCTACAAATGAACCAATTTTGTTCCTTTTTATGGCTGAGTAATATTCCATTGTATATATGTACCACATCTTCTTTATCCATTAGTCTGCTGAAGAGCATTTAGGTTGCTTCCATGACCTGGCTATTTTAAATAGTGCTGCAATGAAGATTGTGGTGAATGAGTCTTTTTGAATTATGGTTTTCTGTGGGTATATGCCCAGTAGTGGGAGTGCTGTGTCATATGGTAGTTCTATTTTTAGTCTTTCAAGGAACCTCCATACTGTTCTCCATAGTGGCTGTATCAATTTACATTCCCACCAACAGTGCAAGAGGGTTCCCTCTTCTCCACACCCTCTCCAGCATTTGTTGTTTGTAGATTTTCTGAGCTTGCCCATTCTAACTGGTGTGAGGACCCCATTGTAGTTCTGATTTGCATTTCTCTAATAATTAGTGATGTTGAGCAGCTTTTCACGTGCTTCTTGGCCATCTGTCTGTCTTCTTTGGAGAAATGTCTATTTAGGTCTTCTGCCCATTTTTGGATTGGGTTGTTTGTTTCTTTAATATTGAGCTGCCTGAGCTGTTTATATATTTTGGAGATTAATCCTTTGTCCATTGATTCGTTTGCAAATATTTTCTCCCATTCTGAGGGTTGTCTTTTCGTCTTGTTTATGATTTCCTTTGCTGTGCAAAAGCTTTTAAGTGTCATTAGGTCCCATTTGTTTATTTTTGTTTTTATTTCTATTACTCTAGGAGGTGGATCAAAAAAGATCTTGCTGTGATTTATGTCAAAGAGTGTTCTTCCTATGTTTTCCTCTAAGAGTTTTATAGTGACTGGTCTTACATTTAGGTCTTTAATCCACTTTGAGTTTATTTTTGTGTATGGTGTTAGGGAGTGTTCTAATTTCATTCTTTTACATGTAGCTGTCCAGTTTTCCCAGCACCACTTATTGAAGAGACTGTCTTTTCTCCATTGTATATCCTTGCCTCCTTTGTAATAGATTAGTTGCCCATAGGTGCGTGGGTTTATCTCTGGGCTTTCTATCCTGTTCCATTGATCTATATTTCTGTTTTTGTGCCAGTACCATACTGTCTTGATTACTGGAGATTTGTAGTATAGTCTGAAGTCAGGGAGCCTGATTCTTCCAGCTCTGTTTTTTCCCCTCAAGACCACTTTGGCTCTTTGGGGTCTTTTATGTCTCCATACAAATTTTAAGATTTTTTGTTCTAGTTGCGTAAAAACTGCCATTGGTAATTTGATACGGATTGCATTGAATTTGTAGATTGCTTTGGGTAGTATAGTCATTGTCACAATATTGATTCTTCCAATCCGAGAACATGGTATATCTTTCCATCTGTTCGTATCATCTTTAATTTCTTTCATCAGTGTCTTATAGTTTTCTGCATACAGGTCTTTTGTCTCCCTAGGTAGGTTTATTCCTAGCTATTTTATTCTTTTTGTTGCAATGGTAAATGGGAGTGTTTCCTTAATTTCTCTTTCTGATCTTTCATTGTTAGTGTATAGGAATGCAAGAGATTTCTGTGCATTAATTTTGTATCCTGCAACATTACCGAGTTCTTGATTAGCTCTAGTAGTTTTCTTGTGGCATCTTTAGGATTCTCTATGTATAGTATCATGTTATCTGCAAACAGTGACAGTTTTACTTCTTCTTTTACAATTTGGATTCATTTTATTTCTTTTTCTTCTCTGATTGCCATAGCTAGGACTTCCAAAACTATGTTGAATAATAGTGGTGAGAGTGGACATCCTTGTCTTGTTTCTGATCTTAGAGGAAATGCTTTCAGTTTATCACCATTGAGAATGATGTTTGCTGTGGGTTTGTCGTATATGGCCTTTATTATGTTGAGGTAGGTTCCCTCTGTGCCCACTTTCTGGAGAGTTTTTATCATAAATGGGTGTTGAATTTTGTCAAAAGCTTTTTCTGCATCTATTGAGATGATCATATGGTTTTTATTCTTCAGTTTGTTAATATGGTGTGTCACATTGATTGATTTGCGTATACTGAAGAATCCTTGCATCCCTGGGATTAATCCCACTTGATCATGGTGTATGATCCTTTTAATGTGTTGTTGGATTCTGTTTGCTAGTATTTTGTTGAGGATTTTTCCATCTATATTCATCAGTGACATTGGTCTGTAATTTTCTTTTTTTGTAGTATCTTTTTCTTGTTTTGGTATCATGGTGATGGTGGCCTCATGGAATGAGTTTGGGACTGTTCCTTCTTATGCAATTTTTGGAAGAGTTTGAGAAGGATGGGTGTTAGCTCTTCTCTAAATGTTTGGTACAATTCACCTGTGAAGACATCTGGTCCTGGACTTTTGTTTGCTGGAAGATTTTAAATCACAGTTTCAATTTCATTACGTGTGATTGGTCTGTTCATATTTTCTGTTTCTTCCTGGTTCAGTCTTGGAAGGTTATACCTTTCTAAGAATTTGTCCATTTCTTCCAGGTTGTCCATTTTATTGGCATAGAGCTGCTTGTAGTAGTTTCTTAGGATGCTTTGTATTTCTGCGGTGTCTGTTGTAACTTCTCTTTCATTTCTAATTTTATTGATTTGAGTCCTCTCCTCTCTGGCTAATGGTTTATCAATTTTGTTTATCTTCTCAAAGAACTAGCTTTCGGTTTTATGGATCTTTGCTATTGTTTTCTTTGTTTCTGTTGTATTTATCTCTGCTCTGATCTTTATGATTTCTTTCCTTCCCCTAACTTTGGGTTTTGTTTGTTCTTCTTTCTCTAGTTCCTTTAGGTTTAGGTTTAGATTGTTTATTTGAGATTTTTCTTGTTTCTTGAGGTAGGCTTGTATTGGTATAAACTTCCCTCTTCGAACTGCTTTTGCTGCATCCCATACGTTTTGGATCATCGTGTTTTCATTGTCATTTGTCTCTAGGTATTTTTTGATTTCCTCTTTGATTTCTTCAGTGATCTCTTGGTTATTTAGTAACGTATTGTTTAGCCTCCGTATGTTTGTGTTTTTTACGTTCTTTTCCCTGTAATTGATTTCTAATCTCATAGCATTGTGGTCAGAAAAGATGCTTGATATGATTTCAATTTCCTTAAATTTACCAAGGCTTGATTTGTGACCCAAGGTGTGATCTATCCTGGAGAATGTCCCTTGCGCACTTGAGAAGAAAGTGTAATCTGCTGGTTTTGGATAGAATGTCCTATAAATATCAATTAAATCTATCTGGTCTATTGTGTCATTTAAAGCTTCTGTTTCCTTATTAATTTTCTGTGTGGACGATCTGTCCATTGGTGTAAGTGAGGTGTTAAAATTCCCCACTATTATTGTGTTACTGTCAGTTTCCTCTTTTATAGCTGTTAGCAGTTGCCTTATGTATTGAGGTGCTCCTATGTTGGGTGCATATGTATTTATAATTGTTATAATTGTCTTCTTGGATTGATCCCTTGATCATTATGTAATGTCCTTCCTTGTCTCTTGTAACCTTCTTTATTTCAAAGTCTATTTTAGTTGATATGAGTATTGCTACTCCAGCTTTCTTGTGATTTTCATTTGCATGGAATATCTTTTTCCATCCCCTCACTTTCAGTCTGTATGTGTCCCTAGGTCTGAAGTGGGTCTCTTGTAGACAGCATATATATGGGTCTTGTTTTTGTATACATTCAGCAAGACTGTGTCTTTTGGTTGGAGCATTTAATCCTTTAATCACCTTTAAGGTAATTATAGATATGTATGTTCCTATTACCATTTTCTTAATTGTTTTGGGTTTGTTTTTGTAGGTCCTTTTCTTCTCTTGTGTTTCCCACTTAGAGAAGTTCCTTTAGCATTTGTTGTAGAGCTGGTTTGGTGGTGCTGAATTCTCTTAGCTTTTGCTTGTCTGTAAAGCTTTTGTTTTCTCCATTGAATCTGAATGAGATCCTGCCGGGTAGAGTAAGCTTGGTTGTAGATTCTTCCCTTTCATCACTTTAAATATGTCATGCCACTCCCTTCTGTCTTGTAGAGTTTCTGCTGAGAAATCAGCTGTAACCTTATGGGTTGTATGTTATTTGTCATTTTTCCCTGGCTCCTTTCAATAATTTTTCTTTGTGTTTAATTTTTGAGAGTTTGATTACTATGTCTCGGCATGTGTCTCCTTGGGTTTATCCTGTATGGGACTCTCTGCACTTCCTGGACTTGGGTGGCCATTTCCTTACTCATGTGAGGGAAGTTTTCAACTATAATCTTTTCAGATATTTTCTCGGGTACTTTCTCTCTCTCTTCTCCTTCTGGGACCCCTATAATGTGAATGTTGTTGTGTTTAATGTTGTCCCAGAGGTCTCTTTGGCTGTCTCCATTTCTTTTTATTCTTTTTTCTTTATTCTCTTCTGCAGCATTGATTTCCAGCATTCTGTCTTCCCCGTCACTTATCTGTTCTTCTGCCTCAGTTATTCTGGTATTGATTCCTTCTATTGTAATTTTCATTTCAGTTATTGTATCGTTCATCGCTGTTTGTTTGTTCTTTAATTCTTCTGGGTCTTTGTTAAACATTTCTTGCATCTTCTCGATTTTTGCCTCCATTCTTTTTCCGAGGTCCTGGATCATCTTCTCTATCATTATTCTGAATTCTTTTTCTGGAAGGTTGCCTATCTCCACTTCATTTAGTTGTTTTTCTGGGGTTTTATCTTGTTCCTTCATCTGGTACATAGCCTTCTGCCTTTTCATCTTTATCTTTCTGTGAATGTGGTTTTTGTTCCACAGGCTGCCGGAATGTAGTTGTTCTTGCTTCTGCTGTCTGCCCTCTCTAGTGATATTATCAGTGTTGGGTAGGGATGAAGTGACAGTCTGCCAATATCTGAACCATCCTTGGCAGGTTTGAGGTTTCTGTAGAGAAGTTACCTGCCCCAGGTCTGACTGCCATAGCTCAGGAAAACAGTGCAGTCATTCCTCCTAGCATAGAATGTACTTCAGAAGAAGATGTTTAAGGGACCGGTGGCGCCTCGCTGCCTCCCCAGAGGCAGCCGTTCAACAGTTGCCTCAGTCAGAGCGCCACCCCACGGTGGGGTATGTCGAGCCCGCCCGCAACTCTCGGATCCACTCAGCTCCCTGCAAATTTGTTTAATGTCTGGCTTAACAGAAGATAATTAGATTCTCATATTTCCGCCTGCATTCATTTTGTTGTGTGTCACATGTCATGTGTCCTCTGGAAAACACCACTGTATACTTGTGAGAGAATGAGAATGGAAGAGGAGCAAATATCATTTAACATTATTATGAAAATAGTTTTAACACAAACCTCTTGAAAAGATCTCAGGAACCCCCAGGGCTCCCCAGACCACAGTTTGAGAACAACTACTCTAATCTCTAAACCTTTTCATGCCTTACATTGTAAGGCTTACATCCTAGGTTTCAAATGTGAGGTGCATCTGATTGACATGACAGTTCACATCCTACCTAAAAGCCTAATAATATGGCCTCAGTCTTCAGAATTATTCTATTCACTGGTCCATAATCCCTCTGCCTTGAGGTGTCATTGAGTATTAAAAGCTCTGTTCAAAAAGTCAGGAACTCTGGTTCTGGCACTAACTAGCTGTGTGATCTTGGATAGATCAGTTGTCCCCTCTAGGTCTTCGTTATTCACTTGCCAAATAGACACTTGTTTACTTTATAAGATGGCTTAAAGATTAAATTGAATAGTAGGCATGAAAATGCTTTTAACACATCCATGTAATAGGATATTATACTATTATGTAAAATGATTTGATTATTTAGGATGCTTTGGGTTGCCAGTAATAGATAACATGACTCAAACAAGCTTAAATTTATTGACTTAACTGCAAAGTATAGAGGTGGCATGATCCTCAGGCATGGTTTGATCCACAGGATCCTGATGGAGTCCAGGCTCTGATTCATGTTTTCTACTCTACTCTCCACTCTGCTCTATATAGCTTCAGTCTCAGCTAGTTCCCCTTCCTGTTAGTAACAATGACCACTGGACTTCTAATCCCACCTTATGCCATACTACCTGAGGTGAGAGATAGAATTAATTCCAGAGGCTTCCATGAAAGAGAGAGGAACTTTCTAACCTAGGAGTCCTTAGCAAATGTCTCTTCTTTGATCCAAACTGGGTCAGGTGCCCATCCTTTAACTAATCTCCAAGGTCTGGATAATAAGATAAGCTGATTGGCTCAATCTAATCAAAGTTTACTCTGGAGCTAGGGGTAGAATGACGTATCCAAACCACATGGCTTAAAAATTCTGCATCTGTTAAGAAATGAGAAGGCAGCAATAGCTCTTTGGAAGGTAATCAAATGAATGTCCAATACGACATCACGGATCTGATTCACTGACCAAGGAAAATGATCACAACATACTGACAGTAAAAATTAGGTTAAAAAGAGTATGTCACCTAAGATACCCATCTTACAAAATGTGTGTGTGTGTATAAAATTCACTTAGTTGAAATGACTGCAGGATGGCATTATGAGTAACTATGCACTCTTGTTTGTTCATTAGTTTGTTTTTTGCTCATCTAGCTTTTATATAATACAAAGTGTTGTACTTTATGTAAATTTCACCACAGAAACAAGTCTATTATAAAGATATGAAGCCTGGTCACTGACCATCCCATTTCCTACTCCTATTCTAGCCTTACGTTTTAGCACCCACTAGCCTTCTGTCCTAGGACCTAAGACTGACCTTGGCTACCATCTCTCATGTCTCCTAATGGAACCCTAGACAAAGGGCTGAGCTAGCCTCAAGAAACTTCTCCCATCTGTGTACATTTTGCTTCAACACCCCTAAGGAATCACTAAACCAGTATCTCTTGCTCAGAATAGAAAGTAGTCTATTTTCATTCATATGCAATTCTAATTTTCAGTGGTTCTCTTCCCCTCTCCTCCCCCTCTCCCCAAGCCCTCTATCAGCTCCCATGACCTCATCATGATATTTAGAATAATAGTCTTTTCCCACAGGTCATCAGCTTCTAAAATAAATATATTTCCATCAACGGAAGCTGCAGAGTCACCAAAGTTATTATACTTCGGTTCAGAGTCACAAGCTCATTAAAGACTGATTATTGTGCTTTTCCAAAAAGAATGGCGGCGGAAGAAGCAGGATGATTCTTTATTATTTAACGAGGGAAAGGGATGCACAGGCAGATTAATGTAAAAGGCAGCCTTTAGAGGAGGTAGCTGAGAGAGCTAGCAGGTAAGAAAGTGAGAGAATACCAATCAAAAAAACC
This sequence comes from Monodon monoceros, assembly GCF_005190385.1. NCBI lineage: Eukaryota > Metazoa > Chordata > Mammalia > Artiodactyla > Monodontidae > Monodon > Monodon monoceros. The sequence continues at coordinate 135,335,662 of NW_021703768.1, forward strand.
CCTAAGGTCTTAATAAGTATTTCATTAGCCTCTGAATTTTTCTGCAAGACACCAACAGCAGTGAGGCAGCTTGGGCAGAAGGAAGACTCCAGAAGCCAGGAATTCTAGATCGCATACTGCACCTTACTGCACACTTACACCTTGTCTACCTCTCTGGGCCTGTGAAGTTGGGTAAAATCAGAGATGGCAAATGACTGACATCTCTCCACCGTCCCATCCTTCCTCTTCCTGGCAGCCATCACTAATCCTTTCCCAGTGAGCCCAGGTGTGCCCTGAGAATCAGCATCGTGCTTCAAGTAGCCACTCTCCATTTATCAGTGAACACATGAGGCTGTCTATTATCCCTGGGCTAATGATTTCTAAAATGCCCATAAAATTATGACACTCTGGTTTCCCTTTGCTGACCCTGTTAAGTGCTCACGTCTGGCATTTAACAATCAGTCATAACATTGCTAACATCATTCATAAAAACAGCCGATAGTTACTGAGTGCTTACTGTTGAGAGGAGGTTGAAACAATGGCAACACATCTGACTTTGAATGTCAGAGCAACTGTCGTGTGCAAGAGACAGTCAGTACAATCTGTGCAGCCCCAAAAGATAGGACTGGGGCCACTGAGTGCAAGTTTCTGGATGACAAATGGTGGTGTTTGCAAGGCCATGGGCTGACCCATATGAGGTTATTTCTCTGTTTCTGAAGGCATCTCAGGCAAAGTGGGCTCAGCTACTTCCTGGGGAGGCTGTAGAACATGACTCACAAGGCTAAACACCTACAAGGGCCAGGCAGGTAATGTTATCATGTGAGGCAGACATAGTGTAAGCAATGCTGGCCATGGTGAGGCCAATGGTAACCAGAGAGCACATGTCCAGTCTAACTGGGACAGCCACCAAGGTGCTGCAAACAAATGCAGCCCTGCGATTATCTCCTCCCTGCCTCCCAGCCCTCCAACTTCTCCTGTCTCCTTCCAAGCGAGCCTCTCTCTTTTTCCCTGCTGGGCAACTAGCAGTGTCTACCATAGATGCATGTGTAATAAATGAGAAGGTGGTGTAAGTGGCAAGGTGCCATGGGAACACAGAGCAGAGGGAGTTGGATGTGGCATGATGGGGTTGATGGAGACCCCCTGTCATTGGCTTTGGACTCTGAAGGGAGGTGGAGTCCAACCTGCAGAGGTAAAAAGGAAAGTCCGTCCAGACAGGAAAGTAGCACAAGCAAAGGCATTGGGATGAGAAAATGTTGGAGCAGAGGGAACATAAAGAAGGAAGAGATAAAGCTGGAAATGTAGGTCCCAGAAAGATCACAAAGGTGCTCAGATGCTTTGTCAAGGAACTTAGGCCTGATGATGTAGTTTAGGGGTTTTTATATTGTTCCTTGCTCCTCACCTTTCCCAGAGCAGCCCTCCTGGCCTCTTGACCCCACTCCTTACCCATGCCGCCCTTGCAGGAGGATGGGAAACAGGCACAACTCATCTGATCTGTGAGTTGGATTTGGGAGGAAGAAACGGGTGTGGGTAGCTTAGGTCCCGTGGACCTGCCGGTCCACAGAGCACCTGTGTACTGGCCTGTTCCCTGCCATGGCATCAGAGGCCAAGGTCTCCCCCGAGGGAGGCACATGGTGATCCTTCTCTGTCTGCAATCAACTAAGTCTGTCTAATCCAGTGATGGAAGTACTAGAAAGCCTATTGGTCAGTACGACTAAAAGTGGCATTCTTCAAACGGCCTCATCAAAAAGAAAGGCAAATTTTTGTTCCTCGCTTGCCTGATTCTTGTGTTTCTTCAAATGGTTCAGAGCTCAGGCTTGCGGTGGTGTTGTGGAAAGGTATGGTTGACCCCCTGAAGCCCCAACAACAAACCCCTCCCCAGACCTACTAAATCTCAGAGGTTGAAGCCCAAACATACGTCTTTAGGAAAAGTTTCCAAAGTGTTTCTGATATACAACCCTGGTTAAGAACTGTTGACATAAGTACTAGGGAGCCATAGAAGGTTTTTGAGAAGGAGGCTATGGCAGAGACTGAGATTTGCCTACCCAAGTATCTATATTCCTCATCACCCTTATTAACAAAACCTCCAAATTCATTTGGAGCAAAAATGTGTCCTTAAAACAGACTACATTTCCCAGGCTCCCTTGCAGATAGATGTAGCCATGTGACTAAGTGCTGGTTAGTGAAATGAAAGCAGAAATGTGTGGTGGCATCTTCTGGGAAACTTTCTTAAAAGACAACTGGCACAGGCTCTTTTTTCCCTCATGTTTCACCTCTTCCTGTGACCTTCTCCCCAGAATATGGATGTGATGACCTTCTCCCTAGAATATAGAGCTCTAGCTGTCATCTTGGACCTTGAGTACAATGGCCATACCCATAGCCTAACAGCTAAACACTGGAAGGAATCTGAGCCCTTGATTGCCATGGAACCATCATACCAGAGGAAGAAATAAAGTCCTATATTGTTCAAGCCTCTGTTATTTTTAGTTTTCTGTCTGCTGCTGAACCTAATTCTAACTGGCACAGAAGGAATAGGAACCAAAATGTGTTTCAGTCACACCACTCCCTGTGTTGGGCTTGCTCAGATTAGTCAAGCAACAAATTGAGAACCCATAATGTGCCAGGCACTGGGGACAAAATGAGGGAAAAAGCAGACTAAGTCCTGCCCTCTTATTGCTTAGAGTCTATTGGAGGATATGGCTAATGATCAAGTAAATAAATAATGAGATAATCACAAAATTTAACAAGAACAATAAAGGAAATAAATATGGTCCCAAGAAAAGGAATGGGGTTGATAGCGGTGATCAGAAACCCTACAGTAGACATGGCAGTCAGGGAAGTTTCTTTGAGGACATGATGTTTAAACAGAGAACTGAAGAATGAAAAAGAACCAGCCATATAAAATCGGAGGAGATTTGCAATAGAGGTGATGGCATATGCAAAGGACTTAGGGCAGAAAAGAGCCCTGTCTGAAAAAGAAACTTGAAGCATACCAGGAGAGCTGGGTCATTACTAGAACAAAGACTGTGATTCTCACCGCAACTGACATTGACCCATTGACAAGAGGAACAAATTCATTTGAACATGTATCCTGCTAGTCCTCATTTTAAAATTTGACATCTTATGTGAAATAACTTTCTGAGGATGATGGATACCTCTGTGAAGCCAAATGCCATGTGTTCATAGCCAAAAGGAAGGGGCAAACAAGCTTTCATATATTGTGGAGTTGAGGGCGGTGGTGGAAAAACAGATGGTTTTCCTGTTGGGAAATAAACTTTCAAGGAGAGTTAGAATATGTCCTTTAAATTTATTCATGAGTCCACAAACCTCGGCTTTTTTTAGCCAAACACAGCACACCCCAGGAACCTCCAGATACCAAATATTAGCATATTTCAGGAATTTCCACTAGAAGGGCAGTGATCAGTGGTAGCTTTTCAGGAGGGAAGGGAAATCAAAATCAAAAAAATATATATATAAGGGAAAGTTTCAGTGCTGACTAGAAGGAAGACTGGTGGAAGAATCAAAATTTCCTGGCAGTTTCTCCAAACCCAGCAGCTGATTTGACCTAGAGCACAGAATTAGGTGAAGCTTCCTTTTAAAAGCGAGTTGATACTCCAGAGGCATCGGTTCTCGACCCCAGTGTGGCTAGGAGCACTGAGACCCTTACTTCCTAGGCAGATACTGGACCCGTCTCCAAAGATTTACATTCAGTAAGTTGGCAACAAGGCCCACGGATCCCAGAAGGAAGTCAGAGGTACAGGGACTCCTCAGGAAGTTGGCACAACTCTGAGCTGCATTCATATTGGGCTGGGATAATGCCTGGCTCAAAACCCGCGGCTCCTCACTTCCCTCCTTGCCCTCCCTGTGATCCGTGCTGTCCCTCCCAGCACACACCCTCAACTCCTCACCACACTCCCACTCTGTCCTAACCTCCTGGCAAAACCTCAGCCCCGAATAAATCCAGCTTCCTGCCACCCTAAGCAGCTCACTGTGGCTAGAAAAGACACAGACAAGGCTGCCAAGTCTTACTTTAACTTTCAGGCCTCAGATCTCAGATCCCCACTGATCATCCTCCTAAGGCCAGCACCTCCATCTGTGCATTGCTTCTCTTCTCAGGGACTTTGCTAACATCTTTCTTCCCCTGTGCTCCTTTGTGAACGAGCTTTCCTTCTTCACTGTATCATTCCCTAGGCCTGCAGGCTGCCTGTAATATCTCCCATCACCTTGGCACCCACATCTGCCTCCAGCAGCCACCCTCTTTCCTCTGTCTTCCCAGAGCAAACCTCCTGTAAAAATTGTCTCTACTTGCTGCCTTCAATCCCTGCCCATGCATTGTCTTTGTCATCCTCTTCAGCCAGGCTTCCAAACCTCTGCTATACAGAAATCTGTACAGCATCTCCCCCTAAGGTCCCTAGCCATCTCCATGTCACCAACCCAAAGGGTTGCTAATCCTTAGCCCCCCCAGAAATTCCTTTTTTTTTTCATAAATTTATTTATTTATTTTTGGCTACATTGGGTCTTTGTTGCTGTGCGCGGGCTTCTGTTTAGTTGCGGCGAGCGGGGGCTACTCTTCGTTGCGGTGCGCAGGCTTCAGTAGCTGTGGCACGTGGGCCCAGCAGTTGTGGCTTGCGGGCTCTAGAGCGTAGACTCAGCAATTGTGGTGCACGGGCTTAGTTGCTCTGCGGCATGTGGTATCTTCCCAGACCAGGGCTCGAACCTGCGTCCCCTGCCTTGGCAGGCAGATTCCCAACCACTGTGCCACCAGGGAAGCCCCCCCCCCCACTAGCAATTCTTATTTGAACCACAGTGGCATTTGGCACAGATGATTACCCCTCCTTTTTCTTCACTAGGCATCTAGGACCCCATCCTCTCCCAGTCTTTCTATCAACTCTCTGGACCTCCTTCTCTGTTTCTTTTACTGCTACATACTCCTGACCTCTCGTTGTTGGAGGGCTCCTAGAGTTCTGCCCTGGATCCTCTTGTCTCCAACTTCTATCTTCACTCTCGTGATGAACTCATCCAGTCCTGCCTGTGGCTTTAAATACATCCATATGCTAACTCCCAAACATATACCTTCTGCTCAGCTATTCCCCTGAACTCCACACTTGGATTATCTAACTTCTCACTCTTAATGTCTTTTAGGCATTTCAAACTTAATATGTCCAAAGCAGAATTCTTGATTTCCCTCCCTGGCTCCCACTTTAAAAAAATCTTCTCCTCCCCCAGTGCTTTATAGCTTAAATGGCACCCCATTCTCCCAGGTTCTCAGGCTAAAAACGTGTCATCCTTGACACATCTTTTCCCTTGCACTCCACATCCAATCTATCAGCAAGTCCTGTCGGCTCTAACATCAAAACATATCCCTTATCTGATCACTTTTCACCACCTCCACCCAACACCAGAGTCCACACCCTCATTCCCTCCAGGACAACTGCAGAAGCCTCTCAGCTCATCTCTCTGCCTCCACTTCTGCCCCGGCCCCCATGATCTGTTCACACAACAGCCAGAGGGGTCTTCACCACCATTAAATCAGGTAGTGTCATTTTCTTGACCAAAACTTTCCAGCTCTTCCTTATCACATTTGGAATAAAATCTAAAGTCTTAGCAGGAACAACAAAGCCCTGCACAAGACTCAGCCTGTCTTGTCAGCCTCATCTGGAGGAGATGTATCCAGAAATATTGAAGAGAAATTGGCTCTAGCTCTGTGCCCAGGAGTTTTCTGCCACTTGCCATGTATTTCTTGCTCATGAGGCTCACGATGGCATTAGGTCCTCCACTGATACATCTGAGAGATGGATGGGTGAATAACGGTGTAATTCACCACATGAAGAATCTTAGGCAAACCTCACGGGACATACTATAACTATCAAGGGCTCTTGTTTGTGAGTTATAGAAAACCCTACTCAAACTGTCTTCCTACAGAATGGGAAGTGTTGGCTCATATGACTGATAGGTCCTACAGGATTGCTACTTCATTCATGGTTTGACAGTCATCATCATCAGGACCTGGCCTCTCTCCATCTCTTGACTCTGCTCCCATTCATGATTTCTCCATTCTCAAGCTCTCCGTGGTGTTAAGTGGGCTACCGTCTCCTGACTTGCATCCTTTCTGCTTCAGACCCAGTTGAAAACATGGGCATGCTTCTTGCTCACCACTCCCCTTTGTCCAGAGGTGGGTCACGTGCCCATCCCTAACCAGTCACTACAGCCAGAAGGATGAGATGCCGGATCTGAATCCCACAGGCCCATGCCTGAAGCCAAGTCAGTATTACTTCACTCAAAACATATGGATTGTGAGTGGAGTTCTTATTATTAGGAGTTCTTAGAGGAAAATCAAGTATGATAACCAAAAGTAGGGGAAATGGTTGCTTGCTGGCAAAACAAAAGCCTCCTATGAACATCTCAGACACATGGTCATTCAGCTCCTACTAGGTTCCCTTAAGGGACAGGAAGCTCACTACATTGTGAAGGCGATCTACTCCACTTTTTGTGCTAAATTGTTAGAAAAAGTGTCCTTACATGGGGTCATGTATAACTTCCATAGACTCTGACTGTGGTCCCGCAGCAATACAGAAGGAGGGCATCCAGGCACATTACAGCCCTTCAGATAATCAAAGATAGTTTTCATAGTCCTCTCAAGTTTCCATTCTACAGGCAAAACATCCCAGTTCCCTCAATCGTTCTTCTAATGCTATTTCACCTTCCTCCTTGTGAACCATGACCTGTCAATGTTCCTCTCAAATTAGAGCAGAACCGTCACATCCATCCATCCTGCCCCCATATATTGGAGTCATAGGTCACATAGAAAGTCAACTCTAAAATCAGCACACAAGGCAGAAACTGAGTGCCACCTAAATTACCCTGGAAAAAAGAGGCCACATTGGAGAACAGCACTGTCACCTCTCAAGAAATCTAACACCTCTAGTTTTCCACCAGTGTTAGAACAGGTCGTTGCTCTTTGCTTGATCACATGATGATCATTTGCTCCATTAGGGAGCTGCTTGCATTTTAACACATGGTATTATATATAATATGTACCTATAGAGAGTAGAATCAGACTCGACACAAGGAAGTACTCGTGTTCAGAGAGACACAAAGGAAATGAAACTAGCGCATCTCAGCTCTTACTCAATCTGAGGCATGCACAGTCAACTGAGTGGCAAGGCAAGCAAGGCCTCTGTACAATTTTAAGTTTCTCTGTCTCTGTCTCTCTCCTTCTCTGATCCTGCTACCCCATGCAAGTCCATAGACTTGGAACTAGACTTCACTATACTTCTCTTAATGAAATCTACAGTTAGCCTCACCATATTTTTAGCAGTCATTTTATATTAGCTCATATTAAACTTATTCTCAACCAAACTTCCAGGGTTTATAATCTTTCCACAGGATAGTTATCAAGTCACATCTCCCTGATATTCTTTTTATGTAATTGGTTATTGGTATCTAAATACTATACCTTAATATTTACTTGTGCTCAACTTCATTCCGCTGGTTTTACCCATGATTCTTACCTATGTTGATTCACTTAGGGATCCCACTTCCATTATACCATGCATTCATTACTCTTCCCAGGCTGGTATCAAGGACAGATGTGATGAACCATGGTTCAAGCAAAATGCTGCTAAAAGTATGGACCCAGTGAAGGGAGCCTGAGTGCAGAGCCCTGAGGCAAACCTCAACCTCTTCATTCTAACTTGCCAGATACAGTTGCTCCCTCAGCAAAAAAAAAAAAAAAACATAAACCATCCTAGTCACATTTCTCATCTCACCCAAAAGAGATGCTATCAAAGTTATGCTGAAACCCAGCCTCATCGTTTATGTTATTCCCCAGAGCCACCAGTCTCACAATCCCTCTAAAACCAAATAAGATACATGTGGCATGATTTTTAGAGAGCCAGGCTGAAGGACAGCAACCACTCCTTAATCCAATTGCTTATCACTGTCTGTGAAAAAAAAAAAAATTCTAAAATTTTGCTGCTGAGTACCAACAAATGGAGGCTTATTGTCTCTCTTTTTCATTAAGTTTATTAAAAACCAGTTTTTCAAAGTTTTCTGTTCTAGGAAAAAATTAGGGATACTGAAGCTTGGATTTATTCTAGGAGAGACTAGGAATACTAAAGCTAGAGCTGAAAGAGCTTGAATATCATCTAGTCTGTGGCAGGCTATATCAAAGTTCCTGTTGATCCCCAGTAAAAGGATTAGACATCTTCACTATTGTCATCTGACTTTTTAAAATTGAAGTATAGTTGATTTACAGTTTTGTGTTTCAGATGTACAGCATAGTGATTCAGTATTTTTTGCAGATTATATTCCATTATAGGTTATTACAAGATAATGGATATAATTCCCAGTGCTATTCGGTATATCCTTGTTGCTTATCTATTTTATATATAGTAGTTTCTATTTGTTAATTCCATACCCTAATTTGTCCCTACCTCCTCCTTCTCCCCTTTGGTAACCACAAGTTGTTTTCTATATCAGTGAGTCTGTTTCTGTTTTGTATATACATTCATTTGTAGTATTTTTTAGATTCCACATAAAAGTTATGTCATATAGTATTTGTCTTTCTCTGACTTGTTTCATAAAGCATAATATTCTCTAGGTCCATCCACATTGGTGCAAATGGCAGTATTTCATTCTTTTTCGCTGGTGAGTAATATTTCATTGTATGTGTTTATATACACGTATATCACATCTTCTTAGTCCAGTTGTCTGTTGATGGGCACTTGGATTGCTTCCATGTCTTGGCTATTGTAAATAGTGCTGATGTGAATATTGCGGTGCATGTATCTTTTTGAATTAGTGTTTTCTTTTTTCCGGATATATGCCCAGGAGTGGAATTGCTGGATCATATGGTAGTTCTATTTTTATATTTTTAAGGAACCTCCACACTGTTTTCCATTGTGGCTGCACCAATTTACATTCCCATCAATAGTCATGTGACTTTCTGTGCCCTCCCATGGGAGGGGTATACTTCCCTGCCCTGTTCATGTTAGGCCTCGCCATATGGCTTGCTTTGGACAATCGGATGTGAGCAGATGTGAAGTAGACCCTGTTCAAGCAGAAGTTTTAGGAGCCCTTGCATAACTCAATATGCCCCACCAGGACTGCCCCTTCAGCCAGGGTCCAGAGTTCCCAGTCACTAGCTCAAAGAAACAACTGATCCATAGCCAGCATGAAACATGAGCAAGAAATAGACCCTTATTATTATAAGTCACTGAGATTTGGGGATTATTTATTGTCACTAATACATAATCCATCCTCAACCTCCATACACAGAGAAATTGAGACCCTAGCAATTTGGTGACCAGCATAGCTATTTAATCCTTAGCAGTAGCGCTAAGTGGAACTATTCAGGTTTCCTAATATTTAGGCTACTAATTCACCCTTCAATAGTTGCACATTGAGGTTTTATCAAGGAAGAAAGAATAAAGCTCTTAAAGTTCATTAGGAAGGTTTTCTGAGGGAGGTTGTTATAGTCAATCTACTGATATTAGTAGGAAACCCATATGATAAGAACCAAGAAGTGTTATATGGTGCCTTAGTTCAAGGCTGCTATAACAAGTTACTATAGACTGGGTGACTTAAACAGCAGACATTTATTTCTCATAGTTCTGGAGGTTGGAAGTCTGGGATCAAGGTGCCAGCAGATCCCATGTTTGGTGAGGGCCCACTTCCTGGTTTGCAGATGGTCGTCTTCTCATTGTGTCCTCACATGGTAGAGAGCAGAGGACAAGCTCTCATGTCTCTTCATTGAAGAGCACTGATCCCATTCATGAAGGTGCCACTCTTATGACCTCATCACCTCCCAAAGACCCCCACCTCCAAGTCCAAATACCATCACACGGGGGGGATTAGGATTTCAATATATGAATTTTGAAGGGATTCAAATATTCAGTCTGTAATATATGGGAATTTAGATACCCAGATGTATCCCTAGCCATATCTTAAAAGAGGCAAACTTAGATTGGAAATTTTCAGTTCAATAATCATCATGTACTCAGAGTGGACCTATCAGTGTGGTAGGTACTGGGTGCTCAGGTGAAAGTAAGACACAGGCCCCCTCCCCCCAGAATCAAACTTATAACTTAGCCTATTGTTCCTGTAGTGTGATTGGAGGAAGGCCTCTCTTACAAAGTGCTCTTTTTCTTCCTAATTGAAGTATAGTTGGTTTACAATATTTCAGGTGTACAACAAAGTGATTCAGCTATATGTATGTATACAGATTCTTTTCCAGATTGTTTTTCATTATAGGTTATTACAAGATATTGAATGTAGTTCCCTGTGCTATACAGTAGGTCCTTGCTGTTTATCTATTTTATATATGCAAAGTGTTCTTTTTAAAAAGGTGCATACATGCTGTATTATTTTGCTCCTCCTTAAGCATGCATGAAGTCATCTTTACAAGCTCTAAGAAGTCCTATGGTAGAAAAACCCTGTCAACCTTGTTTAAGCCAGTGTATCCCTGACTTATTTGACCATGGAATCCCCATTTTGAATAACACCTGCTTGCATCCTGCAAACTTGTGTTCCAGGGTACAGCCTTATGAAAACAATTCTCCCACCCTGCTCCAGTGCTGCCTACACCCTCACCCCAATCATAAGGGAGAGTGCCACCAAGATTCCCCTTTCCAAGGGTAGCTAGGCCTTGAGTCCTCCCTTCCTCTGGTCCCCTTCTTTCATTTTTACCAGTATAATTACTTCATCTGGGCTCATGGGATCCTGGAGGGGAATAATTTAATGTAGACCTAGCACTAGTCCTTGGTAAGTGAATTTCAGGCTCACTAGGAAGGAGCTTCCTGGAGCGGACCAGGAGATGGGGCTATTTTGGTCCAGGCAGGCGGTAAATCACAGCACAGAGGCAGCTGCCCACTCCTCCTACTGTCAGGCTGCCCTGTGAGATGTTCTCACTCTCCGCAGTCCTGCTGCCGCTCTTCTAGAATGCCGCCCTAACTCTGCACTGCTGAAATAGAGCTGGGGTACACGCGTTGCCTGCATAATGTGTGCTGCTTCCCCCCTTTGCACATTCTTTCTGCCCAGAGTTATAAGAATACAGAAACAGAAAGAATTCACGTCTAGAGCTCATCTGACCTGACACCCTCATTTTACAGATGAGAAAACTGAGGTACAGAGAAGCTAAATGACATGCCTAAAGGCGGGAATTAGGAACAGTAGCTAAAGCTTGTGGATCTCAAGTACAAGGTGTTTTCCATTCAACAAAAAGTGCTAGTAATAGCAAAGGGCTGGAAACAAGCTAGGCCAGCACAAACTTCTATGCTATGAATATATACACATATATATGCAGAATATTTATATACAAAGTTATGCATATTCTTTTTAAAAAGACAAATAGAATCACATGTATGTTTCTACAGCTTGCTGTCATTTTTTTTTTTTCACTACTGATGTTTTGAACATCTTCCCTGTGATTACAGCTAGACCTACCTCCTTATAAAACTCTGGTCTCCCTGCTTTGGCTCTTGCTTTCTCATCTTCCTTGCCGAACACAGCAGTCAGAACAATCGTTTTAAAATGTAAATCAGGTCTTATTACCTCCAGGCTTAAAAACCTTCAGTGACCTCCCATTACTCTTTTTTTTTTTTTTTAACATCTTTATTGGAGTATAATTGCTTTACAATGGTGTGTTAGTTTCTGCTTTATAACAAAGTGAATCAGTTATACATATACATATGTTCCCATATCTCTTCCCTCTTAAGACAAAGGCCAAACTGCCCGATCTGATCTCTAAGGCCTTAGGTGACCTTGCTCTTCACTTCCTCCCTGGCCTCACCTCTGGCAGCTCCACAGGCTTCTCTCATTCCTTCAAGGCACCAGACTCCTTCCTCCACCTCAGGGCCTTCCAGAATGCTCTACCCTCTCATTGAAGTGCCCCCCCATATGTGCACACGTGTGTGCATACAGGCAACACATATGCATTCATGCTCACATTTACACATGCATTCACACACACACACCTCATCTAGTCTTAAAAGCTCAGCTCAAACATCACTACCTGTTTCTCCTAAACACCCCCCATTTCCAACCGCACCCCAGACTATATCACATCTATTACTATTCACCCTTATAGCAGCATCTATTTTTCTTTACGTCTTTATCCAGGTGTGTATATGTATATATAAATGTTTGTAGAAGTAGTGGATGAATAAATGTTTCTCCCATAAGACTTGTAAGGTCCAGAGGAGGGATGCGGGGGGGCAGGAGCCAGCTTTGTATATCATTATAATCCTCCGCATTTAACCAGAGTACTTAACAAACAGTAGACCCTCAATTAATGTTTATGGAATGAATGAATAAATGGAAATGCCAAAAGAATAGAGGGTGTGTGCAAGTTGTAAAGGAAACCATGTCAAAGGAAAAGACCTGGATAAGTCGGCACCCTGGAATCAAGAAGGCAAGTACAAATTGCAGACCTCAAATCCAAGTTTGAAAGGAATATCACCTTCTTTATTTTTTAAATTGTTTATTTACTATTCTGAGCCCTCAATCTGCCATACTGGAGATGGAGGGGTAGTGGTTGTTTTTTTTTTTTAATTTTACTGATGTATAGTTGATTTACAGTGTTGTGCTAATTTCTGCTGTACAGCAAAGTGATTCAGTTATACATATATATATTCTTTTTCATATTTTTTGATTGTGGTTTATCACAGGCTATTGAATATAGTTCCCTATGCTATAAAGTAGGACCTTATTGTTTATCCATCCTATGTATAATAGTTTGCGTCTGCTAATCCCAAACTCCCAATCCTTCCCTCCCCCACCCCCCTCCCCCTTGGCAACCACAGGTCTGTGAGTTTGTTTCTGTTTCATAGATATGTTCGTTTGTGTCCTATTTTAGAGTCCACATGTAAGTGATATCAGATGGTATTTGTCTTTCCCTGTCTGACTTACTTCGCGTAGTATGATGATCTCTAGGTCCATCTATGTTGCTGCAAATGGCATTATTTCATTCTTTTTATGGCTGAGTAATATTCCATTGTGTGTGTGTGTATGTGTGTATATATATATATATATATATATATACACACACATACACACACACACCATATATATATACACCACATCTCCCATCTTCTTTATTAATTCATCTATTGATGGACATTTAGGCTGTTTCCATGTCTTGCCTATTGTAAATAGTGCTGCTATGAACATAGGGGTGCCTGTGTCTTTTCGATTCATAGTTTTGTCTGAATATATGCCCAGCAGTGGGCTTGCTGGATCATATGGCAACCCTATTTTACGTTTTTTGAGGAACCTGCATACTGTGTTTTCCACAGTGGCTGCACCAATTTACATTCCCACCAACAGTGTGGGAGGGTTCCCTTTTCTCCACACCCTGGAGGGGTAAAGTCTTTATTGGAGCACCCCATCCCCTCCCAGCCATGAATAAGAACACGGGATTATCAGCACAGTGACATGATGCTCCAGAAACAGAAAAAGGGTCTGCAACCTCCAACCTACCATGGAAACCGCTGAAATCAAATTGTCAGGGTCCACCTCCTACAGTGATACTTGAAGCCTGGCAGCCCTACTTCCTCCCCATGCTGTGCATGGGGCACAGAACTCTGTTGTGACCCAGGTCTCAAGTTCCAAGTCCTATCTTCCTGGGGGCACCAAGCTGCCATCCCCACAAGATCTCCTCTTGCCCTTAGGGAGTTGCCACAGAAAGGTGCACCAGTCCACATTGCCTGAAGGACCTCCACACAGAGCAGGAAGCACCATGCTTGGAGAATGTGCCTAGGAGATGCATCTCCTGTTCCCCACCCCAGCCTGCTCCTGCCCCAGACCTCTCTTCCCTTTCCACGCCAGAAGCGACTTGCTCATTGCCTCCTCTTTCTGCTCCCCCAGGGACACCCAGTGAGATTTCTTCACAAGTTGCAAATGGGCTGTGGGCTGTAGGCTGCTTCTGCTGACAGGAGTCCCTGAGCAAGAAGCCCAGAAGGGCCAAGCTACCTGCTTAAAATGGGTAGGAAGAAGAGAATTGAGGGAACTCAAAAACAAGTTAATATTCCAATAAATCATCTTGCCTCACAAGTCACTTTGATGCCTCACACACACCCACTTCCTGAGCCAACTGTCATTTGCAAGAAGGTTCTGTTTGCCAGGGGTCAGCCCCATGGGAGGAGTTGAGGCTCAGAGAAAAGAAAGGAACTTGAAGTGGTACTGGGGGCTGCTAAAAAAACTGAGAGTCAGGAGGTGGGGCATCTGGTAGCACAAATCCCCAAAACCTGCACTAGAAGACTCTTCCCCCTTCCTCCCTATACTGCTTTAAGGCACACTTCATGGGAATTCAGTTGGGTTTAGTCTGGGAAGACAGGAATGTCAGCACTTAAGAACGGGACTCTTGCAAAGGATGGGTGGTGGGTAGTGGGCAGTGGGTGGAACAAGCCCTCCCGATATTACTGCTGGACAGAACAGAGCACAGGCCAGCTCCTTCACAGCTAATCAGTCAGGAGGATCTTCTCACCCCATAGCCCCTGCCCATCCAAATTACCTAAGTGCACCCTTTGAGGGGTTTCCTTTGAGGAAGCTATGGCCTCTCAGTGGTTAGAAGACAGCCAAGGAGTGGACTGTGAGACTGTGGCCTGAAGATGAGTCACCCTGTCTAATCTTGAGGGTTAGTCACACACCCTCAAGCCTGGATGTCCCCATCCAGAAATCTTTCACCTGACCTCAGCTGTTATCTCTAGCAGCTCCCAGCCCTCCAAGGAAGGTGTGTCCAGCTTCCACTGTGGCACCAACTTTTGGGTGAACCACAAGTGGCTGGAATGACATATTCTGTTAGCTGATCTGTAGCAGCCAGTCAGTTGGATTGTGACCCAAAGGCAGAAATTCCTCCTGTAGTTAATCAGCACTGGTTTCTGCCAAGGAACTGGGTAGAGCACAGGCTCTGGCCCACCACGGGTCCCTGCTGACACACAAGCCCAGACTCAAGGCTATGGCCACTGGAGCCACTGGACCTCAGGACCTTGAGCTGTGTCCAAGGTATCATCTGAGGTAGAGTATCTCCTTACCCAGGCCCTCTTTGTCCAGAAATCTCCAATGGGATCCTGGTAGTGATAAGCGAAGTGATTACAAGGGCCTCACCCTGCCTTGTCCTAGACAGAGATAAGAACCCCAGAGGACAAAATACCAATGCCTGTGTCAGCCATCAGTGAATGCTTGTTGAGTGAATGAATAACTGAGGGGAACACATGGCTTCATATCAATAAATATTAAGGATCTACATGGTTTCAGAGCTATTTTACATGCTGTGGGGATACAGATGTAGTTTTGGATGCTCTCCATATATGATTTTCCTAGGTGAAGAAAGCAGACTCATGCGATGAGCACTCATTAAACAGTTACTGAACACCTACTGTGTGCTGATCACTGTGTTGGAACAAAAACAATGACCAGCCCCTGTCTCCATGGACTTCACACTCTCATGAGACTGACAAGAAATTAAATGAAAAATGTACAATAAAGTGTGATGGATATTTCTGAGTGCTGTGAAGTACAAAAAGAAGGGAGCTTCACTGGAACATGCTATTCAAGAGAAGTCTTCCTGGGAAGGGCAGAAGGAAGAGGAGGGAAGACAAGGACCCATGCTACAAAGACTTGAAGAGCAGACCAGGGGTGGACGTACCAGCTCAGAAGCTAGTGCAGAAACTGAGGCATAGCCACCTCCTCACCTTCAAACCCCACCTATCAAATAAGCTGTTGTTTGATCTTGGACAACTTCCTCACTTGGACCTTCAGTTTTTCATCATCTGTGATAAGATGGTGATAATAATATTGCCATCTCATAGGGTGGCTGGGAGAGTTAAATGAGTTGATTAATACAAGGAAAGATCTTAGCAGAATAAGTCTCAATATGCAGTAACTAATAATGTTATTGTCACAAGAGCTTAGCTGAGGCTAGAACCAGGGAAATCATAACAACGGGCTGAATCCAAGTCATCCTGATGGAACGAAGTCATGGCACTTGGTGACAGGCTGTGTCTAGGTAAATGAGATGGTGGAAGAATCAGCAATGATTCGCTAATTGTTGATGAACAGTGTGGAAATTGCAATGACCCCTGAATTAGGACATCAAAATACCTGGGCTTACTCCTGACTCTGACATTTGGTAGCAAGGTAACACTGGAAAATCACTTAGAGCTCTGAGCCTCAGTTTTCACATCTGTAAAATGGAGGTAACATTGGCTGCTCTGTGTACCGTACAGGGTGGTACTGCAAAGCAAGCAAAAAGTAGATGTGAAGGCCCTTTAGTCAAATTGTAAAGTGCTACCAGCGTGTGAATTGTTGTTATCCTAAATGTTCTAGCTTAGGAAATCAAAAGTACATGCTTTGGACTCAATCTCCAACAAAGAGGAGATTCTAGATTTCTTTTCTTCTTTTATTTGTTTTTAAAGGTTCTAAAGCTGTGCTTCTCAGACTTGACTGTGTCTGCAAATCACATGGGGGTCTCACTAAGTGCTGAGTCTGATTCAGTGGGTCTAGGGTGGAACCTACATTTCAAACAACTTATGGGTGATACACTGCTGCTGGTCCATGGACCACACTTTGAGTAGCAAGGTCCTTTACAGGACCACGCAGACAAAGTGGTCCCATTCCACAGGGTTAGCTGACAGCAAAGTCTAAGGAGGGGTGTGGGAACCTGCGAGAGCGTTTAAGATCCACAGCCGTCAGGGTCCTGCCAGCTGCTCTTCCTTTATTGACTGTCACTCTTTTTTTTTTTTTAAAAAAATATACATATTACCAGGTCTGTCCCTGGTGGGTCTGAGTTTTATATTATTTTTTTCACATCTTTATTGGAGTATAATTGCTTTACAATGTTGTGTTAGTTTCTGCTGTACAACAGAATGAATCAGCTATACGTATACATATATCCCCATATCCCCTTCCTCTTGAGCTTCCCTCCCACCCTCCCTATCCCATCCCTCTGGGTCGTCATAAAGCACCCAGCTGATCTCCCTGTGCTGTGCAGAATGGACAGTCGCTCTTGCTGAGTGCCAAGCACTATCTAAACACTTGGCCGATATTTAATTTTATCCCCGAAACATCCCTGTGTGATAGGTGCTATTTTTGCCCCTGTTTTATAGATAAATTGTTTATAGGTTAAGTTGTTTGCCCAAGATCACACAGCACACAGTCCTTATACCTCCAGTTCTAGAGCTGAGCCCAGAGCAGAGATTAATAAAGCACAATGCATCCTGTGATCAGCTGCCCCTCCAAACTACAGAGCAGAAAAGCAACTGCTGATACATCATCCACTGCTGAAGGCTGGTTAGAGCTGAGTTACTCAATGACAGTGACCTAAACAAACAATCCTAGGTCTGCCCTGGTTCCTGTCCCGCCTGACGTTCATCTCCCTTTCCTTCCGTGAGCCCCCTAGGATCTGTCCAATAATCCCTTTCCTTGTGTATATTATAGCTTAAAAACTTTGTAACCAGGCTACCTGTCTTCAAACCCTGACTTCGCCACTTATTAGTTACTTCACTGCCTCAAGGCTCAGTTTTCTCATCGGGAGCGTAGGGATAATAATAGTACTGACCCCACAGAGTTGTTGAGAAGATTGAACGTGATAATGCACGCCGAGCACTTAACCTGATACCTGATACACAGCATGGGTTCCATAACTGTTCTTGGTATAATTATTAAGGTAAAAGTAAGAACAGGCTTGCAATCCCTGTGCTGTGAAATCAGCCCACCACACCACAACCACCTGACCCCCGCCTCAGATGCTGTGAGGAGGACCCAGGGTGTGTGGGCTTGGGCAGTGTGAATGACTTGTACTTCTGCAGCAAGTTCCAGGCCACTGCATCTGCCAGCCGCATCTGCCACTGCTTCTCTTAGAAAATGGGGAATGTGTCACATTTATGGGGGCGCTTTATCGCACATCAGGGAGCGCTTTGCACAAATGTGTGGATCAACTTCTCATGACTCTGGCTCCAGGCCTGCTATGAGTCAGTCTTGCAGTCCCGACTCAGTGCCACACTCCTCCAGAGTTGGTCCTGCATGCCATGCCCCTCCCTCCACCCCTACCTGCTGTCACCAGCCACCACCCTGAATCCCCCAGGAATCCAGGAAGGAAGAGAGAGATGTTGAGTGATGTGAATGACAATTGCCAAAGAGCCACACTGGCCCTCCAGGATTTGTTAACTGCTATTAAAAGATACTCCAAGCCATTATTGTGACATTATGGGGACTCCGCTAATCTCAGACTCCCTTTGTGTTCCTAATGGAGGGGAGTGGCCTCGTGTGAAAAATCCCATTTTGTGCCTTTCTTCTAAAATTTAGTTTAAGAAAAATAACTAGGAGCCAAATGTGATATTCAGCCACTGAAAATGAGTAAGATAAGGGTTTAGGTACAGAGCAAGTGAATCACAGAAGAGTCAGGTGGAGACATTAGAGATGGCAAACACACAGGATGAGTTAAGGAGTAGAGGATATTGAATCAGTTGGTAGCAAATTGTCCTCTTCCGATTCTCTTTAATGCCTTCCAGTTGCATCAGTGAGAAACTCTCCTTTAGAGCTAGTGTGTCTTTAACATCCTGTGACACCAGCTAATCTTCCTTTTTAACAAAGAGACAGCTGGCCCACACAGAGAGGCAACACAGGACAGCCTGCTTGGGGTAAAATCTCAGCTAAGACACACACTGACCTTGAGACCTTGGGCAAGTTAATCAACCTCCCTGTGGCTCAGTTTCTTCATCTGTAAAATGGGGATAATAATAGTCCCTCTTTCACAGAGTTACCATGAGGATCAAATGAGCAATTTCATGAGAAGCAGGCTTGGCACAGGGCAGTCAGCCAATGTGAGCTACTATTATTTGACAGTCAACAGTATCTGACTGGAATACAATAGCTTTGTTCTTATTGTACTTATTTTTAAGGTTCTCTTCTACTTGGAAGACATGATATGGTTTTCCATTTTTAGTAGCAATATGAAATGATTTATGAAAGAGATGTACTTAAGTGTCAGTCAAAAATAGTATCCTGGGCTTCCCTGGTGGCACAGTGGTTGAGAGTCCACCTGCCGATGCAGGGGACACGGGTTCGTGCCCCGGTCCAGGAAGATCCCACATGCCGCGGAGCGGCTAGGCCCGTGAGCCATGGCTGCTGAGCCTGTGCATCTGGAGCCTGTACTCCGCGACGGGAGAGGCCACAACAGTGAGAGGCCCGCGTACCAAAGAAAAGAAAAAGAAAAAGAAGAGAAAAAATAATAGTATACTAACAATAAAACAGGTAATATTAAACTGTAAAAATGACTGAAAGTGGTACTTGAACAACTGAATTTTGGGAAGGAAGATCCAGTCTAATCCATTCATTTTCCAAGTGAAGACCTAAAGCCCAGAGAAGGAAAGTGACTTTCCTGAGGTCACACAGAAAGTTTCAGGCAGAGTACCTCTAGAATCCAGAGCCCTAACTCTCAGCCAAGTGTTTTACCCAACACACTGTACTCAAGTCACTAAGTTGATAGTGCCTTAAGGAAGGACAAATTAAAAGGCAACTTTGAAGTGAGTAGCCACTCCCTTTGAAGACCTAGAATTGGAGCTATTATTATGGAAGGCCTCAGCTACAATGAGACACTTTGCTCACACACACAAAAAAGGAAATAATATCATTTTTGGAGTTTCAGATAATTCAAGCAAGGCACGAAAACAACTCAGAACCCAGGATACTGTTTTCTTTGGAGCATGTACAAGATATGCCTTCGGGTTCCTAATTTTTTTTTCCTCATAAAAGCGTATTCAGACTAAAGTAGAAAATACTGTGATGATTTTTTTTTTAATAAAAGCAAAAAGGGCAGGCAAGAGGGTGTTTGTCTTATTAGAGAACAAAGGATGAACTTACATGGTCCAGTGTAACCACAACATAACAAGATTACATCACAGGCGGGGAAATAAGTCCAGTGGCAATTGGAGAGCAAAAAAAAAAGTTTTCCCTAGCCGTGGTCTGAGTATTTACTGACTCCAAAACTGAACATTGAACTCCCAACCCTCTTTATCCTTTCTTTTTAATAGGCAGGACCAGGGTGGGGGGTCTTTTAATTTCCACCCTTCTTTGGCATTGATTACTTGTGAATGCTCTGGAGACCGGGGAATGGGCTTCATTCTATTATTAGGAATAACAACCTCCACCCCCACCCACTGCAATAAGCAGCATACTGAACTTCACCTCTAAAGAGCTTCTTCCTTCCCTTTAGGAAGATAGAATTCATGTCTTGTGAATAGAATCTGGAGCAAAGAGGAAGAGTTTGAGGTGAAACCAGAAAAAGAGATCTACCTTGGAGTACATTATCTGATGAACATGCGTGTTCCCCAGCTGTACGTCCCACCCATTACTCTATGAGGATCACAAACTCAGACGTCTTCAGGGCTCAGGCAGATAATGGAAATGAGAAGACCAGGCCCTCTGGCAACAGTGGGGACCTGGAAAATGTGTGCCTCTCTAAAGGGCCACAGCAACTCAGCTCCACTCACCTGTTGCCTTGTGATGTGGGCCCAGTATTGCCACATCTTTCCATCATTAAAGAGAAGCCAAAAACCTAGATTTTTATGTAAATTTTTTTGATTTTTAAATGTCAGTGACTAATTCACTTTTTTCCAAAACACAGTGTAGGCTCCACACAAGCCCCTGAGCACCAGATCCAGCCTGCAGGCAACTCTGCTCTGTGGCCTCTCCCTAAGCAGTCTCATTCCTTTCTGAGCTTCAAGCACAAAGCGTGAGCAGTGAATCCCCGGGCTACAGTACAGCCTCACCCTCACCAGTGCTCTAGATCTGCTTTTCTCAGCTCAGGCTCTCCTTCTGGTTTTTTTCTGTTTGTTTTGGACCAACATTAAAGGCATGGATGAAGGAGAAGGAAGCAACGAAGGAAAGAGAAGAGCCTAGTCAATGGCATCCAACATGGCAGAGCTCAGAACTGCCTCTTGTTCTTCTTGGTAGCCCCAACCCTGAACACAGTGCCCGGTGCACAGTAGGTGCTTAATAAATGTTTGTGAATGGATGATAAAATAAAGGAATAAACTGGAAAACAAATGAAGTCACTGTGTTGTCCATAAGGAATAATAACCAGCATCTGAAGCAGAAATTATCAGCCACTGTAGTGAAATCACAGATGGTGAGACTGGAGCCTATGAACTCAGAGGTCAAACTAGGGGAGAAAAGAAAGAATTTTAAATTCCATAGCCTGGATCAAAGTTCGATATATCATTTAGAGACAGAAAGCTTGGATCTGAGTCATTGTTCTGCAAATTATTAGCCACGTGATTTGGGGCAAGTCATGGAACCCCACTGGATCTTCGTTTCTACATCTGGAAACTGGGGCCAGAGCTATCTAGCTCCTAGAGGTGAAGTGGGGATCAGATGAAATAATGGAATTTAAAATGCTTTGTAAACTGAAAAACACCCCAGAAGTGGGTGAGGGGGACAGGAGAGTCAAGTCACGTAGAGGATGATGAGTCAGAAGGACGGTGTAGAGCCAACATGTTTCTTGGGCTGTCTGCATCATTTAACGTGTCAAGACAGCTCTTGGCTTAGCCCTTGGCTTCAGTCATCCTGATTAACAGGTGCCTGCCCAGCCAGGAGTTTGACTCCAAGCTGATTGGATGACTAAATGGGGATGAGCTCCTGAACCTGGCTTGTGACTGGAGAAAGCTAAGACAGCAGCCAAGAAAAAAAGCAGCCTTCTCTGTCCAGCCCAAGGACAACTGGGTTGTCTATGAAACTCATCCTACAGTCTGTCTCCAAGGGTACACGTACAATTCTACTGGAGTCTCACTGTTGATAAAGAGGGCACTCCAGTGAGCAAGCTCATTCATGGTGTGAATTATTTATGTTCATAACATGCAAGTTTACACAGATCCATTAATGAAAATTACATCTGGGAACTGCTTCTAAACAATGATAATAACTGTGGTTTTAAATAGTGAGCAAGATAATAAAATAGAGCAGCTGTCCTCAAGCCTGCAGAGTATCCCCTTGACTTCAGCAGCTGAAGCTGGATAAGTGGTTAAGAACATGGGCTCTGGAGACAGACAGACCTGATTCAAAACTTAGCTCTGTCACCTGGGGCCATTTACTTAACCTCTCTGAGTCTCAGTTTCCCCAAATGTAAAGTGGGAATAATAATATTAGCTACTTTCAAGTGAGGTTCTTAAGATTAAATGAGTTGACCTTTGCAGGACACTGAGCGCAGTGTTTCCGTCAGAGAAAGTGGTCCAGAAATGGTAGACAGCATGTCTTCTTCTACAGCCACTTTGGAATTCCATCTTAGATCTAGTCCCTTTCTCACTGGAATCTGGAAGATTTCTAGACTGTTAAGGGTGGATGCATCATTTAATTAAGACTATTGAGGACAGAAGGTTTTTTCCCTTGGTGCCAGAGAGTATCTTGAAGGTCCACAAGAAGCTTTTTGGGGAGACCAAGAGAACCCCAAATTAGAAAAGCTCTAGACCTCCCATGAACTCTTCACCCAGAAGGGCTCCACTTTGATCTGTTTTCTTATATTGTAGCTCAGTGTAGAATTTTTGCTTGTTGAAAATTGTTCACTAGTAAAAGTAATTCTACCTCTTTGTTGTACAAAGAGAGCATCTGAGATCCAGAGTGAGGTGACTTGCCCAAGGATACCTTGTAAATATAAATCAGACACAGGACTGGCTTTTATGTCTCCAAATCTTCGTTAAGCATAAATAATAATTAGTCTAAATTATTAGTTATTGGATAATTACTATCCCCAATGCAGCTATTCTGTCCTTAATCAAAGTTACACTCAGTCCAATATGCTTCCTCTACTTTAAGACATGGGTTAAGAAGATATTATCTCACATCCAGGGATATGGGGAATCTCACTTATATATGTAATATGTATTATATACCTTGTGCCTGGGATCTGCAAAACAACCCAAGAACCTTCACCTTCTGTTGCTTTACCTTGGCTTTTATTTTCAAAATAATGGAAGAGCAAACCAAGCCAAATTAAAGGATATAGGGAGGAAATAAGAAAGAAGGGAGAAAATAGAATGCATGAAATCCCACATTAGAAGGATTCTGGATAGGTACAGTGTCTAACCCCCAGAAGCACCGTTAAGTATCACCATGATGTCCTCATGTGCATCCTCAGAGCTGGCAGCCATTGAGTGTTTGTTTGAGCCAGGCCATGTTCTAGGTACTCTGTACACATTTTCTCATTTGAACCTCTCAAGGACCCTATGAGGTAAGTATTATTGTTCCCATTTTTACAGATAAGGAAAGAAGTAGAGAGAGAATTAAGTACATAGGACAAGATTACAAGACGGGCAGAGCCACAATTGGAATTCACATCAGTGTGACTCCAAAACTCTTGCTCTTAACCATGGTATACAGTGGACTCACTCTACTCCCACATGTAACTTACACAGTTTCTGCTAATGTTCTAAAAGTCAAAATGGAGAGAGATAATACAATAGTATAGGTGGTCCCACCTGTCCTACCCACTGACCATGAACCACAGGGAGAGTGTCAGATAGAAGATGTGCTCTGATGATCGGTCCACAGCCACACGCCTTTTGTAGCATCCTTGCCACAGCATATAGAGTAATTCTAGACATGATTTTTCATTTGACCTAAATGTAAGCCAGCTGTGTCATTTGAGAAGCAGCAGCAGTCAGGTCCAATATTGGGAGAAAAATGACTCCATCAGTGTTTTGACTCCATCAGTCTCCAACCAAGGCAAGTCCTTCTAAGGGATGGTTAAGGAAAATTTTGACCACACACAATTTTTCTCCTTACTTGCTCACTTTAGAACCCAGTTCCCAGGACTTCCCTGGTGGCACAGTGGTTAAGAATCCACCTGCCAATGCAGGGGACACAGATTCCAGCCCTGGTCCGGGAAGATCCCACATGCCGCGGAGCAACTAAGCCCATGTGCCACAACTACTGAGCCCTCGTGCCACAACTACTGAGGCTTCGTGCCACAACTACTGAAGCCCACCTTCCTAGAGCCCATGGTCCACAACAAGCGAAGCCACCACAATGAGAAGCAGGCACACCACAATGAAGAGCAGCCCCTGCTCGCTGCAACTAGAGAAAGCCCGCGCACAGCAATGAAGACCCAACACAGCCAAAAAATAAATAAATAAATAATAATAAAAAGCCAATTCTTAGAAAAAAAAAAAAAAGAAAGAACCTGGTTCCCTTAGAAGTTATGCTTCCTTCTCTGGACACTCAGAGAGCCTGATGGGAAGGCAGGAGAGCGAGCTTCTTGTCCTGACCACGCCACCAATCTGGAGGGCGATGCCTCTTCACTGTCTGCCACAGGAGGGATTGGACTAAGCTGATCACTGAGGAGCCAGATGGTGAAGAAGCCTGGACCTGGTATTTGGGTCTAGTCTCTGAAGGCTGAGGGAACTGGGTTAAGCCAAGTTGAGCTCTACAAGGGGAGTGCCCAGACCCTCAGGATATTGTGGGTCTCACACAGCAGACACCCACCAACACCCCCGCCCCCTTCCCAGGTACTCCATGTTGTTTAGTGGCTAGGCCAGACCTCTTCCTGGGTATGTGGGGAAATGAAAGGGACAGCTTCCTGGCCTGGAGGCACAGTAACAAGTGGGCTGGGACTCAGACTTTGAGCTGAGGAAACAAAGGCTACAGAGCCTCTCTCCATCCAAATCAGCCCCCCTCCTCTGCCCCAGCCACCAGCCACTTGATAATTCATAATCTTGATGACAGGAGAGAGATGGGGGAGCCAAGAAAAGGAAAGAGATCCTTTCCAGCCAACTGGGATCTGAACTGTTGAATCCAGAAGTTTATTTTATTAAAAATAAAAAGAGAAAAGAAAAACAATTGACCAAGTGTGACTATAGAGTGTCTGAGACTGCACATGACTGGCCTGCCTGTGAAAGATGAGGACATCCTCCTTCAGCCAGTGGTTTTGTCTACATTGCGCCAAAGAACCCACCACATTCTCTTTGTTTCTTTAAACAAATTGACCTGTTTTATTTGAACAAATAGACCAATTGTTTGAGTGCCAAGCAGCAAATCCTTCGTATTCTCCTGCAGCTTAGCAAAGTTTCTCACATAACAGCCTGCCTGCCTTTCTGAGCTGATGAAACATACTACTTAATCATCTAGGGCCATGATCCAAGGTGATTGCTGGAGAGGACAGTCAAACACAGCAGCCTATGTGTAATGTAGGTCCAAGGCCCTTTGAGAACTCAGTGGAAATCAGTGCTCTTTGGAGCTACAACCTATTAAGTCGTTAGATCTTCCCCCAGTGGAGTTTCACTTGTAAATACTGAAAGGATCAAGAATCAGACAGTTCTAGACTGAACCTTTCTGCTGCTGAACTTTGTAATGCAATAACCCCTGACTTCTGGGTCTACCCCTTGGAGAGGGTCGCTCTGTCCCTAATCAGATGTGCTCTGCAGACAGACCAGCCTGCTTAAGGAACCAAGCCCCTCTCTGCCTCTGAAGGCTAAGACAGGTACTCATTTGCTACTGGTGCACTTATTCTCCAGTTTTAGGAGGTAGTGCGTGTGTGTATATACACACACACATATATATATATAATTAATATTAATATCAATGTTATATCTATCTTGTACCTGTGAGCTGTAATACAGCCCAAGAGACTTCATCTCCTGTTGCTACTCATTTATTCTAAAACTTGTTCATGAGTAAGTCTTTCCTTTTCTTACCAGACTATCTCTTGTTTTTCTTTCTTTTTTTTTCAAATATAATAACCCTGTTGTATCATTCTTTTTTTTTAACATGTTTATTGGAGTATAATTGCTTTACAGTGGTGTGTCAGTCTCTGCTGTACAACAAAGTGAATCAGCTATACATATACATATGTCCCCATATCTCCTCCCTCTTGCATCTCCCTCCCACCCTCCCGATCCCACCCCTCTAGGTGGTCACAAAGCACTGAGCTGATCTCCCTGGGCTATGCGGCTGCTTCCCACTAGCTATCTATTTTACATTCGGTAGTGTATATATGTCCATGCCACTCTCTCACTTCGTCCCAGCTTACCCTTCCCTCTCCCCGTGTCCTCAAGTCCGTTCTCTAGTAGGTCTGCGTCTTTATTCCCGTCTTGCCCCTAGGTTCTTTATACCCTTTTTTTTTTTTTTTTTTTTTAAGATTCCATATATATGTGTTAGCATACGGTATTTGTTTTGCCCTTTCTGGCCTACTTCACTGTATGACAGTCTCTAGGTCCATCCACCTCACTAAAAATAATTTCATTTCTTTTTATGGCTGAGCAATATTCCACTGCATACATGTGCCACATCTTCCTTATCCATTCATCTGTCGATGGACACCTAGGTCGCTTCTATGTCCTGGCTATTGTAAATAGAGCTCTCTTGTTTTTCTAAATCAAGAGAATTACAGTGGATCTTAAAGGGGAGATCTTAAAGGTACATTTCGCCGTCCAGTGCTTGGCTTCCTGTCCCAGAGCCCAGTACAGAACCAGCTCATAGTTGACACTCAGTAAATAGTTGGCAGCTCAATCAGAAGGTTGGATAAAGGGCTGATTGGGGCTTACCCCAATCAAAGGCAGCTCAGGGAGTTGGTCAGTGGGAGTGGGCATGACCCTGAGCATTGGCTCCGTGTCAGCAGGACCTTCCCCTGGAAGCACCTGGGAAGCTCTTACTGAGAACTGGGATGCTCCTCCCCCAAGACTGGCAGGGGAAGAGAGAATCATCTGTTGCAAAGTCATGACACCTCATCAGTCTCCAAGAACACAGGTGATTAAGTCTGTTCTCATTCATGTCGCATCACTCCAGAACCAAATGTTAGCAGGCAAGGGGGATGTTGGCACCTTCGGTTGTTGCCATCACCCAAGTCTGCTTTCCACATGTGCCAGAAGGACTGTCATCTTGGACGTGCAGACTCTACACTCCCATGTGGAGTTGGGTCCTCTCTTCCCTGGGAAGGTGTGCCAAGCAAATCTTGAGGGGGTGGTCAGGAGCAAGAATCCTGAAGAACTTGAAAACACAAGTTTCTGCTACAGAGCCAAGATTAAGGCCACTAAACCAGAATGAACTCACAGTTTGGACAGAGAGAAAGAGATTGAGATGTGGAAGGAAAGATTTCAGCATTGTCTTCCAGGAGCTTTTGGATTTCCTGTGGCAACGTTTAGATCTGTGCATGGTGCCCACCCTCTGAGGCTAGGTCTCTTGCTGCCAACAATGAAAACTCCCAGCTCAGCTGCCTTCCTTCCAATCTTGAGATCAGTCTGAAAACCAGGTGTGGCAGCCAAGGCCACCTACCAGTTCTATCAGTGCAAGAGGGAAATCCCTCCTCCTTAGTCTTTCTGGAGCACCTAGGCCTTCCCTCTGCTGACAAGAAAGAGAAAAAATAAGGAATGGGTTAGTGTGAACCCCAGTGGAAATCAGCTCTTAATCTCAGTCTATTCTCCTAAGAGGAAATCTCAATGGATCATTCCAACTGGGGCAACTTGCCAAACTCCTCATTTTCGCAGATAAAATTTAAGGCCCAAAGAAGGAGAAGTGACTTGCCTAAGATCTCACATTATTTATAGAATATCTGTGACTAAAATACCAGTTTTTCCTTGTCTAGCGCCTTTTTTCTATACTAATTATAGACAAAATCTTTTTTCCTTTAGCTGTGCTTTTTTTTTCTCTTTCTTTCTTTGTCTTTATTTGTTTGTTTTTTTGTTCATTTGTTTAGTTCTGTCCCTGGCACATAAACTTTCATCAAACATTTGTTGAATGAAGGATTATATGAATATATGAATGAATCTCCTCTCTAAGGGAAATCTTGGGACTTTCTGGGGTTTTTTAAGTTTATTTATTTATTTAGCTGCACTGGGTCTTCATTGTGGGCTTCTCTCTAGTTGCAGTGTGTGGGCTTCTCTAGTTGTGGTGCAGGGGCTCTAGAGTGGGTAGCTCAGTAGTTGCGACGTGGGTTTAGTTGCAGCGTAGGTTTAGTTGCCCCATGGCATGTGGGATCTTAGTTCCCCGACCAGAGATCGAACCCACGTCCCCTGCATTGGAAGGCGATTCTTAACTGCTGGACCACCAAGGAAGTCCTTGGAACTTCTTTTAAAAGATGATTTTTTTACCTTCAGAGATCTTCCACATGGTACAAACATAAGCATGTTGGACAAACAGCATTCTTTTTTTAATTGAAATATTGTTGACATATGATTTTATGTTAGTTTCAGGTGTACTACATAGTAATTTGACATTTGCATTCATTATGAAATGATCACCACAATAAGTATAATGACATGTCCCCATACAAAGTTATTGCCATATTTTTTACCGTATCCTTTTTTTTTTAACATCTTTCTTGGGGTATAATTGCTTTACAATGGTGTGTTAGTTTCTGCTTTATAACAAAGTGAATCAGTTATACATATACATATGTTCCCATATCTCCTCCCTCTTGCGTCTCCCTCCCTCCCACCCTCCCTATCCCACCCCTCCAGGCGGTCACAAAGCACCGAGCCGATATCCCTGTGCCATGCGGCTGCTTCCCACTAGCTATCTATCTTACGTTTGTTAGTGTGTATATGT
The DNA here is from genome assembly GCF_005190385.1 of Monodon monoceros. Classification (NCBI taxonomy): domain Eukaryota; kingdom Metazoa; phylum Chordata; class Mammalia; order Artiodactyla; family Monodontidae; genus Monodon; species Monodon monoceros. The sequence continues at coordinate 135,364,168 of NW_021703768.1, forward strand.
CCATGACTCTCTATCGCCCTGTCACAGCTCACCCCTCCCCCTCCCCATATCCTCAAGTCCGTTCTCCAGTAGGTCTGTGTCTTTATTCCTGTCTTGCCCCTAGGTTCTTCATGACATTTTTTTTTCTTAAATTCCATATATGTTAGCATACGCTATTTGTCTTTTTCCTTCTGACTTACTTCACTCTGTATGACAGTCTCTAGGTCTATCCACCTCATTACAAATAGCTCAATTTCATTTCTTTTTATGGCTGAGTAATATTCCATTGTATATATGTGCCACATGTTCTTTATCCATTCATCCGATGATGGGCACTTAGGTTGTTTCCATCTCCTGGCTATTGTAAATAGAGCTGCAATGAACATTTTGGTACATGACTCTTTTTGAATTATGGTTTTCTCAGGGTATATGCCCAGTAGTGGGATTGCTGGGTCATATGGTAGTTCTGTTTGTAGTTTTTTAAGGAACCTCCATACTGATCTCCATAGTGGCTGAACCAATTCACATTCCCACCGGCAGTGCAAGAGGGTTCCCTTTTCTCCACACCCTCTCCAGCATTTATTGTTTCTAGATTTTTTGATGATGGCCATTCTGACTGGTGTGAGATGATATCTCATTGTAGTTTTGATTTGCATTTCTCTAATGATTAATGATGTTGAGCATTCTTTCATGTGTTTGTTGGCAATCTGTATATCTTCTTTGGAGAGATGTCTGTTTAGGTCTTCTGCCCATTTTTGGATTGGGTTGTTTGTTTTTTTGTTATTGAGCTGCATGAGCTGCTTGTAAATTTTGGAGATTAATCCTTTGTCAGTTGCTTCATTTGCAAATATTTTCTCCCATTCTGAGGGTTGTCTTTTGGTCTTGTTTATGGTTTCCTTTGCTGTGCAAAAGCTTTGAAGTTTCATTAGGTCCCATTTGTTTATTTTTGTTTTTATTTCCATTACTCTAGGAGGTGGGTCAGAAAGGATCTTGCTGTGATTTATGTCATAGAGTGTTCTGCCTATGTTTTCCTCTAAGAGTTTGATAGTTTCTGGCCTTACATTTAGGTCTTTAATCCATTTTGAGCTTATTTTTGTGTATGGTGTTAGGGAGTGATCTAATCTCATACTTTTACATGTATCTGTCCAGTTTTCCCAGCACCACTTATTGAAGAGGCTGTCCTTTCTCCACTGTACATTCCTGCCCCCTTTATCAAAGATAAGGTGTCCATATGTGCGTGGGTTTATCTCTGGGCTTTCTGTCCTGTTCCATTGATCTATCTTTCTGTTTTTGTGCCAGTACCATACTGTCTTGATTACTGTAGCTTTGTAGTATAGTCTGAAGTCAGGGAGCCTGATTCCTCCAGCTCCGTTTATCGTTCTCAAGATTGCTTTGGCTATTCGGGGTCTTTTGCATTTCCATACAAATTGCGAAATTTTTTGTTCTAGTTCTGTGAAAAATGCCAGTGGTAGTTTGATAGGGATTGCATTGAATCTATAGATTGCTTTGGGTAGTAGAGTCATTTTCACAATGTTGATTCTTCCTATCCAAGAACATGGTATATCTCTCCATCTATTTGTATCATCTTTAATTTCTTTCATCAGTGTCTTATAATTTTCTGCATACAGGTCTTTTGTCTCCTTAGGTAGGTTTATTCCTAGATATTTTATTCTTTTTGTTGCGGTGGTAAATGGGAGTGTTTTCTTGATTTCACTTTCAGATTTTTCATCATTAGTATATAGGAATGCCAGAGATTTCTGTGCATTAATTTCGTATCGTGCTACTTTACCAGATTCATTGATTAGCTCTAGTAGTTTTCTGGTAGCATCTTTAGGATTCTCTATGTATAGTATCATGTCATCTGCAAACAGTGACAGCTTTACTTCTTCTTTTCCGATTTGTATTCCTCCTATTTCCTTTTCTTCTATGATTGCTGTGGCTAAAACTTCCAAAACTATGTGGAATAAGAGTGGTGAGAGTGGGCAACCTTGTCTTGTTTCTGATCTTAGTGGAAATGCTTTCAGTTTTTCACCATTGAGGATGATGTTGGCTGTGGGCTTGTCATATATGGCCTTTATTATTTTGAGGAAAGTTCCCTCTGTGCCTACTTTCTGCAGGGTTTTTATCATAAATGGGTGTTGAATTTTGTCAAAAGCTTTCTCTGCATCTATTGAGAGGATCATATGGTTTTTCTCCTTCAATTTGTTAATATGGTGTATCACGTTGATTGATTTGCGTATATTGAAGAATCCTTGCATTCCTGGAATAAACCCCACTTGATCATGGTGTATGATCCTTTTAATGTGCTGTTGGATTCTGTTTGCTAGTATTTTGTTGAGGATTTTTGCATCTATGTTCATCAGTGATATTGACCTGTAGTTTTCTTTCTTTGTGACATCCTTGTCTGGTTTTGGTATGAAGGTGATGGTGGCCTCGTAGAAGGAATTTGGGAGTGTTCCTCCCTCTGCTATATTTTGGAAGAGTTTGAGAAGGATAGGTGTTAGCTCTTCTCTAAATGTTTGATAGAATTTGCCTGTGAAGCCATCTGGTCCTGGGCTTTTGTTTTTTGGAAGATTTTTAATCACAGTTTCAATTTCAGTGCTTGTGATGGGTCTGTTCATATTTTCTATTTCTTCCTCATTCAGTCTTTGCAGGTTGTGCATTTCTAAGAATTTGTCCATTTCTTCCAGATTGTCCATTTTATTGGCATAGAGTTGCTTGTAGTAATCTCTCATGATCTTTTGTATTTCTGCAGTGTCAGTTGTTACTTCTCCTTTTTCATTTCTAATTCTATTGATTTGAGTCTTCTCCCTTTTTTTCTTGATGAGTCTGGCTAATGGTTTATCAATTCTGTTTATCTTCTCAAAGAACCAGCTTTTAGTTTTACTGATCTTTGCTATCGTTTCCTTCAATTGTTTTTCATTTATTTCTGATCTGATTTTTATGATTTCTTTCCTTCTGCTAGCTTTGGGGTTTTTTTGTTCTTCTTTCTCTAATTGCTTGAGGTGCAAGGTTAGGTTGTTTATTCGAGATGTTTCCTGCTTCTTAAGGTGGGCTTGTATTGCTATAAACTTCCCGCTTAGAACTGCTTTTGCTGCATCCCATAGGAATTGGGTCGTTGTGTCTCCTTTGTCATTTGTTTCTAGGTATTTTTTTTATCTCCTCTTTGATTTCTTCAGTGATCACTTCGTTATTAAGTAGTGTATTGTTTAGCCTCCATGTGTTTGTATTTTTTACAGATCTCTTCCTGTAATTGATATCTAGTCTCATGGCGTTGTGGTCGGAAAAGATGCTTGATACAATTTCAATTTTCTTAAATTTACCAAGACTTGATTTGTGACCCAAGATATGATCTATCCTGGAGAACGTTCCATGAGCACTTGAGAAAAATGTGTATTCTGCTGTTTTTGGATGGAGTGTCCTATAAATATCAATTAAGTCCATCTTGTTTAATGTATCATTTAAAGCTTGTGTTTCCTTATTTATTTGCATTTTGGATGATCTGTCCATGGGTGAAAGTGGGGTGTTAAAGTCCCCTACTATGAATGTGTTACTGTCGATTTCCCCTTTTATGACTGTTAGTATTTGCCTTATGTATTGAGGTGCTCCTATGTTGGGTGCATGAATATTTACAATTGCTATATCTTCTTCTTGGATCGATCCCTTGATCATTATGTAGTGTCCTTCTTTGTCTCTTCTAATAGTCCTTATTTTAAAGTCTATTTTGTCTGATATGAGAATTGCTACTCCAGCTTTCTTTTGGTTTCCATTTGCATGGAATATCTTTTTCCATCCCCTTACTTTCAGTCTGTATGTGTCTCTAGGTCTGAAGTGGGTCTCTTGTAGACAGCATATATAAGGGTCTTGTTTTTGTATCCATTCAGCCAATCTGTGTCTTTTGGTGGGAGCATTTAGTCCATTTACATTTAAGGTAATTACTGATATGTGTGTTCCTATTCCCATTTTCTAAATTGTTTTGGGTTCGTTATTATAGGTCTTTTCCTTCTCTTGTGTTTCTTGCCTAGAGAAGTTCCTTTAGCATTTGTTGTAAAGCTGGTTTGGTGGTGCTGAACTCTCTCAGCTTTTGCTTGTCTGTAAAGGTTTTAATTTCTCCATCAAATCTGAATGAGATCCTTGCTGGGTAGAGTAGTCTTGGTTGCAGGTTTTTCTCCTTCATCACTTTCAGTATGTCCTGCCACTCCCTTCTGGCTTGTAGGGTTTCTGCTGAGAGATCAGCTGTTAACCTTATGGGGATTCCCTTGTGTGTTATTTGTTGTTTTTCCCTTGCTGCTTTTAATATGCTTTCTTTGTATTTAATTTTTGACAGTTTGATTAATATGTGTCTTGGCGTATTTCTCCTTGGATTTATCCTGTATGGGACTCTCTGTGCTTCCTGGACTTGATTAACTATTTCCTTTCCCATATTAGGGAAGTTTTCAACTATAATCTCTTCAAATATTTTCTCAGTCCCTTTCTTTTTCTCTTCTTCTTCTGGAACTCCTATAATTCGAATGTTGGTGCATTTAATGTTGTCCCAGAGGTCTCTGAGACTGTCCTCAGTTCTTTTCATTCTTTTTTCTTTATTCTGCTCTGCAGTAGTTATTTCCACTATTTTATCTTCCAGGTCACTTATCCGTTCTTCTGCCTCAGTTATTCTGCTATTGATCCCATCTAGAGTACTTTTAATTTCATTTATTGTGTTGTTCATCGTTGCTTGTTTCATCTTTATTTCTTCTAGGTCCTTGTTAACTGTTTCTTGCATTTTGTCCATTCTATTTTCAAGATTTTGGATCATCCTTACTATCATTATTCTGAATTCTTTTTCAGGTAGACTGCCTATTTCCTCTTCATTTGTTAGGTCTGGTGCGTTTTTATCTTGCTCCTTTATCTGCTGTGTGTTTTTCTGTCTTCTCATTTTGCTTATCTTACTGTGTTTGGCGTCTCCTTTTTGCAGGCTGCAGGTTCGTAGTTCCCGCTGTTTTTGATGTCTGTCTCCAGTGGCTAAGGTTGGTTCAGTGGGTTGTGTAGCCTTCCTGGTGGAGGGGACTAGTGCCTGTGTTGTGGTGGATGAGGCTGGATCTTGTGTCTCTAGTGGGCAGGTTCACGTCTGGTGGTGTGTTTTGGGGTGTCTGTGGCCTTATTATGATTTTAGGCAGCCTCTCTGCTAATGGGTGGGGTTGCGTTCCTGTTTTGCTAGTTGTTTGGCATAGGTTGTCCAGCACTGTAGCTTGCTGGGTGCTGGTGTTAAGATGGAGGTCTCTGGGAGATTTTCGCCGTTTGATATTATGTGGAGCTGGGACGTCTCTTGTTGACCAGTGTCCTGAAGTTGGCTCTCCTACCTCAGAGGCAGAGCCCTGACTCCTGGCTGGAGCACCAAGAACCTTTCATCCATACGGCTCAGAATAAAAGGGAGAAAAAGTAGAGAGAATTAGTAGAAGTATGAAGAAAGAAAGAAAGAAAGGAGGGAAGGAAGGAAGGAAGGAAGAAAGAAAGAAAGAAGCAAAGAAGGAAAGAAGGAAAGAAAGGAGGGAGGGAGGGAGGGAGGAAGGAAGGAAGGAGGGAAGGAAGGAAAAAAGACAGAAAGAAAGAAGATACACTAAAATAAAATAAAGTTATTGAATTAAAAAATAATTATTTAGAAAAAAGTAAAAGGGACAGATAGAACCTTAGGACAAATGTTGGAAGCAAAGCTATACAGACAAAATCTTACACAGAAGCATACACATACACCCTCACAAAAAGAGGTAAAGGGGAAAAAATCATAAATCTTGCTCTTAGAGACCACCTCCTCAATTTGGGATGATTCGTTGTCTAAAGGAGGGAAGGAAGGAAGGAAGGAAGGAAAGAAAGAAAAAAGAAAGAAAGAAAGAAAGAAGGTAAAGTATAATAAAGTTATTAAAATTAATTATTAAGAAAAAAAATTTTTTTAAAAACTGTGGACGGATAAAACCCTAGGACAAATGGTGGAAGCAAAACTATACAGACAAGATCTCACACAGAAGCATACACATACACATTCACAAAAAGAGGAAAAGGGGGAAAAATCATAGATCTTGCTCTCGAAGCCCACCTCCTCAATTTGGGATGACTCGTTGTCTATTCATGTATTCCACAGATGCAGGTACATCAAGTTGATTGTGGAGCTTTAATCCGCTGTTTCTGAGGCTGCTGGGAGAGATTTCCCTTTCTCTTCTTTGTTCTCACAGCTCTCAGGGGCTCAGCTTTGGATTTGGCCCTGCCTCTGCGTGTAGGTCGCTGGAGGGCGTCTGTTTTTTGCTCAGACAGGACGGGGTTAAAGGAGCCGCTGATTCGGGGGCTCTGGCGCACTCAGGCCGGGGTGGGGGGGAGGGAGGAGCACTGCGTGCGGGGCGGGCCTGCGGCGGCAGAGACCAGCGTGACATTTCACCAGTCTGAGGCCCGCTGTGCGTTCTCCCGGGGAAGTTGTCCCTGGATCCCAGGAACCTGGCAGTGGAGGGCTGTACAGGCTCCGCGGAAGAGGGGTGTGGAGAGTGACCTGTGCTCGCACACAGGCCCCTTGGTGGCGGCAGCGGCAGCAGCCTTAGCGTCTCCCGCACATCCCTGGGGTCCGTGCTTTTATACGCGGCTCGCGCCCGTCTCTGGGGTTCGCGCTTTTAGCCGCGGCTCGCGCCCGTCTCTGGAGTTCCTTTAAGCAGCGCTCTTAAACCCCTCTCCTCGCGCACCAGGAAACAAAGAGGGAAGAAAAAGTCTCTTGCCTCTTCGGCAGGTGCAGACTTTTGCCCGGACTCCCTCCTGGCTAGCCGTGGTGCACTAACCCCTGCAGGCTGTGTTCACGCCGTCAACCCCAGTCCTCTCTCTGCACTCTGATGGAAGCCTGAGCCTCAGCTGCAAGCCCCGCCCGCCCCGGCGGGTGAGCAGACAAGCCTCTCGGGCTGGTGAGTGCCGGTTGGCACCGATCCTCTGTGCGGGAATCTCCCCGCTTTGCCTTCCGCACCCCTGTTGCTGTGCACTCCTCCGCGGTACCGAAGCTCCCCCCTCCGCCTCCTGCAGTCTCCGCCCGCTAAGGGGCTTCCTAGTGTGTGGAAACTTTTTCTCCTTCACAGCTCCCTCCCCCTGGTGCAGGTGCCGTCCCTATTCTTTTGTCTGTGTTTTTTCTTTTTTTCTTTTGCCCTACCCAGGTACGTGGGCAGTTTCTTGCCTTTTGGAAGGTCTGAGGTCTTCTGCCAGCCTTCAGTAGGTGTTCTGTAGGAGTTGTTCCACGTGTAGATGTATTTCTGGTGTATCTGTGGGGAGGAAGGTGATCTCTGCGTCTTACTCTTCCGCCATCTTCCTTTACCGTATTCTTTATTCCTTATGTATGTTACATCCCCGTGGATTAATTTTATAGCTAGAGGTTTGTACCTCTTAGTCCCCTTCACCTATTTCTCCCCTCCCACACCCCTCTCCTCTGCAACACCACCCATTTGTTCTCTGTATCTGTGAATCTGTTTTCATTTTGTATTGTTTGTTTGTTAGTTTTGTTTTTTATATTCCACATACAAGTGAGATCATATGGTATTTGTCTTTCTCTGTCTGACTTATTTCACTTAGCATAATACCTTCTAGATTCATCCATGTTGTCACAAATAGCAAGGTTTCTTTTTTATGGCCAAGTAATATTCCTGTGTGTGTGTGTGTGTGTGTGTGTGTGTGTGTGTATCCATTCATCTATTGATGGACACTTAGGTTGCTTTCATATCTTGGCTATTGTAAATAATTCTGCTATGAATATTGGCATGCATGTATCTTTTTTGAATTAGTGTTTTTGTTTTCTTCAGGTAAATACCCAGAAGTGAAATTGCTGGATCATATGGTAGTTCTGTTTTTAATTTTTTGAGGAACCTTCATACTGTTTTCCATAGTGACTGCACCAATTTATAATCCCACCACAGGGGTTCTCTTTTCTGTACATCCTCACCCACACTTGTTATTTGTGGCCTTTTTGATGATAGCCATTCTGACAGGTGTGAAGTTGTATCTCATTATGGTTTTGATTTGCATTTCCCTGATTATGAGTGATGTTAAGCATCTTTTCATGAGTCTGTTGGTCATCTGTATGTCTTCTTTGGAAAAATGTCTATTCAGTTCCTCTGCCCATTTTTAATCAAGTTGTTTGTTTTTTTGATGTTGAGTTGTATAAGCTGTTTATGTATTTTGGATATTAACCCCTTATCAGATATATCTTTTGCAAATATCTTCTCCCATTCAGTAAGCTGCCTTTTCATTTTGTTGGTCATTTCCTTCACTGTGCAAAAGCTTTTTAGTTTGATGTAGTTCCGTTTGCTTATTTTGCTTTCATTTCCCTTGACTAAGGAGACAGATCCAAAAAAATATTGCTAAGACTGATGTCAAAGAGCATCCTGCCTATGTTTTCTTTTAGGAATTTTATGGTTTCAGGTCTTATATTTAAGCCTTTAATTTATTTTGAGTTTATTTTTGTATACGGTGTGAGAAAGTAGTCCGGTTTGATTCTTTCACATGTAGCTGTCCAGTTTTCCCATCACCACTTATTGAAGAGGCTGTCTTTTCCCCATTGTATATTTTTGCCACCTTTGTCATAGATTAATTGCTGGGCTGTCTATTTTGTTCCATTGATCAGTGCATCTGTTTTTTATGCCAGTACCATACTGTAGCTTTGTTGCATAGTTTGAAATCAGGGTGCATGATACCTCCAACTCTGTTCTTCTTTCTCAAGATGGCTTTGGCATCCAGGGTCTTTTGTGTTTCCCTACAGATTTTTAAATTATTTGTTGTAGTACTGTGAAAAATGCCTTTGGTATTTTGATAAGGATTGCATTGAATCTGTAGATTTCCTTGGGTAGTGTGGTCATTTTAACAATATTAATTCTTCTAATCCATGAGCATGGTGTATCTTTCCTTTCATTTGTATCATCTTCTATTTCTTTCATAAATGTCTTATAGTTTTCAGAGTATAAATCTTTTACCTCTTTGGTTAGATTTATTCCTAGGTGTTCTGTTCTTTTCGATGCAATTGTAAATGGGGTTTTTAAAAATTTCTCTTCCAGATACTTCATTATTAGTGTATAGAAATGCAATACACTATTCTCTAATAATTTCTGTACATTAATTTTCCATCCTGCAAAATTGAATTCATTTATTAGCTCTAAACAGACTGCATCCTTGATGGAAGGTGAAGTTACTGGATGGCGGGTGATGCAGTTCAGAGTTCAAAATTAAAAGGAGTGATGGAGAATATGTGGCATTTGGCAGCAATTGAGAATACCACTGCAGCAGCACCTCCTTGGAGGGTTCTTAGACCCCTCCCCATGGGGGCCTAAGGCAGGGAGAAAGTCATCAAGAACTTGCCTCATGGCAAGGCTGAAATTGTTTCCAGTTCTAAAATTCCATAATTCAGTACACCAATTGACTAAAAATCAGGATACCTCTGCTACTGTCTATGATCATGTCTACACCCCCAAAATACTAACTTGATAAGGTGATTTGGAAAAAAAGAGGTTATTTTGATCCAAAACGGCTACAGTGATTTCCACCTAAGAGAGAAATCTCTAGACATCAGTCTGTCTCTTTTGCAGACTAAGCTTGTCTTTCTTTGGCTTTACCTACTTATCATTAGCACTAGAGCATTGTAAAGCAAGCAGTAGCTTTTATTTTTGTTGATTTAAAGTTTTCTATTTACTAGCCATTCTTTTCTTTTCAATAAAACAGTCTAAACAGTTTTTTTTTTTCAAACAGCACATACACTAACAAAGAAGAAAATAAAAATCACCGTCAACATTTTTGTGAGCATTCTTCCTTTCACTTCTCTGACGCTGTCACCCAACATTTTAACTTCATCCTGCTGCTTCCAGTCCCCTAGTACTACCTTTCTTTGACTCCATTGGGCTGAGCCCCCTATGTTACCTCACCTAATTCTTACAACATCCCCACAATGTGGCATTTACCATCCCTGTTCTACAGTTTGGAAACTGAGGCTCAGAGAGTTTATGACCTGCCCAAGGGCACACAGCTAACAAGTGACAGAGCTAGGTTTCAAATCCAGGTTTGCCTTATTCCAAAGAACAAGTCTAAAAAAATACATAGTGACCATATTTTATACCTTTACCATGTGCCAGACACTGTGCTAAGTGTCTTATATACATTATCTTAGGACAGCAAATTGATAAGGTAGGTTTTATTCTATTGTTGGGAAGTCTAAGGCATAAAGGGGTTAAGTGACTTGCCCAGAATCACACAGCTGGTAACAGGCAGAGCCAAAAAGCAGATTCAAGACTTTTGACTCCTGAATCCGTGGTGCTCTTAACCAGGAAAATACATCGTACCCTCCATTCCACTGGTCTAGACAGATTTATGTATATATGGAGTCATAGTCTACCCACTCTTCTGTAACTTACTTGTTTTTCTCATAGGTAAAGGTAGTGAGTTTTCAGTCCTTGCCTTTAAATTTGAAATGACATGATTCAGTCCTGCTCCCTTAAGCCAGTGGTTGGCCCCTGTCCCACCATTGGTGGCCCCACTACTCAATCACAGCCCACGCCCTGATCACTCATCTCAACTGTCTTACCCTCTGTCACACCTCAGCTCCTCACAATGGTCTCACCTTCAGGTTGTCATCTTATACCTACCTCTCAAAGCAGATACTGCATAGAGGCCCACTGACCAGACCTCAGGTTTCAAACAAGCTCTCATCCCGATGATCTGGTCACTTCTGACCACTCTGGTGAGCTACCTCACCCCACCCAGCCTGCTACCCAGTACTGGAACCCTCAACACAGGACCTTGCTTTGCTAGCACTTGCCACCTTCCCTAGACGGGCTCTGGCTTCATAAACACATCAGCAACAGGAATTCTAAATTCCCTGTAGTTTGAAAATAATATCCAATGTTACAACTTAAATAAGGAGACAAAAGTTGTTGGGTAAATATGCACAGACTACACTACCCTGAAGTTGAGTTGCATCCATCACTCTGCTTGAGCTAATCTCGCTGTGTAGCTTCAGGCAAGTCACTTCAGCTCTCTTGTCATCAGTTTCTTTACCTGTTACACAACAGGTAGAAACAGATGGTCCCAGGCCCCTGCCAACTCTGAAATTCTATTAGCTCATGATGAAGGAAATGACAAGCCTGGTAGATATTACTCCCATCAGTGTTTTTGTCGAATCATCAACCAAACTAATGAGGCCGTTTATACAATCCAACTGCCAAGTTCACTTTGGGGAAGAAGGGGAGGAATCGGGGCAGTTGGACATTCCAGGACATCGCTGGGGGCCAAACATAAAGTTGACAGTAGTGTGCTGGCCACAGTGAGAGGAAATTGAGGGGATCCTCGCATAAATGGGGTACACTTTGGAATGAGCGGGCACTTTTAGTGAGTAGAAAACTGTTACCTGACTGAAGCCAAGATGAAATCTACTTTTTTTAAATGTTTGTTTTTGTTTTTTTTTAAGTTTGGCTCAATCTCTTGTTTTTCTCTGTTCCTTATGTAATCTTGTGGGATGCGGCGTCAGAACGTCGTAAATCATTCATGGTGCTCTGGAAAAAAAAAAAATCACTTGTGCAAAGCAGATGCAACTTAAAATGAAATGGGAGAAGTTTTTGCATGAAACCCAAAGAAAAACGTAATTTCTATGGTTCGTTTAACTCACAATGATCACTAATTCTCACAGTCACTATGTGGCTTGGTCATTTGTTTCGGGCTTCTTGTGCTTCATTTTAAATGGAGACTGAGTTAAAGATACAGCCTGTCACAACTGTACTGCATTTTTCCAGGAGTCTTAGAAAAGATGCTGTAGTAGTGGCATTTGTGGGGACAATTGAAGCTGGCAGCTTTTATTTCCTGCTTGAAGAAACCAAGAAAGCCCCCTCTTTGTCCAAAAAATCTTTTTCAGTATGCCCATTATGGCTTTCCAAAATTACTAGGAGTTAATTAAATTCCCTTTGTAAAATATACTCTTCCCCAAAACCCACATACAAAGACACAAGTAGCCCCCAGCAGAGGTAACCCATAAAGCTGACTCTCAAATATTAATGCCTTAAATAAACTGGCTTAGTTTTATAATTTCGAATGTGGCAGCTAGCTGTGATGAGATTTCTAATAAACAAGCAAATTATGGGGTTTTTTTTAACCTCTTTCATATTCATTTGCTCATTCAAGCTTCACAGAAGTAGCAAGGACAGGTATGTGCTCATTCATTAATTCATTTCATATTTTTTTATTCATTTATTTATTTGGCTGTACCGGGTCTTAGTTGCGGCATGTGGGATCTAGCTCCCTGACCAGGTATCGAACCTGGGCCCCTTGCATTGGGAGCATGGAGTCTTAACCACTGGACCACCAGGGAAGTCCCCCCCATTAATTCATTTCTACAACAAACATTACTGTCAAGCACTGTTCTAGGGTGCTAAGAATACAGACAAGATAACAGTGCTTGCCTTTGAGCCACTCACAGTATACTGTGTGACAGACAGGTAAAAATCATTATAGGGAGACAAGTTAAAATGAACACAACTCCCAAAAGTGAAATGCTTTGCCCTGAGTCGAGCAGCTGGAAAGTTCTGGAGCAGAGATTTCCTCCTAGGTCTCCCAAGTCTAAGTTCAGAACACTCTTAAAGAAGTCCCGTAGCTTTTTGTAAATTGACACATTTTGATGGGAAAAAGTGAGGGAAAGAAAGCTCTCAGACTGAGGTCCTGCCTCTGAGAAGAATAATCTGGGTTAATTACCTTAGGAACCAATGCGTGACCAACAGAACTGAGAAAGAATTCTCAGCAGAACAACTGAGGGAAGCATTCCCAGAGGTCAAGTTCACAGTTTCTCCCAGTTAGTCCAGAGAAGATGTCCAGTCTGGCACAGTGCCTGGCTTTGGGTTAGTCCTCAAAAACCATCTATTTACTGTTTGTCCAGTTGAATTCAAATTAGTCATGTGACCACTTGTGGCTATGTTACCAAATGACAGACACTTGCCCCAGAAAACTTTTGAGATCTCAGTGATATTGCCTTAAACCCCCAGTTCCACAGCATGGGAAAGCCTTAAACCATCCTCAAGATCTTGGCTTTTTCCTAATGCTGAGAATCTTATAACTGGATTCACTGTCGCCATTGTACTCCCATGTCCCAAGGCACAGTCTTTTCCCCATTTTCCAAGAGAAATCTATACAAACCATTTGCTAAGCTTCTAGGAACTGACTGAACATCAGACAGTTATGGAGGGTAGTTACGTCATGCACAGCCCAGCACAGCTGATTCACCATCTTGCTGATTCTACCACCCCTCCTCTCTCCCTCTCTCATATTTCCCACTCCCTTTCCAGAGCAACAAATATGTCCTTCCTCTTTGCTCAGGCACAGTATGCTATATATCCAGAGTCCCAGTTTCTACTGTAGGAGGATTTATCAAGGGTTAGCAAGGTGAATCTCTCCTTAGACAGAATTCTCAGACCAACTGCTAAGGTAATAAGAATTTCCTGCCTTTCATTCCACCCAAGACAAAAATCAAAACTGTAGACCACTGCCCTTTTTTTCAGTATTTCCTGTGGCCACATGATGAAAGGTGACAGAGAGTTCCTATTGTAATATAGCTTCTCAGTGCAAACCTAAGGTTTGCTTTCACCTCAGTCCAATGCCCTGCCTATCCACCTGGCTTTAATTCTCCTGTACCACATGCTTTCTCTACCCTGAGTATGGTGTGATGTTTTCTGGGTCTGTGCAATAAGCAACAGAAAGAAAAATCATTAAACACCTACTGTGTACAAAACACTATGCTGGGGACTGGGGAGAATAAAGAATCACGGCTCTGTCCTCCAAGAACTCATAACCTAATCTCTGGCATAAACTTACTATGTAATCTTAGGAAAATGACAGTGTCCAAACGTCAGTTTCCTGATCTGTAAAATGATGGTGTCATAAACATTTACCTCATAGGGTCATTGCAAAGAGTAAACAAAATAAAGAAAGAAAAGCCAAAACATGTAAAGTGCTCGGCTTGGCATATGGCTAACAATAATAATAAGTAGATTAATCTCCAAAATTTACAAGCAGCTCATGCAGCTCAATAAGAAAAAAACAAACAACCCAATCCAAAAATGGGCAGAAGACCTAAATAGACATTTCTCCAAAGAAGACATACAGATTGCCAACAAACACATGAAAGAATGCTCAACATCATTAATCATTAGAGAAATGCAAATCAAAACTACAATGAGATATCATCTCACACCAGTCAAAATGGCCATCATCAAAAAATGTAGAAACAATACATGCTGGAGAGGGTGTGGAGAAAGGGAACACTCTTGCACTGTTGGTGGGAATGTAAGTTGATACAGCCACTATGGAGAACAGTATGGAGGTTCCTTAAAAAGCTAAAAATAGAATTACCATATGACCCAGCAATCCCACTACTGGGCACGGGCATATACCCTGAGAAAACCATAATTCAAAAAGAGTCATGTGCCAAAATGTTCACTGCAGCTCTATTTACAATAGCCAGGAGATGGAAGCAACCTAAGTTTCCATCGACAGATGAATGGATAAAGAAGATGTGGCACATATATACAATGGAATATTACTCAGCCATAAAAAGAAACGAAATTGAGCTATTTGTAGTGAGGTGGATGGACCTGGAGTCTGTCATACAGAGTGAAGTAAGTCAGAAAGAGAAAAACAAATACCGTATGCTAACACATATATATGGAATCTAAGAGAAAAAAAAAAAAAGGTCATGAAGAACCTAGGGGTAAGATGGGAATAAAGACATAGACCTACTGGAGAAGGGACTTGAGGATATAGGGAGGGGGAAGGGTAAGCTGTGACAAAGGGAGAGAGTGGCATGGCCATATATACACTACGAAACGTAAAATAGCTAGCTAGTGGGAAGCAGCCGCATAGCACAGGGAGACCAGCTTGGTGGTTTGTGACCTAGAGGGGTGGGATAGGGAGGGTGGGAGGGAGGGAGACGCAAGAGGGAAGAGATATGGGAACATATGTATATGTATAACTGATTCACTTTGTTATAAAGCAGAAACTAACACACCATTGTAAAGCAATTATACTCCAATAAAGATGTTACATAAATTAATTAATAATAAATGGAGGGCAAAAGTATAAATACTGATTCCTGAATGAAACAGGAAAACATACATAATATAAGGCAGAGTTGAATAAGTTTTATAGGAGTTATACAAAGTGCTAAGGTGGTATATGGGAGGGAAAGTTTCATTCTAGTTCAAAGGATTGAGAAAGACTAGTCAGAGTAGATAGAAGTTGAAGGAGGCATGAAAAATGAGTAGGATTTGGACAAATGGTCTTGGGAAGTTCCCACAAGGAGTTGGTAATCAGTGTTTAAAAGCTGTATGTTTCTGGCAGTGTTTCAGTCTTGAAGGATGATGATCTTGGCTCCAACTGGGAGTAAGAAGCAATGCTGCTATATTCAGAAATGATTTGCTTGGTAGAACTCTTCAAAGTTTTATGGCTAAAATTCTATCCGACTCCTATGCCATCTGTGGGTGGCGTAGAAGTATAAGACTGGACATTACATTACCTGAAAGGTCATTTAGACCAATATTCATTAAATGTCTCAACTGTTGCTGTAGGTACAGTATCCCTGCCCCAAAGTCATCTGATTATCAGTTTGTACACCTCCAATGACAGGAGGCTAATTGCCAATACAATTTTGAGAACAGTTGACGTATTGAAAAGAACCAGAGCTGGGGAAATCCACCAGATTTATGGGAGATCATAAGGCTGGAGGACATAGCTTCCAGAAAATACAATTTTAGAAGGAATCTTAATTTTATTACTAGTTTGACCCTAAGCAAGCCACTCATTCTCTCTGGACCTCAGAGTACCTCTCACACTGCTTGTAATGTTAATATCCTTAAACCTCTGATCAAAAAGGTAATGGAGATCAAATGTCATATTGTATAGAAAATCAACTGAAATTGAGCATGCAGAAGTATTGTGTAACTTTTCAACTATAAAATAAAGGGATTTTTATTACCATTATAAATCACTCAATTTCAATTCAACAAGCAGCTCATTTAATCTCCAGGAATACAAAGATGAATAATCCCACCCTGCACTTAGCATGCCTGGGAAGCCTTGTATCCAGACATGGACACCACAGTTTAATAGAGATACCAGTACACTATGGTTTGGCCAGAAGCTGGAGCTATTGCTGGGTCAGAAGCTGTCACCTAATTAGAAATTCCTATTAGAGCTATGTGGGAGGGACTAAAAGTTTTTTAAACTACTGAGGGCAGAACAAGTATCCACAGGTAGAAATTCCATGGAAGTGAATTTCAGCTTCGTGTAAGGAAGAGCATCCCAATAGAGTTGCCCAATTAGAAAAGTTAGCGAGTCCCCATTACCAGATGTGTTTCAGAAGGATCTGGAGAACTAATTCTCAGTGTAGCTGTAGGAGACATTTCCACAGGGTCTAAGAGGTTAGCCCAGAAGATGTATACATGTCCTCCCAGTCCTGAGTCCCAAAGTTGCACCATACACAGTCATATTTATCATGGTTCATTCATATAGCCAACAAATATTTAGTGACTGGTCCTGACTTTAGGACCATCGTGGCTGGGTTTAAATCTCAACTCTGCCACTTCCTACCTATGAGACTTTGGGCAAGTTAGCTTCTTATATCTGTTTCCTCATCTATAAGATGGGAATAATAATAGTTCCTGCTCATAGAGTTGCTGTAAAGATGAAAAGAGATAATTCGTTTAAAGCACTTTTGAACAGTGTCTGACACATAATACACAGTCAATTAACAGCAAACATCGGTAACAGCAGTAGTATATGTCAGGCATTGAGCTAGACATTAAATCACCACAGTTAAGAAAACAGACATGCATCCTACCTTTCTTGAGTGTAAAGTCATCCAGTAGGGTATAAAAGATATTAGACAAAAAGTCAAAAAATATATAGTTTCAAACTATGACAGTTGCTATGAAGGGGAAAAGGAAGATGCTGTGATAGCATATGAAAGAAGAGACGGGAACTCGTTTAGACTGGGAGGTGCAGGGAAGAGTTCTTTGAGAAGCTGTTATAATAGAGACATATCCCAGCACCAGTAGTTTAAAGGGGTGCCCCAATGCCTGGCCTTATTTTAAGTCAGCAAAGAAAGCAAACCAGCTATATGCTAGGGTATAAAGTTACTTATCCATCTGAGTCCCAATTTGTATATCAAGCCTCACATTAGTCAGTGTAAGCAAGCTCTCTTTGCTTTGCCTATTAGTTCCCATATGATTTTTCTCTGGGTCTATAAACTCATCAGTCTATCCATCCATCCATACGTACATACATACACACATGTTGGGTGAAAAATATGAATTCTTAAATGCCGAGGTCACACATAGTGTGGGGTCCATGGGGGAGCAGAGAAGCAGTCATTGCCACATCTCCTGCATCCTCCAGGGTGGCACTCACCACTTACCATGTGGAAAGGGGCAGAGCTGTCCCAGTAGCTTAACTATTAGTTCACCCTTACTTTCTGCCTCTCTCTATCGACCTATCAATTAGCGTATCTCTTATTTTTTGCCAAATACTTAGATTTGCATACGTTATATAGAAATGATGTGTGTCCAATGTAACATAATCAAAGACCTGAGGTCAGCAAAGAGTTGTGCTTTCAGAAAATAGCTTACTTACACAATATAGCTGAAAGTTGGGGTCTGTATTAGCTTCCTAGGGCTGCCATAACAAACTACCACAAACTGAGTGGCTTGGAACAACAGGAAGTTATTCTCTCACAGTTCTGGAAGGCAGAAGTCTGAAATCAAGTTGTCAACAGGACCATACTTCCTCTGGAGACTCTAGGGGAGATTTCCTTCTTTGCCTCTTCCAGCCTCTGGTAGCTCTGGCATTCCTTGGCTTGTGGCAGCATAGCTCCCATCATCTGCCTCTGTCTTCATGTGGCCACCTTCCCTGTGTCTCTGTGTCTCAGTATTCTCTCTCCCTTTTCTGAAAAATGCATTGGAGGGACTTCCCTGGTGGCGCAGTGGTTAAGAATCCGCCTGCCAATGTAGGGGACACGTTTTTGAGCCCTGGTCCGGGAAGATCCCACATGCCACGGAGCAACTAAGCCCGTGCGCCAAAACTACTGAAGCCCGCATGCCTAGAGCCTGTGCTCCGCAACAAGAGAAGCCACCACAATGAGAAGCCCACGCACCACAATGAAGAGTAACCCCCACTTGCCGCAACTAGAGAAAGTCCGCGCGCAGCAACAAAGACCCAATGCAGCCCAAAATAAATAAATAAATAAATTTATTTATTTATTTTTTAAAAAGGCATTGGATTTAGGGCTCACTGTAAATCTAGAATAATCTCACCTTGAGATCCTTAACTTAATTAGCATCTTCAAAGACTTCATTTCCAGATAAGATTACATGCATAGGTACCTGGGGCTAGAACTTGGACATTTCTTTGGGGGCCACTACTCAGCCCACTACAAGGTTCAAGAAAGAGAGTAATAAAAGTGGATTGATTCCATATATATGTGTTAGCGTACGGTATTTGTTTTTCTCTTTCTGACTGACTTCATTCTGTATGACAGACTCTAGGTCCATCCACCTCACTGCAAATAGTTCAATTTCATTTCTTCTTATGGCTGAGTAATATTCCATTGTGTATATATGTGCCACATCTTCTTTATCCATTCATCTGTCGATGGAAACAGGTTTCTTCCACGTCCTGGCTATTGTAAATAGAGCTGCAGTGAACATTGTGGTACCTGACTCTTTTTGAGTTATGGTTTTCTCAGGGTATATGCCCAGTAGTGAGATTGCTGGGTCATATGGTCGTTCTATTTTTAGCTTTTTAAGGAACCTCCATACTGTTCTCCATAGTGGCTGTATCAATCTACATTCCCACCAACAGTGCAAGAGGGTTACCTTTTCTCCACAAAAAATGATTATGAAGAACCTAGGGGCAGGACAGGAATAATGACACAAATGTAGAGAATGGACTTGAGGACACAGGGAGGGGAAAGGGTAAGCTGGGACGAAGTGGGAGAGTGGCGTGGACATATATACACTACCAAATGTAAAATGGATAGCTAGTGGGAAGCAGCCACATAGCACAGGGAGATCAGCTCGGTGCTTTGTTACCATCTAGAGGGATGGGATAGGGAGGGTGGGAGAGAGATGCAAGAGGGAGGAGATATGGGGATATATGTATACGTATGGCTGATTCACTTTGCTATAAAGCAGAAACTAACACACCATTGTAAAGCAATTATATTCCAATAAAGATGTTAAAAAAAAAAGTGGATTGAAGCTCCATTTTGACAGGCTTTGTATGCCGATTTCAAATGTCTTTGAGGGTTTAGTTCTTTGTAGAGTTGTGATGCTAGCAACATTGACTTCAACAACTGTTTAAACACCTGTACTGTAGGGTCCCCTCCTCTGCCTCACTGCCACTATCTGACACCCTGCAACCCACTTCTCCTTACTTTAATTACTCATTGGGATTCCTGCAGTTCAAGAAGCCTCGACATACTTCAGTGTCTGCATTTCCATGTCCTAATCAAAACTCCCATGCCATATCCCATCCACTACATGATTGATGGTTAATTAACTAAAATAATCTTTATTAAGGCACTGCCTCATCAACATGATTAAAACCTATACGCATCACCCTGAAAGTGTGATAGTGTTGATACAAGCTCCCTCTGGGGAGACGCCGCTGCTGCAGGAGACACCACCTGAAGCTGATGGGAGTGGGAGAGATGCCCTGGCTAGCCCCTTCTTCTTGCCCCCAGCTCTCCCACCATTGTCCAAACCCAGCTAGAAGCCAGCTGACACAGGAGCCTGGGAACAAGAGATTGCAGAAATCAGCTCCCTGTGACACAGAAAAGAGGAGGGAGGGAAAGGCATGGATCTGAGGACACATAGGCCCAGGACCAGCACATATTATTATCCCCATTTTACAGAGCAGGTCATGGAGCTCAGCAAAGGTTATTAACTGCCCAGAGTCGTACAGCTAGTAAGTATTACTAAAAGTATATGAGTCCAGGTCTGTCTGAGTTCAAAACCTGAGTTCTTGCCGTGTTCTACTTTCCCTACCATCATGGACATTTCAATTGCTTTTTCCAACTGCCTTGGTCAAGAGATAGCCTGGGGTTATGAGAGGCTGTTTCAGGGCTATCACATCCGCAAGAGGACCTTCTCTGGGTTTGAGATTTGTATTTTGTGAAGGACACAGAGATGTATACTGCTCAGATCTCCCTTCAAGGAAGGACTTGCCATGCCTGCTGCTGTGAATGCTATCAGCTCAAGCAGAGCTGTCTCACCTTGCCCAAGTCTCTGCCCTTCCCAGGCAGCCCATGTCCAATAGCTGGGTCTTTTGGACCCCCTGCAGCCGAACAACACAAATGTACATCACAGTTCCACTTCTCCCACTGCCCAGTCCTGAGTCTTCTCCTTTCCACAGGTGTTGGTTCCTAACAACAAACCCTGTCTCAATACCTGCTTCTAGAGAACCCAAACTATGATGGGCTCTGTTGTGATTAATGTTCTCACCTTTGCCCATAACCCCTCAATCTACACATACTAGTCGATGGTGCAGCAGTATCCATTATAGTGGAAGCAATAGGGGTGGTGTCACCTACTTTCCTCTTAGACATTCTACAGGCTTCTAAAGATGCACTCACTGAAATTGTTCTGATTAATTTAGACTGACAAGCAACTGGAGATGCCCTCAGATGGTGAGGAATTTGGTCATTTTCTTGATGTTCATCCTTTGCTGGTCCACCCAGGATGAATCACCAGGAAAACATTTGATCAGAACTGTGTAAACACAGCCCCCAGCTCTTTAACCTCACCTCTTGTTTCTTATGCAGAGGGTAGGAAATGTCTTCTGAACCCCTTACTGTCTTGAAGGCGGGGACTGAAACCCATCCTAACGTTCCTTAACACTTCTGCGTGTTAAGGTCTACCTGGAAGTATTCAAGGTTGGGCTCTGCCTTTCTGCAGAATATTCCTTCTGAAGAACCCAGAACGCTTGGAGAAGTGCTTAAATTCACTGATTTCTGACTGCCACCCCTCTCGGCCATGATGAAGGGGATTCTAGAAGACATCAAGTCTGCCTCTTTGCCCTTGAAGGATTCCTCTCTCCAACACACCCGTATTTTTCCTTTAAAATGAAAGAAATTCTTTTTTTTTTAACACCTTTATTGGAGTATAATTGCTTTACAGTGGTGTGTTAGTTTCTGCTGTATAACAAAGTGAATCAGCTATACATATACATATATCCCCATATCCCCTCCCTCTTGCGTCTCCCTCCCACCCTCCCTATCCCCCGCCTCTAGGTGGTCACAAAGCACCGAGCTGATCTCCCTGTGCTATGCGGCTGCTTCCCACTAGCTAGCTATTTTACATTTGGTAGTGTATATATGTCCACGCCACTCTCCCACTTTGTCCCAGCTTACCCTTCCCCCTCCCCTTGTCCTCAAGTCCATTCTCTACGTCTGCATCTTTATTCCTGTCCTACCCCTAGGTTCATCAGAACCATTTTTGTGTTTTTTTTAGATTCCATATATATGTGTTAGCATATGGAATTTGTTTTTCTCTTTCTGACTTACTTCACTCTGTAGGACAGACTCTAGGTGCATCCAACTCACTACAAATAACTCAATTTCGTTTCTTCTTATGGCTGAGTAATATTCCATTGTATATATGTGCCACATCTTCTTTATCCATTCATCTGTCGATGGAAACTTAGGTTGCTTCCATGTCCTGGCTATTGTAAATAGAGCTGCAGTGAACGTTTTGGTACATGACTCTTTTTGAATTATGGTTTTCTCAGGGTATATGCCCAGTAGTGAGATTGCTGGGTCATATGGTCATTCTATTTTTAGTTTTTTAAGGAACCTCCATACTGTTCTCCATAGTGGCTGTATCAATTTACATTCCCAACAACAGTGAAAGAGGGTTCCCTTTTCTCCACACCCTCTCCTGCATTTATTGTTGGTAGATTTTTTGATGATGGCCATTTTGACTGGTGTGAGGTGATACCTCATTGTAGTTTTGATTTGCATTTCTCTAATGATTAGTGATGTTGAGCATCCTTTCATGTGTTTGTTGGCAATCTGTATATCTTCTTTGGAGAAATATCTGTTTAGGTCTTCTGCCCATTTTTGGATCGGGGTGTTTGTTTTTTGGATATTGAGCTGCATGAGCTCAATATCAAAAGCTCAAGCTCAAAAGCTCAAAAGCTACAAGCATGTAAATTTTGGAGATTAATGCTTTGTCAGTTGTTTCATTTGCAAATATTTTCTCCCGTTGTGAGGGTTGTCTTTTCATATTGTTTATGGTTTCCTTTGCTGTGCAAAAGCTTTTAAGTTTCATTAGGTCCCATTTGTTTATTTTTGTTTTTATTTCCATTTCTCTAGGAGGTGGGTCAAAAAGGATCTTGCTGTGATTTATGTCATAGAGTGTTCTGCCTATGTTTTCCTCTAGGAGTTTTATAGTGTCTGGCCTTACATTTAGGTCTTTAATCCATAAAATGAAAGAAATTCTCTTTTTCTTGACTACCCAATCAGAGGGCAATGAGCTACAGAAGCTCTGTAGGACTGTAGCTGGCATCCCCCACATACTGTTTTCTTCCCTGCCAACTAATTCCTGCCCTTCATCTTCTTAGGTGTCAGTACAGCACCTATTATTCATGGCTTCATTGACATTTCTTCTCAATCCCCGAAGCTGGTGGTGACTCATCGTCTCCTGTCATCGAAGGGCATCACTGGGCTGTGTACAGTGCACTGCATGAAGTCCATGTTAGCTCTTCTCTGATGCCTTTCAACAGAGGTGCCCTGGAAACTTTTTAATTTGATGACCTAGAGGAAAACATGAAGATTTCCAATTTTATAACCTGTAGACTTAAATTAAGCCACCTTCCTGGGGCATGCAGGGACCCAAGGACTCTGGACTTGCCCTGGGGGAGCAGAGTCCCCAGGCTAGTTTAGCAAGGGTCTAAAATGTCCAGAGCCTTCTCTAGGGGGATGTGTTTGAACTTACCCCCCGCCCCCCAAAATGTTCTTAGCATGGAAGAGGAATGATACTTCAATGCAAGCCTCTTTCTACAGACAATGTCTTTGGATTTTCCATGGGATATTTTTTTTCTTTTGCTGAAAAGCACTGGCACTTATTGGGCTAAATGGGACTGAGGAGGCTTGCTCCCAGATAAAATTTGTGTCCACAGCACTAATGAAGTCATATAGGATGGTGACTTCCTAGGAGGTTGCATCCAACTTCCTAGCCTCATGGCTGTTTGGTAGGATAGATTCTCCTCACTCCCATTCTTAGAGCCTGAACCATAGTGATGCATGGATAAGAGAAGGGGCCCTCTGTTAATGGGACTTAGTGGAGAAAGTGACAACTTAGTGGAGAAAGTGACAGTGACCCTTTTAGTAAAATCACGTGCAGTACAAAAAGAGAAAGTTTATCCTGCGGGGTAGAGGTTTGTGGTCTTGCAGATGTCCTGCCTTGATGGCAGGCAACAGTTATGGCCTTTGCCCTTCCTTCCCCCATCCCTCTATCTCCCATCTCTATATCACCCAAGCCCACAAACATAGCCCTACCCAACAGCAAAATTTGAAAGAGGTAACTGACAGCCCACACTTGAGATCAAGCCAAGTAAGAGACAGAACTCTGGGGCTAAAGCCAGCTCACAAATGTGTGACCTCTAGACTATACATAGTTCTCAGATGTGTCCATTTAGTCCATGCAGTATCTTTCTTTAAAATTTAAATGCACATATAAAATTGTGAGATTCTACATAAAAATATGGTTTTCCTATTTCTCTTGAAAAATAAAACCATCTGACCACATCATGCTAGCATTGCCGTGCTAGCATTGGCCACTACCAGCCAGAGCTGGTTAACCAACACCAGCCCCTTTACAAGAAGCCCTCACTCTCCAAATTGCTTCTCTTACACAGGGCCTGTTTCACCTTTCTATATCCCTGCCCTGGCCCCTACAGGCATCCAAGTCTGAGCTTCTTGGGTTAAGGCAGGGAAGAGAGAGGAAAGAGAAGAGGTCAAATGAGAAGAGGTACTATTTATACAATATGTATCCATGATGTATTAGTTAAAGTGCTTTGGGATATATGTAACAAAATATCTGACTAAAAGTTGCTTAAACAGTAAGGACTTTTAATGCTTTAACAGAAATTGGCAAATTGGCAGTTAGATCAGGCTTAGATCAGTGGCTCAACAATTTCAGGGCTCTGGGTCAGCTTCTCTGAAGTGTTCTTTGCTTTTGCCTCATGGTGACAAGATGGCTACCACAGCTCCAAGGACCACATCCTCACCCAATGACACAGAAAAGAAAGAAAAGAGAGACCAGAGTTTCTCCTCTCATGTCTCTCTCTTATCAAAGAGAAAAATCTTTCCAGAAGATTCCAGAAGACTTTGCCACAGGCCCCATTGCCTGGAGCTGGACCACATGACCACCCCTAAGCCAACTGTTAGCAAATGAGAACGGAATCATCATGTTTGAGTGAGACCAAACATGATTCATCCCTGCATCTAACAGAGGGGTCCACTGTGCACATTGCTGCCCACCCAGTTCTACTAAAAAGGAAGAAGGGGAGAATGTAGTTGTTTGTAAAACCTACCACCTGTGAAAGGTGTGGCCACACAGGACATCCCAAGATTCTACTAAAATGGCTCCATGTCACCTGGGATGCTGGGAAAGACCTAAAATATGGCTGAGCAGAATCAGCCCCTGTGGTGTCTATAAGGGTGGTAAGATAAGGCTGGAATACAAAGTAGAGGACTATTTGCCCCTTCTTATGAGCTCCATTTTGCCCACCTGACAGTAAGATCATCTTGCTATGAACTCTACCACCCCTTTCCACAATTAGGGGCCTGGCACTTTTGTTTCAGGTATTCATCTGGCCAGTAGAAGGGTCGATTCCCATCCTGACCCCATCCCAGAATTTGCTCTCCAGGTTTTTTTTCCCCCTGAGGGTACATAAAAAGGCATTGCCCTTGGGAGCAGGCCTGGGACTCAGTCCTGCAGCTGGAAGGGCATTTCATCTGGTTAAAACTCTTTCCCAAAGGAACTGATTATATGGCTTCTGGAATTGGAGCCTCAGGTCGTAAATCAGTATGTTGCCTGGTCCCTTGTCACTTCTTCCTTGGCTTACTCAGTCCCAGGCAGCCTCAGAGTCACAGGCTCTGGGAAATGGTTAGCAAATAAAGCTTTAGCTCCTTGTCTTATGTGCTCTCCCCACTTATAAACCGCTGTGCTAAGCTGGAAGGAATGAGCAGCATTGATGGTCCCAGAAGGTGCTGTAAGAATAGGAGGACCCTGTCAAAGCACTTTCCATCCCACTGCACCAGATTACAATGTCATATAGGAGCCTCGTCGAGGGAGTCCTTCATGCCCTCTGTTTGCCAGGTGCCCAATCCATGTCCAACAGCACATCAATTCGCAAATTTCAAAAGCTGAGAGCTAAAATAATTATTTCAGTACTCTATATTGACATCATGCTCTGCAGCCTCCTAAACATGTTCAAATCCACTGTCTCATCAGATCTTCCCAATGACCCTGAACAGCTACCAGTGCAGGGGTCAAAGAACAAGTCTGTCACCATAGCCACCATTTTATTGACTGCCTGCTGCATGCCAGGCACTGTGCTGAGCACTTTACATCCATCGCCTCATTTAATGCTCTCAACGGCCCTGGGAGACAAGTACATCCCTGACCCTGTTTTACAAGTGAGAAACCCAAAACTCAGAAAGATGGTGCAACTTGCCCAAGCTAGCAAGCGACAGAGCCAGGTTTCAAGCTCAGGTCTCTCTGGTTCAAAAGCATGGACTTTTCATAACCGCTGTGTTCTTCTTTCAGTGGTGTTTTAATGGTGGCTGGTTTGACTACTCTTCATCTCAAGGATAAGGATGGGCACTCTGCCATTACTGTGACTGCCCTCCACTTCCTGATTCTTCCTTCTCTCCCCAGACTTACTTCCTGCTCTCCCTCGCCCTCTGACTTTCCCCCGGGAAAAACTTCAAGGCTCATGCTGGGTTTGGTTCTCTGTATCCTAGAAGAACAGGTTCAGTGCTCTTCAGCTTGGTCCCATCAGGACTCCAGGGCTGAACTAGGCCTGAGAATCAGAGGTGGAAACTGGCAAGACCAAACACCAGGCCAGTCTCAGCCAACCCTGACATGTCAGGGAGGTCAGGACCAGCAAGCCCAAAAGGAGCCACTTGAATCAAGATGCCAAAGATGAGCAGCAGCTCTTACCTGTGCCACATTCAGGGCCAGAAGCCAATGTGACAGTCAGGGGCCAAGAAGAAGAGCATGTGAGGAAAGAACACAGGGTCTGCACTGGACAACAGGTATCCAGTCCAAGGGGTCTCCCGCCTCAGCTAGGAACAAAGGTCCAGGCTCACACTTAAGCCAACTGAGAAGCATGAGAGCTAAAAGGAGAACCCACACTCAGAGCAGGGCTCCAGGCCATGCAGAAGGGCTTAGAACTAAGGGGCCAATAGAACAGACAGTCCCAGACAGCCTTGGGGTCCCTGTTCCCTTCCAGGACCAATTAATTAATCTGACCAATTAATTCAACTGAAGTATTATTGGCTGATAGTACCTTCATATCCATCCCTCTCAGGTAGTATATAATTAAGTAACTTACTCATACCATCTCTTATCCTTAGCATAGCCCCCAAAACATAGTAGGTATCAGTGAGTTACCATTTTACAGGTGAGCAAACTGAGGCTTGAAGCGATTAGGTGACCTCCCCAAGGTCTTCTAGCAGAAGAGGCAGGATTGGAGCCCTGGTCTTCCTGACTCCCTAGAAAATGTTCTTTCCTCTCTAGCATGCATCTTACCCAAGAACCCTAACTGGCATCCTCATATACCAGGAAATTAAAGAGATCATGCATGTATCCGGCTGTCAACTAAGATCTTCTAGGTACTGCCTGTGTGTCAGGCAGTGTGCTGGGTGCCTCAAGTGCAACAGGAGATGAGACAGAGTCTGCACTCAAAGAACTCACTGCCCACCCCTCCCACTGGACTTTGCCAGTGTCCCTGAAAGCCTGACAAAGAGCCAGCTGCCTCTCCCTGTCCTGCCCTGGCCCTTGGGAGGGCAGGTTGAGCCTGCTGTTGCATTTGCCCCATGAGCTTGCTCCACTCATTACAGAAACCACACTGTTGACAGAGGCAGGACCACTGGGTCAGCGGATTAAACAGTATCATTTGAATCTAAACTGCATCCTCTGTGATCAGTGGCCTCTGCAGGCCCAGAGAGGTTTCTGTTTGTTTGGAGCTGGGAGGATTTGCCCAGATTAGCATAGAGATTGTCTGTGCACCAGGGAAAGGGGCCCAGTGGCTGCCGATGGACCAGCTAGAACACAGTCAGCTCAACTCCTCCCTGTGGACCACAACCCTGGAGTGACACAGCACTTCTCTGGGCTCCAGCAGCAACAGGCGCCTGCTTCTAAGAGAGCACGATGGTGGGAATGACATCTCTCGGTTATCTTATCACTCTCCATCACTGAAGCTCCTTAGGAATGATTTCAGCCCCCTCTCCAGCAGCCAGGGCTATAAATAAAGATTCCCCAGGGATGCTGAATCCTGCCCTTTATCCCGATTGCCTCTGTGACTCATCCCACAGGCAGATTCTTCTTGCATCTTCTTGATTACAGGGAGGGGGAAGTGAAAGTCTGTGCCTGTCTGCGCGACTGGGTGTGCATGGCCATGCTTGTCTGCATGCCACGTGCATTTACTTAGGTGCAGTCTGGGTGCATGCATGCATATCTGTGCATGGAATTCTGTGTGTATACTGCATCTATTTGTGACTCGATATTTAATTTTAAAGGACAGAGGGGACATGCATTCTCACATAAATTTTGCCATAAAGACTGTTAGCTAAGATTAGATCGCATCTACTAGTATTTATTAAGGCCCTTCTTTGTGCACAGCCCTATGCTAAGCAAGGAGAATAAGACACAAGCTATATCATCTTCAAGGACTACAGCTGCTTAAAGCAAATCAAATCCCTGAATTGGCAGTGGAAGTTGAGAAAGCAGCATTTCAAGAAAAGAAAAGCCTCACCTGCAGCAGAGAAGAATCAAGAAAACACTCAATTACTGAGTTCCTTCTCTGTACCAGGTCATTACTAAGTGCTGCATCATTTATTTCTCACAACATCTCACACATGAGAAAACAGCCTCAGAGAAGTTAAATAACTTACCTGAAATCACGAAGACCATAAAGGTCCAAGGTAAAATTAGAACCTAGAGCTTTGGGGCAGAATCTTAGAGGTCATCTCATCTAAACCTTCATATAATGTTGCATCAACCCTACAAAAATCCCTGAAAACTGGTCATTTGGCCCCTTGGTAGGAGAAACTCAACTTTCAAGACAAACTGTTCTATCTATAGACAGTGCCAAACTGCTGGAAAGTTCTCTCCTATGTTGAGTCCCAATCTACCCCCTTCTCATTTCTGCTTGTCAACTCTTATGCCCTCTGGGGCTAACAAAGTCTAATTCCTCTTCCTGTCACTTCCCTTCAAATAAAGGATGACAGCCGTCATGCTGTTTCCTCACCAAACTAAACGCTTCAGCCATTCCACACTTGAAATAATTTCGAATCCCTAAATATTGTTCATCACTGTATCCTTCATACAGGTATCTACAGTGCTGGCACATTTTGGTTAGGTAAATATCAGTTGAGTGAATAAAGAGATAAACAAGGGACTTCCCTGGCAGTCCAGTGGTTAAGACTCCACACTTCCAGTACAGGGGGTGCAGGTTAAATCCCTGGTTAGGGAACTAGGATCCCGCATGCTGCGGCCAAAATAAATAAATTCTTTTTTTATTTTTTTTGATGATTATAGCAGCTTTATTCTTTCTTTTTTATTGAATTTTCTTTTATTTATTTTTTTATACAGCAGGTTCTTATTAGTTATCCATTTTATACATATTAGTGTATACATGTCAATCCTAAACTCCCACTTCATCCCACCACCACCACCATCCCCCCGCTGCTTTTCCCCCTTGGTGTCCATACGTTTGTTCTCTACATCTGTATCTCAATTTCTGCCCTGCAAACCGGTGCATCTATACCATTTTTCTAGGTCCCACATATATGCATTAATATACGATATTTGTTTTTCTTTTTCTGACTTACTTCACTCTGTATGACAGCATCTAGATCCATCCATGTCTCTACAAATGACCCAATTTCGTTCCTTTTATGGCTGAGTAATATTCCACTGTGTATATGTACCACATCTTCTTGATTCATTCATCTGCTGAAGAGCATTTAGGTTGCATCCATGTCCTGGCTATTGTAAATAGTGCTGCAGTGAACATTGGGATGCATGTGCCTTTTTGAATTACGGTTTTCTCTGGGTATATGCCCAGTAGTGGGATTGCTGGGTCACATGGTAGTTCTATTTTTAGTTTTTTAAGGAACCTCCATAATGTTCTCCATAGTGGCTGTATCCATTTACATTCCCACCAACAGTGCAAGAGGGTTCCCTTTTCTCCACACCCTCTCCAGCATTTGTTGATTTTCTGATGATGCCCATTCTAACTGGTGTGAGGCGATACCTCATTGTAGTTTTGATTTGCATTTCTCTAACAATTAGTGATGTTGAGCAGCTTTTCATGTGCTACTTGGCCATCTGTATGTCTTCTTTGGAGAAATGTCTATTTAGTTCTTCTGCCCATTTTTGGATTGGGTTGTTTGTTTCTTTAATATTGAGCTGCATGAGCTGTTTATATATTTTGGAGATTAATCCTTTGTCCGTTGATTCATTTGCAAATATTTTCTCCCATTTTGAGGGTTGTCTTTTCGTCTTCTGTGTAGTTTCCTTTGCTGTGCAAAGCTTTGAAGTTTCATTAGGTCCCATTTGTTTATTTTTGTTTTTATTTCCAGTACTCTAGGAGGTGGATCAAAAAAGATCTTGCTGTGATTTATGTCATAGAGTGTTCTGCCTATGTTTTCCTCTAAGAGTTTTATAGTGTCTGGTCTTACATTTAGGTCTCTAATCCATTTTGAGTTTATTTTTATGTATGGTGTTAGGGAGTGTTCTAATTTCATTCTTTTACGTGTAGCTGTCCAGTTTTCCCAGCACCACTTATTGAAGAGACTGTCTTTTCTCCATTGTATATCCTTGCCTCCTTCTTCGTAGAATAGTTGAGCTTAGGTGCCTGGGTTTATCTCTGGGCTTTCTGTCCTGTTCCATTGATCCATATTTCTGTTTTTGTGCCAGTACCATGTTGTCTTGATTACTGTAGCTTTGTAGTATGGTCTGAAGTCAGGGAGTCTGATTCCTCCAGCTCCATTTTTTTCCCTCAAGACCGCTTTGGCTATTTGGTGTCTTTTGTGTCCCCATACAAATTTTAAGATTTTTTGTTCTAGTTCTATAAAAACTGCTGTTGGTATTTTGATAGGGATTGCATTGAATCTGTAGATTTCTTTGGGTAGTATAGTCACTTTCACAATATTGATTCTTCCAATCTGAGAACATGGTGTATCTCTCCATCTGTTTGTGTCATCTTTTTTTTGTGTGTGTGTGGTATGCGGGCCTCTCACTGCTGTGACCTCTCCCATTGCGGAGCACAGGCTCCAGACGTGCAGGTTCAGCAGTCATGGCTCACGGGCCCAGCCGCTCCGCGGCATGTGGGATCTTCCCGGACCGGAGCATGAACCCGTGTCCCCTGCATTGGCAGGCGGACTATCAACCACTGCGCCACCAGGGAAGCCCTATTTGTGTCATCTTTAATTTCTTTATCAGTGTCTTATAGTTTTCTGCATACAGGTCTTTTGTCTCCCTAGGTAGGTTTATTCCTAGGTATTTTATTCTTTTTGTTGCAATGGTAAATGGGAGTGTTTCCTTAATTTCTCTCTCAGATTTTTCATCATTAGTGTATAGGAATGCAAGAGATTTCTGTGCATTAATTTTGTATCCTGCAACTTTACCAAATTCATTGATTAACTCTAGTACTTTTCTGGTGGCATCTTTAGGATTCTCTATGTATAGTATGTCATCTGCAGACAGTGACAGTTTTACTTCTTCTTTTTCAATTTGGATTCCTTTTATTTCTTTTTCTTCTCTGACTGTCATGTCTAGGACTTCCAAAACTATGTTGAATAATAGTGGTGAGAGTGGACATCCTTGTCTTGTTCCTGATCTTAGAGGAAATGCTTTCAGTTTTTCACCATTGAGAATGATGTTTGCTGTGGGTTTGTCATATATGGCCTTCATTATGTTGAGGTAGGTTCTCTCTATGCCCACTTTCTGGAGAGTTTTTATCATAAATGGGTGTTGAATTTTGTCAGAAGCTTTTTCTGCATCTATTGAGATGATCCTATGGCTTTTGTTCTTCAATTTGTTGATATGGTGTATCACATCGATTGCTTTACAGATATTGAAGAATCCAATAAATTCATTCTTAAAAAAGAGAGAGAGGTAAACAAGCCCTTTCACGGTAGATGGTGCCATGACTTGTTTCATTAAGTCTTTTGTCTTAGTTAAGGATTTTCTGGTTGCCAGGAAAAGAGCCTATTGTAGCTAGTTCAAGTGAAAATTCAAGTTTAAAGGAAGCATCCAAGGGATTCTAAAGTAAGCTAAATGTGGAAGAATTAAAGGGACTTGTAGAATGAGAACAATATCAGAAAGCCCCACCACCACCACTACCCCCACTTCCTTGTGTTCTCTGACCTCTACCTTCACTTCATGTGTCTACTATGTACACTTCTTGACATGCTGGTTTCCACTATTGCTCATGGCCCAGCGTGTGGCTGTCCCATAACCATAGTCCCATACAGCTCCATGTCCATCAGCATTAAGCAACAGGGGCTCTGTGTCCTGGTAGAGAGGAACCAATTGGTCACACTTGAGTCAGGTGGCTACTCCTAGACCAATCATCAATTGTTAGTAGGCAGGAAGGAGGGATCATCTAGTACAAACATGCATCCTTCAGCACCTCTTTAGCAAGGGTTCAAAGGGTTTGTTTAGCAGGAAAGGAAGATTCTTTGGTAAAGGAGTATGGGTGAATAGAAATGCTGGCATCTCTTGTATACCTTTAAGTATCAGTATTATAAATTTGTCTGAATGGCTCATGATGCTCTCAGAGAAGCACTTTATCCTTAGGATGTCCAAACATGAGCTCTAGGGACTAGGGCCTTTCAGAACTTCTTGTGCTTCTG
The DNA here is from genome assembly GCF_005190385.1 of Monodon monoceros. NCBI lineage: Eukaryota > Metazoa > Chordata > Mammalia > Artiodactyla > Monodontidae > Monodon > Monodon monoceros. The sequence goes on from NW_021703768.1 coordinate 135,396,311, forward strand.
TAATTCTACTTCAGTGCCATGAGGCCCTGAAAAGCCTGACCAGTGGCCATAGGTGCTCTGGAGAGGGCTCAAGCTTCCCATCTGCAGGAGCATGTTCTACTGGAGTTATCAGTGGCGCCTTAGATCCTGTCAATGATCTTGGCCATCTCTGGTAATGTAGAAGATCCAATCAGCAAGTGCTAACCACATAAACAGCCCATTTTCTTCTTCCCTGTATTCATAGAGAAGGTATGTGTACATGGCGTAGTGAGGGTTATGGTTAGGTAAGGGCTAGAGAAAAGGACATATGGCTGTTTTGTAAAAGAAATTAAAATTGACTGAATCATAGACTGGAAAGTCCCTTAGCGATCATCTAGCCCTGTGGTCATCAAACTGTGTCTCTTGGACCTCTAGGGTTCCTCAAGAACCAAAGAAGGAGGTAAGACAGGAACAACTGGCAGGCAGATTTCCACCCACCACCACCACCTGGCCCACCAGCATTTTTCCAGCAACCAGAGAAATTCTGCTCTTCTTAATATTCTATGCTGGGTTGCTGTGTGTTATCTCACTCTTTTATAGGTGAGTAAACTGCTGAGAGGGGAATGACTTGCTCAGGGTCCCACAGCTAGCTGAGCTGAGCTGGCTCCAGCTGTGCTGATTCCCAGAGCCCTCTCTCTGTTGGCACAGGTCATATTGAGACAAGAAAGAAAGCAATGATTTTTGACATGGAGAAGTATCATGATAGCTAACCATCTGTGTTTTCCTCCTGCAGCGAAGTGTGAGGCATTCACTACTGACACGTTTCCATTGCCCGATAGCCCAGGTATACAGCTGTGCTTGGCAGTGTTCAAGTGGCAGGACAGTGATGAAGTGGTAGCTTTAGGGCTCAAGCCCCCTGAAGGGCCAAACTCACTCCTTAAGTGTCTGTCTATTTTGCAATTAGCTAATTCATAAAGGGACCCTGTAACAGTTAGGGTAATTTAATTGCAATCAACGGAGCCCTACTCTAACTAACCTGAAAGAGAGATTGAGAGAGAATATTGAGGAGTCCTCCAAACTGACAGTGTCAAGACACCATGGCTGGAATGAATGAAGGTCAACCAATTTTCCTGAGACTGCAGGGTCATGGGGGAGGGAAACAGGTGGATGAACTCAGTTCACATGACCACCTCCTTAGTGTCCACTGAGGTTCCTTTGTACAACTGCTGGTTCCAGGCTCTCCAGGTCACCATATTTACTGCTTCCCTTGAGCCAAGTCTTGGGTGGCATGGCTCAAGCAGTCACAGGCTACCTAGCCCACAAGTGGCCCTTGCTCCTTCTCCCCTCTCCCAGTCTGACCTGGCTTTTGTCATGCTTCTACCACTCCAAGAATCATAACACCAAACTCTTGTCTTACCCCTAAGTAGAGTTTCCATGCTCTCTCAGTATCTTGCAGCCTGGTGTTATGATTCCTTTGACTCACAAATACAGTTTCTTACTGTGCCCTCTCTTTTGGGAATCTGGGAATAGTTTCTTTGGGACCAGGATAGAGGGCAAGATGCAAAAAAGTGTAGCATGCTGAATTATCCCCCTTCTTTGACAGACCATCTAAGAACTGGACTCAAACTTAGAGTTGGTTCAAGAGTTAAGGGGCAACCTTTGTTCCCCATCTTGGTTTATGAATTTCAGCCTAGAGCAAACAGTCAACTCCAACATATTTCCTCACTGGCTCTCCTAGAAGATCTATGGGGACTTCAGACAGACTGAATCCCTACATCAGAGTCCTGGCAGCAGACACAAATTAGGTCCACCCCATGGACTTTGCTGCAAAAACATTTAAACACATAACCTCCAAAGTCACTTCTAGCTCTAAGTGTTCATGATTCTCTGATGAAAACAAAGGGAATTTATTTCTGAGAAGAGGGTGATAAACATCTTACTCAAGGAACCATAATTCATTCTGCTGGATTCTGGAGACTTCCTGGCTGATCATTGAGAATACTACCATAATGCTGAATTTCTGCCATTTGCCTGGGAGTTTATGACGTCAGACAGCAGAGTCTGACTTGACCCTTGGAGGAAAAATGTTATCTAAGCTACCAGGCGACAGACCCTGTCTACCCTCGGAACCAAACACATCACTCTCTGGTTGACTCAGGCCAACTGACCAGCGGCTGAGGGGTTGCTGATGGTTGATTGAACAGACCATTTGCAACAGACAGAAAACATGGTCTGTGCCATCTGCTCAGCAAGCAACCTTCATTGTGGCCAAAAGCCAAGGATAAATTCAAATGAAAAAATCAATTCAATTATGCATGTAACTAAGCTATGTTTCACGGTGAGGAAACTAAAAAAAAATTGGTTGTCCCATGTAACTGAAGAATATTTTCCCAACCCCCAAATGGCATGCTATTATGTTTTGAGTTGTTCCTTCAAAATGGGAATGGTTGTTATCAACCATTTGCACTGATCCTTCTAAAAAAAAAAAAAAAAGTGTTAGCCATACAATATGTGACCGCAACACACAGAGGAGCTAGAAATGTTCAGATGTACCATCCTTCAATCCAAAACACTATTTGAGGTGGGCTTGCCATCTTGGGTAGAGGAGGGATTCCCAGGTATGTTCCTGAAGTAGAAAAAGGCAGACCCTTTGGCACTTAGTCAACTGTATCATCAGCTCAGTTACACAACTCACTGTTGTGACAGTTGCTGGGATCTTGAAATCAATTTCCTTTGGCTTGTTTTGAGTAACTCTGCACACCTGGAGTGTTTGGCTTGAGGTATTTCTGAGAAGGGAATGAAAGTTGGAAATAGAAATGGTACATTTCAGTTGACCTCTCATTAGAAGAGGCAGGGACCAAACTTAGCCCAGCAGACACTGAGAATGCTAAGATGAGACTCATGACTCTCAGAACAGGAAGAGAGACTGGGAGAGCAAGCAGTCCAAAGCAAAAACTGATGATAAAAAGAGTAATAGTAAGAATAATAATAGTAAAACTTATGGATTGTAGAGATTTTATTCAGATGCCTAGCCAGCATCCATATCTCCCTCCTTCTTTCCCAACAGAACTTCAGTTTTCTTTGGACATCCAACCTCCCTCCGTGTAGCCTCAGGTGAAGCTGACTGTACCCCTCAGAGCCAGGGTAAGTTCCATTGGTTAAATGTGTCTTACAAGTAATTGGTCAGAACAGGCATGTGACCCAATTCTGGGCAATAAGATATACGCAGAAGTTTGCTGGTGGGATTTAAAAAAATAATAATAAAGTTACTTTGCTTCAAATAGAGAGTCATAGGAGAGACATCCTTTTTCTTCCCCAGGACATTGACATATGTAGATGTGGTGCCTGGAAGTAAGGCACCCATCCTGATACCAGCCTAAGAGTGGAGCTAACACTCAGGATCACAAATAGAAATATGGAAAGAGCCAGGTTCTTGAGGAAGTCACTGAGGAACTAATTTAACTAACCCTGAAGACATCCTCTCCCTAAACTTTCAGTCACATGAGCCATTACACTTCCTTTTTGAAGCCACTCTGAGATGGAGTTTCAATTACTTGTAGCCAAAAACATCCCAAGTTAGAGAATGCTTACCATGTGCCAGCCACTGTGCTTGGTACCCTATAAGCTAAAGGGAAATGATTTTCCCTTATTTGCCTTGTGACAACCCTGTGAGATGAATATCACTGTTATCTGATTCTACAGTTGAGGAAATTAAGTCTTACAGATATTAAATAATTTGTCAGAATCAGTTGGTAAGTGGTGGAGACTAGATTCAATATTTAAGCACTTTGAGTCCAGGACCTAAAATTTTAGCCACCATGCGCTGTAACAGAAAAGGAAAAGATTTGTTCCAAAAACACCATAAGTCAGTATCATCCAAGGGTTGAAACCAAGGTCCAGTGCTCTTTCAACGCCCCTAAGGACGGTGATGATTTCAGAGATCAGGAGCCAGTGTGGTCTCTCCTTTAACCAAGGCACCGCTTCTCAGAAGACCCATACTCTGGCTTGAATGACTAGCCTTTCTCTTTAATCATTAGCCATATTACCTGGTTCTCTATGCCTTTCCACCTCCTTTTTCATTTCTGCCTTTTCAGCTCATTAATTGACTTTTTGCAGCCATTGAAGAGAGACATGATTATCCTGGAAACCCCTGCCGTGACAGGGGTTACATCATTGCCAGTGGGAAGTTCTCACCACCAGGGAAATTAGGCTGTCTGCTGGGGACTTGGAGGATGAGTTGGCAGGTTTCCCATGCTAATTGGTTTCAGTCTTGATTCATTGGGTCTCCCAAGCCAGGTGACAGCTCAATAGTGGCCAGAAGTCCCAGACATGGAAAGAAGGCAGACACCTGAAGCTGCTTTAAGCCGAGGATGGGTCACCAGGAGCCCCCCCATAGGGACCTCACAGGCCTTTGATTGTCCATGAGTGAAAAGATATACTGACAATGGCATGACAGACTGATATCATCATGCTAATAGGGCAAAGAGAAATGAGGAGCCCACCCTTGCACTGTGGGGTTCTAGAAGTGGGAAAGCAGTAGGATGTCGTGGTTTTGAGCATGGTCTCGTAATTAAGCCCATATGGATTTGACTCCCAGTTCAGTTACTTGTTGACTAGTGAATGCAAAAAAGTGAGTAATGGAACATCCCTGAACCTCAATTTCCTCTTCTGTAAAAAATAAGGGTAGGATGATTGTGGGGATTAGACATGATGAGCATTACTCTGGAACATAGTAAATGCTTAGCGCCTTTGAAGGTAATGATACTGGCTGCAATAATGATGACAATAATTTGACAAATTGAGTGGATAGAGAACATGTGTTAATTCTCATGGTCAAAATTTCTTCTTAATAACAACTCCAGAGAGGTCCCATACTTGAGACTCTCTGCTTCTGTTTTGCCCCATGCTCCCATGTTTCTTCCCTCCTTAAGGAAAGCACAATTTGGTGCACTTGAACTTTACCCAAAAAACTGGATCTTCTGTGACTGACTACAAAGATGATTTCCTATTGTATCAAGCTGTGTTAATGGTGAACACCCACCTCAACTCAGTAGAGCCAATTAGTCAGGCTACATACAGAATTCGAAAAGGTGAACCAACACAGATATGGTTACTTTCAAGAGAAAATGTTGGTTACAGGGTAACTAAGCCTCAGTATTCAAAGCTATTATAATGATCTTATCAGGTTCATGGTGTGAAGACTTGGACTATGCCTTATTCAAATATCTCCACAGGATTTCATTTTATATGCCATTGAATATGGTGTAGTTATCCAGTTGGCCAAAATATACATGTCTTATCTGACAAGGTAGCAAGGAAGATTTGCACCCAGGTTTCTAAGTCTATTGGTTGAAGTAAGGTATGTGCAGACTATCATTTGAGCAATTTTTTTGGCATCATATTTAATTGGATCCCCTCCTTTTGTGCCTGTATGTGTAAAACTGAAATACATAGAAGAAATGATCTAGTGCAGAGTTGTAACTGTGCTCCATGGTTCCCTGGTAGAATGATGAAGGTACTGCCAAGGGCTTGAGGCTAGGGGAAGACTGGAGTTTATGAAACTCTAGAATGCCCACCCATGACTTCAACCAGATCTTCTATTTCTGGTTTCCCTGCTGGGTTTCCATGTGATGTTACTCAAAAAATTTTTTTAAAGTTTGGACATCACCCTCCTGATTGAACCCACTCATTTTTCAGGAGAGGAAACTACAGCCCAGAAAAGTCATCTGACTTCCAAGGTTGCACAACTAGCTACTAATGGAATCTGGATTAGAATTCCAGACTCAGAGATCAGCACAGTTGCCTAAGAAAAGCTACTGAAGCATTCTCTTGCAAACATACACTTTTAATCTTCATGACTGTCACTGTGAACATCAACAAACACTACTGTCATATACCTCCCTGTGAGTGTGTGATACTATATTTGGCACTTTAGGGCTTAGAGGGGCAGAGTGCAGGGGTAATATCAGGAAGGCTTCTGGAGAATGAATGCCTGGACAAAGTTTTGAATGCTACATATGAGTTTAGCAGGTGGAAAAAGGAAGAAACGGGAGTATTCCAAGCATTAAACCTCTTTGAAATTGAGAACGGTGTTATAAATATAAGTCCTATAGTTCTCACCAAATTACCAAGTGTAGCAGTCAGAGTCCAGTCAGAAAACAGCAAGCAGATTAATATTTCAAATCAGAGGATTTAATCCAGCAAAGTACTTACAAAGTGTTGGAAATGCTAAAAGAACAAAAAGGAAAAGTTGCTCAAGCCGGAGACTAGGAAAAAGCAGAAAGCAGCTCTATGTTGGGACAAAGACGAGAACATGTTATTATCCAAGTGCAGGAATGCACTTATGACTGCGCCACTGGGGGTGCCAGAAAGGGTGATGGAACCATGAAGGAGGACCAACAGGGAGGGCTCTCCCAGGCCGGTACTGAGCCATTGTGACTGAGGTTGGAATTGGCAGAGATGCAGTCACTCCCAAAGATCACACGAAGAACACACCATCTCACTTCCTCCCACCATCCAACTTCCTACCAGTGCTTCCCCTTGGCTGAGCCTACAAAGCGGGTCTGAGATCTGTGGTTTGCAGGGGTCCAGGCCCTGTAATGCAGAGCAGCGTGTGTAAAGGCAAGAATGGTGCTGAGAATAAGCAGGAAATAACCAGCACACCATATTTTCTAAATGTAATATTCTTCCCAGAAATGTCCCCAGGGTCTTGCTCCCTCTCCCCTACAAACACACACTGACACAGTGATATATCCACAGTAGCAACCCAGTAGTGGATATTTGCAATTCTTTATCTGTCCAGCACCTTAAGTCTCTTCCTATCTGGGGGGAATCCCCCATTGTACAAAGATGAAGCTCTAGATGCTGGATTTCCCTGCTTACTTGCAGCTAGGAGGTGGCACATGACCAAGGCTCCACCAATCAGATACATCTGTTCCTAGACTTGGAATCAGGAGCTAGTGACCCAAAGAAGTAGCAACAGGGAGGTTCCATCCTGATGAGAAGTAGCCACATCCAGGTTCCAAGTGCTGTGGCAATTGTGTCCTTACCAAACTGGTCTGACATGTGACCTGGCCCTTAATCTCTAGCCTCCCAGGGATTTTGGAAACTATCCAAACCTTTCTAATAATTTCACTTTCTGCTTAAATCATCTAGAATTTATTGTTTGTTGCTCACAACAAAGAACCTCTACTAGCATAAACTCCTTCCTTGTTTTGTGACCAGAGATCTTATATCTTCAGTCTAGCCCTTATGATTGCCCATGAGTTTTAGGGAGTTTCATCTCCTACAATATCCAAGAGAAATAGGCACTGGCAAATAAGTAGACTTTGGCCTAGAACCCTCTAGAAGTCCTGAGAGGCTGGGATGTGCTACCAGCCTCCAGCATCCATAGGTATGGAATCAAGCTATCCCCAGCCATGACCATGGAGAAGAGTCACTTGCCTTGAGGGTTAAGTTCAAAACCCAGTGGCAGAGACTGGATCATCTTCATACCTCTCCCACAAAGGTTCACCGCACCCAGGAGGCTCTTGACTTTGTTGCATCTCCTTCCCTCTCCCAAGCCAAGTTCTGTCAGAAGTTATTAGCCTCTACCCCCTTGCAATTTCAGAACCTCCAGCCTCCTTGCGATATCAGTCAGCAATTTCCAAGGACCTCTCTTACTCTAAATCATCATCTATTAAATTAGTCATCTATTGCTGTGTAATAAATCACCTCAAAACTTAGTGGCTTAAAACGATAATAGTATTTATTACTTCCCATGGTTTCTGGAGGTCAGGCATTCAGTCAGGGCACAATAGGAATGGCTTATCACTGCTCCACAATGTTTGAGGGTCTCAGCTAGAAAATTCAAATGCTGGAGGTTATACTCATCTGAGGGCTCATTCATTCAGATATCTGACAGTTGATGCTGGCTGCAGACCTAGCTGGGGTGACCAACTGAAACACCTCCCGCACATGGCTTCTCCATGGCTTGGGCTTCCTTACAACATGACAGCTGCGTTCCAAGAAACAGGTGGAAGCAATATTGCCTTCTAGCCTCAGAAGTCATGTGGCATCACTTCCACCACATTCTGTTGGTCAAGCCAGTTACAAAGATCCACCCCATTTCAAGGGGAGGACACAAAGACCTCCACGTCTCAGTGGAGGAATATCAATGTCATATTGTAAGACAAGCCCATGGAATGGGAGATATATTGATGAAGTTTTCTTGAAAATATTTTCTGCCCCAGTCGCCTTCAGTAATTCTCAGGTTTAAAAGGCCTCTTTGGACTCATTCTTCTTTGATCATGTAGCAACTTACTCTGTACCTGACCTTCTAAGTATAGCCGTTCTCAGTGAGTCCACCTACCTTCTAGGAAGGGGACTGCACTCAGTGTGTCCCAGGGGCTCTTCCGGATCCTTCTTCTGAAGAAAAGCAAGTAAATGCAAATGTCATCTCAATAGAGCTCTCTGCTACACACACGAACCCAAAGATACTGATTTCACTGACTCCTCGGAGCTGTACACCACATTATGGTTCACACTGCTCTTTTGCTCGCACAGCTCATTTAATCAATAACTCCAAGGTGATTTTTCTGATGAAAAAAATAAATAAAACTACACAGAACTAAGTACAAACTTGGCTCGAAAATTGCTCACACTACACTTTCCCCGCTCAGCTTCTGCCACCTTGAATTACATTCATGAAGACCCAGCCCCTCAAGGGCTGACACCTCAGCATAAAATGCATTCCACATCAGCAAGCTTGTTGAGGTGGGAGAGGAAACCCAACAAGGTGGGGTAGGAAGGTGGCTTACACAACAGGAAGAGGAGGCCCTAAACTTGAGTTAATGTTCCCAAGTAAGGATCCTGCAGGAGCTGGATGATTTGGAGATGGAAAGGCAACAAATAAATTGACTGTGCTTTTAGTCCTTAGGCAAAGCATCAGGGATTCATTGCTGAGAATTTTCACAACACCCTCCTGCAGCCTTGCTCCCTCAGTCCTTTGCTGTAGGCCAGGCCTGACTCTGTGTGAGACGGGGGCAAAGTCATGTCAGGGAAGACGGAACTGGGTAAAAACTCTAGACTGCTCAACAACGTAGAGATTCTAGTCCCTGATTTTGATGGAGGAGAATCACTTTAGGTTTCTACCATGACTGTAGAATAGGAGTCACTTGCACTTGTCAAAAAGCTTTAGTTTATCAATGCTCGAATTTGAAATGGGCCTCTCATAGTAAATAAAAAGAATAGCCATCCTTTGAAGATGCTTAGTTTGTGCCAATCACTGAGCCATGCTCTTCACAGGTGTTATTGAATTTGATTGATTAATCAACTTAATCAAACACGTTATTGAGTACCTATCATGGTCTCCTAGAGTTTATATTCTTTGAGGTATGTCCGTTAGAGCTGGGACTAAAACTGCTTCTCTGGGATTCCACAGCCTGACACATTAACCACAAAGCCATAGAACCGCATGCTGGTAATGGGTGTATCTTCCATGACCTGAGGGGCTAGGGCCAGGCATCCAAGGGTTCGTCTTGGGCTGCAGGGCTTAGCAGGCTGAACTAAGAGTTTGGAATCCCTTGGTGATTTGTGGAGACAACTCAAAGGAGGAAAATGGAGACGTTCTCACAGGCCCAGCGTAGGTAGAGCGGATGTCAGAATGACTGGCCAGGCCTAGGATGGAATTCCAGCTCTGCCACTTGTTAGCTATGTGACCTTGGGTGAGTTACTTCACCTCTCTGTAAAGAGGGGATAAAATAATTAAACAAGATAATGAGCTTAAGTATAGTCCCTGGCCCACAAGAAGTGATCATTCATTCAATGCTCAGTGAAGATGAAGATAAGGATGAGGATGCAGCCTAGCAGGAGGGTCTCCAGGTGGCAGTCAAAGCCTGGAAGCCAAGAATGAGAGTTGAATATACTGCGAAACAAAGTGGTGAACAAAATCTGCATGCCAGCACCTCAGAGGTAAAGACTGGGGGATTGCACCAAGCTAGGAAAAAGGGAGAAGGTCAAATATCAAGAAAGATGCAATTCACTATTTCTTTAATTCGTTCATCCACTCAGTCATTCAGTAAACATTTCCCAGGCCCCTGCTACATGCAAGAAGCTCTGTAGTGCCAAAAGGAATATAGGAACTGGTGCTGTCTGAGAAAGCTGGGCAGAGAGGCAGTCAGGAGCACAAATATCATCAAAAGCCTTTTGGAAATACCAATCCAGAGATGTGGGGCTATGCTGGTGCATCAGGAAACAGAGTAGGGACTCGCAGCCTTCTGCCATGGTTCAAGTAGCCTCACAGGCATTGAATTCTAGCAGTTTAAGATGCCATCGGGGACTACATTGGAAAGGCCTCCCTGGATGGTCCTGTCCAGTCTGGACCATCCCAAGTAAACCTAATCACTCTTAGAGCCAAGCTCTGAGACAGACGTGGTTTCAGGGGTCTCAGGCTTGCCCCTCACATGTCCAAAAGAGGCAGCTACGTACCACTGCAAGGGGCCAGCCAGCCAAAAACGGTCCTTTTGAACTGCCAGAAACCCCCTTACCAGAGCCAGGTCCACAGGGAGACATCCACTCAGCAGCTCCACTCACATGTACCAAGAGCTTACTATGTGCCAGTCTCTGGTCTAGGCCTGGGGATACAGTATTGAATTAAAAAAATGAGGTCCCTGCCCCCTTGGGGTGTATGTTCAGGTTGGGGAAACAAACAGCTAGAGAGCCACAATCCCTTATCTGAAACATTCACCACAGATATTTTGGGGGGAAAGAGAATTTTTCACATTTTAGAGAGGTCGTGCTGTTCAAATTCCATGTAATACGTTATACCCCATGGAGTCTGGGCCAGCTCTTCATAGTCAAACACATTAACAGTTCTGTAGCTGCACATATCCATGTTTACACTAAGAGGGATAAATTAAGAAAAAAGGTAGTTTCACATCAGTTCAGGTCATATTTTGCTACAAAAACTTCAGATTTATATCAAAAACACACTGATGCGTGTCCAAACTATTTTTTTTAATGTTCTACCTTGAGGGCATTTGGAATTTCAGAATTACAGAGGAGGACTGTAAACAAGATAATTTTAGATAGTGATACAGGCAATGAAGATAATCAAAGAGGATCATATAATCCTGAGTGAGGCAGGGAGAGAGCAACTTCACGTAAGATGGGCTCTTATCTGAAGCACCATGCAGGACCTTCATACACATTGTCTCATGTCATCCCTCTACTCCCTGGGAGGTAATGCTATCTCTTCCATTTTACAGTAAGGAGCCGGAGAACTGGTACCATTCAGAACCTCGTTCTACGCCAGCATTTCCCAAATCTCTGCAAACAAATACCACTCGTGGTTTTACCACATTCACATACCACACTGCTAGTCCTTAAGGTTCTCCTTTAAATCAAATCAGTTTTTTTTAACTTACATAAATTTATTTTTAAAGGAAGCATTATAGAACTACCATAAGTGGAAAGATAGTTTCTTCGTAATACACATACAAATGTTTGCCTCAACGCTACCTAAACGTTATCTATGTAGACCACACTTTGGGAAATGCTGACCTATAGGCCAACAAGCGGAACTCAGCCTGAGTCCAACAGTCTTCCTCTTGCCAGGCACTGCCATTCTAGACCAGGATGGTAGCAAAGACCAACTGGACCCATTTCCCCAGCTCACTCCACATCTTAGACCCAGTGGAGTCTTCACCTTCCTAGGAATGTGTCCAGAATGGACTCTGAGGATCAAAGAAGAGGAGGAGCCTCCAGGCACTGTGCCAGCGCCTTGTTGAAGCTTCACAATCCTGGGGTGGATGACACTACTACTCTCATTTCACAAAAGAGGACACTAAGACAAGGGGAGGCCAAGGTCACAGAACAACCAGAGGCAGAGCTGGACCTCAAACTCGGCTCTCAGACCTCCAAAGATTTCACTCAGTATTTCCAGCCTCAGCCGTGCCCAATACCGCTCGCATTCTCCCTTAGGGTTCCCAGAGCGCTCTGCTACACAGCTCTACTAAAGCTCTTCCTCACCTACCAAGCCAAGAGCTCCTAGAAAGCACAGCCCATGCCTTAGTGCTCCCTGAAGACTGTAAGATCTATGAAAGCAGGGATCATTTCTGTCTCATTCAGCTCTGTGTCCCCTTCACATAGTGCAGTGCCTGACACCTCCAGGAGGTGCTCAAAAATACTTGTTGAATGAATGAATGGATAGACGAAAGAATGGCTGGGTATCCACCCACGAACCTGGTATCCCAATACCTAGTACAGTGCTTGGCATATAGAAAGAGCTCAATAAAGACTTGTGGAATCATTAAATAACACTCCTGTTACTTACAGATTAAGTAGAACTAAGAGTTTCTAATTCTGTTACCTAGAATTCAAAAGAAAATGAATTTTAAATGGGATGTTCTTCTGTTTAAATAAACAAACAAGCTACCAATAGGCAAAGAAAGAAGAGAGAACACTTTTTAATTCAGTTACTCAAGATCAATATTCAGATAAACTTAAAATGTTAAAAGCCTTGGATTTGAAACCAAACCTAAGCCCGAAAAGAGACATCTTTTTGGCAATGTGCTTCCACAAGAACACTTGCTGTAATTCCCAGCGTTTGTATCAATTCCCCAGAGATTGATGGCACCGACCAAATTTAAGTGATTAAATGTGTTCCTGGAATTCTCAAGTGTTCCTCCTGACTCAGATGGAAGGTGTGTGCTCGGGGAACGGAGGGAATATCTGATGCTCTCTACTGTTCAGTGAATGTGGGTGTGGAGGGTGGAGAGGAAGGATAGGGGCCCATGAGTCCCTTATTTCACAGGGCTTGGAAATTTAATATAATGTGAAACCAACTGCATGTACAAGGGCACATTGAGTTCTCTGTCAAATCCATTCTTGTTTTACGATGTGATCATCTCAGGAAACACACTCATCAGGCACACTCCACTGGAATCTCAGATGTATTTAGCAAGCCCCTGGAATAAATTCTCAGAGACAGAGATTTGCCTAGCACAGGACAGATCAAGCATCTTACTCCTCCAAGTCAATAAGACAGAAGATGCAGGATCGTTGTACGTATTCAGTGATAGCAGGGGAAGTGTCTAACTCAGTGCCCAGCACATAAGAATCCAAGAATTCCCTTTTGTAGTAATAAAAAAGCTCCATGTAACCAAATTCTGTCCAGGTCCCAAATAATTATTTACATAATAAGGGAAATTTGGAAATTGCCTGAATTTCTTTCCTTTCATTTTTTCCCCCAGACAGCCCTTTGAGGCCCGTTGACAATGGCTTTATTTAATCTCCATGCAGTTGAGGAGGCAATCAAGGCTAAGACAATCAGGCAGCTGACCCAAAGTCACACAGCAAGGATGTGGCCGAGCTGGGATGGAAGTGCAGTGTTTTGGACTCCAGGGGCTATTTTCCTGGACTCCTCTGCCTCTCCCAGTTGCTGATTTCGCTGTGTCTTGACCAGCCCCACCCACGGATGAAGCAGATAGTCATTTGAGATGAGTGATTTTTTTTTTTTTTTAGAGAATTGAAATTTCAACATTATTGCTGATAACCACAGGATTAGAGAATGTGGCTTTGAGTCTATGGCAAAGTGGACTTGCCCATTCTTTACTTTTTTTTTTTTTAACATCGTTATTGGAGTATAACTGCTTTACAATGGTGTGTTAGTTTCTGCTTTATAACAAAGTGTATCAGTTATACATATACATGTGTTCCCATATCTCTTCCCTCTTGTGTCTCCCTCCCACCCTCCCTATCCCACCCCTCTAGGTGGTCACAAAGCACCGAGCTGATCTCCCTGTGCTATGCGGCTGCTTCCCACTAGCTATCTATTTTACATTTGGTAGTATATATATGTCCATGCCACTCTCTCACTTCGTCCCAGCTTACCCTTCCCCCACCCCATATCCTCAAGTCCATTCTCTAGTAGGTCTGTGTCTTTGTTCTCGTCTTACCCCTAGGTTCTTCATGACCTTTATTTTTTTCTTAGATTCGATATATATGTGTTAGCAAATGGTATTTGTCTTTCTCTTTCTGACTTACTTCACTCTGTATGACAAACTCTAGGTCCATCCACCTCACTACAAATAGCTCAATTTCGTTTCTTATTATGGCTGAGTAATATTCCATTGTATATATGTGCCACATCTTCTTTACCCATTCGTCGCATGATGGACACTTAGGTTGCTTCCATCTCCTGGCTATTGTAAATAGAGCTGCAATGAACATTTTGGTACATGACTCTTTTTGAATTTTGGTTTTCTCTGGGTATATGCCCAGTAGTGGGATTGCTGGGTCATATGGTAGTTCTATTTGTAGTTTTTTAAGGAACCTCCATACTGTTCTCCGTAGTGGCTGTACCAATTCACATTTGCACCAGCAGTGCAAGAGTGTTCCCTTTTCTCCACACCTTCTCCAGCATTTATTGTTTCTAGATTTTTTTTTTTTCTGGCGGTACGCGGGCCTCTCACTGTTGTGGCCTCTCCTGTTGTGGAGCACAGGCTCCGGACACGCAGGCTCAGCGGCCATGGCTCACGGGCCCAGCTGCTCCGTGGCATGTGGGATCTTCCCGGATCGGGGCATGAACCCGCGTCGCCTGCATCGGCAGGCGTACTCTCAACCACTGCGCCACCAGGGAAGCCCTGTTTCTAGATTTTTTGATGATGGCCATTCTGACCGGTGTGAGATGATATCTCACTGTAGTTTTGATTTGCATTTCTCTAATGATTAATGATGTTGAGCATTCTTTCATGTGTTTGTTGGCAATCTGTATATCTTCTTTGGAGAAATGTCTATTTAGGTCTTCTGCCCATTTTTGGATTGGGTTGTTTTTTGTTATTGAGCTGCATGAGCTGCTTGTAAATTTTGGAGATTAATCCTTTGTGAGTTGCTTCATTTGCAAATATTTTCTCCCATTCTGAGGGTCGTCTTTTGGTCTTGTTTATGATTCCCTTTGCTGTGCAAAAGCTTTGAAGTTTCATTAGGTCCCATTTGTTTATTTTTGTTTTTATTTCCATTACTCTAGGAGGTGGGTCAGAAAGGATCTTGCTGTGATTTATGTCATAGAGTGTTCTGCCTATGTTTTCCTCTAAGAGTTTGATAGTTTCTGGCCTTACATTTAGGTCTTTAATCCATTTTGAGCTTATTTTTGTGTATGGTGTTAGAGAGTGTTCTAATTTTATTCTTTTACATGCAGCTGTCCTGTTTTCCCAGCACCATTTATTGAAAAGGCTGTCCTTTCTCCACTGTACATTCCTGCCCCCTTTATCAAAGATAAGGTGACCATATGTGCGTGGGTTTATCTCTGGGCTTTCTATCCTGTTCCATTGATCTATATTTCTGTTTTTGTGCCAGTACGATACTGTCTTGATTACTGTAGCTTTGTAGTATAGTCTGAAGTCAGGGAGCCTGATTCCTCCAGCTCCGTTTATCGTTCTCAAGATTGCTTTGGCTATTCGGGGTCTTTTGTGTTTCCATGCAAATTGTGAAATTTTTTGTTCTAGTTCTGTGAAAAATGCCAGTGGTAGTTTGATAGGGATTGCATTGAATCTATAGATTGCTTTGGGTAGTAGAGTCATTTTCACAATGTTGATTCTTCCAATCCAAGAACATGGTATATCTCTTCATCTATTTGTTTCATCTTTAATTTCTTTCATCAGTGTCTTATAGTTTTCTGCATACAGGTCTTTTGTCTCCTTAGGTAGGTTTTTTCCTAGATATTTTATTCTTTTTGTTGCGGTGGTAAATGGGAGTGTTTTCTTAATTTCACTTTCAGATTTTTCATCATTAGTGTATAGGAATGCCAGAAATTTCTGTGCATTAATTTTGTATCGTGCTACTTTACCAGATTCATTGATTAGCTCTAGTAATTTTCTGATAGCATCTTTAGGATTCTCTATGTATGGTATCATGTCATCTGCAAACAGTGACAGCTTTACTTCTTCTTTTCCGATTTGGATTCCTTTTGTTTCCTTTTCTTCTATGAATGCTGTAGCTAAAAGTTCCAAAACTATGTTGACTAAGAGTGGTGAGAGTGGGCAACCTTGTCTTGTTCCTGATCTTAGTGGATATGGCTTCAGTTTTTCACCATTGAGGACGATGTTGGCTGTGGGTTTGTCACATATGGCCTTTATTATGTTGAGGAAAGTTCCCTCTATGCCTACTTTCTGCAGGGTTTTTATCATAAATGGGTGGGGAAATCAAAAGAAAGCTGGAGTAGCAATTCTCATATCAGACAAAAGAGACTGTAACATAAAGACTATTACAAGTGACAAAGAAGGACACTACATAATGGTCAAGGGATCGATCCAAGAAGAAGATATAACAATTGTAAATATTTATGCACCCAACATAGGAGCACCTCAATACATAAGGCAAATACTAACAGCCATAAAGGGGAAATCGACAGTAACACAATCATAGTAGGGGACTTTAACATCCCACTTTCACCAATGGAGAGATCATCCAAAATGAAAATAAATAAGGAAACACAAGCTTTAAATGATACATTAAACAAGATGGACTTAAGTGATATTTATAGGACATTCCATCCAAAAACAGCAGAATACACATTTTTCTCAAGTGCTCATGGAACGTTCTCCAGGATAGATCATATCTTGGGTCACAAATCAAGTCTTGGTAAATTTAAGAAAATTGAAATTGTATCAAGTATCTTTTCCGACCACAGCGCTATGAGACTAGATATCAGTTACAGGAAAAGATCTGTAAAAAATACAAACACATGGAGACTAAACAATACACTACTTAATAACGAAGTGATCACTGAAGAAATCAAAGAGGAAATAAAAAAATACCTAGAAACAAATGACAGTGGAGACACAACGACCCAAAACCTATGGGATGCAGCAGAAGCAGTTCTAAGAGGGAAGTTTATAGCAATACAATCCTACCTTAAGAAACAGGAAACATCTCGAATAAACAACCTAACCTTGCACCTAAAGCAATTAGAGAAAGAAGAACAAAAAAACCCCAAAGTTAGCAGAAGGAAAGAAATCATAAAAATCAGATCAGAAATAAATGAAAAACAATTGAAGGAAACGATAGCAAAGATCAGTAAAACTGAAAGCTGGTTCTTTGAGAAGATAAACAGAATTGATAAACCATTAGCCAGACTCATCAAGAAAAAAAGGGAGAAGACTCAAATCAATAGAATTAGAAATGAAAAAGGAGAAGTAACAACTGACACTGCAGAAATACAAAAGATCATGAGAGATTACTACAAGCAACTCTATGCCAATAAAATGGACAACCTAGAAGAAATGGACAAATTCTTAGAAATGCACAATCTGCCAAGACTGAATCAGGAAGAAATAGAAAATATGAACAGACCCATCACAAGCACTGAAATTGAAACTGTGATTAAAAATCTTCCAACAAACAAAAGCCCAGGACCAGATGGCTTCACAGGCTAATTCTGTCAAACATTTAGAGAAGAGCTAACACCTATCCTTCTCAAACTCTTCCAAAATATAGCAGAGGGAAGAACACTCCCAAACTCATTCTACGAGGCCACCATCACCTTGATACCAAAACCAGACAAGGATGTCACAAAGAAAGAAAACTACAGGCCAATATCACTGATGAACATAGATGCAAAAATCCTCAACAAAATACTACCAAACAGAATCCAACAGCACATTAAAAGGATTATACACCATGATCAAGTGGGGTTTATTCCAGGAATGCAAGGATTCTTCAATATACGCAAATCAATCAACGTGATACACCGTATTAACAAATTGAAGGAGAAAAACCATATGATCATGTCAATAGATGCAGAGACAGCTTTCAACAACATTCTTTACTCTTGAGTCAGGTGGGCTTTTCTAGCAGGCATGGTCGAGGTAGACATTTTCAGGGGTGGGTCCCTTACGGCACAAAGGTACTGAGCAGATCAGAATGTTAGCGTCTGCTCAGGTAAGCAGCTCTTAAATGAACGCCTATCACAGACAGGCCTTGAAAGTTGCTTCCTTCTTCTTAAAATTGCCAATCAGGCAATGCGTAAGTCATTCTTCTTCCTCTAGAGAGGGGCTCCTGAGGTTAGGGGAGAGAAGCCAGGGTGAGCACTAACTCTAGCTAATGGAGCCTCAGGAGTTGGGAATACATATCTCCCCAGTACCCATCTAATTGAATGTTAGATTCTTTACACGAATTGTTTCAAGTAATCTTCACATTTTTATCACCATTTTATAGATGAGGCAACTCACGCTTAAAGATGCTACTTTACCTAAGATTGTATAGTTTGCGATGGGAAGACCTCTGTGTGATTTGACACTTGTCTTTAGTTCCGCTGCTATGTTTTGTAAAGAAATGAAGTAGCAAGAGGACCTTCAAGATGGCGGAGGAATAAGATGTGGAGATCACCTTCCTCCCCACAAATACATCAGAAATACGTCTACATGTGGAACAACTCCTACAGAATACCTACTGAATACTGGCAGAAGACCTCAGACTTCCCAAAAGGCAAGAAACTCCCCAAGTACCTGGGTAGGGCAAAAGAAAAAAGGAAAAACAGAGACAAAAGAATAGGGATGGGACCTGCACGTCTGGGAGGGAGCTGTGAAGGAGGAAAAGTTTCCACACACTAGGAAGCCCCTTCAGTGGCGGGGAGGGGGGGTGGCAGGGAGGTAAGCTTTGGAGCCATGGGGGAGAGTGCAGCAACAGGGATGCAGAGGGCAGAGATTCCCACACAGAGGATCACTGCCGACCAGCACTCACCAGCCCGAGAGGCTTGTCTGCTCACCTGCCAGGGCAGGTGGGGGCTGGGAGCTGGGGCTTGAGCTTCCGAGGTCAGATCCCAGGGAGAGGACTGGGGTTCGCTACGTAAACACAGCCTGAAGGGGGCTAGTGCACCACAGCTAGCCAGGAGGGATTCCGGGAAAAAGTCTGGACCTGTGTAAGAGGCAAGAGACCATTTTTTCGGGGTGTGCAAGGAGAGGGGATTCAGAATATCGCCTAAACGAGCTCCAGAGATGGACGCGAGCCGCGGCTATCAGCGTGGACCCCAGAGACAGACATGAAAAGATAAGGCTGCTGCTGCAGCCACCAGGAAGCCTGCGTGCAAGCACAGG
Organism: Monodon monoceros; assembly: GCF_005190385.1. NCBI lineage: Eukaryota > Metazoa > Chordata > Mammalia > Artiodactyla > Monodontidae > Monodon > Monodon monoceros. The sequence continues at coordinate 135,415,342 of NW_021703768.1, forward strand.
TCACTATCCACACCTCCCCTCCCAAGAGCCTGTGCAGCCCACCACTGCCAGGGTCCAGGGACAACTTCCCCAGGAGAACACACGGCGTGCCTCAGGCTGTTGCAATGTCACGCCGGCCTCTGCCACCACAGGCTCGCCCCACATTCCGTACCCCTCCCTCCCCCCAGCCTGAGTGAGCCGGAGCCCCCTAATCAGATGCTCCTTTAACTCCCCCCTGTCTGGGCGAAAAACAGACGCCAGAGGGCAACCTACATGCAGAGGCGGGACCAAATCCAAAGCTGAACCCCAGGAGCTGTGTGAACAAAGAAGAGAAAGGGAAATTTCTCCGTGCAGCCTCAGGAGCAGCGGATTAAATCTCCACAATCAACTTGATGTATCCTGCATCTGTGGAATACATGAATAGACAACGAATCATCCCAAAACTGAGGCGGTGGACTTTGGGAGCAACTGTAGACTTGGCATTTGCTGTATGCGACTGACTAGCTTCTGATTTATATGCTTATCTTAGTTTAGTTTTTAGCACTTGTTATCATTGGTGGATTTGTTTATTGGTTTGGTTGCTCTCTTCTTTTTTTTTTACTTTTTAAATTTAATAATATACTTTTTAAATTTTTTATTTTAATAACTTTATTTTTCTTCCTTTTTTTTTTTTTAAAGAAGATGTTGGGGTAGGAGTTTATTAACTTATTTATTTTTGCTGTGTTGGGTCTTTGTGTGCGAGGACTTTCTCTAGTTGTGGCAAGCGGGGGCCACTCTTCATCGCAGTACACGGGCCTCTCACTATCGCGGCCTCTCTTGTTGCAGAGCACAGGCTCCAGACGCGCAGGCTCAGTAGTTGTGGCTCACGGGCCTAGTTGCTCCGTGGCATCTGGGATCCTCCCAGACTAGGGCTCGAACCCGTGTCCCCTGCATTAGCAGGCAGATTCTCAACCACTGCACCACCAGGGAAGCCCTTTCTTCCTGTTTTTTTACTTCCTTTTCTTCTGAGCCATGTGTCTGATATGGTCTTGGTGCTCCAGGCAGGTGTCAGGCCTGAGCCTTGGAGGTGGGAGAGCTGAGTTCAGGACACTGGACCAGCAGAGACCTCCCGGCCCCATGTAACATCAACTGGCGAGAGATCTCCCAGAGATCTCTGTCTCAATGCTTAGACCCAGTTCCACTCAATGACCAGCAAGCTCCAGTGCTGGATAACCCATGCCAAACAACTGGCAGGACAGGAATGCAAACCCACCCATCAGCAGAGAGGCTGCCTAAAATCATAATAAGTTCACAGACACCCCAAAACACACAAGACGTGGTCCTGCCCACCAGAAAGACAAGATCCAGCCTCATCCACCAGAACACAGGCACCAGTCCCCTCCACCAGGAAGCCTACACAACCCACTGAACCAACCTTAGCCACTCAGGGCACACACCAAAAACAATGGGAACTACGAATCTGCAGCCTGAGAAAAGTAGACCCCAAACACAGCAAGTGAAGCAAAATGAGAAGACAGAGAAATACACAGCAGATGAAGGAGCAAGGTAAAAACCCACCAGACCAAACAAATGTAGAGGAAATAGGCAGTCTACCTGAAAAAGAATTCAGAGTAATGATAGTAAAGATGATCCAAAATCTTGGAACTAGAATGAAGAAAATAAACGTTTAACAAGGACCTAGAAGAACTAAAAAGCAAACAAACAATGATGAACAACAAAATAAATGAAATTTAAAATTCTCTAGAAGGAATCAATAGCAGAATAACTGAGGCAGAAGAACGGAAAGGTGACCCAGAAGATAATATAGTGGAAATAACTACCACAGAGCGGAATAAAGAAAAAAGGATGAAAAGAATTGACGACAGTCTCAGAGGCTTCTGGGACAACATTAAACACACCAACATTCGAATTATAGGGGTTCCAGAAGATGAGAAAAAGAAAAGGACTGAGAAAATATTTGAAGAGATTGTAGTTGAAAACTTCCCTAATATGGGAAAGGAAATACTGAATCAAGTGCAGGAAGTGCAGAGATTCCCATACAGGATAAATCCAAGGAGAAACACACCAAGACACATATTAATCAAACTATCAAAAATTAAATACAAAGAAAAGATACGGAAAGCAGCAAGGAAAAAGCAACAAATAACATACATGGGAATCCCCATAAGGTTAAGAGCTGAACTTTCAGCAGAAACTCTGCAAGCCAGAGGGAGTGACAGGACATACTTCAAGTGATGAAAGGGAAAAACCTACAACCAAAATTACTCTACCCAGCAATGATCTCATTCAGCTTCGACAGAGAAATTAAAACCTTTTCAGACAAGCAAAAGCTAAGACAATTCAGCACCACCAAACCAGCTTCACAACAAATGCTGAAGGAACTTCTCTAGGCAGGAAACACAAGAGAAGGAAAAGACCTACAATAACAAACCCAAAACAATTAAGAAAATCGTAATAGGAACATACGCATCAATAATTAGCTTAAATGTAAATGGATTAAATGCTCCAACAAAAAGACATAGGCTGAATGGATACAAAAACCAGACCTGTATATATGCTGTCTACGAGAGACCCACTTCAGACCTAGGGCCACGTACAGACTGAGAGTGAGGGGATGGAAAAGATTTCCATGCAGATGGAAATCAAAAGAAAGCTGGAGAAGCAATTCTCATATCAGACAAAATAGACTTTAAAATAAAGACTATTAGAAGAGACAAAGAAGAACACTACATAATGATCAAGGGATCGATCCAAGAAGAAGATATAAAAATTGTAAATATTTGTGCACCCAACATAGGAGCACCTCAATACATAAGGCAACTGCTAACAGCCATAAAAGGGAAAATCGACAGTAACACAATAATAATAGGGGACTTTAACACCCCATTTTCACCAATGAACACATCAACCAAAATGAAAATAAATAAGGAAACACAAGCTTTAAATGACACATTAAACAAGATGACCTTAATTGATATTTATAGGACATTCCATCCAAAAGCAACATAATACACTTTCCTCTCAAGTGCTCATAAAATATTCTCCAGGATAGATCATATCTTGGATCACAAATCGATCCTTGGTAAATTTAAGAAAATTGAAGTCATATCATGTATCTTTTCCAACTACAGTGCTATGAGACTAGAGATCAATTAGAGGGAAAAAACTGAAAAAAATACAAACACATGGAGGCTAAGCAATACGCTAGTAAATAGCCAAGAGATCACTGAAAAAACAAAGAGGAAATTAAAAAATAGCTAGAAACAAATTACAGTGAAAACTCAATGGCCCAAAACCTATGGGATGCAGGAAAAGTAGTTTTAAGAGGGAACTTTATACAATCCTACCTCAGGAAACAACAAACATCTCAAATAAACAACCTAACCTTACACCTAAAGCAATTAGAGAAAGAAGAACAAAAAAACCCTAAAGTTATCAGAAGGAACCGAATCATATAGATCAGATCAGAAATAAATGAAAAAGAAATGAAGGAAACGATAGCAAGGATCAATAAAACTAAAAGCTGGTCTTTGAGAAGATAAACAAAATTTTTATCAAGAGAAAAAGGGAGAAGACTCAAATCAGCAGAATTAGAAAAGAAAAAGAAGTTACAACTGACACTGCAGAAATACAAAGGATCATGAGAGATTCCTACAAGCAACTCTATGCCAATAAAATGGACAACCTGGAAGAAATAGACAAATTCTTAGAAATGCACAACCTTCCGAGACTGAACCAGGAAGAAATAGAAAATATAAACAGACCAATCACAAACACTGAAATTGAAACTGTGATTAAAAATCTTCCAAAAAACAAAAGCCCAGGACCAGATGGCGTCACAGGCGAATTCTATCAAACATTTAGAGAAGACCTAACACCTATCCTTCTCAAACTCTTCCAAAATATAGCAGAGGGAGGAACACTCCCAAACTCATTCTACGAGGCCACCATCACCCCGATACCAAAACCAGACAAAGATGTCACAAAAAAAGAAAACTACAGGACAATATCACTGATGAACATGGATGTGAAAATCCTCAACAAAATACTAGCAAACACAACCCAGAAGCACATTAAAAGGATCATACACCATGATCAAGGGGGGTTTATCCCAGGAATGCAAGGATTCTTCAGTATACACATATCAATCAATGTGATACACCTTATTAAAAAATTGAAGGAACAAAAACATATGATCACCTCAGTAGATGCAGAAAAAGTTTTCAACAAAATTCAACATCCATTTGTGATAAAAACTCTCCAGAAAGTAGGCATAGAGGGAACTTACTTCAACATAATAAAGGCCATATGTGTCAAACCCACAGCCAACATCTTTCTCAATGGTGAAAACCTGAAATCATTTCCACTAAGATCAGGAACAAGACAAGGCTGTCCTATCTCACCACTATTACTCAACATAGTTTTGGAAGTTTTAGCCAAAGCAATCAGCGAAATAAAAGAAAGAAATGGAATCCAAATTGGAAAAGCAGAAGTAAAACTGTCACTGTTTGCAGATGACAAGATAGTATACATAAAAAATCCTAAAGATGCTACCAGAAAACTACTAGAGCTAATCTATGAATTTGGTAAAGTAGCAGGATATAAAATTAATGCACAGAAATCTCTTTCATTCCTATACACTACTGAAGAAAAATCTGAAACAGAAATTGAGGAAACACTCCCATTTACCATTGCAACAAAACGAATAAAATACCTAGGAACAAACCTACCTAAGGAGACAAAACACATGTATGCAGAAAACTATAAGACACTGATGAAAGAAATTAGAGATGGTACAAACAGATGGAGAGATATACCATGTTCTTGGACTGGAAGAATCAACATTGTGAAAATGACTATACTACCTAAAGCAATCTACAGATTCAATGCAATCCTTATCAAACTACCGCTGGCATTTTTCACAGAACTAGAAGAAAAAAATTCACAGTTTGTATGGAAACAAAAAAAAACCCAAATAGCCAAAGCAATCTTGAGAAAGAAAAATGGAGCTGGAGGAATCAGGCTCCCTGACTTCTGACTATACTGCAAAGCCACAATAATCAAGAAAGTATGGTACTGGCACAAAAACAGAAATATAGATCAATGGAACAGGATAGAAAGCCCAGAGGTAAACCCATGCACATATGGTCACCTTATCTTTGGTAAAGGAGGCAAGACTATACAATGGAGAAAAGACAGCCTCTTCAATAAGTGGTGCTGGGAAAACTGGACAGCTACATGTAAAAGAATGAAATTAGAACACTCTCTAACACCATACACAAAAATAAACTCAAAATGGATTAAAGACCTAAACGTAAGACTGGACGCTATAAAACTCTTAGAGGAAAAGATAAGCAGAACATTCTATCACATAAATCACAGCAAGATCTTTTTTGATCCACCGCCTAGAGTAACGGAAATAAAACCAAAAATATACAAATGGGACCTAATGAAACTTAAAAGCTTTTGCACAGCAAAGGAAACTATAAACAAGATGAAAAGAGAATCCTCAGAATGGGAGAAAATATTTGCAAACGAAGCTACTGACAAATAATTAATCTCCAAAATATACAAGCAACTCATGCAGCTCAATATCAACAAAGCAAACAACCCAATCAAAGAATGGGCAGAAGACTTAAATACACATTTCTCCAAAAAAGACATACAGATGGCTAAGAAGCACGTGAAAAGCTGTTCAACATCACTAATTATTACAGAAATGCAAATCAAAACTACAATGAGGTATCACCTCACACCAGTTAGAGTGGGCATCATCAGAAAATCTACAAACAACAAATGCTGGAGAGGGTGTGGAGAAGAGGGAACCCTCTTGCACTGTTGGTGGGAATGTAAATTGATGCAGCCACTATGGAGAACAGTATGGAGGTTCCTGAAAAAACTAAAAATAGAACTACCATATGACCCAGCAATCCCACTACTGGGCATATACCCTGAGAAAACCATAATTCAAAAACAGTCATGTACCACAATGTTCATTGCCGCTCTATTTATAATAGGCGGGACATAGAAGCAACCTAAGTGTCCATCGACAGATGAATGGGAACTACGCGACTGAAGCAACATTTCTGACCTACTTCACTCTGTATGACAGTCTCCAGGTCCATCCACATCTCTACAAATGACCCAATTTCATTCCTTTTTATGGCTGAGTAGTATTCCGTTCTATATATGTACCACATCTTCTTTATCCATTCACCTATCATTGTGCATTTAGGTTGCTTCCATGACCTGGCTATTGTAAATAGTGCTGCAGTGAACATTGGGATGCATGTGTCTTTTTGAATTATGGTTTTCTCTGGGTATATGCCCAGTAGTGGGATTGCTGGGTCATATGGTAGTTCTATTTGTAGTTTTTTAAGGAACCTCCATAATGTTCTCCATAGTGGCTGTATCAATTTACATTCCCACCACCAGTGCAAGAGGGTTCCATTTTCTCCACACCCTCTCCAGCATTTGTTGTTTGTTGATTTTCTGATGATGCCCATTCTAACTGGTGTGAGGTGATACCTCATTGTAGTTTTGATTTGCATTTCTTTAATAATTAGTGATGCTGAGCAGCTTTTCACGTGCTTCTTGGCCATCTGTATGTCTTCTTTGGAGAACTGACTTTTTAGGTCTTCTATCCATTTTTTTATTGGGTTGTTTGTTTTTTTAATATTGAGCTGCATGAGCTGTTTATATATTTGGAGATTAATCCTTTGTCCGTTGATTCATTTGCAAATATTTTCTCCCATTCTGAGGGTTGTCTTTTCTTCTTGTTTATAGTTTCCTTTGCTGTGCTAAAGCTTTTAAGTTTCATTAGTTCCCATTTGTTTATTTTTGTTTTTATTTCCATTACTGTAGGAGGTGGATCAAAAATATCTTGCTGTGATTTATGTCATAGGGTGTTCTTCCTGTGTTTTCCTCCAAGAATATTATAGTGTCTGGTCATACATTTAGGTCTTTAATCCATTTTGAGTTTATTTTTGTGTATGGTCTTAGGGAGTATTCTAATTTCATTCTTTTACATGTAGCTGTTGAGTTTTCCCAGCAACACTTATTGAAGAGACTGTCTTTTCTCCATTGTATATCCTTGCCTCCTTCTTCATAGAACAGTTGAGCTTAGGTGCCTGGGTTTATCTCTGGGCTGTCTATCCTGTTCCATTGATCTATATTTCTGTTTTTGTGCCAGTACCATATTGTCTTGATTACCGGAGCTTTGTAGTATAGTCTGAAGTCCAGGAGCCTGATTCCTCCAGCTCCATTTTTTTTCCTCAAGACTGCTTTGGCTATTCAGGGTCTTTTGTGTCTCCATACAAATTTTAAGATTTTTTGTTCTAGTCCGGTGAAAAATGCCACTGGTAATTTGATAGGGATTGCATTGAATCTGTAGATTGCTTTGGGGAGTATAGTCATTTTCACAGTATTGATTCTTCCAGTCCAAGGACATGGTATATCTCTCCATCTGTTTGTGTCATCTTTGATTTCTTTCATCAGCGCCTTAAAGGTTTCTGAGTACAGGCCTTTTACCTCCTTAGGTAGGTTTGTTCCTAGGTATTTTATTATTTTTGTTGCAGTGGTGAATGGGATTGTTTCCTTAATTTCTCTTTCTGATCTTCCTTTGTTAGTGTATAGGAATGCAAGAGATTTCTGTGCATTAATTTTGTATCCTGCAACTTTACCAAATTCATTGATTAGCTCTAGTAGTTTTCTGGTGGCATCTTTAGGATTCTCTATGTATAGTATCATGTCATCTGCAAACAGTGAGTTTTACTTCTTCTTTTCCAATTTGGATTCCTTTTATTTCTTTTCCTTTTCTAATTGCTGTGGCTAGCACTTCCAAAATTATGTTGAATAATAGTGGCGAGAGTGGACATCCTTGTCTCGTTCCTGATGTTAGAGGAAATGCTTTCAGTTTTTCACCATTGAGAACAATGCTGGCTGTGGGTTTGTCATATATGGCCTTTTTTATGTTGAGGTAGTTCCCTCTATGCCCACTATCTGGAGAGTTTTTATCATAAATGGGTGCTGAAATCTTTTTCTGCATCTATTGAGATGATCATATGGTTTTTATCCTTCAATTTTTTAACATGGTGTATTGATTGATATGTGTATACTGAAGAATCCTTGCATTCCTGGGATAAACCCCCCTTGGTCATGGTGTATTATCCTTTTATTGTGGTGCTGGATTCTGTTTGCTAGCATTTTGTTGAGGATTTTTGCATCCATGTTCATCAGTGATATTGGCCTGTAATTTTCTTTTTTTTGTAATATCTCTGTCTGGTTTTGTTATCAAGTTTATCGTGGCCTAGTAGAATGAGTTTTGGAGTGTTTCCTCCTCTGCAATTTTTTGGCAGAGTTTGAGAAGGTTGGGTATTAGCTCTTCTCTAAATGTCTGATAGAACTCATCTGTGAAGCCATCTGGTCCTGGACTTTTGTTTGCTGGAAGATTTTTAATCATAGTTTCAATTTCATTACTAGTGATTGGGCTGTTCATATTTTCTATTTCTTCCTGGTTCAGTCTTGGAAGATTATACCTTTCTAATAATTTGTCCATTTCTTCCAGGTTTTCCATTTTATTGGCATAGTGTTGCTTGTGGTTGTCTCTTAGGATGCTTTGTATTTCTACAGTGTCCATGGTAACTTCGTTTTCATTTCTAATTTTATTGATTTGAGTCATCTCCCTCTTTTTCATGATGAGTCTGGCTAATGGTTTATCAATTTTGTTTATCTTCTCAAAGAACCAGCTTTTAGTTTTAGTGATCTTTGCTGTTGTTTCTCTTTCATTTATTTCTGCTCTGATCTTTATGGTTTCTTTCCCTCTGCTAACTTTGGGTTTTGTTTGTTCTTCTTTCTCCTGTTCCTTTAAGTGTAAGGTTAGATTGTTTATTTGAGGTTTTTCTTGTTTCTTGAGGTAGGATTGTATTGCTATAAACTTCCTTCTTAGAACTGCTTTTGCTGCATCCCATAGGTTTTGGATCATTGTGTTTTCGTTGACATTTGTCTGTAGGTAATTTTTGATTTCCTCTTATTTCTTCAGTGATCTCTTGGTTATTTAGTAGCATATTGTTTAGCCTCCATGTGTTTGTTTTTTACTTTTTTTCCCCTGTACTTTATTTCTAATCTCATAGTTTTGTGGTTGGAAAAGATGCTTGATATGATTTCAGTTTTCTTAAGTTTACCACGGCTTGATTTGTGACCCAAGATATGATCTATCCTGGAGAATGTTCCATGTGCACTTGAGAAGAAAGTGTAATCTGCTGGTTTTGGATGGAATGTCCTATAAATATCAGTTAAATCTATCTGGTCTATTGTATCATTTAAAGCTTGTGTTTCCTTATTAATTTTCTGTCTGGATGATCTGTCCATTGGTGTAAGCAAGGTGTTAAAATCCCTATTACTGTGTTACTGTCGATTTCCTCTTTAATAGCTGTTAGCAGTTGCATTATGTATTGAGGTGCTTCTATGTTGGGTGCATATATATATCTATAATCGTTATATCTCCTTCTTGGATTGATCCCTTGATCATTATGTAGTGTCCTTCCTTGTCTCTTATAACATTCTTTATTTTAAAGTCTGTTATATCTGATACGAGTATTGCTACTCCAGCTTTCTTTTGATTTCCATTTGCATGGAATATCTTTTTTCCATCCCCTCACTTTCAGTCTGTATGTGTCCCTAGGTCTGAAGTGGGTCTCTTGTAGACAGCATATAGATGGGTCTTGTTTTTTTTCCATTCAGTGAGCCTGTGTCTTTTGGCTGGAGCATTTAATCCATTCACATTTAAGGTAATTATCAATATATATGTTCCTGTTACCATTTTCTTAATCGTTATGGGTTTGTTTTTGTAGGTCCTTTTCTTCCCTTTGTTTCCCACTTAAAGAAGTTCCTTTAGCTTTTGTTGTAGAGCTTCTTGGGTGGTGCTGAATTCTCTTAGGTTTTGCTTATTTGTAAAGCTTTTGATTTCTCCATCGAATCTGAATGAGATCATTGCCAGGTAGAGTAATCTTGGTTGTAGGTTCTTCCCTTTCATCTCTTTAAATATATTGTGAAACTCCCTTCTAGCTTGTAGAGTTTCTGCTGTGAAATCAGCTGTTAACCTTATGGGAGTTCCCTTGTTTGTTGTCAGTTTTTCCTTGTTGCTTTCAATAATTTTTCTTTGTCTTTAATTTTTGTCAGTTTGATTGCTGTGTGTCTCAGCCTGTTTCTCCTTGGGTTTATCCTGCCTAGGACTCTGTATGCTTCCTGGAGTTGGGTGGCCATTTCCTTTCCCATGTTAGGGAAAATTTCAACCATAATCTCTTCAAATATTTTCTCGGGTCCTTTCTCTCTCTCTTCTCCTTCTGAGACCCCTATAATGTGAATGTTGTTGCATTTAATGTTGTCCCAGAGGTCTCTTAAGCTCTCTTCATTTCTTTTCATTCTCTTTTCTTTATTCTGTTCCGTGGCAGTGAATTACACCCTTCTGTCTTCTAGGTCACTTATCCATTCTTCTGCCTCAGTTATTCTGCTATTGATTCCTTCTAGTGTGTTTTTCATTTCAGGTATTGTATTGTTCATCTCTGTTTGTTTGTTCTTTGACTCTTCTAAGTGTTTCTTCTTTAATTCTTCTAGGTCTCTGTTAAACATTTCTTGCATCTTCTTGATCTTTGCCTCCATTCTTTTTCCGAGGTCCTGGATCATCTTCGCTATTATTCTGAATTCTTTTTCTGGAAGGTTGCCTATCTCCACTTCATTTAGTTGTTTTTGGGGGGTTTTATCTTGTTCCTTCATCTGGTACAAAGTCCTCTGCCTTTTCATTTTGTCTATCTTTCTGTGAATGTGGTTTTTCTTCCACAGGCTGCAGAAGTGTAGTTGTTTATGCTTCTGCTCTCTGCCCTCTGGTGATGAGGCTATCTAAGAGGCTTGTGCAAGGTTCCTGGTGGAAGGGACTGGTGGTGGGTAGAGCTGGTTGTTGCTCTGTTGGGCAGAGCTCAGTAAAAGTTTAATCTGCTTGTCTGCTGATGGTTGGGGCTGGTGTTGGTTGTTTGGCCTGAGGCGACCCAGCACTGGAGCCTACCTGGTTCTTTGGTGGGGCTAATGGCAGACTCTGGGAGGGCTCACGCCAAGGAGTACTTCCCAGAACTTCTGCTGCCAGAGTCCTTGTCCTTGAGGTGAGCCACAGCCATCCCCTGCCTCTGCAGGAGCCCCTCCAACCCTAGCAGGTAGATCTGGTTCAGTCTCCTGTGGGGTCACTGCTCTTTCTCCTGGGTCCTGATGCACACACTACTTTGTGCGTGCCCTCCAAGAGTGGAGTCTCTTTTTCCCCCAGTCCTGTCGAAGCCTTGCAGTCAAATCCTGCTAGCTTTCAAAGTGTGATTCTCTAGGAATTCCTCCTCCTGTTGCCAGACCCCCTGGTTGGGAAGCCTGACGGGCTCAGAACCTTCACTCCTGTGGGTGGAGTTCTGTGGTATAAGTGTTCTCCAGTTTGTGAGTCACCCACATAGCAGTTTGGGGATGTGATTTTATTGTGATTGCGCCCCTCCCACTGTCTCACTGCAGCTTCTCCTTTGTCTTTGGATGTGGGGTGTCCTTTTTGGTGAGTTCTAGTGTCTTCCTGTTGATAATTGTTCAGCAGTTAGTTGTGGTTCCAGTGCTCTAGCAAGAGGGAGTGAGCGCACATCCTTCTACTCTGCTATCTTAAACCAATCTTTTAAGCAAAGTGATTTAAAAAAATTTTTCTGCCTCCGAAAATATCTCCTCTAATGATCTTCCAAGGCTTCTGAAATCCTTGCCCACTTCTCTTCAAGGTCAAGTGCCAACAGGTTACGGTCCACAAAGTTGTCCCATCTAGGTCTTCAGAAGAACCTAGGCCTTTCCCTGTTGATGAACATTTGAATCTAGATTTTCCTTCTGGACTCCCTGTTCCTTCATCTATAAAACAAAGCCTCTGGGTCACATGATCTTCAAAGTCCCCTCCTGCTGGGACCTTCTCTGTCACTCTGATCTATGTGGATAGCCAAGGAGTTTGGCCACCTCTTCCTTGTGCACTTATAAAAGGCCCAGTAGCAGGTTAAGGACAAGGAGCACTGACGCCTGAAAAAATAAGTATGGCTGAGAGCCCAGGGGCTGGCACAGCTCCAGTCGTAATGGCATTAAGCGAATAACACTCGCCACCCCTCCCTGCTCCCTCTCTCCCCCTCCCTCTCTCCTCCCTCTGCCTGGTCAGGATGACAAACCACAGTGAGAGACGTCCTGTGCAAGGCTGTTCTGTGGTATTTCTGCTTGTTCTGCCTATGATTCCATTTAAAGTAACCAGTTGTGCTGGTTCCAAATTGGAAGCGGAGAAGTAAAACTGTCACTATTTGCAGATGACATGATACTATGTATAGAACGCCCTAAAATCTCCACCAAAAATCTATTTAAACTAATAAGAAACTGTCTGAAAGAGAAATTAAAAAGTAACCCCTTTACAATCGCATCAAAAAGAATAAAATACCTAGAAAGACCCATACTCTGAAAACTATAAAACATTGATGAAGGAAATTGCAAATGATGTAAAGAAATGAAAAGATACCCCATGCTCTTGGATTGGAAGGATTAGTATTGTTAAAATGTCCATATTACCTAAAGCAATCTACAGATTTAATGCAATCCCTATCAAAATACCCATGACATTTTTTACAGAACTAGAACTAATAACCCTAACATTTATACAGAACCACAAAAGACCTTGAATTGCCAAAGAAATCTTGAGAAAAAAGAACAAAATTGGAGGTATCACGCTCCCTGACTTTAGACTATACTACAAAGCTACAGCAATCAAAACATCATGGAACTGATACAAAAACAGACACATAGATCAATAGAACAAAATAGAGAGCCCAGAAGTAAACCCATGCAGTTATGGTCATTTAATCTACAACAAAGGAGGCAAGAATATACAATGGAGAAAATACAGTCTCTTCAATAAGTGGTGCTGGGAAAACTGGACAGCTACATGTAAAAGAATGAAATTAGAACATTTTCTCACACCATATACAAAAAAAAAGCAAAAATAAAGCAAAACAAAAAACCTCTCAGTATGGGTAAAAGATCTAAATGTAAGTCCTGAAATCATAAAACTCCTAGAAGAGAACATAGGCAGAACACTCTTTGACATAAATCATAACAATATTTTTTTGGATTAGTCTCCTAAGGGAAAAGAAAGAAAAGCAAAAATAAACAAATGGGATCTAATTAAACTTAAAAGCTTTTTTACAGTGAAGGAAACCATTGACAAAACAAAAAGAAAGCCTATTGAATGGGAGAAAATGCTTGCAAATTATATGACCAGTGAAGGGTTAATACCCAAAAAAAAAAAAAATATATATATATATATATATATATATATATATATATATAAATAGCTCACACAACTCAATATCAAAAAATCAAACAACCCAATTTTTTTTAATGGGCAGAAGACCTGAATAGACATTTTTCCAAAGAAGACATCCAGATGGCCCACAGGCACATGAAAAAATGCTCAGCATCGTTAATCATCAGAGAAATGCAAATCAAAACCACAATGATATAGCACCTCACACCTGTCAAAATTACTATCATCAAAAAATCTACAGATAACAAATGTTGGCAAGGATGTGGATAAAAGGGGAACTCTTGTACACTGTTGGTGAGAATGTAAAGTATAAATTAGTGCAGCCACTATGGAAAATGGTATGGCATTTCCCAAAAAAAACTAAAAATAGAGCTACCATATGAACCAGCAATTCCATTCCTGGGTATATATCCAAAGAAAATGAAAACACTAATTTGAAAAGATACATGCATCTCAATGTTCATAGCAGCGTTATTTACAGTAACCAAGTTACGGAAGCAACCTAAGTGTCTATCAACAGATGAATAGATAAAGAAGATGAGATATATAGAGATATAGATTAGATAGATAGACATACACATATACAATGAAATATTACTCAGACATAAAAAAGAATGAAATTCTGTCATTTGCAACAATTTGGTTGGATCTAGAGGGTATTATGCTTAGTGAAATAAGACAATGACAAATAATATGTTTGATGTATGTTATCACTTATATGTGAAATCTGAAAAATAAAATGAATGAATATAACAAAACAGAAACCGACTCACAGATATAGAGAACAAACTAGTGGTTCCAGTGGGGAGAGGGACGGGAAGGGGCAAGATAGGGGTAGAGGATTAAGAGACATAAACTACTATGTATAAACTAAGCAACAAGGATATATTATACAGCACAGGGAAATAGTCATAATTTCATAATAACTTTAAATGGAGTATAATCTATTAAAATACTGAATCACTATGTTGTATACCTGAAATATTGTAAATCAACTATAATTTTTTAAAATTTTTTTTTAAAGAAAGAAACCTATAATTCAAAAAGAGTTATGTATCACAATGTTCATTGCAGCACTATTTACGATAGCCAGGACATGGAAGCAACCTAAGTATCCATCAACAGATGAATGGATAAAGAAGATGTGGCACATATATACAATGGAATATTACTCAGCCATAAAAAGAAATGAAATTGAGTTGTTTGTAGTGAGGTGGGTGGACCTAGAGTCTGTCCTACGGAGTGAAGTAAGTCAGAAAGAGAAAAACAAATACCATATGCTAACACATATATATGGAATCTAAAAAAAGAAATGGTTCTAATGAACCTAGGGGCAGGACGGGAATAAAGATGCAGATGTAGAGAATGGACTTGAGGACACGGGGAGGGGGAAGGGTAAGCTGCAACAAGTGAGAGAGTAGCATTTACATATATACACTACCAAATGTAAAACAGATAGCTAGTGGGAAGCAGCTGCATAGCACAGGGAGATCAGCTCGGTGCTTTGCGACCACCTAGAGGGGTGGGATAAGGAGGGTGGGAGGGAGACGCAAGAGGGAGGGGATATGGGGATATATGCATACATATAGCTGATTACTTTGTTATACAGCAGAAACTAACACAACATTGTAAGGCAATTATACTCCAATGAAGATGTAAAAAGAAAGGAAGGAAGGAGGGAGGGAGGGAGGGAGGGAAGGAAGGAAGAAAAAGAAAGAAGGGAAAGAAGGAAAGAAAAAAGAAGAAAAGAAAAGAAAGAAACAAGTTATGCTGATGTCTGTGGCCCTACCAAGTGTGTTTGGCTGCTTTTGTATCACCCATAAGAACCACTGAAGGATGGCCCCTCTTGACCCCTGTCACCACCACAACCCCTCAAGTTCACTGGTTTCCTGTGAACACAGAAAGCAAGCGAAAAGAGAAGAGAGAGGAGACTGACTCCTGAGATAGTCATAAGGCATAAGAACAGAAAGAATTATGCCCCCTAGATTTCTAGATTTTAGAAGCCACTGGATCACAGAACCTGATCCCCAGAAGGACTGTGTGTGTGTGTGTGGGTGTGTGGGGGTGAGAGAGTGTGACAACTGAAACTCTGATAAGCATCTACTTCTCAGTCATACTCAGCAAATTATACCTCTGACTTATGTTTGTAACCTAGTGGCTAAATCAAGAATACAGACATTAGGGGCTATTAGCACATTAAACATATGTTTATAGATTCCAACAAGGTGATTTTTAAATATTTTAATTTTGAATGACTAATTATTGACCTTTGCAAGATGCCAGTCGCTGTCTAAGGACTTTACTTGTATTATCTCATTTAATCCTTAAAACATTCTGTGAAGTTATCCTGACAGTATTGACTGCTTGTTTTGCTTGGGAGTTTTCTCACTATCTGATGCTAGTACCAATGAATAGAAGCTAAGGTGGAGGTTTGGGAGGGGAATCATTCAGAGGACAGATGTGAGCTACTCACTTTAGTATAGGAAGGCAAATAGATTTTAGCCCAAGTGCCAGCTACAGTTGAACACTGGTGGTAACGAAGAGGGTTGGGTTGAGAAAGATTCTGAGATTAAATCTGAGTTTAGTGGGAAAGAGTAACATGATTGACAGGTAATGCCTGTCATGAGTACTAGAAGAAGTGTCACTACCTATGATAAGTATTTGCCATCCCTACTGAAGGACTCCTGCTATGCCCACACACATGCTCTTCACAACTCTAATGAGTGTCATTCATATAGATTTTGATATAAATGGAACCCCCTGGAATTGTGAATCCATAACCTGCACTAACGTACTCAGCAGCCCCGCTGCTATGATCCCTCATGGAAATGAAAACTGAGGTAGAAGATGATGACCCGAGCTGTAGCGATGGGTCCTTAAAGAGTAGGTGCTTTAGTGCGAAGAGCTCCAAATGGGAAGTAAAGAGCCCTTGGCCCTGCTCTTAATTTGTTGAGTGTCCTGGGGCAATCTCTTTGACTTTTCTGGGCATCAGTTTTATAACTTATGAAATGAGCTGTTAGACCACAGGATCCCCAAAATCCCTACCAACTGTGTATGTGGTAAACTTTGTTGTTCACCTTTGTTGGTTTCCTCCCCCTCTGTGATGTCATAGCCCAATTTGGGGGTAAGGGGAGCTGCCTCACCCCACTCTCAGCTTTTAAGCTTTATGCTAGTCATGAGCATATAACTAAGCTAAACCAAGCAAGGCATCTCATCCACCTTCTAACCCCCAGCCACAGTGACTGGTTCAGAGTTCGATCTAAACAGAGCCAATGAGACTCAAGTCCAGGGATTTGAAGTGGGCTTTATCTTTCCTACTAGATATGAATAGAAGGATGTAGCCTCAGGAAGTGTTGGCGGTTAAGTTGGTTGAGCATGAAGGGAAACGCTGTCTTAAAACAGAGCCCTTACCAAAACCACAAAATCAAAACAGAGAAATTGTATTCTGGTTGGACTGTATGAGCCCTGTACCAAGCTTCTCCCGAAGCCAGACATTCTCTGACATGAACCAACAAATTCCTTTTGCTTAAGCAGTCATGGAACTTTAAAAGTATCCTAACTGAAAATGTATGAATTCATGAATCTAAAGAGTGAATTTTACACCCTCTAACTCTGGCCAATACTGGTCTTGGTATCACTGACAAGAGCCCAACAGAAATGGGAGGTCTTCATGATGCTCTGAGATGCTCATCACGATGAGCATTCCAGATTCCATTCGAGTGGTTCTCCCACACACATCATACATACACAGTGGGCCTGGGGAAATGCAACAAGCGTATTACTGTGCTTACTAAGATGTCCACTTCCAAATGAGTGCTGTCAGCCAAGCAGCCACCTAGGGAGTCAGGCTATGGATTTTTTTATATCACAAATACATCCAGTCCTCTTTTCCAAAGGTCTACAGATCCAGTTTGCAGAACCCCCAATGAGAACCCCTAGATCAAAATTAAAACAATCCTTTACTGCCCACTCATTAGGTGGAAGGGGCTATAACAAACACTGAAAGATGGCAACAACAACAGCAGCAAAGTCCAGAACCTCAAAGCATTTATAATTTAGAAGGAAAAAATAAGGCAGATGTCCAATCTATCCAAACATTACACTCTGACTGGCTCATAAAAATAATTTTCAGGGCTTCCCTGGTGGTGCAGTGGTTGAGAGTCCACCTGCCGATGCAGGGGACAAGGGTTCGTGCCCCAGTCCGGGAAGATCCCACATGCTGCGGAGTGGCTGGGCCCGTGAGCCATGGCCACTGAGCCTGTGCGTCCAGAGCCTGTGCTCTGCAACAGGAGAGGCCGCAATAGTGAGAGGCCCCGTACCATAAAAAATAAAATAAAATAAAAATAATAATAATTTTCAAATGTTAAGTGGTTTTCTAGGCAAACCCTCAGGCTCTTCTTTCCTCCATCCCATTCTGGATCTTTATGTGCTCTGCAGTGAATACCTATGAGGCACCTTCTTGCTAAGAACTGCCCCTCTCTCATCTATATGGTCACCATGGATACCTTCCCAGAAGAATGTGACCCCCTTTCCCTGGCCAGCGTTGATGGTCCAGGGCTAGTCACCTACCAAAGCCTAGCCACAGCCGATTGGTCCAGCTGTAAGCCCCTGATCCTCAGATTTACCTGAGCCCTTCTGTGGGAGTTTTGGAACAAGACTGATATAAAGGAGCCAGGCTTTTTCTGGCTGCCCACATGCTGATATGTAAAAATGAGAGCTTTTTGTGGTCTTGTTTCTCATCTTGTGGATCACAGAAAGAGGGTTTCATCCTGTGGAAAGAAACAAAGGTGAAATATGGTATGTGAGGAGTTATCCAAAGGGTCTTGAACACTTGGGTCCAGTTGCTACTGAAGCCCAGATACATGCCAGGTTTTGAATTGCTTATTATACCCCACTAACACAATAAGGTCCTATTTTTGCTTAAGTTACTTGGAGCTAGTTTTCTCGAACCAAGTGTCCTTACAAGCACATGGTCATCTGATAGGTCTTACGTCTCTGGTTCCAATTTAAGTCCACCCAGCCAGATTTGGTCACGCCCTCATTCCTGAATTTGGACCTTCATGGTTGTGAGCATTGAGCTCCCTTCAACTTGATGTCTTTTGTTCTCTGTTGGGGCTTCCCCACCCTCATCCCAGCCTGCAAAACTGCATCTTGATTCTCCTGCGAAGGGAGGGGAATAGGACAATCCCCAGAAACCGTGACACTTGGGGGCAGGTGTGGACTGTGCCGGTGCCGTGTCCACAGTGCTGTGGAAGCTCTGAGGAAGGAGCAAGCAGATCCAGCTGCAGTAGGGCCGGGGAGGTCCACAGGGACTTAGCTATAACCCTCAGAGGCTGGTAGGAATCTCATAGGTGGAAAGGACTGGAGGAAGGCAGCTTGGAAAGACTATTTCTAGCAGAAGGAACAAAATGGGCCAAAATGTTTGTGGGAAAATGGGTAAGTACAGCTTTAGTGGATCTCTAAGGAAAAAAGCCTTCCATCTTGATTCCTACATTATTTAACATATTTGGCTCCAATTGACTTTGCCCTTTCAAAATAATTTTTTGGGGGAGAGGGAGGCAGTTGATTACATGTCTGTTATTTAAAAAAGAAAAGAATATGGGCTTCCCTGGTAGCGCAGTGGTTGAGAGTCCACCTGCCATTGCAGGGGACACGGGTTCGTGCCCCGGTCCGGGAAGATCCCACATGCCGCGGAGCAGCTGGGCCCGTGAGCCATGGCCGCTGAGCCTGTGCATCCGGAGCCTGTGCTCCACAACGGGAGAAGCCACAACAGTGAGAGGCCCGCGTACCGAAAAAAAAAAAAAAGAAAAGAATACCTTCAGAAAATATGGAAAATTATGAAATCATCTATAATCTCTCCACCTACTCAGATATAATCTCAGCTAATGTATTTGCCTATATGCTTATTACCTCTTTTTAAAGCATTTATATATTATAAAAGTAGATTTGAGCTATTTATATCGTTTGGCATCCTGGTTTTTTTCACTTTCAATATTTTATGAGAAGAATGTCTTTAAATATATACAACATCATGATTTTACATCGTCATTAAATGGCTGCGTGGCAATCTCTGTGTGAATGTACAGTAATGTCTTAAGCAGTTCCCTTGTGGCAAACATTTAGGCTGCTTCCAGTCAGGTTACAAGCGTGTGTGTGTGTGTGTGTGTGTGTGTGTGTGTGTGTGTGTGTGTGAGTGTGACTTTGCTTTTATATCAAAACTGTGATGACAGATCTTTATGCATTTGTTTGCTTGTTTTATTGAGGTAAATTCCAACAAGTAGGATTGCTATGTTAAAGAGCTTTCATATTTTCAAGTCCTTTGACATACTGTCAAATGCCCTTTAACAGTGTGCCAATTTGCATGCCCACCGTCGCTGTATGAAACAATCAATTTTTCCTCACCCTTTTCAGACTTTTTAGACTCAGTTTTATTCTTTTCTATCTGCCCAGTAGGTAAAAACCAGATATCATTGTTATGCAATTTGCCTTTCTTTTACAAGTTTGTATATGATTATTGATCATCCATGTATTTTATTTAAGATTTATCCATTCATGTCCTTTTCACATTTTTATTTGGATGTTATTCATCTTTTTGTAATTGATCAAAAGGATTTCTTAAATATCCAATATTAGTTATCTATTATTTGAATAAGTTGAATGTGTGTTTTGAATATGTCCTTTGTGGGGTGGTTTTGGTTTTTTGTGTGTGTGTGTGTGTGGCTGCACCACGTGGCATGCAGGATGTGGGATCTTAGTTCCCCGACCAGGGATCGAACCCGCACCCCACTGCAGTGGAAGCACAGAGTCTTAACCCCTGGACCGCCAGGGAACTCCCTGTCCTTTGTGTTTTAACTTCATCATGTGGGAGGTTTTGCCACATAAGTTTTACATTTTCATTTATAGACATACTCTTTCTTTTTTTTTTAACATCTTTATTGGAGTATAATTGCTTTACAATGGTGCGTTTATACTCTTTCTTTTATGGTTTCTGATGTTAAATGCTATTGCTAAAAAGAATTCTCTAACCCTAAGAAGCTAAAACTATGCACCTATGCTCTCTTTTAGTGTTTTTATGATTTAGATGGTCACATTTAAATCTCTAATTTGTGTGGAATTTGTATTTTATGTAAGGTGAGAAGTAAGGCTCTAACTTTATTTTTTTCCAAATATCCAAAATTGACATCATTTGTGAAGAACAGAAATGTCACCTTTATCACATTTTAAATTTCATGTATAGTTGGATCTTTTTTTCAGATGATCTCTTCTGTTCCAATGGTCTGCCAGCCTACCCTCTGCCAGTGTCATTATCCAGCATTTTAATCTAGTAGGGAAATTCCCTCCACATAGCCCTCCTTTTTTAAAAAAATTTTGGCTATTCTTAAGCACTTATTTTTCCAGAAGTACTTTGGAGTCATTTTGTTAAGTTCCTTCCAAATCCCACTGATATTTCAGATGAAATTACTTAAATAACTAGATTAAACTGTGGGGCATTGACCTCTTTACAATACTTCCAGAAGCACAGTACATCTTTCCATTTGTTCACGTCCTCTTTCATGCTCCTCACTAAAGTTTTGTCATTTTCTCCATTTGGGTCTTATACATTTCTTGCTAAAGTTATTCCTGGGTATTACATATTTGTTTGCTATTGTGAGTGAGTGAAATCTCTTTTGTATTATATTTTATAGAAAGTTCATGCTGGTATATAGCAAGCCATTGAGATATATATAGGTATAGATAGAGATGGAGATAGAGATGGAGGTAGAGGTAGAGACTGAGATAGATATTATTGAACCTGTCTGGTGCAGGAGGAGTCATGGAACAACTCTCAGGAAGAAGAAGAGAGAGAAATGTCCTGACTTCTCCTGTTTCTCTCCTTCCCACCATGTCCACCACTGACCAAACCCAGCTAGAAGCCAGATGACAAGGGAGTCTGGGAACTACAGCCTGGAGTGGGGGCTTAGCCCCCAGCCATACAGAACAGCACAGGGGAAGTCGTGGAAGGCATGTAGGACAGAGAGGCCACGGACCAGTGCTAGATGCCTTCATAAGACTATCGGTTGCTTCTAAAAATCTGCTCTCAAATAATGAATGTTTAATTCCACCATGATGATCACAAGATGTGCATTGGTTTGAAAACAATATTGAAAGAAGAGAAAAATTAATTTTAATTGGATTATTGAAACAAGCTTATCGCCTCCTGAAGTGACCACTTTGAAGGGGAACACCTACATATGGAAGTATTGGTATTATTTTTAAATATGCACATTAATGTAGAAATATTCACTATGTAAAATACATGTGTTACTTTAACAAGCTCCCCAGGAGTGGAGAACAAAAATAGTTCACTCTCTGCAAGGACCCAGAAAGATCTTATTTTTCTCCCTCTGTCTCAGAACAGCGTGCTTGCCATCCTCAGAGGGAAAACTGAGGGGACTTATCAGCAGGTGCATCCCCTCCTGCCTCAAGCACCAGCCAAATAGGCCAAATAGAATCCCAGTAAGAACAATACTTTACAAATAAATAAAACTTGCTAAATACCAGTATGAACTAATGAACCTGCTGTAAAATGTAATTTCAGTTCTGTATCATTTAACTTTCTTAAAATCAACCAGATGTTACCTTGAGGAAAATCCCAACATTTTTCTAAAAGTTTCTTGAGGGGTTTCTTGTTCATCTCCGCTGTCCTCAGCACCTAGTAAGTAGATGCTAAAAGAATGAAGTGAAGTGAAGTGAAGTTGAACCTACTTAAGTACAAATGATTGACAGCTAACTCTCAGAGCCCTCCCACACTTTAACATCCCTCCCTGGCAATGGTTCCCTATTCCACGTCTTAGCCCCTTGCTTAGTCAATAGCACTGTTGATGGCAGAGTCTGTGTTTTCTCCATGTTTGTGTTCCCCACATGATCTAACCCAGCCTGGCACAAAGCTCAGCAAATGTTCATGTCATCCATGAAGGAGCAGATGGAATAGGGCCTCAGTATCCCCATCTATATAAAATGGGAGCCTTGACATCTGCCTTTTTTTTTTTTATTCATGCTGGCCAGTTTATTTAGCCAATTCATTGACAAAACTAGATTTGTTGAAGAACATACTTAGGGAATTTCTTCTATCATATATTTTCCTAATATTTTTATAAGCTCTTTTTCATTATTGTTGGACTTCTCACCTAATAACCTATTTAGCACAAAGCTTCTGTATTGTATTTTATTATGTTCTTATACTTCATGGTAGTTTTAACTTTTTTTACATCTTTATTGGAGTATAATTGCTTTACAATGGTGTGTTAGTTTCTGCTGTATAACAAAGTGAATCAGCTATACATATACATATATCCCCATATCCCCTCCCTCTTGCATCTCCCTCCCACTCTCCCTATCCCACCCCTCTAGGTGGTCACAAAGCACCGAGCTGATCTCCCTGTGCTATGCGGCTGCTTCCCACTAGCTATCTACCTTACGTTTGCCTTTTTAACAGTCTGTGTGATGGAGCAATTCTCTTGGTGTTCTTGCTTTGGGGATGTAAGAAGTGGGTTTTCGTTCCTTCTGTGCCACCCACTTGTGTCTGTTCTCCTCCTGATGAGTCATCTGGGAGCCAGACACCATCGCTCTCAGACAGAACATGTAAGGTACTTGCTCAGGAGCAGTGGGGCCATAAATCTGTACTGCGTCCCTGTGGTTACCTAGGGAACACTGGGGCCCAGCGAGGGAGGGGGCACTGCAGACAGAGAGGGCTCTGGCCAGTGCCCCAGCCTCTAGGCGACAGCCCGACAAGCACTTCTCACTCTCTAGTTTGGAACCAGTGTCCTGGCCTCTGTAGAAGGCAGGGGTGGCCCCCAGCCAAGAGGCTCTGAAATACACCATGATCCGCCTACCAGACATTCAGAGAGACAGAAGGGGTCAGTTACCAAAATGACTGTGACAGGAACCAGAGCAGCTGGAATCTGGTCCTGCACTTCATTCCTTCACCATTTACACAAGCAATTATAAGCAGATCCCCCTTCCACTCTCTGTGGATGTGAAAAGTAAATGAAACAATATATTAAACTGCTTGGCTTAAGTCCTGATCCCGCCAAACAATTAACAGAGGCAGTTGTAAATTTAGTTATTATGATCTGTACTGATAGCAGTAGTAGTAGATTATTCTCACGATAATCTCCCAAGTAGTATCCCACTTTAGAGATGAGGAAACTGGGTCAGAGACGTAAAGTGACTTGCTCAAAGTCCTTTAAGAATCGAATACACTGGTAACAGCCAGCTAGCTACTCTAATGCACGGGGATTATTCTAGTAAGTACTATGGGAGAGTGTGGGAAGGACAGACAATATCACTCAGCTCCATTCAGCTCCAGACCCAGACAGGTAGGCCCTCCCTGGAATACTTGCAGACCTTGCTCCAAACCTTATGTAGTCTCATCCTCAAATCCCATGAAAAAAGAGTCCCTGGGCCCTCACTGGCTCTGATTGGGTCGGATTGTCCACCCCTAGAGCCACAGGGGAGGGTCAGCCTGGGTCTGAGAGGTGGGGAGCTCAGCAGACAGCTGTGAGTACAGAGGGATGTAGAATGGAGGCTAGGGGCCCAAGCAGCATGGTGTGTGTGTGTGTGTGTGTGTGTGTGTGTGTGTGAAGTCTGAAAAACATTTGCCAAAAATGTTTATAGAGATGCTATCTCTGGATAGTGGAATAAAAAGTTGATTTCCCTTTTGTTGTTTTTTTTTTTACATATAGAGAATACTTTTTTAAAAGTATTATTGAGTATAATTGATTTATAATGTTTCCCTTTTGTTTTCTATACCTTTCCATAGCTTTACCATAAGCACATACTTTGATAATTTTTTAAAAGCTATTTTCATTTGCTTAGTGGTTGAATAATACAAATAATATACAGTTATGTTAAGTATATTTATTTTTAAGAGTTTGGGGCTGGATATTTGAGGGCTCAGTCCTGGTTCTGGCTCTGAGTGACCACGATCATGTCACTTGTCTGGCCTCAGTTTCAGCATCCCTGAGATGAGGGAAGAGCCATAGAACCTCTGTAGTCCCTTCCAGCTCTGATTCTCTCTCTTCTGTGTACACACATCAAGTAAAAAGGTGTGGATCAGCTGGGTCCTAGGAGACCTGCTTGAATGTGAAGAGAACACAGTTGACCCTGAAAAACATGGCTTTGAACTGTGCGGGTCCACTTACATGCAGATTTTTTTCAATAAATACGTACTATGTACAGAAATACACAATTCCCAGTTGGAACCACGGATACAGAGGGCCAGGGCTGACTGTAAACCCTCCTCTCTCGACCCTAAACCCCTCCTTTGCCCCCTCTCCCCACTCCCATTGTTTAAGGGTCAACTGTAATTACTTTTTTTTTTAACTGAAGTATAGTTGATTTACAATGTTGTGTTAGTTTCAGGTGTACAGCAAAGTGATTCAGTTATACATATAAATATATACTCTTTTTCTGTAATTGTTGCTTTTTTTTTTTTTAAAGTGACTCAGCCCTTGCAGTGTTGTTTTGGGAGGTCAGCACTCTTTTTTTTTTTTAATTTTTGGCTGCGTTGGGTCTTCATTGCTGCGCGCGGGTTTTCTCTAGTTGCTGTGCGAGCGGGGGCTACTCTTTGTTGCGGTGCGCAGGCTTCTTATTGTGGTGGCTTCTCTTGTTGCAGAGCACGGGATCTAGGAGCACAGACTTCAGTAGTTGTGGCACGTGGCCTCAGTAGTTGTGGCTCGCAGGCTCTAGAGCACAGGCTCAGTAGTTGTGGCGCACAGGCTTAGTTGCTCCACGGCATGTGGGATCTTCCCGGGCCAGGGCTCGAACCTGTGTCACCTGCATTGGCAGGCAGATTCTTAACCACTGTGCCACCAGGGAAGCCCCTATAATTGTTTCTTAATAGAAATCAGTTCTGAATAAAAATGGGTACATTTATGGAGTTGAAAAAGTTTCTTCACAAGTTGAATATGTTCCCAGAGCTGCTAAGAGAGAACCCCTCCTAAGTGGAGGCCAGCTAACCTACTCCAGCCCTGAAAAATCTCTCCCTCCCTAAGAGGGAAGAAGAATTAACATTACTCACTGGGCCTACTATGTGTCAGGCCTAATACAAAGTGTATTATACACACAGTCTAATTTAAACTCATAATGTGTTTACCATCGTTTGTTTGACAAACAACAAGATACTGGACTCCTACACTGTTATTGAATGCTTGTCTTCCCATAAAGATGCTTGAGAAGAAGAAATGCTCTTTATTCATCTTTGTATGTCCCTCAGACCCTAACACAGGGCTCAATAAATATTTGCTGATCATTAGAAACCTCCTCCTATCATCACTGCTTCTTGGGCTCCATAGAGGATGATTCCTAATATCAAAGTTTTGACCACCTCCTTGGTTAAGAGAATGATGATCAAATTAAAAGGGAGGAGAAGGAGCAACAGATTAGGTCATTATCCACTGTTGGCAGGAAGCCGTCACTTTACACAGTTGTCCTGATATGCACAGGGCCTTCAGGAAATAGGACGTTGGACAGATGGACTTTGACCAGGAACAGAAGGTTAGAAAGGTCAGGATTAGGGGTGACTGGAAGCAATATGAGAGCACTGGGAGTTTTATTTTTATTGAAATACAGTTGCTGTACAATATTACATTAGTTTCAAGTATGCTACATAATGATTTGACATTTGCATACATTATGAAATGATCACCGCAATAAGGCTAGTAACCATCTGTCCGCTTACATTTATTACAGTATTATTGACCATATTCCTTTTGCTGTATATTACATCCCTGTGACTTGTTTATTTTATAACTGGAGATTTGTACCTCTTAATCTCCTTTGCCTATTTTGTCCACCCCATCACCCCTCCCCACTCTGTTCTCTGTACCTATGAGTCTGTTTTCCTTTTGCTTTGTTTGTTTGTTTGTTTTTTAGATTCCACATATAAATGAGATCACGCAGTGTATTTCTCTGTCTGACATCTCACCTAGCATAATACTCTCTAGATCCATCCATGTTGTCACAAATGACAAGATTTCATTTTATAGCTGAGCAATATTCCTGTGTGGGGGGGGGTGGGGGGGTGGATGGTGTGGTGTGTGTGTGGTGTGGTGTGTGTGTGTATACCTACATCACATCTTTATCCTTTCATCTACCTATGGGCACTTAGTTGCTTCCATATCTTGGCTATTGTAAATAATGCTGCAGTGAACATTGGAGCGCACGTATCTTTTCTAATTAGTATTTTTGTTTCCATCGGGAAAACACCCAGAAGTGCAATTGCTGGATTATATGGCAGTTCTATTTTTAATTTTTGAGGAAGCTCCATACTGTTTTCTATGATCTCTGCACCAATTTACATTCCCACCAACAGTGCAAGAGGGTTCCCTTTTCTCCACATCCTTGCCAACACTTGCTGTTTGTTGTCTTTTTGATGGGAAACCAAAGCAAAAATAAACCCATGGGACTACATCAAACTAAAAAGCTTTTGCACATCAAAGAAAACTATCAGTGAAACAAAAAGGCAGCCTACTGAATGGGAAAAGACATTTGCAAACAATCTATCCAGTAAGAGGTTACTATCCAAAATATACAAAGAACTAATACAGCTCAATATCAAAAAGACAAACAACCCAATTTAAAAATGGGCAGAGGGAGAGACCTTCAACATGGCAGAGGAGTAAGTCGTGGAGATCACTAACCTCCCCACAAATACATCACAAATACATCTACATGTGGAACAACTCCTACAGAACACCTAATGAATGCTGGCAGAAGACCTCAGACTTCCCAAAAGATTTTTTTTTCCTTTTTCTCTTTTTGTGAGTGTTTATGTGTATGCTTCTTTGTGTGATTTTGTTTGTATAGCTTTGTTTTACCATTTGTCCTAGGGTTCTGTCTGTCCGTTTTTTGTTTGTTTGTTTTTAGTATAGTTTTTAGAGCTTGTTATCATTGGTGGATTTGTTTTTTGGTTTGGTTGCTCTCTTCTTTCTTTCCTTCTTTCTTTTTTTTATTACGTTTTAATTTTTTATCTTATTTTTAATAATTTATTTTATTTTTTATTTTAATAATTTTATTCTTTCTTCCTCCCTCCCTCCCTCTCTCCTTCTCTCTCTCTCTCTTTCTCCCTTCCTTTCTTTCTTTCTTTCTTTATTTATTTATTTCTTCCTTCCTTCCTTCCTTTCTTTCTTTCTCTCTTTCTCTTTCTTTCTTTCTTACTTCTCGCTTTTCATCTGAGCTGTGTGGCTGACAGGGTCTTGGTGCTCCAGGCGGGTGTTAGGCCTGTGCCTCTGAGGTGGGAGAGCTGAGTTCAGGACATTGGTCCACCAGAGACCTCCCGGCTCCACACAATATCAAACAGCAAAAGCTCTCCCAGAAATCTCCATCTCAACACTGAGACCCAGCTCCACTCAACAACCAGCTAGTTACAATGCTGGACACCCTATGCCAAACAACTAGCAGGACAGGAACACAACCCCACCCATTAGCAGAGAGGCTGCCTAAAATCATAATGAGGTCACAGACACCCCAAAACACACCACTGGACGCAATCCTGCCCACCAGAACAACAAGATCCAGCCTCATCCACCAGAACATAGGCACCATTCCCCTCCACCAGGAAACCTACACAACTCACTGAACCAACCTTAGCCACTGGGGGCAGACACCAAAAACAGTGGGAATTACAAGCCTGCAGCCTGCCTAAAGGACACCCCACACACAGTAAGTTAAGCAAAATGAGAAGACAGAGAAACACACAGCAGATAAAGAAGGAAGGCAAAAACCCACCAGACCAAAGAAATGAAGAGGAAATAGGCAGTCTACCTGAAAAAGAATTCAGAGTAATGATAGTAAAGATGATCCACAATCTTGGAAATAGAATGGAGAAATACAAGAACTTTTAACAAGGACCTAGAAGAACTAAAGAGCAAACAATCATGAACAACGCAATAAAAGAAATTTAAAATTCTCTAGAAGGAATCAATATAGCAGAATAACTGAGGCAGAAGAATGTATAAGTGATCTGGAAGATAATATAGTGGAAATAACTACCACAGAGCAGAATACAGAAAAAAGAATGAAAAGAATTGAGGACAGTCTTAGAAACATCTGGGACAACATTGAATGCACCAACATTCAAATTATAGAGGTCCCAGAAGAAGAAGAGAAAAAGAAAGGGACTGAGAAAATATTTGAAGAGACTATAGTTGAAAACTTCCCTAATATGGGAAAGGAAATAATCAAGTCCAGGAAGCACAAACAGTCTCATACAGGATGAATCCAAGGAGAAACATGGCAAGACACATATTAAGCAAACTATCAAAAATTAAATACAAAGAAAAAATATTAAAAGCAGCAAGGGAAAACAACAAATAACATACGAGGGGATCTCCATAAGGTTACCAGTTGATCTTTCAGCAGAAACTCTGCAAGCCAGAAGAGAGTGGCAGAACATATTTAAAGTGATGAAAGGGAAAACCGTACAACCAAGATTACTCTACAAACAAGGATCTCATTCAGATTTGACAGAGAAATTAAAAGCTTTACAGACAAGCAAAAGCTAAGAGAATTCAGCACCACCAAACCAGCATTACAACAAATGCTAAAAGAACCTTTCTAGGCAGGAAGCACAAGAGAAGGAAAAGACCTACAGTAACAAACCCAAAACAATTAAGAAAATGGTAATAGGAACATACATATCGATAACTACCTTAAATGTAAATGGATTAAATGCTCCAACCAAAAGACATAGACTGGCGGAACGGATTAAAAAAAACAAGACCCATATATACGCTGTCTACAAGAAACCCACTTCAGACCTAGGGACATATAGAGACTGAAAGTGAGGGGATGGAAAAAGATATTCTGTGCAAATGGAAATCAAAAGAAAGCTGGAGTAGCAATTCTCATATCAGACAAAATAGACTTTAAAATAAAGACTGTTACAAGAGACAAAGAAGGACACTACATAATGATCAAGGGATCAATCCAAGAAGAAGAAGATATAACAATTGTAAATATTTATGCACCCAACATGGGAGCACCTCAATGCATAAGACACATGCTAACAGTCATAAAAGGGGAAATTATTGTGAGAGTAACACAATAATAATAGGGAACTTTAACACCACATTTTCACCAATAGACACATCAACCAAACTGCAAATAAATAAGGAAACACAGGCTTTAAATGACACATTAAACAAGATGACCTTAATTGATATTTATAGGACATTCCATCCAGAAACAAAAGAATACACTTTCTTCTCAAGTACTCATGGAACATTCTTCAGGAGACATCATATCTTGGGTCACAAATCAAGCCTTGGTAAATTTAAGAAAATTGAAATCGTATCAGATAACTTTGCCTACCATAACGCTATGAGACTAGATATCAATTACAGGAAAAAATCCATAAAAAATACACACGGAGGCTAAACAGTACACTATAAATAACCAACAGATCACTGAGGAAATCAAAAAATACTTAGAAACAAATGAAAATGAAAACACGATGACCCAAAACTTATGGGATGCAGCAAAAGCAGTTCTAAGAGGGAAGTTTATAGCAATACATCCTACCTCAAGAAACAAGAAACATCTCAAACAAACAACCTAACCTTACACCTAAAGCAATTAGAGAAAGAAGAACAACAAACCCTCAAAGTTAGCAGAAGGAAAGAAATCATAAAGATCAGATCAGAAATAAATGAAAAAAGAATTGAAGGAAACAATAGCAAAGATCACTAAAACTAAAAGCTGGTTCTTTGAGAAGATAAAGACAATTGATAAACCTTTAGCCAGACTCATCAAGAAAAAGAGGGCGAGGACTCAAATCAATAGAATTAGAAATGAAAAAGGAGAAGTAACAACTGACACTGCAGAAATACAAAGGATCATGAGAGATTACAACAAGCAACTATATTCCAATAAAATGGACAACCTAGAAGAAATGGACAAATTCTGACAAAATCACAACCTTCCAAGACTGAACCAGGAAGAAATAGAAAATATAAACAGACCAATCACAAACATTGAAATTGAGACTGTGATTAAAAATCTTCCAACAAACAAAAGCCCAGGACCAGATGACTTTACAGGCAAATTCTATCAAACATTTAGAGAAGAGCTAACACCTATCCTTCTCAAACTCTTCCAAAATATAGCAGAGGGAGGAACACTCCCAAACTCATTCTCTGAGGCCACCATCACCCTGCTACCAAAACCAGACAAAGATGTCACAAAAAACAGAAAACTACAGGCCAATATCACTGATGAACATAGATACAAAACTCCTCAACAAAATACTAGCAAACAGAATCCAAGAGCACATTAAAAGGATCATACACCATGATCAAGTGGGGTTTATCCCAGGAATGCAAGGATTCTTCAGTATACACAAATCAATCAGTGTGATAAACCATGTTAACAAATTGAAGGAGAAAAACCATATGATCATCTCAGTCGATGCAGAAAAAGCTTTTGACAAATTCAACACCCATTTATGATAAAAACCCTCCAGAAAGTAGGCATAGAGGGAACTTACCTCAATATAATAAAGGCCGTATATGACAAACCTACAGCCAACATCATTCTCAATGGTGAAAAACAGAAACTATTTCAACTAAGATCAGGAACAAGACAAGGTTGCCCACTCTCACCACTATTATTCAACATAGTTTTAGAAGTTTGATCTACAGCAGTTGGAGAAGAAAAAGAAATAAAAGGAATCTAAATGAGAAAAGAAGAAATAAACCATCACTGTTTGCAGATGACATGAGAATACATACAGAATCCTAACGATGCCACTAGAAAACTACTAGAGCTAATCAGTGAATTTGGTAAAGTAGCAGGATACAAAATTAATGCACAGAAATCTCTTGCATTCCTATACACTAATGATGAAAAATCTGAAAGGGAAATTAAGGAAAAACTCCCATTTACCATCTCAACAAAAAGGAAAAAATACCTAGAAATAAACCTACCTAAGGAGACAAAAGACCTGTACTCAGAAATCTGTAAGACACTGTTGAAAGAAATCAAAAATGACACAAAGCGATAGAGAGATATACCATGTTCTTAGATTGGAAGAATCAACATTGTGAAAATGACTGTACCACCCAAAGCAATATACAGATTCAATGCAATCCGTATCAAACTACCAATGGCATTTTTCACAGAACTAAAACAAAAAATTTCACAATTTGTATGGAAACACAAAAGACCCCGAATAGTCAAAGCAATCTTCAGAAAGAAAAATGGAGCTGGAGGAATCAGGCTCCCTGACTTCTGACTATACTGCAAAGCTACAGTAATCAAGAAAGTATGGTACTGGCACAAAAACAGAAATATAGATCAATGGAACAGGATAGACAGCCCAGAGATGAACGCACACACATATGGTCACCTTATTTTTGATAAAGGAGGCAAAAATATACAGTGGAGAAAAGCCTCTTCAGTAAGTGGTGATGGGAAAACTGGACAGCTACATGTAAAAGAATGAAATTAGAACAATCCCTAAGACCATATACAAAAATAAACTCAAAATGGATTAAAGACCTAAATGTAAGGCCACACACTATAAAACTCTTAGAGGAAAACAAAGGCAGAACACTCTATGATATAAATCACAGCAAAATCCCTTTTGACCCACCTCCTAGAGAAATGGAAATAAAAACAAAAATAAGAAAATGGGACCTAATGAAACTTAAAAGCTTTTGCACAGTGAAGGATACCATAAACAAGATGAAAGGACAACCCTCAGAATGGGAGAAAATATTTGCAAACGAAGCTACTGACAAAGGATTAATCTCCAAAATTTATATGCAGCTCAATAACAAAAAAAACAATCCAATCCAAAAATGGGCAGAAGACTTAAATAGACATTTCTTCAAATATGTGCAGATTGCCAACAAACACATGGAAGGATGCTCAATATCACTTATCATTAGAGAAATGCAAATCAAAACTACAATGAGGTATCACCTCACACCTGTCAGAATGGCCATCATCAAAAAATCTACAAACAACAAATGCTGGAGAGGGTGTGGAGAAAAGGGAACCCTCTTGCACTGTTGTTGGGAATGTAAATTGATACAGCCACTATGCAGAACAGTATGGAGGTTCCTGAAATAACTAAAAGTAGAAGTACCATACGACCCAGCAATTCTACTACTGGGCATATACCCTGAGAAAACCATAATTCAAAAGGAGTCATGTACCACAATGTTCATTGCAGCTCTATTTACAATAGTCAGGACATGGAAGCAACCTAAGTGTCCATCGACAGATGAATGGATAAAGAAGATGTGGCACATATATACAATGGAATATTACTCAGCCATAAGAAGAAATGAAATTGAGTTATTTGTAGTGATGTGGGTCGACCTAGAGTCTGTCATACAGAGTGAATTAAGTCAGAAAGAGAAAAACAAATACTGTATACTAACACATATATATGGAATGTAAAAAAAGAAAAAAAAAGGTTCTGAAGAGCGTAGGGGCAGAACAGGAATAAAGATGCAGACGTAGAGAATGGACTTGAGGACAAGTGGAGGGGGAAGGGTAAGCTGGGACAAAGTGAGAGAGTGGCATGGACATATATACACTACCAAATGTAAAATAGATAGCTAGTAGAAAGCAGCCGCGTAGCACAGGGAGATCAGCTTGGTGCTTTGTGACCACCTAGAGGGGTGGGATAGGGAGGGTGGGAGGGAGATGCAAGAGGGAGGAGATATGGGGATATATGTATAGCTGATTCACTTTGTTATACAGCAGAAACTAACACATCATTATAAAGCAATTATACTCGAAAAAAGATGTTAAAAAAATAAAAGAAAATAAATAAAAGAAAACAAAAATGGGCAGAGGACCTGAATACATATTTTTCCAAAGCAGATATACAAATGGCCAACAGACACATGAAAAGATGCTCAGCATCACTAATCATCATGGAAATGAAAATCAGAACCACAGTAAGATATCACCTCACACCTGTCAGAGAGCATTGGGATCTTAGGCAAGGGTTAGAATTGAAAGTGAGGGAGGGTTGCATAGAGGAGAATGGATTTCCAACACAGAATTCACTGGAAAAATAGAAAGATTAAAGAAATAGACAGGTGATCAAAGAAAGCAAACCTCCTTCTACACAATTTTGCCCGCAAGAAGCTCTGGTTTTAGGGATGGGATTAGATGTTGGGATCAAAAAGGTGGGTCAAAAAGAAGAACCAAAAAAAAAAAATGTCTAAACAGAGAAAGCCCATTGAAGGACAAAAGTTTCACATATTTTTCTTTATTTTGACTTTCAGTTAAGGCTGAAATCAACCTGTCCTTTTCATTCACTCATTCATTCTATTGCTCATCTAATAAATATTTATTGAGCACATACAATCCATCAGACAGTGTGCTAGCTCCTTGGATGAGCAAAAAGAAACACTGTGCCTGCTCTCATTGAGTATGAAGTCTAGGAAGAGAGGCAGATATTGATCCAATAATCACGTGGAGGGGTGAGTCAACAGAAACCAGGGGGAATGCCATGAAGGAGAGGGGTGTGGTTTTCTGAGAGCAGAGAAGAAAGGAACCTCACCTAGACTGGGGTGGGGAGGGGCAAAACAATCTCCCTGAAGAATTGACCCTTGGCTTGAGATGTGAAGAACCATAGGCCCCTGGCAAGGAATAAGCCACAGCAAATGGAGGCCAAAGTCACTTTTAATGGGTCCAGCGTAGGTAAGACTAGCAATACTGGTAATCAGAAAATCTAAGTTTAAGATGTAGACCCTCCAAGAACCCTCTCTGTGAGACGTTTAGCTAAGTCATTTGTACTTTCTGGGCCTCCATTTGATGATCTGTAAAATGGGGATGATAGACTAAAGTGATGTTTCTCAAAACATGATGTGCTGATCTTATGCAGTAGAATCAATTGGGTTGCTTGTGAAAAATATTAATTCCTGGACCTCACTTCAGACCTACTGGATCAAAATATCTGTGGCTAGGACCCAAGAATCTACATTTTTAAGGCTCACTCTAGGTGACTGTTATGCTCAGTAAAGTTTGAGCATCACAGGCTGTGTAGGCAAACTTTTGCCTGCTAAATGGCTCCCTATTTCTTTCTAAATTTCTAGGTTCTCAATGGAGCAGCACCAAGAAGAGGTGAGGTGGGCAGTCCTCCAGACTGAGCAAGGAAACATTCTGAAGTTTTCAGGTGACAACAAAGGTCTGAGCTTTTATACCTGGAGCTGGGCCAACTGTTTTAGGGACAGCTTGACTTGAGAGAAAATAGCTCCAGGCTGAATTTTTTTTTTGCTCTTCACTTTCCACTCCACCCCTGGGATTTACTTGATTTACTTGAAAATATATATTCAGTGAAGTCTGTTCCCTGCCCTTTTCCCTCCTTTCTTCTTCCCTTCTTGTGGATCTGGTTCTCTGCAGTATCGGGGGCCAGTGGAGGTTCACATGGGTCCCCCTTCCTTCCGTGCCTTTCTAGGGCACAAATGGTCGGCCTCTGATATGATGGTTTATAGTCTGTGAGCCTTTGGCTTGCTACACAGGGAAAATTCCTGTTGACACTAATTGTACCAGGGACCAAGAATTACAGGCTGAGATCCGGCTGCCTTGCCTGCTGGACCAAGCCATTTCCCTTTCCCTCTGCACAGCAAGCTCACAGAGCCTACTGCCCAAGGCCACCAATAGCCATACTGGCTTGGCCTCCAACCTCAGTTGGAGTTCTCTGTGTGAAGAAATATTTCCAGCAAGTCCTGGGGTCTCTAGGTGTGGTAGAGCCAATCTCACAGGTTGCTTCTGAAAGGCTAGGCATATTATTTCTGCCTACCTGATAGAATTCTTGTATTAAAATGAGATAGTGCATGTAAAGCACATAACACCAGCCTAGCACACAGTAAGCTCTCAACAAATGTTAGTTAGTGTTCTTTATATTTTTGTTATTTTTCTAGCCACTGTTTGTTCAGGGGTATTTATAAGGAAAAAAAAAGAAAGAAAGAAATCAGTTATATCAACTGGCAAGTAAAGGGTTGAAAGTACCATTGAGAGATCAACTAGGAAAATCTGTACCTAAATACTCCAGATACTGAGAAATATGTTGTATGTTAAGACTATACAAAACATCAACAATAACTAATAATTACTGAGAGCTTTCTAGGTGCTAGGCAAAGTTTCACTTAATCCTCATGATAACTTGATGGGGTAAATACTAAATCCCCATTTTACAGATAAACAGACAGAAGCTTAAATAAATGAAGTAAAGTCACAAAGTCACAAAGCTAGGAAGTAGCAGCAACTAGAATTTGAGCTGATGCTTAATAAGCTATTTCCTTAAGTCTAACTGATATCTCTCGTGCTGTATTTGGAGGCTATATCTGCTCACGCTCTCTCTCTCTCTCCCTCTCTCTCTCCCCCCCGCCCCACCCCGAGATAGACAACAATTGATTGCCATCATGGGGTCAATAACCTTTGCAGTCCTTAAAGCAATTATTAGATCAGGTCTCTTCCCCTTCTTCTTGGAAGAATTAAGGCTCAAGCCTGATACAAGCACTTGATCTCATTTGAGGTTCCCAGGGAGGGGTTAGGAGGAGAGATGCAGTCCTCAGATCCAACCCAGAGAAGGGCCCGTGTTTGCCTTGTGCGATTAGTACACAGACCACATCAACTTCTGTCTTTCTGACCCATGTCTCTGGCCTGCTGAGGTGCCCAGAAATTTCTGTCATTTTATCAGTGAGGTCAGCCTGCAGCCAAACTTGGGTTATCTGAGAGGTGAAAAGTATCAACTTAGAATCAAACCACCTCTGTTCTAATCCCATCTCTGAACAATCTTGAGCAAGTTAATTAATCACTCTTATCCTGTTTCCTCACCTGTAGATTGGAGCCAATAGTGTCTTCCACAAAAGTGCTGTTTGGAGGGTTAAATGAGATGATGCCTGTGAATTAGCTTGACACATGCTTGGTGCATAACTGCACTCATAGTTAATTAACATAGGTGATTCGGAAGAGGGCAGTGCTTACATCTAAATGGATAACACTCCAAAGGATTGGGGAGATATTTGGAAGCCCTTCCAAGAACTTGTAATTCACACCATGCATCTAACTGCGATTATCCCAGGTGCTCCTATCTAGAAGTTTCCACAAACTCTTCCACATACCTTAACCCCCAGCACTTACCAGGGCAGTCCCACAAGAGGCAGAAAACCAAGGCTCCTCCTTCTCCCTTCATCTTTTCACGACTACCAAGGCAACCTTCCAAATTCGTCCGTCTGGCATCCAGTAAACAGTAGAGACACGCTGGGCATTTCCTGTCCCAGCATCCCTCAGGACACAATAGAGATGGGCAAAGAAAACTGTCTCTTTCTCACATTCCTCCTTCCTTTGCCATGCCCCGGGGCCTGAAGTGATGTCACACACATTTCCCAAGCATGCCCACCTGCATCCCAGGGTCCTACCCTGTCACCCCCGCCAGAGAAGGCAGAAATCACTCTATGACATCATTCCTTGCCTTGGTCCCCAGGGGCCCAGTCTGTCCTCTCCAAAGCTGGCTCTAACACTTTGTCCAGATACAATTTTTAGATGCCCCCAAGGAAAAAGTTTCCCACCACTTCCTTTAGACCTTTCTGAACTTGGTGGCCACCACAAGTAATTGGTTCAAAGAACCCAAAAGAGGAAGAGGAAGATCGGAGAAACATGAGACCTATGTCATGTATTTATGTGTTTCCTTATTTAACTCACATCACTGTTCACTGTCAGGCACAATTCTCTCTACGTCCTCAGACACACATTCCCGTTATTCATCTTAGACTGTGAACTCTGGGAGGACAAGAAAGGCCAGCGTCCATTTACTTTATTGAGTGCAAGTTCTGCTCCATGATGAATGGTAAAACACTGGATTAGTTCTGTTGCCCAAGAGTGGAAGAGGTTACACCAAGATAGAGTTAGCAGGAGAGAGGCTCAGCAAACAAAAATAAGAATAACAGGGTGGAGATCAATTGATCAAGGGGCCCTGCCAAGAACTTGGCACTGAAGAAGCCCTTATAAGGAATTCAGAAAAAGTGTGGAGTAAAGCAAAATTTCCACAGCTTTCAGTAGATTCTTAATAAGGTCTAGGACCCAAAAAGTTAAAGAACCACTGGGAAGGGATATCACTTTTTCTTATGAAATTTGGAGGGGAGGGGAATAAGATTAATACATATAAAATTACAGAGAACATCAGTATAATAATAGTGCTACTTTTGGCTGAGTGTTGTTTATGAGCCAGGTCCCAGCCTAAGCATTATAGACTACAGTTCCTTTAATTCTTGCAACCACCTATGTTGTTGTAGATTATCTCAAGAAATAGAAAAGATTATCTCCAGGTCTCAGATGAAAAAATGGAGGCTGAAAGAGTTACGTAGCTTGCCCAAGGTCACACATCTGGTCAGCCAAAGCTCGGATTCAAACTCAGACTCCATGCCAGGCTGCAGAAATTGATAACAGCAGTGGCAGAAATTGATAACAGCAGTGGCAAAAAAAAAAGAGCCATGGGGGTGGAGTCAAATCTCCAGGCTATGGACTCTGGTTCTGCCTTAGGTAAATCCCTTCCCCTTTCTGGGCCTTCGTGTGCCTACATGTAAAATAAGAGTGTTAGACTAGATAAACAAACATTTGATGCAACAATGTTTATAGAACATGCAACAAACATATTCTGTAAAGGTTCAGAGAACAAATATTTTAGGCTTTACAAGACTGTCTCTGTTGCAGCTCCACAACTCTGCCGGGGTACCGTGAAAATACCCGTAGACAATACCCAAGCGAATGGGCATGGCTGTGTTCCAATAAAACTTTATTTACAAAAACAGGCACAAGGCTGGATTTGTTCCATGGGATTATAGCTTGCTGACCCTGGACCAGATGATCTGTAGGGTCCTTCATGGTCTGACATTTCAGAAGTCCAGGTCCTGATTGTAGCAGTGGAGCCCAGAGGGGCCAGTGCCTTGAAAAGTCAGCTGTACGGAGCCTATTGCCATAACTTTTGTTTTGTTATGTTTTGCTTTAACCTTTGACAGTTTCAACAAGTGTGTTTAGAAAGTAAATCCTGACAGTGGCAATACAAAGGCAGCTTGAAAGAGCTTTAGCCCCAGCAAAATCTCCATTGGTAACACGGACAACTACCTCTGTCTTGTGAAGAGCCTGGTACAAACACAGCTGCGTGCCCACCTTCAAACCATATTGCAACCCAAAGGCCATTTCTTGAGAAATTTGGGGCCCACGACAGATTCCTGGACAAAGTGATGGGCAAAGCCCATGGATAGTAAAGGGACAGCCAGAATCTTTCAAGAAAACGGCATACGCTCCCCTTTGCCCTCAACTCTGCAGCACTGCACGTTGGTGTTGGTGACCTGTTTACCTTGTCCCACAGGAGAAGCTGCTAGGGCATAAGGAAGCAGGGACCCATTCTTGGTTCCAGACTCAGTAGGCTTTTCACACTCCATGCTTTGGTGCCCTCACACCCCAGCCCCCAATTCAGGGCTCCCAGGCTCTCCCCGAATATGTGATGTGATGTCAGCCCCTGGATGACTTGTCAACTAATCTTCACAAGTTCACTGCACATGGTTGCTCCAAGCTCTCTCTCACTTACCGAGACATGCAGTGCATCTAGAATTTCTGGGCTGGGGGAATCCTTGCTCACCAAAGATTGACAAATTGTAATTACCAGAGAGAAAAGCAAGTTTGCCCAGAGGGAGCTGAAATCCCTCCCTCCTGGGAGCTTCTGACCTGCTGCCTTTAGAAGAAATGCCTCTAGTGCAGCCAGTGTCCTCTGCTCAGAAGAAAGGGTACTTCTCCTCTTTCCCATCTGGGTTGCAGCAGGGGCAAAAATCCTCCTTCAGGTCCCCAGAGACCCTAGTATACCTCATGAAGCAGAGGCCTCATACCTCCAATTCTTTTTCCATTTTTAGTCTCATTTACTGGGTACTTTGTATTCCAGCTGTGCCACCTGCCAGCGCTGTGGCCTTGGGCAACCACTCTGAGACTCAGTTTGCTCATCTATACAATGTCAGTAGTAATAGCATCCACCTTATAATATTA
Source organism: Monodon monoceros (assembly GCF_005190385.1). Lineage (NCBI taxonomy): Eukaryota > Metazoa > Chordata > Mammalia > Artiodactyla > Monodontidae > Monodon > Monodon monoceros. The sequence continues at coordinate 135,454,727 of NW_021703768.1, forward strand.
TTAACAGTATTAAGTCAGAAAATGTACATAAGGCCTTTGGAGCACAATGCTTACATTGTGGTAAGCACTTAATAACTCACATTATTAAGTGCTGATATTTTCACTATTACTCTGTGCTAGGCACTTTACACACATTATCACATGTAATCCTCACCTCAGTGCTCTGAGGTAGGCACTGTTTTGATCTTCATTTCACAGATGAGGAAACCACAGCCCAGAGTGGTTAAATGACTTGCCCAAGGACACACAGGTAATAAATTAGTGGACGTGGGACATAAACCCAGGTCTGTTTGATGCCAGTGTTCAGACTCTTAGTCACTTTACTATCCTGCCCAAGGTCACATTAGCAGCTATTAAATAAGGGAAGCAGGATTAGACTCCAAGTTGGCTCTCAAATCTTCAGCAGACTGAGTGCTGGCCTGGGAGGCAAGAAAGCCTGACCCAGGGAGCTCGTCTGCAGAACCTTCTCACCCAGACAGCTCTGCCGTGCCGTCCCTTCCCTGACCTCTGCCTCGCTCGGGAACCTGATCACATTCTGTCTTCTACTGTAATTTCCTTCTACTGTAATTTCAGGGCTAACACTGAAACTTCTGCTGCCTTTTTTTTTTTTTTTTTTTCTTAATCTCAGTCTGGTGCAGAGAGAAGGATGCAAGCTTTGGAGCCAGACGATAATGCTTTGAATACCAACGCTGCTTACTCATTGAATGGGCTTGGCCATGTCACAGAACCTCTCTGAACCTCAGTTTCCTCATATGTAAAATGGGGATAATTCCTACCTTGCATTGTTGTAAAGATTTAAGTAAGCGCCCATAGAGTACCTAAAACAGTGCCTGCCACATAGTAGGTACTCTCTGAAGGGCACTTTACCAACATCATCATCTCCCATGGCACCTAGCTCAGTGCTAGGTTATTGTTTGCTTGATTTAATTCACCTTTGATTTGCCCGCAGCACCTAGCATGGTCCCTTACACAGAGTAGATGCTCCTGTATACGGCTGGTTGAATTGAAAACTGGAGAGAGCGAGAGAGGGAATACCATGCAAAGCTGCATGATCACAGATGACAGATCTCCCACAGGTCCTCTAAACAGATCTCTGAATCTCCCACAGCCTTGGTCTCCCCACAGGTCAAACTCAGTGGCAGCTTCTCCTAGAGGGCTCACAGAAATGGGAGTTTGCAACATCAGAGGTTTCTAATGTAATCAGATGGATAATGAAAAGGTTCTTCTTCCCTGAGCCTCGAGTGAGTCAGAGCTCTGTGCTTGGCTTTGCCCCAGGGAGTACCAAGAAAATGAAATATCGTCTGTATCCTCATGACACCTAAACAAATGGTCATTTCTCTGGGTCAGATATCAGCCAGAGGGGTTAAAAGGCATCTCCAGTGAAGGGAGGAAAGGAGCAGCAGGGAAAGGACCATGAGCAAGGTGCTTAGTGGGGTCCTGGTACATGGCTCCTGTTAAGGCTAATACCTGTTTGCCTTATGATGGGATGTTTGTTTTGCTTTCGTGAAAGATGCTGCTAAATGACAACGTGTCTGAAATCCACAAGCGTTTTGAACCCCTCATTCTGGCTCAATAATCCCTTCCACATCCTGACACCTGAATCAAGACATAAGTTCTCATTTAGGTAACAAACTGTCCTCTTTTGTAACAACTATAAACCACATCTGTATCTCAGACTTGCTCTTTTTCTTCCTGGCCTTTTGCCACTATAGGAAAATGTCAGATAGGCTAAGTTTTCACATTGCAGCTGGTTACTGTGATTATGTAGACACAGCCTCTACAAATTCAATGGTGTGTTGCTGGCTGTTCAAGAGGTGGTGAAATTAATGCCCAGGGAAGTGGGAAATGGGCCACCACAATCAAAATGTGGACTCGAAACTTGCTCTTCATTCTGCCCCACTCTTTCCCTCCTACATCCCTGTCTTTGTGATAATCACCAGCTTTCTGCCAACGTGCTGGCGTTCTCTTCCTCCTCCCACTTCCCCTTGGGTGTAAAGCAGTTCAAGAGAAGCACCATCATCCTAGACTTAAAGATATAGGAGGATGGTGGGAGCTGAGTGTATGAGACCCCACTCCCACCACCGCTGTGGACAGTGCATTGGAGAAGGGGCAGCATGGTTGCCTTCAGAGGCCTCTTTATCCAGCAAAGGAAGCTGACCACCTGGAACTAGAAGACCTCAAAAGATCATCTGGCCCAGGCCCTATCTCCAGACAGATCAGTACATGAGCCCCCCCAGGACCAAGGACAATCTCTCCTCTTCATAAGGACCCCTGGCAGAGGCCTGCCCAAGTCGTCCCTGTCTCACAGTCTGCTGTATAAGTCATGAGTAGCTGCCGTGTGTGGCTTCTGTCTGGGGCAGAGGAAGGTGCACCGCTCTGTGGGGCAGGGAAATGGAGTTTGAGAACCCGCTCTGCACCTGACTAGCTGTGGGAGTTTACCAATTTTCTCTGCCTCCTCGACCATCTCCAAAATGGGAAGATGGGCAAGCAAGAGTTCTGCTAGCTCTTGAAGAGCTAAATCACTATAAACCAGTGAATCTCTTATTTTAAAATCTTCATATACAACTTAAGCCAGTTTAATTGAAATAGAAAAAGTCTGTTTTCAGGGCTATCTCTATCACAGATTCCTTAATCTCAGGGAACTCCTTGAAATTGTGTATTTTGTGCATTTGAGGGTCTGTAAATTTTGATGGGAGAGATTAAATCCCTAGATAGGTGTATGATATCCTACCACCTCCAAATATACATATATATATATGAGGTTAGGGACCCACCTTTAGGATGGAGAGCTTAAATGTAAATCACCCTGAATGGCTTCCTGGTTCCCCACCTCTGAATACCAGGCTACAGTGATTATCAAGGGCAGGAAGTAGGAAGCCCTAGATGCAGGATTCTGGACGAGAGTAAAGAAGGCATCAGGCTTTACTTTTTTTTTTTTTTTTTTTTGCTGTGTAGCATGTGGGATCTTAGTTCCTGGACTAGGGACTGAACCCACGCCCCTGCATTGGGAGCATGGAGTCTTAACCACTGGATTGCCAGGGAAGTCCCCAGGCTTTACTTTTCAGTCTCCAGCTCTCACTACCCATTGCTCTGCCACATGTCTACAAGCCATACAACCTCAGGAATATTCTAACTCTCTCTGAACCATGGTTTTCTCAACTGTCAATGGAGAATGGTATGCTTCTGTTAAAAGTTGTTGTGAAGAATAAAAGAAAATGAGTAAATGCTTGGCTATCAGTGGAAACTCAATAAATGTGAGTTCCCTCCCAGCACTAGTAGCTCAGGTCCCAAAACTGACTACTTGGAAGACAGCTCCATCTATAACAATCAATCCACCCCTACCTCATATGTAAATTGGCACAGTCACTATGGAAAACAGTAAGGAGGTTCCTCAAAAAATTAAAAATGGAACTACCATATGATCTAGCAATCCCACCTCTGGGTATATATCCAAAGCAAATGAAAAAAGGATTTCCTTTGCACTCCCATGTTCTCTGCAGCATTATTCACAAGAGCTAAGACATGGAAACAAATGTCCATCAGCTGATGGATGGATAAAGAAGATGTGGCATACACACACACACACACACACACACACACACACACACATACACACAATGGAGTATTATTCAGCCAAGACAAAGAAAGAAATCCCACCATTTGCAGCAACGTAGATAAGACTTGAGGGCATTATGCTAAGTGAAATAAGTCAGACAGAGAAAGACAAATACTACATGATATCACTTATATGTGAATCTAAAAGAAAAAAAAATCCTCATAGAAACAGAGTTAGTTAAGTGGTGGTTATCAGGGGTTGGGTGGGGAGGGGCTGGAGTGGGGAAATGTTGGTCAAATGGTGAAAACTTCCAGTTATAAGATGAATAAGTTCTGGGGATCTAATGTGCAGCATGGTGATCATAGTTAATAATACTATATCATATACTTGAAAGTTGCTAAGAGAGTAGATCTTAAATGTTCTCACCACAAAAAAAGAAATGGTAATTACGTGACATGTTGGCAGTATTAGCTAACACTATGATGGTAATCATTTTGCAATATATAAGTGTCTCAAATCAACTTACATAATGTTATATGTCAGTTATATCTCAATAAAGCTGGGGGTGAGAATTCACCCCCTTCCTTGCTTCTGGGGGAAAAGTGTGACATAACAGCTAAGTGCTCAACTTTGGATAGACACGCAGTTGGGTTCAACTCCCAAATTCACTCCTTGATGGCCATGTGGATTTACACATAGTTAAATTTCACTGCACCTTGGTGTCCCATCCACTAAATGAAAATGATTATGAGAATAGTCCTTCTTTCCTAGGGTCGTGAGAAGATGCGACAAGTGGATAAATGTTAACTAACATAAGGCTCTCCCTCGGCATCCTTGGCCATACCCTCTTTCCTAAGTACCATTCACCCGCCTTGGGAAGTGTGTCCCTATAGCTGAATGTCCAACATGGAAATCAGACAGAAAGGGGAAAAGAATTCAACAAATAATCTGGATTCCCCAAGTCCCCTCCCCATTTGCCTGGAGGTCTCTTACCCCATTCCTACCCCCAGATAGCCCACAGTTTGTTCATTTCTTTCAGGTCTTGGCTCAAACATCACTTCAGGAAAATCCTGAGCACCCATATAAATTCCAAATGCGCCCCACAGCATTCCATTTCCCCAATCTTGCTTTATTTTCTCTGCTACGCCTGTCAGCATAGGGCACACCTCAGAATTTGCCTACTTATTTGTTTGTCTCCTCCCACTAGAATGGAAGCTCCCCAAGGACAGGGGTCTTTGTCTACTTGGTTCAATTACTCTACCCACAGCGCCTAGAACAGAACCCAGGGCAGACAGGGGGTTCCCAGTTAACAATCTGTTAAATGAATGAGTGATTGAATGAATGACAAGAAGCTTCCGAGTTTTCTTATGAGACCAGAGAGGTTTCACAGGGAGGGAAGGATGGGGGTTGGTCTCAGATCTGACTCAAGTCCCTCTCATTTGACTAACTTAGGAGTTCTTCCTCTTTTAGGTGCCACGCAAGTTGCAGAGCCCCCTATATCTGAGTGCTGACTCCAGACGCCCCTCACTAAAGGCAAGCACCCCCAGCCCACTTTTGAAACTGCGGAGTGAATAGAAGGAAAAAAAAATCCCGGTGAGCCACCTGGGGATGGGGGACAGGGGGATCCCCACGCTCAGGTCACTCTGCCCCCACCCCCGCCCCCGCTCCCCCCACCTCTTACCCTCCCCCTACTGGCCTGCCCTCGGGGAGACGGGGGCGCGGCCCGCCTCCGGGCTGAGCAGGGTGGCGGCGTCGGGGCTGCGGGCACCTTCGCTGGACCCGCATTGCCCCCTAGTGCCGCGCGGAGTCAGGGCGCCGGGCTCCCCCGCCTGATGTCACCGCCGTGCAGTCAGCTCAGAGGCGGCTCATTGAAAGCAGACCCTCCTCGGCGCTAGCTGGGCGGAGGCGCCGCTGTCCGCAGACCCGCCGCGGGCCGGGCAGAGCCGGGCGCCCCCTGCCCCGCCGCCCGCTCCTCCCCGCCGCTCCCCGCGAGCCCGGCCCGGCGCGCCTGACGTGGACCATTAAACTTGGAGCTGCCGCCTCGTCCCCTCTCTCCTCCTCCTCGCTCTGACAGGCGAGCGAGCGGCTCGGTGCAGGCAGGAGACGTGCTGCCGGGCTGGACTGCCCGGGGGAGATGACTTCTCGCCAGGAGGACGCCTTTGGGAAGAAGACCACGGGGGAAGCAAAGTTTCAGGGCAGCTGAGGAGCCTTCGCCAGCCCTTCCCAGCCCTGTCACCCCTCTGGCTATGGAGGGCGGACTCTAAAATGAATCCCGATCTGGACACCGGCCACAACACAGCAGCACCTGCCCACTGGGGAGAGTTGAAAAATGCCAACTTCACTGGCCCCAACCAGACCTCGAGCAACTCCACACTGCCCCAGCTGGACATCACCAGGGCCATCTCCGTGGGCCTGGTGCTGGGCGCCTTCATCCTCTTTGCCATCGTGGGCAACATCCTAGTCATCTTGTCTGTGGCCTGCAACCGTCACCTGAGGACGCCCACCAACTACTTCATTGTCAACCTGGCCATTGCCGACCTGCTGCTAAGCTTCACTGTGCTGCCCTTCTCCGCAGCCCTGGAGGTGCTCGGCTATTGGGTGCTGGGCCGTATCTTCTGTGACATCTGGGCTGCCGTGGATGTCCTGTGCTGCACAGCCTCCATTTTGAGCCTGTGCGCCATCTCCATCGACCGCTACATCGGGGTGCGCTACTCTCTGCAGTACCCGTCGCTGGTCACCAGGAGGAAGGCCATCTTGGCACTCCTCGGTGTCTGGGTCTTGTCCACGGTCATCTCCATTGGGCCTCTTCTTGGGTGGAAGGAGCCGGCGCCCAATGATGACAAGGAATGTGGGGTCACTGAAGAACCCTTCTATGCTCTCTTCTCCTCCCTGGGCTCCTTCTACATCCCTCTGGCGGTCATTCTGGTCATGTACTGCCGGGTCTACATCGTTGCCAAGAGGACCACCAAGAACCTGGAGGCTGGAGTCATGAAGGAGATGTCCAACTCCAAGGAGCTGACCTTGAGGATCCACTCCAAGAACTTTCACGAGGACACCCTCAGCAGTACCAAGGCCAAGGGCCACAACCCCAGGAGTTCCATAGCTGTCAAACTTTTTAAGTTCTCCCGGGAAAAGAAAGCAGCCAAGACCTTGGGCATTGTAGTCGGTATGTTCATCTTGTGTTGGCTACCCTTCTTCATCGCTCTACCACTTGGTAAGTTGGGAACTGGCGGAGGGGAACGGGGCATTTTCAGATCTTGGGTTTACTGATGAGCTTACTATAAAGTTTTTTGTGGGTTTTAGTTTTTTATGCAGTCTGTGTGTTTGGAGGTTGGGGAATATTGTTTGTTCTGCAAAGGCTTTGCAGATTGGGTAGGTGGCTAAGAACCAACTCAGGTGTTAGTGAAACGCGCTAAGGTACAAGTCACTTGAAATAGAACCTCAGGAGGCAAATCTGGTATGTGCAATGACTCATTCAACAGCCTTGGTTTAATAATTAAAAAGGACACTGGACTTGAACATCACACCAGCGTTATTTCAGTAGTAATCATGTGCCCGCTAAGGTGGTGTCACTAATGCAGCATACAAAATAGTTTGTAGTTACCGCAGACACGGCATTTGGGCAGCAGGGAGGCAGCTCGTACACAGAAAGGCAGTTTTCATTCAGCATTTCCAGGGCTCCTGCAGAGATCCACACTCCTCAAGAGCTTTGCAGAGGCTGCCTTCTCCCTCTCCTCCTTTCACCACTTGCTATCACCTCCATGCACTCCCTCCATTACGAGTTAATAAGAGCATTTTACAGCCTCACAGCCCCAACCGGCCTTTATCTAAAGCTTGAGATTTGAAAGAGAAGGAAGACGGCCAGAGGGTCACACATTCTCAGTTTTCACCCCAAAATATCCCTAACTCTGGTGGGTTATGGAATGTCCAGAATTAAATTATAGTTGCCCCTCACCTTCAGCTACCAGACACCAAGTTCTGCTAGTATGAAACTGAGCCCTTTCTCTCCTATGAAAATGTGCCCATCTTCTTTTGTTTGGGAGTCCTACTAAGTGAGTTGTTCAAAAGGCTACCTGACTTCCTCTAAGGATGAAGCCAAGGTCTGGGTAGGAGGTAAACCTAGAGGAGGGTACTGTGACATGCTGTCCACACGGCTCAGGAAACACTTGTCCCTTCTCTGAGGCAGTGATCTGCTTTGATTTCTTTTTCTCTCCCTGGGGGACACTCCAGAAAATGAATGGAGGGAGGTAATTATGACAGAGTCGTGTGCTGTGATATCAGAAGAGACAACAGCTGCTACTTGCCATGGACCACTAACGCCTACAGTCACACCAGGGGCTCAGTTGGAACTGAACATAAACAATCCCCAAAGTAACAAAAATCCTAAAGACACACTGCTTCCAAGAGAAAGAGCCAAATAGAAAGAGGGTAAACTGATGTCAGGAGTTTCCGTTTAAAAATGATAAAGAAAAACTGTTTAACCTACTCTCCATATTGTCATTTCTAAGGCTAGCTTTCGAGCTAATGCCTTTCAGAAATATTTTCAGCGTGTTAAGTGGAGAGTGTTTGAAGCTCTACCCCAAGTAGTGATCACATCCCGCTGCCCAGCTTTTTTTCTTTCCCAAGGTCTCAGGGTCCTTTTGCAGGCTTGTCCAGTTAAAGTGGATGACAGTTCACACTCCATTGGACCATACAAAGATCGTGGTTGCACATGGAGTGATTTGGCCAATAATTAGACATGTGACCTTGGGCAAATGATGACTTCTCTGTGAGCCTCAGTTTCTTCATCTGCGAAATAGGGCTAATTACTATTTGCTCCATGGGGTTTGCACTAGTGCATGGAAAGGACTTAATACAGTGTCTGGTACACAGCAAATACTCAATGAAAGTTAGCTCTTAGTAGTACAAACCAAACCCCAGTACCCCCTGCAGCTAAAACTGTGTTTTCTTCTCCATTCAGTTGCCAATACCTGTTATTAAAGGCTCAGAAGGGAACTAGATCCTTTTCCTTTCTTCCTTCTTCCCCCCCCCCCGCCCCCACCCCCACCCCCGATCCTCAGCCGGCAGAGGCTGTGACCAGAGCATCCTCAGGAAAGACAAAGCCCCAGCAGGATGCAGGAGTGGATCAAAGGTGCAGGCTTTCACTTTAGGTGGCAGGGGAAACAACTGAAGAGGCTGCCAGCATGTTGAAATGGAAAGAGTACTGCTCTGAGGGTCAGGAGCAATAGAGTTATGTATATGAGCTTTGCCATAGATTAGCTCTGTGAACTTAGGTGTGTTGCTTTACCAGCTGGGCTTCAGGTCTCACTTCCAGGGAACAAGAGGGCTGGACTCGATCAAGGGCTCTCAGACTTCAATAAGGATCAGAATCATTTGTGGAACTAGATAAAAAATCAGCTTCTAAGACCTAACGCATAGAGAATCCGAGCCAGTAAATCAGAGAAGTCCCAGGAATCACGTTTAACCAGCCCACCAGGTGATTCTGAAGAGGTGACCGCAGACCAGGCTTTGAGAAGCACCGGCCAGGGGATCTCTCTGCTCCTTTCAGGCTCCAGCCTCCTGGACACCCAGGTTTTTAAATGCTGCAAAGGCTAGCACTTCACCACCCACGCGGTGGTGCAGGACGATGTGGCTTCTCTCTGGGTCCTACTCTTCACACCCACCCTCAGTTTCTTCTCACTTATACTATTTCAGTTTCCCCCCTCTTTCTGTCCATGCCTTTCTGAGACCTTATGTTCCTACCATCTCAGGTCCTTGGCTTCCATGCCACAGAAAGTGAGATGTTCTTGCCACCCTGATGCTATCAGAGTTTGTTTCTCTTCTCCTTGACTTGAAGACTTCCTGACCAACCGTTATCTCCCGGAGCTCTCCCAGCGTGCTGTCCCTGAGCTGAGTCTATCCACATGCTTCTCCCCTGGAAATCCAACCCTTGGCGGGTAAGGAGTGTGGACTCCAGGCCTTGAATTTGGGATGGACTTCGAAAGTTACTCAAGAGTTTCAAACAGAGAAGGTGCTTAATTAACATGTTCTTAGTAATTTATCAATAGAAAGAGCATCTGAGCAAAATGAGATGTGGGCTTCTACTTCATCTGAGTTCAAGTAACACCCAAATAAAAGTAGCATGGGGCTTCCCTGATGGCACAGTGGTTGAGAGTCCGCCTGCTGGCGCAGGGGACACGGGTTCGTGCCCCGGTCCGGGAAGATTCCACATGCCGCGGAGCGGCTAGGCCTGTGAGCCATGGCCGCTGAGCCTACGCGTCCAGAGCCTGTGCTCCGCAACGGGAGAGGCCACAACAGTGAGAGGCCCACGTACAGCAAAAAAAAAAAAAGTAGCATGATGTAGAACAATAACTCCTTTGGAATCTGATGCAGGTTCCAAATTCTAAATTTTCCATGAAAGGCTTTTCACTCAGAAGGGGAGAAAGCAATCTGGGGGAAGACAGTGGTTGGCAAACAGAGAAGCCCAGGTAGGAGTAAACTTCTAGTTGGCGATAGACTTCCAGGTGCCTGGATGGCACGAGATTTCTATCGCTGTGTTTGTCTTCTCCGTGGAAGAGGAGGGTTGGGATTCCTCCTGGGAAGGAAGGAAAATAGCCTTGCCCCCTACAGGGTCCTGGTCAGGGGCCCCATTTGTTTTCCTTCCTCCCTTGTTTTTATTTTTGGGAGCGAGGTTGGGCTGCCTGCAGAGACAGGCCTCCCATCTCCTGTGGAGCCCTCCCCACCTGTAACACCCTCCCTATCTCCTCCCACCCTTTTTCCCTGTGGCCTCACACCAAGTTGGGCCAGGGACCAGCTCTCACTTACTCAGGAGCAGGGATGGAGCCACCAAACAAGGACCTCTTTATTCAGCCCCTGGAATCAGGCCATGGAGGGACAGGAAATAATTGGAATATAATATAGTAGCATTTCTACTTGATGGGCGATGTGCATGGTGTCCAAGGAATCTTCAGCTGCCTGGCATTACAATGAAGGCCAACTCCCACCCGCCTGGTCAGGGTTCAAGAAGCGGCTGGCCTATTGAGGGATGTGCGTAGCACTGGGGTGCAGGGGGGTGTGTAGTAGATGGGGGTGCGGGTGGGTAGCAGGAAGCGCTGGGCAGCCAACTGGTAGCTGGGCTTGGTGTGTTGTTTCGAAAACACTGGAACCTTGCCTCGCTCCAAATCCTTCTTCCGTCTTTTAAAATGCTGAAAGGCATCAGGAAGCCATTATTGAACTAACTGCTTTCCCCTCCAAATAAATGGTCAGCTTCAAAGAAACAGTTGTAATCTCTATAGTACTGGAACCAAATCGGAATCCCTCTCTCCATTGATTTGTTTCTCCAGTCCTCTCATTCAGATTAGGGCTGATGAATTTCCAGCTCCCACAAGAGCATAAGGGAGGATGGGGGTCTCAGAGATGACTCAGGACAGAGCCACCCCCGCAGACACACACACTAATCCTCCAGTTCTGAGGTTTCAAAACACAGGGATTTGAGTTGCTCACAGGGAAATCAATTGGTTTGAGTGAGGGAAAATTTTACACACAGGGAATCCTTCCTAGAAGAGGGAGATCTTACTGCAGGAAAATACATTCAGTCATTTATAAAATCATTAATGAAGACTTCCTAAAGCACCTACTATGTGCTAGGCATTGTACTAATCACTGGGTTGTTGAACCAAAGCAAACATGGCCCCTGCGTGCAGGACGCTCACAGCCTAGTGAGATCCTATTATCATGGAGCACATACTATGTACCAGACATTCTGCTAGGCCCTCTACAGACATTATCTCACTAATCCTCACAGCTACCCTGACAGGGGAAAGTAATAGCTCCCTCTCGACAGTTAAATATACTGAAGCTCAGAGAGGTTAGACTTCTTGCCCAAGGTCACACAGCAAGTAAATGGTAGAGACAAGAATTGAATCCGTGTCTGTCAGAACAGGCACTTACCTGGTCCAGTGCACAAAGATGTCTGACCTTTTTGCTTTCTGGTCCCAACCTGCTCTCACAGCAAATGTTCTCCAGGAACCCCAGAGCCACCTTGTCAAAAGCTGATTATTCTACTTCTGTTACAAAACCCTGTCTTTCTTCCATTCCCTACTCACCCCTGAAAAAAATTCACTCATAAACTATCAGGGAAGGTCATCCACATTCTAGCTCAGGGCTTGGCTTTCTCTATACCTCCTGCACTGTGTATGACATGGGTCTCTCAACATTGGGCATTTAGTCACCCCAACCAGGAATAAAAAGTGGGATCTTGGCCTTCATATAGGGACTTGTTTCCACATCTTTAATCATTCATTCATCCATTCATTCACTGAATAAGTATGTATTTATTGGAAGCCTACTAGGTCCAAGCGTTGTGCTGGAGATTGTGGAGCAAAGCAGCTGTGTTTCACATTCTCATAGAATTTAGTTCTAGTGAGGAACACAGATAATTTGAAAAGTACACACATGCAAATAAACATAAATGCAAACCGTGAAAAAAGATTTGAAGAAAAGGGGTATGCTGCTATTAGAAGTATACAACAAGGATCGGTATATTACGGGGATCCCTGAGTGGCATTTAGGCAGAACCCTGAACAGTTTGGAGGAGTTAATTCAGTGAAAGGGGCAGGTAGAAGAAGAGAGCTCCAGGCAGAAGGAAGGGCACACCTGAAAGTCCTGAGGGAGGAGCTGGTAGGGAACTACCAGAGCCCGGAGAACAGAGGGGAGGCAGGTGCAAGTCGAGGCTGGAGGTGCAGGCACAGGTTGGGCCATGCAGGGGCTTTTGTGCCACATTAATGATTTTAGATTTTATGATAAATTGCCATGGCCAGTACCGAAGGGTTTGAAGCCGACAAGAGATACAATCTGATTATGTGTTTAAAAGATGACACAGGCAGCTACATGGAGCACAGAGCAGAGATGGGGCAGTTAGGAGGCTGTAATCCCAGTGAGCGCTGGTGGTAATTTAGACCACACTGGTAGCAGTGGAGGTGGAGAGAAGTAGACAGATTCAAGGACTTGGGGATGGGTTGGTTATGATACAGGAGAATAAGAGATGTATCTGGAATAGCCCTGAGGTTACTGGGTGAAACACAACCAAGAGGATTCCTCCCAGGATCTCCTCAGACCCCATTCATCAGGGCTCACAAGATACCATGCTAGGAATGATACGCCAGACACTCTTATGAGGTGAGTGGACAAAATGTCCCAACCCAAAAACCGGGAGCCATGACCATCAGCAAACCCAGTTGCTCATTAGAAACATCTGGCAGGGGACTGCTTTCAAAAGCACAGATTCTTGAGCTCCACCACAGACCTTTGTATCAGAATCTTTCATGATGGGACCATGAATCTCAATTTTTAACCAGTTCTCACAGGCAATTATGCCACCAGCATAGCACTAGTCCTCCCCATGCCTGGGAACCTGGAATGAACACGCCTTGGAGAACCAGAGTTTGGTTAAACTTCCCCCAGTGCAGCCAGAAACATCCCCAGTCCTGCCCAGTCCCTCGGGCCAGTCCATACAGAGGAAGGCAGAGGATTGTTAGGAGGGAAGGTGAACTCTTCAAACTAGAGCCTCCCTGGAGAAGGGGAGGAGAATGAGCCCTGTGGAAGCAGGTCTTCAGTGTAGCAGGTAACACTGCTCAACACTAAATGTTCTGTATAGCTTGTAATTCTCACAGCCCCTCTGCAGAGCAAGGATCATCACCCTGTGTCTAGAGTTCAGAGAGGTTCGGTAAATTGCCCAAGGTCACACAGCTAGTAAATGATAGAATCTATTAGACTCCATATTTGGCACTCAGTAAACATATGTTATATTATTCTTGTTGTTACTACAGTGCTTCCACACATTTGTCTGAGGTCTGGTGCCCATGGGTGATAAAATTTTTACTGGCTCATGACAAAATGAAAGAAGAGTTAGGAAAATTCTGTGTTTTTCCAAATGTACTCAATATAAATGACTGTTCTTTTGTTCTAAAGACTATGTCCTGTCTATTTTGGGAAACTGAAATAACATTTCTTTAATGGGATGATGGTAATAAGTGATAGTGATAGTCATTGTGTGTGTGTGTGTGTGTGTGTGTGTGTGTGTGTGTGTGTGTGGGCAGTATTCTACTTGGCAAAAGAAAAAGTTGGTAACCCCATGTCTGTCCCCACCAAAAAATTTTTTTGAAATTTTACTGTGAGTCTCCTGAAGTCTTAGAATCATGGGAGACACCATGATTGTTAGGCACGATAAATATTTGTGGGAGAAAGCAGGAAGAAAGGGGGAGGGTGATTTATCCTCTCAGTGATGGATAAACAAATTAGCCTCAGCTTTGCCATAAGAGTCAAAGGCTTAGGGAGGGGGGCAGGGGGGTGGCGAGGGGGAAGGATGATGTGTGTGGAGTCATGCTTGTCAGGTATGATAGGATGGGGGCCATTTGTGGAAGCACCCAGTCCTTCTGGGGTGAAACAGACCACAGAAATGCCAGTGGGCGTGTGTGTAGCTGCAGTGCCATCACAGATGGGCCTATTAAGATCTCTAATGCAGGAGATGCCTTTACCTGAGTATGTGTGGCTCATAAAAATAACCGATGGCCACGAGGCCACAATGGGAAATTGCTTTCTCCCACATCTGCAGGATGTTTCCGCAGTCACTGTGCTCCCTAACCACATCTGATAATACTAATAGCTCCATTTATTAGGTCTTGCCATGTGCCTGGCTTACACCAGGCTAAGGGTGCTTTCTATGCAGGCTCTCATTCACTCCTCTCCAGAGGCTTACCAGATGGACACTATGGTTGTCTCCATTTTACAGATGAGGAAACTGAAGTTCAGAGAGATTGGGTGATTTGCCTCAGGCCACCCAGCTGATTAGTGACAGAACCTGGATTCACATCTAGGCAATCGGAATAAGCTAAAGGGCTCATTACTGGGGGTATACTAGGTGTGGGGCTCTGAGCCCTGATTTATGGAAGCCCAGACAGGCCCTAGGGAAAGCAGAGTCTATTCTGAGAAGATGGAAAGGAAGGGCAAGTGGCTGCCTGCTATTCAGCAACCAAAAGGCACCATATCCTGGTGAGAACATAAAGAATATAAAAATAATTGGGTCTTTCCCCTAGCAAGCTAAGTCAAAATTTCTCTTTCTTTTATTATGGGTGCTTTAGATTTTTTTCAGCTTCACAACATATTACGGGTAGTGCCATATACCTTTAAGGCTTTTATCAAATTTGGGCTTCGGGGTTAAACACATAAAATTTACAACACTTTTTCACAGCCAAACTTCTGGCTGAATACATTTCAGAACTTGATTCACCTCTTCACCACATACGTGTGATCTCAGCACCATAGGACTCCCTCCTACCTTGGATCAGCCTCTGGTCCTACCTCTTCTTGTCACAAAGGCTGGCATCGTGGACAAGAGAGTATTTCTAGAAGCTGTTTTTCCACTTTGCAGTAACCCTGACTAGTGATAACCTAGCTATACAGAAAGAAAATGCACATATATGTATATAAGAATATACATATATGCACACCATATATGTATATTCAAGAGAACCCAAATGAAATGCATCTTTAACTCTTAGCTAGTTCCCAAAAATGCCCACAACCCCTATACTAACACCCACATGAAGGGAAATATGACAGAGGGAAGTTGGAGTGGAATTAGATAGTGGTCCTAACCAGTTGCATGTAATAGACCTTACTCATGAAAACTTTGCAAAATAATACTACCCAGAGGAGACACGCTGGGATCCCACCCAGGGCTTTGGAGGGTCCCATGAAGAGAGGAACCCTGAGGTTAAGGAAGTGCCCATGGTCCACCCCAAACACTGCAGGGGTGGCTCTCTCTAGCAGCCTTGTGACTGATGGACTTATGTGTGAACTTCTTGTAAGCAGTGACCGCGTCTTTCCTCTTTGCCTAACACGGGTGCTAGGAGTGCACGTTAACTCAAATCGCTTGCTGTTTCCCCAAATACACCTTACATTTTCCTTACCCTATGTGTTTTTTCATACTCTTCCCTCTGGCAGGAATGCTCTTCCCGTACCCTCTGAACATCCAAATCCTGTCCACCTGTAGACCCCCAGTTTTGTGGACACCTCTCTTAGGAAGTTTTTTTCTGGTCCCCACCCCTTTCCCTGGTGGTGATGGCTGCCTTTATACCTTGTGTATGGTGCTTGTCACATTTGTTCGAGGGAATCAGGACTGATTGGCACATCTTCAGCAGTGTTAATGGGCTGCAAACCTCTGGAGGAAATGGTCCAGGTTTCACTCATCTTCCTGTCCTCCATGCC
This sequence comes from Monodon monoceros, assembly GCF_005190385.1. Taxonomy (NCBI): domain Eukaryota; kingdom Metazoa; phylum Chordata; class Mammalia; order Artiodactyla; family Monodontidae; genus Monodon; species Monodon monoceros. The sequence goes on from NW_021703768.1 coordinate 135,470,529, forward strand.
CAGAGACATGTACCTACTAGACTCCCAATAAAAATAGCAATTGCAGCTATGATTCACACAGTATGTGGCAGACTTCATCTACCATTTGAACCTCCCAATAGCCCATCAGATAGGTATTAATGTTCTGCTCACTTTATAAATGAGGAAACGGGCTTAGAGGTTAGGTGACTTGTCCCATTCCTTGAAAATACCACAAGCACGTTGAAACTGTCTTGACTGCTCTTGTGAAACCAAACGGCCAATATGGGTCTGGTTATGGACCCAATGAAGAAAGATTAGATAGATGAAGACTGGAGTGGACCCAAGTTATGAGCTTGAAAATTGGACAGCATCTTCATTCTTCATAAAAGGTTGCCATTCCACTGCCTCTGGGGGAGACCTGTCTTCTGCCAGTCAGTCCCCATTTTCCCTCACCTTCTCAGCCCTTGTCACCTGTCTCTCGCCTCTGGGAGGGATATGGTCAGAGTTGGTCCCCACAGAAGTAGGAGAGGAGGACACAATTCTGGTGACTTTATAGCAGGGCCTGATTAAGACCTTCAGAAAGGCCCAAGGTATTGAGAACTGAATGCTGCCCCCACCTCCAAATGTAATTCTAAATTCTCTCTCTCTCTCTCTCTCTCTCTCTCACACACACACACACACACACACACACGACATACACACATGGCCCTAAAATGAATGGAAGGAAGGCCAATATTCTAATTTATCCCATGAAGTCTACTTTGATTTCTTTAATATCAAAGCATTTCCCCAAAAAAGTGAAGGTGTCCAGCTTTGCTAAATGCACCAAAGATACACTGGGTCTGTTTGTAGGTGATATAGCATTGCTCTATAATGGGGTGACCGGACATCCCACCTTGCCTGAGCCAGTCTCCACTTATGTCTGTTACCAAGGGCACTATGATGATTACTGTAACCCTCTCATATTCTCAAAATGTCTCAATTTGAATGATAAAAGTACCTCGATATTTTAACTCCCGGAGTAAGTGTTTACAGTGGAACATCCTTGGTTTCACTGAGAAGCCTGAGATGGGGGAGGAGAGAGTCTGGCATCCATGGCCTCAGCAGTACCGAGGAAGATTAATAATGAGAGAATGAAGTGAAGGAGAAAAGACACAACTTCACGGGTGTGTTTTTTGTGGGAAAAAGGAATTAATGTAAAGGTTGGTCGGAAATTTTTAAGTCTTCATTCAGTTAATTTACCCTACTTGCACAAGTGAGTCACTGAGCTGGGATCTGAATCCATGGCTGGCTGACCCTAAATACTTAGATGAGTGAGTCAGTGAAGGAGTGGATCCACTTCAGCACAAGGCAGATGGTGTGATCTGAATGATGAGTGTCTCCAGAATGAAGAGGAGACGGAAAGAAAGGTGGGCCAAACTGATATTGGGGGGAGGAGAAGAAAAGCAAGCTATGTCCTAGGTACTTGTCAGGCTGGAATGATGGTGGGGGAGGGGCATCCTCACCCATTCATCACCCCCCTCCTGACATGACAGAGCATAGGTCAGCCCATTGTACCGTCCTCACTGGCAGGCTTGTGTTCTTAGATTGTGTCAACAGCACACTCGTGACCGCACCCAGGGGCAGCACACGTGAGTCCCCTTTGAGTACTCAAGTGCCCCTCTCCGGTGTGAGCACACAAAGTCCGCTGTAAAAGTCGCACCAATGAACAGTTCATGCCGAAGTGTTCAGAAATAGAAAGTCCTAGTACATGCAAGTGGACCATTCCTTTCAGAGCCCCATTTAACTTTTTCCAGGGGTATCTGCGCACAGTGTCTTGCTCCCCTGAAGCTGGGATGCATCTGGGGCTTAGCTTCACACGCTTTTAAAAATTCTTCTTTAAGATAGAGTTTCCTGCCAAGCTAACATGCATCGCTTTGAGGCTGAGCTCAGCACCCTGGCCATGGCCCAGAAGGAGGTTAAAATAGGACCAAGGGCAAGCCGGGCTCACTGTCATTCACAGGCATGGGCCCCAGGGCTCACGCCACCAGCACAGGGCCGGGCAGAGATCCAGAGAGGCAGCTGGTGGGGGAGGAGGGGGTGCTACCAACTGGAACAAACAAAAAAAAATTACATCTCTGATTTATATATTCAGGCCATCAATCAGCCCCTGGCATCAAGAGAAAGTGGTACCTGCTTCCAGGTATACCCTCATAGTGTCATTTGTGACTCCTTATCCCCAGCTCTGCAGACTTTATCTTAAGCAAAAGTTCTTGGGCTTTTTTGTTGCACGGGCCCCTTTGGCAATCTGGTGAAGCCCCTTCTTACAATAGATACATAAAATAAGATACACAGGATATCAAAGAAAATCAGTTATGTTGAAATAGCTATTATAATGTTGAAAAAACAAATTTACTGTAGAGTAAACCAATGTTCTTCATTATTAACATATTAAACAAGATCTAGCAGCAAGTCAGATAAATAACTACTATAACTTGAAGTAGTGGCAAGTGGAAATATTTCAAGATATCTGCAGCAAACGTAATATAATATCGTAAATCTGATTTCTGTGGGCGACAAATCCTGCTAATTCTACTGTGGCTTGTTGCCTGCATTCCTGTGGAAGAAAATGCTAACTTTCAGCCAAAAGTTAATTCTTTAAAAAAAATAAAAATAATTTTTCCCATCCAAGTTCAGGGACTCCCTAACCCCAGAATAAGAACCCTGTCCTATGACATTATAAAGATGTACTTCAGGGCATGAGGTTTTCTATACTTTTTTCTTTCAAAATATATAGTCTCAGGACCACAGGGAACTTGGACTATGCCATTGTGCTTTGTAACTGTCTTGCGTGATTACTTGTAGCAATTTTTAAATCTACTTTCTTTATTTAAAAGTAGTGCATTGACTTTTATTTAAATCGAGAAGAATAAAAAAAAAAGAAAAATCATTCTACCCACACCAGACCCCAGGTCCACCTCTGTCCAGCACTCTCAGTCTTTTTTCCCAGGAGCAAACACTGTTACCAGATTGTGTATAGTTCCAGAAATATTCTATTTATCTGTAAGCATTCATATACATTGTATGTATGTGTAAATATTTGAGTGTGTATGTGTGTGGAATGTATGTTTACATCCTGTTTATTTTTACAAATGGTATCATTTTATAAACACTATAGTGGAGGTTACGTTTTACACTCAACGGCATATCTTGGGCATAGTTCTGTCAGAATGTATAGTTACTGCTTTCCTTTTCATGGCTGTATAGTAATCCATCTATGGAATATCCTATTTTATTTAACAATTTCCCAGCTCATTGACATTAGGTTATTTTTGGTTTTTCCATACTAAAAACAATGCTTCAGTGAGTACTCTTGTCTATGTGTCTGTGCCCACATATTCAGGATAAATTCCTAGAAACAGAATCACTGGAGCAAGAAATATTTGATATTTTAGGTTTAACCTGATTATGTTCAATTTTACTAAATAAGGAATTTTAAATATATTAAAATGTAAAGTTGTTAAAATAAATAGGTTAGATCTATCGCGTAGGAGGGTTGTCATGATATTTATGTGAAAAAGACAAGTCATAGGGTTTTATATAATCCTATTTTTAAAAGCTATTAGTCACCTCCAGGGGTAAAGAGAAGTGAGGAGGAGTAGATTATTAACTTTTTTATACACCTCTGTATTTCATATTTCACATTATTTCACGTGTGTGTGTGTGTGTGTGTGTATGTATACACAAATTACATCACCTAGTGCTTTTATCACTAAGTATCAAGTGTGGACTTCTTGCTGTTTCAATAAAACTGAATCATTTCAGTTTTTTGTTGTTGTTTTTTTTTTTTTGCGGTACGCAGGCCTCTCACTGTTGTGGCCTCTCCCATTGCGGAGCACAGGTTCTGGACGCGCCCGCTCAGCAGCCGTGGCTCACGGGCCCAGCCGCTCCGTGGCATGTGGGATCTTCCCGGACCAGGGCACGAACCCGTGTCCCCTGCATAGGCAGGCGGACTCTCAACCACTGTGCCACCAGGGAAGCCCTGTATTTCACATCTTTTAACTGATGTATTGCAATCCATAATAGAAGGTACCATAATGTATTATATATAACCAATCCACTTATGACAATAGTGGTCATATTTATGTAAATAGATAAGACACACACAAGGTATCACATTCACAAGGCCCAAGTGTAGAATGAAAAGAATGTCCCTCTCAGTTCCTTGGTCCCCACATATCGAATTCCCCTACCTGGAGGCAACTATTAATACCAGTTTCTTGCACATCCTTTCAGAGATATTCTATGCATATAAAAATATATTTATACGTTCTTTTTAATAGAAATAACATGCTATTCTGCACTTTGCTTTTTTCACTGAACAGTGCATCTTGGAAATTTTCCACTTCAGTATAAATAGAGCAACCTCATTCTTTTTGATACTGCATAGTATTCCTTTTTCTTCCAAAAAGACTTCTATAGAAGGACATTTAGGTTGTTTCAAATCTTTTATTATTACAAACAACACTGTAGTGAATATTCCTGTACATACTTCACTATTTCCCACGTTATACAATTAAAATCCTGAAAGTGGACTATTCTGAGTAAATTTTTTTTTAATTTTTATAAATACTGCCACATCATCCTGCATAGAGATTGTACCAATTTTCATTTCCTTAACTGACATTTGAGAGTGCCTACTCATTCCCTAACAGTTTGTTATCAAACTTTTTGATCTCTGCCAGCTTGATACGTGAAATATCTGTGAATGAGGTTAAGCATCTTTTTGTATGTTTGATAATCCATCCCCTCTTGATGTACAATTGTTTTGAGTTTTTAGCTGTGACAGATTTTCTTATACATGCACTTTTTTCTTCAATATCTTTTGTACACTTGCCCTTTAGGATTGCCTTAGGATAAAATCCACTTTGAATGGTTAGGATCAAAAGGTAGACTCATGTGAAAGGCCTCAGACACGTATTATCAAATTACCCTCTGGGAAGGATGTAGCAATTTACACTCCCACTAAGCGTGTTTCAGCACAGCTGAAGAAAACACTTTTTATGCTGACAGTTCCTCACTGCCTGGGGAAGTTTCAGACATCTGCGTGACAAGTCAGCTTCCCCTCAGAGGTGATAAGATGGCTTGAAAGCTTCAAATCCTTCCAACTAATTTGGTGTCAGCCTTCCAGACTTCAGGGCTAGCAAGCTGCCCTCTTGGAATGCACCACCCCATCCATCAGGGGAGCCAGAGCAAGCAGCAGCCTTGGAATGTGTGTATGTTACCCAGGATCTGAGAACAAAAAGCAGTCACCCACAGTGTGTAAACGGATTTGATCTTTCACATGGCAGCCAGGGCCACCACGATCCACATCAGTGGTTCGAGGCTCTGGGGCTGATGTACTGATTAAAAACCATAACAAAATAAGATACTCCCCCGCCCACCCCAGGAAAACAATCAACTTTGAGGCACTCAAGGATGAGTTAATAAGGAAGGATTCCTCTGGGCATCCAAGCTTGCCGCACCCGACCATGGGGGCCTGTGCTGATCCAGGGAACTCAGTGGACAGTCTATATTTAGACAAGGGCATGGCAAATGCACCACATTTTAGTTGCAAAATTCAAATTGGCTCGGAAGATGCCAGCCTCACAAATGGAAAATTTAATCGAGCACTGCTTAAGAAGCAAGGAGATGGCATGTTGAGCAGATTCTTCTGGGGAAGGAGGCTTTTTTGAGAGGCAGGCAATGAGACCTGGTTTGTCAGGGTGGTAATTTAATCCCGACCTTGAACTGCTAGTCAGGATGGAGAGGCAGAGTTATTTTCAGACTGTACTTAACCTAGAGGTGTTGGAACCAGCATCCAGGACAGGGCAGGGAAGAGATGAACTCTGACCCACTGCCACCAAGTTGGGAGATCAAGATCCTAAGCCAGGAGCTGAGATCAGCCTGGGAGTCTCAGAACCTCAGGAAAGCCTTTCCTGCCACCTGTCTCTGTCACTGCCATCCCACCCCACCTCATCCAGTAAAGAGGGCTGGTACCTTCCCTTTTCCTTTCCTTTCCCTTTCCTTTTTTTCCTTCCTTCCTTCCTTCCTCCCTTCCTTCCTCTCTCCCTCCCTCCCTTCCTTCCTTCCTTGCCCTTCACAGGTTCTGTTTGGCTGGCAGCTTGGAGTACTAGAAAGAACAGGGACATTGAAATCAGGCAAATCCAGGTCTGAAGTCCTGGCTCTGCAGCTCATCTCTCTAAGCCTCAGTTAATACATCTGTAAAACGAGACTGAAATCATCTGCTCATAGGATTGGAGTGAGAAATAAATAGGAAAATGGATGAAAATGACTCAGCTGGGTGCCAGACACGAGTAAATAATTCAAAAACATCAGCTGTTAATGTATGTGAAGCCTCTAATATCACCTTTGGAGGATACATTTAATAAGGATCTGTTGATAAATTGGGATTATGAGTAATTCTATAAATGGGCTATGTCTTTGGGGGAAATAAAAATGGGACCAGTTCCTTCTCATTAAAAGGTTGGGGGATTAAAAATAATTTGAGGGCTTCCCTGGTGGTGCAGTGGTTGAGAGTCCACCTGCCGATGTAGGGGACACAGGTTCATGCCCCGGTCTGGGAAGATCCCACATGCTGCGGAGCGGCTGGGACCATGAGCCATGGCCGCTGAGCCTGCGCGTCCAGAGCCTGTGCTCCGCAACTGGAGAGGCCACAACAGTGAGAGGCCCGCGTACCGCAAAAATATAATAATAATAATAATAATAATAATTTGAGACATCCATGACTTGTCCACCCAGATTTAACCAATGTTAACATGTTGCTGAGTTTGCTACCTATCTTCTTTCTCCTCTTAAATAAAATGTTGCAAATACACCTAAAAGGCCCCACTCCTCATCCCATTCATCTCTCTCCTTCTCAGAGGCAATCACCAGGATGCATATGATTAAGCAGACGCTCTTCTCTACATCTTCCTAGATGTGTCCTCTTAGAAAGGCTGAGGGGAGTGGTGGTCCAAAATGAGGCTTTGGATTATGTCAGTCCTGAGTTCAAATTCTGCTCCTGCTCCTTTACTGGCTGGGTGGTCTTTGGCAAATTGCTCAACCTCTCTGTTCCTCCTCTCCCTCACTCTTCTCTAAAATGGGACAAGTAACACCTACTTTACTGGGTTTTGTGAGAATGAAATAAGATTATTCATGTAAAGCAGTGGTTCACAGTCAAGGATGATTTTGCCCCGCAGGGGACATTTGACGATGTCAGGAGACATTTTTGATCATCACAACTGGAGTGTGCCCCTGGCATCTAGTGGGAGAGGCCAAGGATACAGCCGAACATCCTACAATGCAGAGGAAAGCCCCCCACAGCAAAGAACAATCAGTCCCAAGATCTCAATAGTGCCAAAGTAGAGAAAGCCTAATATAAAGCACACTGTCACAAAGGCTTAAAAATACTTATTCAATAAACAATAAAAAATTATGATTTTTTTATTTGTTAAGATATTATGTTAGACCCTTCCACGTGCATTATCTCACTAGTATTCCGTGAGTTGCCCCTTCTTGGTAAAAAGAATGATAGAAGGCAAACACAGTTGCTTCTGCTTGTCTGAGACTATATGTCCTGCTTGTTAAAGTGGTAAACTTATTGAAAATATAAAATTTCAGGCAAATAGATTAATTGGAAGTTGTTACTCAGAGCCTAACCCCTCCTTGTCTCTGTGAAGAACAAATTGTATCAGCACTTTTAGCCATAAAATGGATTCATTTAAACCACAAATATCCCTTCAACCTAAGCAGGCCCAAGGACTGGCATGGCAAAAAATTAAGGCATCATAATTAAGACTTTTTGACCCCTGTTCACAAGGACTGGATCCCAAAACCTCAAGAAACTACAGAAGCGGGGTAGAATATGGGGGAAGAGGAGAGAGGCCAGAGCTCTGCTTCTCTGATTCACCGCAGGCTCGGATGGACTCCAAATGTTCTGTCCAGGGATTAGAGCCACTGTTAATGCACAGAGTACCCATTATGAAAGGCCTTTGCACTGAGTCTCTAAGTGTGGTCCCCAGCCCAGCAGTATCCACATCACCCAGGAACTTGGTACAGATGACACCCCAGACCTACTGAGTGAGAAACTGGGGGTGCAGCCAGGCAATCTGGGTTCTCAAGTTCTCCAGGTGATTCAGATGCACACTCAAGATTAAGAAGCAATAACCTAATAAGCCCAGATCTCACTTTCCCTGTGGGTCCATTTCCTGTTGCCCATGGCCCTGCCTGCTGTAACCACACAGCTCACCAATACCTATTCCGAAGTGGAGGAGCCACTCCTTACTGGCATTTCCCCTGGGCTGGAAGCTTCACACATATTCTTTAACTTCCACAAAAATATAAGGAAGATACCATTATTCCTTTTTCCAGATGAGAAAATCCCAGCTGAGAAACCTTAAACAGCTTGCCCAGGGTCATACCTACAGAAAAGGGCTGGAATCAGGATCTGAATCTAGGTCAGCCTGCCACCAAATCCTATCCTCTTAATGATGACATCACACTGCCCATTTTTTGATGAAGGGAGACAGAACATGAACAGATCAGCCCTGCTGGGGCCAAATTGTAAGCCTTGCCAAGTTAGTCTTTAGTGCCCCTCAATCCTCTGTCCTGGGGTTCACCTGCCCATAGGTGATCCTCTGGAATGCTTAACCCCCAGTGACCTGATACTGCCCCCTAGAAGCCAAGGCTGCCCACACTTCAGTGCTCTTCTAGCCTTTGTCTGATGTCCTGGGACTTCAAATCCCCACTCTTCCTCTTACTAGCTGTGTGACTTTGAAGCTGACTGAAACTCTCTGTGCTCCTGTTTCTCATCTGTAAATCAGTTATAATAATACATTCATATCAAGGTTGTTAAAAGGATTAAATGGGATAATAAATATGAAAATATCTAGCCCAGTGCCTCGTGCATAGTAAAAACTAACTCTTCTTTTGTTTGTTTTTTCCCCCATGCTTTACACACTAACAAATATCAAAACTACTCAGTCCAGGGTTGATTTTACTGCAGTCTCATTTATTGGCCATTAGCTAATATGAGGAGCTAATCTTCACTAAGGTATTAATTTGTAATAATGGTTTTCTGTGTTTGCCTCCAACATACCATTTGCACTTCAACCAGGGGACCTAAGTCCTTGAAATTGTACAGCTTGGGAGGGATTAATGATGGAAATATTAAAGAATATGGAAGGCCAGTGGGAAGCCTTTCCCCATCCTTCATATTCTTCCAATTCAACTCTAATAGACAGGGAATCCCAGAGAAATGGGAAAAATGGGATAAGAAAGGGAAGTATGCCTTCAAGGTTGCACCTGGCTTTGAAGAGAAAAATGAACTCCTGGCATCTGAATATCAGGATAGGTGGGAACAATGCAAAAAAAGAAGTGAAATCAAAGACTAATGAGCCGGGGCTTCCCTGGTGGCACAGTGGTTAAGAATCCACCTGCCAATGCAGGAGACACAGGTTCGACCCCTGGTCCAGGAAGATCCCACATGCCGCGGAGCAACTAAGCCCGTGTGCCACACCTACTGAGCCTGCGCTCTAGAGCCCGCGAGCCACAACTGTTGAGCCCACGAGCCACAACTACTGAAGCCTGTGCACCTAGAGCCCATGCTCTGCAACAAGAGAAGCCACCGCAATGAGAAGCCCGCGCACCGCAACGAAGGGTAGCCCCCACTCACCGCAACCAGAGAAAGCCCGCAAGCAACGAAGACCCAACGCAGCCAAAAATAAATAAATAAAATAAATAAATTTATTTTTAAAAAAAAAGACTAATGAGCCGTTTGCCAACATCTAACACAATTGCTTGGTATCTGCATAGTTGAATGTAATAAAGCTTCATTAAAAAGTAGTTATAACAACTAATAAGACTCTAATTAAATTACCTTTCACTGGGCAAGCTGCTTGTGAAGTCCTAATTAGGTTATTTGCAGCCATTGGCCTAGCCTGGGAACAAAAGAAGATTCTCTTATGTCTTATGTCTAGGGATGCCTAGAAAGCCAGATCTCTAGACTCATGCAAGAATTGCTAAGAGGCTCTAAACCTGGGGGCAGCTGGTCTGAGACTATCTTAGCTCTCCAAAAACCATGATGTGTGGCCAGAGTGAAATCCCTTAATAGGTCCCACTGCTCTTAGGAGCCAGACAGTTTAAAAGATGGAAAAGATATTTAAAGACAGAAATTCTAAGAATTTCATTTTACAGAAGAGGGCCTGAGAAGTGATTTATTCAAGTTCTTCCAGCAAGGAGCAATGTGCCCTTCGCCCAACCTCCTCCCACCATGGTCTGGAAAAGACACAGAACTTGGGCTGCTAGCATGGATTTTCATTTGGGAAGGGAGACAGAAACAAAGCACTGGATTCTCAGGGGCTCCTATCTTTGAAGCCATGTGTGTGTGTGTGTGTGTGTGTGTGTGTGTGTGTGTGTGTGTGTGTGTTGAGAGTGGTTCCGTCCCAGGTAAACTGAAGACCTACTTACAGTGTGGGTTGAGCTCTCTCCAACACTGTCTTTGCATTGGTGCCACAGTGTCTTCCTAAAACATAGATCCAGTCACGCCAGCATCCTGCTGAACTACCCAGCGGGTAACTTCTGAGTTCCTGAGTGTGGCAGAAAAGTCTCCTCACAACTGGGTGCCATCCTCCCTCATCACTCAAGGCTGAGCTTTGTGCTCAACAAACGGGAATCCCAGCTCTGCCCTCACTAGCTGGGCAGCCTTGAGCAAATTATTTCATCTCTCTCAGCTTCCACTTTCTGCCTATAAAATGGGGATGACATTTTACTTATCAGGGGAATAGGAGAATTAAATGACAATAAAGCAGGTAAGCCACTGTGACCTGTGCTGTTACCTCTCCAGCCACACAGGAGCACTCTCCCTTCCCTGAGCACACCTGGCTCCCTCATGTCTGAAACCTTTGCACACGCTCTTCCCTCTGCCTGCAACGCCCCTCACCCTCTTCTCTGCGTCATGAATTCTTCCAATTCAGAGGTCCAGCTCAAATGTCATTTCACGTTTGCAGTCTTCCACAGCTCCCCAGGCAGTAGCTACTCCTGTCCTGTGCTTTCCCTGGCCTCGCTTCACCCCTGTCAGAACCTTGTGACCCTGGGATGAATGGGCTTTTGATGTCCTTCTCCCCCAGGAGTCTGTGTCTCACCCAGCACAGGCCTGGCACACAGTGAGAACACAGTAAGTGAATAAAACCTTATCACAGGTACTATGAGAAGGGACTGTGAACAAGGAACAAGATTGGTTCCACTGTCAGTTTTGCTCCTGTCCTCAAAGCTGAAATATAAATAAATTCCATGTATGTGCACAAACACACACACACACCCCCCTCAAGATATTAGCAGTCGGGCTTCCCTGGTGGCGCAGTGGTTGAGAGTCCGCCTGCCGATGCAGGGGACACGGGTTCGTGCCCCGGTCCGGGAAGATCCCACATGCCGTGAAGCGGCTGGGCCTGTGAGCCACGGCCGCTGAGCCTGTGCATCTGGAGCCTGTGCTCCGCAACGGGAGAGGCCACAGCGGTGAGAGGCCCGCGTACCAAAAAAAAAAAAAAAAAGATATTAGCAGTAACTACCTGTAATTGTTTTTGTTTTTTTCTCATGCTTCTCTGTGCTGAATATGTATTGCTCTTGTAATAAGAAACTAAACACTTCTTCAAATCGAGTGAGCTGAAAGCATAAAGGAGGTACACAAAGGGCTGATTTTCCAAACACATCTCTGAAAAAGTTGGGAATTTCCTGAATTTCAATGTGGTGCGGTTCTGATTTAAGGCTTTGTGGTCTCTGAATTTCTTCTCTGTGATGTCTGTGACAGGAGCTAGTTTGGAGCTGTGAGGTGCAGACCAGAAGGCAAGTCACTTTCTCAGTATCTTTAAGGTGACCTTTTGGGGAACAATGAGTTTTTACAGACAGGAGAGAGTAAGTACTCTGCTGTCCAATATAGTAGCCATGGGCCACAGAAGACGAATCCAACTTATTATTCATTACAATTAAATAAAATTAAAGATACAGTTCCTAAGTCACAGGAGTCACATTTCAAGTGTTCAGTAGCCATATGTGGCTGGTGGCTACCATACTGGACAGCACATCATTGCAGAAGGTTCTACCAGACAGCACTAAATTAGTGTGTTTCTCAGCTTGCTCCAAACATGGTTGGTGATGTCTCAAGAGAATAAACACATCAATTTGCCCTATGAATATGTTATTTCTTGCTTAAATATACATAGATATAGATATTCGTGGCAGTGTAAAATGATGCAGTGACTTTGGAAAACAGTTTGGCAGGTCCTCAAAAAGTTAAACATAGAGTAGCCTTAGGACCCAGAAATCCCACTTCTGATATCTACCCAAAAGAATTGAAAACACATGCTCATACAAAAATCTGTATGTGAACGTTCACGGCAGCATTATTCATAATAGACAAAAATTGGAAATAACTCAAATGTCCATCAGCTGAAAAATGGATGAACAAATTTGATATATACATACAATAGAGTATTATTTAGACCAAAAAAAGAAAGAAGTAGTGATATATGCTACATGGATGAACCTTGAAAAGCATATGCTAAGGGAAAGAAACCAAACAGGTCACATATTTTGTGATTCCATTATACGAAATGTCCAGAGTAGGCAAATCCACGGAGAGTGAAAGTAAATTAGTGTTTGCCAGAGGCTGAGGAGAGGGGGAGATGGGAGTGACTGCCAGTGGGTACTAGGTATTTTTTGAGGGTGATGAAAATGTTCTGGAATTAGCTGGTGGTGATAGTTGTACAACTCTGTGCATACACTAGAAACCACTAATTGTACACTTTAAAAGGATGAATTTTATAGTGTGTGATAAGTCTCAGTGAAGCTGTAATTAACAAAAAAAACTCTTCTAATTGGGAAACAACCTAAATAAATGTGCATCTATAGGCAAGTGAGGAAAAATTCCTGACACATCCATACAGTGAACTTCAATGCAGCAGTTAGAAAGAATGAATTAGATGTAGGTAAGAAAGATCTTCAAGACAAATTGTTGCAGGGGGAAACAAGTTTCAGAGAGTTGCATACAGTATAAAATGTAACATTAAAAAAATCCCAAATATTCTATTTCCTATGAATGTATGTATGAAAATACAGGCATCTCGTTGCATTTCTCTTTATTGCACTTCACAGATACTGTGTTTTCTACAAACTGAAGGTTTGTGGCCACCCTGTGGCAAGTCTGTGGGCACCATTTTTCCAACAGCACTTGATCGCTTCATGTCTTCATGTCACATTTTGGTAATTCTCACAATATTTCAGACTTTTTCATTATTATTATATCTGTGATGATGATCTGTGATCAGTGATATTTGATGTTACTATAGTAATTCAGTGGCGGGGGGGAGGGCACAAACTGTGCCTGTGTAATTAAGACTTAATCAATAAATGTTGTATGTGTTCTGCCTGCTCCACCCACCGGCCACTCCCCCATCTCTTTCCCTCTCCTCAGGCCTCCCTATTCCCTGAGACACAACAATATTGAAATTAGGCCAATTAATAGTCCTACAGTAGCCTCTTAAGTGTTCAAGAGGAAGGAAGAGTCACACATCTCTCACTTTAAATCAAAATCTAGAAAAGATTAAGCTTAGTGAAGAAGGCATGTGGAAACCCAAGATAGGCCAAAAGCTAGGCCTCTTGTACCAAACAGTTAGCCAAGTTGTGACTGTAAAGGAAAAGTTCTTGAAGAACATTAAAAGTGCTACTCCAGTTAACACAAGAATGATAAAGTGAAACAGTCTTACTGCTGATGTGGAGAAAGTTTTAGTGTTCTGGTAGAAGATCAGACCAGCCACAACACTGCCTTAAGCCAAAGCCTAATCCAGAGCAAGGCCCTAACTCTCTTCAATTCCATGAAGGCTGAGAGGTGAGGAAGCTGAAGAAGAAAAGTTTGAAGCTAGCAGAGGTTGGTTCATGAGGATTGAGGAAAGAAGACATCTCCATCACATAAAAGTACAAGGTGAAGCAGCAAGTACTGATGTAGAAGCTGCAGCAAGTTATCCAGAAGATCTAGCTAAGATCATTAATGAAGGTGGCCATACTAAACAACAAATTTTCAATGTAGAGAAAACAATCTTACGTGTAGAGAAAACAATCTTACGTTGAAAGAAGATTTCACCTAGGACTTTCATAGCTAGAGAGTCGATGCCTGGCTTCAAAGTTCCAAAGGACAGATTGACTCTCTTGATAGGGGCTAACTCAGCTGGTGACTTTAAGTTGAAATCAGTGTTCATTCCTCATTCCACAAATCCTAGGGCCCTTAAGAATTATGCTAAAATCTACTCTGCGTGTGCTCTACAAATGTAACAGCAAGCCTGGATAACAGCACATCTGTTTACAACACGCTTTACTGAATATTTTAAGCCCACTGTTGAGACCTACTGCTCAGGAAAAAGATTCCTTTCAAAATATTACTGCTCATCAACAATGCATCTGGTCACCCAAGAGCTCTGATGGAGATGTACAATGCGATTAATGTTGTTTTCATGCCTGCTAACACGACATCCGTTCTGCAGCCCATGGATCAAGGAGGAATTTCTATTTCAACTCTTACTATTTAAGAAATACATTTCATAAGGCTGTAACCAGCATAGATAGTAATTCCTCTGATGGATCTGGACACAGTCAATTGAAAACTTTATGGAAAGGATTCACCATTCTAGATGCCATTGACAACATTAATGATTCATGGGAGTAGGTCAAAATATCAACATTAACAGAAGTTTGGTACAGCGTGGTATTGGCACAAAAACAGACATATGAATCAATGGAACAGAATAGAGAGCTCAGAAATAAACCCACACACCTATAGCCAATTAATCTTTGACAAAGGAGGCAAGATTATACAATGGAGAAAAGACAGTCTTTTCAGCAGGTGGTGTTGGGAAAGCTGGACAGCCACATGTAAATCAATGAAGTTAGAACACACCCTCTCACCATACACAAAAATAAACTCAAAATGACTTAAAGACTTAAATATAAGGCATGACACCATAAAACTCCTAGAAGAGAACATAGGCAAAACATTCTCTGATATAAATCATACCACTGTTTTCTTAGGTCACTCTCCCAAGGCAATAGAAATAAAACTGAAAATAAACAAATGGGATCTAATCAAACTTATAAACTTTTGCACAGCAAAGGAAACCATAAGCAAATGAAAGAAAGGACAACCTACAGACTGGGAGAAAATATTTGCAAATGATGTGACCAACAGGGCTTAATTTCCAAAATATACAAACAGCTCATATAACTCAACAAAAAAAAAACCAAACAACCCAATCCAAAAATGGGCAGAAGACCTAAATAGACGTTTCTCCAAAGACATATAGATGGTCAATAGGCACATGAAAAGATGCTCAACATTGCTAATTATTAGAGAAATGCAAATCAAAACTACAATGTGGCATCACCTCACACCAGTCAGAATGGCCATCATCGAAAAATCTACAAACAATAAATACTGGAGAGGGTGTGGAGAAAAGGTGACTTTAAGTTTACATTCTCACCCTCTTGCACTATTGGTGAGAATGTAAGTTGGTGCAACCACTATGGAAAACAGTATGGAGATTCCTTTAAAAACTAAAAATAGAGTTATATATGATCCAGCAATGCCACTCCTGGGCATATATCGAGACAAAACTATAATTCAAAAAGATACATGTACCCCAATGTTCACAGCAGCACTATTTATAATACCCAAGACATGGAAGCAACCTAAATGTCCATCGACAGATGAATGGATAAAGAAGATGTGGTAATATACATAATGGAATACTATTCAGCCATTAAAAAGAGAATGAAATAATGCCATTTGCAGCAACATGCATGGACCTAGAGATGATCATACTAAGTGAAATAAGTCAGAAAGAGAAACACAAATACCATATGGTATCACTTATATGTGGAATCTAAAATATGATACAGAGTTATTTGTAGAGACGTGGATGGGCCTAGAGTCTGTCATACAGAGTGAAGTAAGTCAGAAAGAGGAAAACAAATACTGTATGCTAACACATATATATGGAATTTTTAAAAAATGGTTATGTAGAACCTTGGGGCAGGACAGAAATAAAGACACAGACGTAGAGAATGGACTTGAGGCCACAGGGATGGTGAAGGGTAAGCTGGGACGAAGTGAGAGAATGGCATGGACATATATACACTACCAAATGTAAAATAGATAGCTAGTGGGAAGCAGCCGCATAGCACAGGGAGATCAGCTCGGTGCTTTGTGACCACCAAGAGGGGTGGGATAGGGAGGGTGGGAGGGAGACACAAAAGGGAGGAGATATGGGGATATATGTATATGTATAGCTGATTCACTTTGTTATAAAGCAGAAACTAACACACCATTGTAAAGCAATTATACTCCAATAAAGATGTAAATAAATAAATAAAATATGACACAAATGAACTTACCTATGAAAGAGAAACAGACTCACAGATATAGACGGTTACCAAAGGGGAAAGGGGGTGAGGGAGGGATAAATTAGGAGTTTGGGATTCGCAGATACAAACTACTATATATAAAATAAACAACAAGGCCCTACTGTATCGCACAGGGAACTGTATTCAATATCCTGTTATAAATCATAAGGGAAAAGAATATGAAAATATGTATATGTATAACCAAATCACATTGCTGTACATCAAAAACTAACACAACATTGTAAATCAACTATACTTCAATTTAAAAAAATTTTTTTAAACCCAGAAGTTTGGAAGAAGTTGATTCCAGCCCTCATGGATGACTTTGAGGGGTTCAAGACTTCAATGGAGGGAGTCACTGCAGATGTGGTGGAAATGGCAAGAGAATTAGAAGTGGAGCCTGAAGATGTAACTGAATTGCTGCAATCTCACGATAAAACTTTAATGGATGAGGAGTTGCTTCTTATGGATGAGCAAAGAGAGTGATTTCTTGAGATGGGATCTGCTCCTGGTGAAGACACTGTGGTTGAAATGACACCAAAGGATTTAGAATATTATGTAAACTTAGTTCATAAAGCAGCAGCAGGGTTTGAGAGGATTGACTTCAGTTTTGAAAGAAGTTCTACTGTGGGTAAAATGCTATCAAACAGCATTGCATGCTACAGAGAAATCCTTCATAAAAGGAAGAGTCCATCGATGTGGCACACTTCATTGTTGTCTTATTTTAAGAAATTGCCTCAGCTACCCCAGCCTTAGCAACTACCACCCAGATCAGTCAGCAGCCACGGACATAGAGGCAAGACCCTCCACCAGGAAAAAGATTATGACTCACTGAAGGCTCAGATGATGGTTAGCATTTTTTAGCAATAAAGTATTTTTAATTAAGGTACTGTATGTACATTGTTTTTTAGACATAATGCTATTGCACACTTAATAGAGTACCTAATGTAAACATAACTTTTATATGCACTGGGAAACCAAAAAATTCGGGTGATTCACTTTACTGCATGTGATACTCACTTTATCACGGTGGTCTAGAACCAAACCTGCAATATCTCCGAATGCCTGTACGAAGAAAAAAAAAAAAACTGTAAGGTTATTCACCAAAAAGATAACAGTAGCTACCTGTGAAGGAAGGGGCAGTGTTCAAAAGATAGGTTCTGAATTTTTAGAAAGAAAAAGTATTCATTTATGTGTGTAATTAACAATTGTTAAAGCTCTCTTTATTAAAAATAAAAGCATAAATTAGATCATCCCTGTAGGAATAAAGAAAGATATAACAAAGAGCATGCTTCAAAGAAATAAGCTACCTAAGTATAATCAGATACTTTGTTAATTGACCTCATATATTCTCCCAGGAATACAAACTTACTCTTAAACTTTGCCTATCCCTGAACCCTCTAGAGCTGAAAATACTCGCGTGGGGCTACTTCCTCTGGTTTCCCTGCTGAGAGAGCTCCAGACCTGAAGGGCCTGAGCTCCAACCTGATTAAATTTGTTAGTTGGATGATTTCCTCTCTGTGTCACCTGTCATCACCTCTCACTAACCAGCTCTATCTAGGTAAAACCTTGAAATTCTTTTATGCTTCCTGTAGCCTATGCCTCTGCTGAGATGGTTAAGACATTGCATGTGACCTATTTAGCAGATTTTTTTTTTTCAGTGTTTGGAGAGAAGAGGAGATTTGCTTTTCACTTGATTTTTCCCAAATTTTTTCAATCTTCTCTTCACCAGATCACAAGGAAAAAGATAAAATGAAGAAGAGCACAAAGGAATACTTTCTCATTTTGTAGCTAAAATTCTGTGATGGTTTTCTTCCAATCAGTATATTATTACTGGGTGACTGACTTACACCCATGATTGGCTCTCATTCTCATTCATTCTCTCTCTCTTTCTCTGACTCTCACTCCCCAGTTTTATTTTTCTGGGTCTTCTGTTCCTTTCAGATCAGTAGCTGTATATCATTCAATGAGGGTCTTTACCCAAGATTTGCCCATTTATTTACATCACCATCTTATAGAGACCACTTTTACCTTTGGGAACTTCTTAAAACAGACAGGTCCTATTCCCTGTGAACCTTTCAAGCAGGCTTTTTTTTTCTTTTTTTTTTTTTTAACAAAGCACTTCTAAAGATACCAATGTACTCGGGATGCCCCAGGAACAAATGATCCCATTTTTTACAGTGGAGAGCCTTGGCAGTCTGCTTTCTCACCAGCCAACATTTCCTGGCCTGAGTGTCCTGCTCCTGTGTTTCCATTTCTTATATGTCTGTCCCTGGCGCAGTGTCCCACAGGCTGCTCATTCTTCTAGATACAAATTTCATCTGCCCTGTCTTTTGAAGAATGATCGGTAGCACAAGATCTCTGTTAACCAGTCAGTTATTGATTGACATGGAGAGAATGGCTAACAGCCATAGAAACATCAGAATGATGTTGGGAAATCCGGTCTCTCGACATGCTACGTTACAATTTTGTCAAAGTGTCCCTAACAAAAGATGATTGCTTGCTCATGATAAATGAATCAGAGGCCTCTAGTAGGTGTAAGATTAACAAAGCCCTGCAATTAGCACCCAGTGAGGACAGCCACCATTTGTATAATGTTCTGGGTGCTGTGCTAAGTGCCTCACATACATTATCTCCTGCAATCTCCACAACAGCCCTAGAGATGAGAGGAGAGACTTATTATTAGCCTTATTTTACAGACATAGGCACTGAGGTTCAGAGGTTGAGAGGCTGACAAAGATCCCATAGATCACATGTTAAATACCTACTACATGTCATGGTCTCTTCTAGGCACTAAGGCTCCAAGAGTGAATGAGACAGGCAAAGCCTCCACTTTCATGAAGCTGCCATTCTTGGGGGGTGGGTATGGACAAATACTCGATATATAAGTGAAAATGATATATAATTGTATGTACTAAAGAGATGGTGTACTAGAGGGGACAAGAAAGTGGCAGCCAGAGTGCTGGAGTGAAGAGAAAGAGGAGAGAGATGACAAAGGATGTCAGGCAGAAAGATAGCATGGACATTCTGTACGGCCTGCTGGGTCATGATAGTTTACAGTTTTCTCTGAGTGCAGTAGAAAGTCATTGGAAGGTTTTGCAGGAAATAATATAATCTGATTTATGTTTTTTAAAGACCTCTGTGGGTAAGTGGAGAATAGATTGTAGAGGCTCAAGAGTGGAGGCAGGGAGGGCGCTTGGGAGGCTATAGAAGTGGTCCAGGAGAGAGGTGATGGAGGTTTGGGATTGTGCTCTGTCCTTACATATAAAAAGCGAAACCATCCAGGAAAAAACATGATCTAGGCTTTACAGAGAACCCAACCTTCCTTACTAAGCTGACGTGAGATATCTTCAGGCCTTGTCCCATCTCATGCTGAATGCGTGCAAATTATGTGCCACTTGTTTTTCTTTAAACTTTTTATTTAAGTCTGACACACATACAGAAAAGTGCACCAATCATAAGGGTAGAGCCCTGTCAGTTTTCACAAAGTGAACACATCCCTGTAAGCAGCACCCAAAACAAGAAAGAAAAGATTATCTACACCCTGAAGCTCCCCTCATACCCCCTTCCTATCAGTCTCTGGCATTCCAAGTATGTTTTTCCAGAATGACATTCTGTAAATCACTTTTCTCCATCTTGCTCAACCCATGACCCCTTTTTCCAAACTGAAAGTTGCATGCCCTCTGCAATCAGAGATTCTCTTATACAACCAGCCAAGAGATTTGAGCTTTGTATTCTGTGATGGGTAGTATGAGAACAACAAGTGTATTCATATAAAAAAATCTAATGTAATGTTGAATGTGCTTTTTTCAAACTTGATATAAATTCCCACTCCCAGATTCTGTTAGGCCCCCCTCTTAAAAATCACATGTGCAAATTCTGGAAAGACTGCAAGTTGCTGTTGTCTAGAAGAACAGTCTGGAAATCTAACAGCACAGACAGTAGGACTGTAGGGATACACGAGTCTAATAGTACAAAGCCATGATTTCCGGGCTTTGTTCAGGGGACAAGACACTGGCAGAGAGCTAATATTTACTGAGCACTTATTATGTCTCTGGCACTGAGCTAAGGTGTTTCAGTATGTGATCTTATTTAACCTTCACAACCCTTTGAGGTTACCATTCTCTTCATTGTATAACTAAGAAAACCAAGGCTAGGAAAGGTGAGATATTTGGCCCAAGTTCTCAGGACTCATAGTGACCAGTCTGTCTTGGGATAAGAAGTCTGTCTTCTTATCCCAAGCTCATTTCACTCAACCAAAGCAACCTCTCTCATGTTTTTCTTCCTCTGATCAGTACTTAAGAAATTGAAAATGTTGGTCTCAACATTTGGTTCCTGCAATAAGCCGCATTTCTGCTAGTGGTTTCCCATTTACATTTTTTTTAATGCATGGACTTTCAAATTCATGGTAAAGCTATTCATAAATGAAATGGGGAACCTGGCTATAACTTTGCTTCCTTCCAGAAAGCAAAGGCTCTTGAAGCCTGATGAAGTTTAATGCTTGCTGTAAATCCAGGGAAAAAATAAACAGGCACCATTTAAATCACCCAACCCAGAGCCTGGCCACGTGAGGGACACGGGAGCCACACTGTGTCACCATATTATCCATTATTGAGAAGGGAGCCAGCAATTAACAAAGCAATCTAGATTAACCACGTTAACATCTCTGGCAGAGTAAGTCATGTTCTCCGGCTTTCTGGAAGCTCTTCCAAGCTCAAGCTGTTCCTGGGTTCTTTGGCTTTGCATCATGAAGGGAATTGATTTGATTAATTACATTGCTGCTGCCTAATTAGTAAGCGTGGCCACACTTGCCAATCAGTTTCACAGAGATGAAACTTGGGATCCTGACTGCAGACCAATTTTCGTAGCTGAAAGTCGCTGTGCCTTGCATCCTCTATCCATACCAAGTTCCCCAGAGTGGATCATAGCAGAACTTCAGTCCAGAGCCAGGGGCAGGTTTTCAAAGTTCAGACAGCTGGGTCTCTGGGGCCCTCCTGCATTTCAACACAGATTATTTTGTGAAAGCTTCTCAGGTTAAGAACCCCTGCCTTTCTGCACATGCCAGGTCTCACCCTACACAAAGCACATCCACCCTCACCCTTTCATTTGGGTTTCCCAGCTTCTCAAGAAGAAAGAGGTACAGCTCTCATTTTAGACACGAAGAAAGGAACCTTTGCAGAAATGATTACCCAAGGCCACAAAGCATTTCTCAACTAAGATTAGTCATCCTTTTTTATTTTTTTGAATTTAATTAATTTTTTTATACAGCAGGTTCTTATTAGTCATCCATTTTATACACATCAGTGTGTACATGTCAATCCCAATCTCCCAATTCATCACACACCACTCCCACCACCCGCCACTTTCCCCCCTTAGTGTCCATACATTTGTTCTCTACATCTGTGTCTCAATTTCTGTCCTGCAAACCGGTTCATCTGTACCATTTTTCTAGGTTCCACATATATGCGTTAATATACGATATTTGGTTTTCTCTTTCTGACTTACTTCACTCTGTATGACAGTCTCTAGGTCCATCCACGTCTCTACAAATGACCCAATTTCGTTCCTTTTTATGGCTGAGTAATATTCCATTGTATATATGTACCACATCTTCTTTATCCATTCGTCTGTCGATGGGCATTTAGGTTGCTTCCATGACCTGGCTATTGTAAATAGTGCTGCAATGAACATTGGGATGCATGTGTCTTTTTGAATTATGGTTTTTTCTGGGTATATGCCCAGTAGTGGGATTGCTGGGTCATATGGTAGTTCTATTTTTAGTTTTTTAAGGAACCTCCATACTGTTCTCCATAGTGGCTGTATCAATTTACATTCCCACCAACAGTGCAAGAGGGTTCCCTTTTCTCCACACCCTCTCCAGCATTTGTTGCTTGTAGATTTTCTGATGATGCCCATTCTAACTGGTGTGAGGTGATACCTCATGGTAGTTTTGATTTGCATTTCTCTAATAATTAGTGATGTTGAGCAGCTTTTCATGTGCTTCTTGGCCATCTGTATGTCTTCTTTGGAGAAATGTCTATTTAGGTCTTCTGCCCATTTTTGGATGGGGTTGTTTGTTTCTTTAATATTGAGCTGCATGTTCATATATTTTGGAGATTAATCCTTTGTCCGTTGATGCATTTGCAAATATTTTCTCCCATTTTGAGGGTTGTCTTTTCCTCTTGTTTATGGTTTTCTTTGCTGTGCAAAAGCTTTTAAGTTTCATTAGGTCCCAATTGTTTATCTTTGTTTTTATTTCCATTACTCTGGGAGGTGGATCAAAAAAGACCTTGCTGTGATTTATGTCAAAGAGTGCTCTTCCTATGTTTTCCTCTAAGAGTTTTATAGTGCCCGGTCTTACATTTAGGTCTTTAATCCATTTTGAGTTTTTTTTATGTATGGTGTTAGGGAGTGTTCTAATTTCATTCTTTTACATGTAGCTGTCCAGTTTTCCCAGCACCACTTATTGAAGAGACTGTCTTTTCTCCATTGTATATCCTTGCCTCCTTCTTCATAGAATAGTTGAGCTTAGGTGCCTGGGTTTATCTCTGGGCTTTCTGTCCTGTTCCATTGATCCATATTTCTGTTTTTGTGCCAGTACCATGTTGTCTTGATTACTGTAGCTTTGTAGTATGGTCTGAAGTGAGGGAGTCTGATTCCTCCAGCTCCGTTTTCTTCCCTCAAGACCGCTTTGGCTATTCAGGGTCTTTTGTATCTCCATACAAATTTTAAGATTTTTTTGTTCTAGTTCCGTAAAAAATGCCATTGCTACTTTGATAGGGATTGCATTGAATCTGTAGATTGCTTTGGGTAGTATAGCCATTTTCACAATATTGATTCTTCCAATCCAAGAACATGGTATGTCTCTCCATCTGTTGGTATCATCTTTAATTTCTTTCATCAGTGTCTTATAGTTTTCTGCATACAGGTCTTTTGTCTCCCTAGGTAGGTTTACTCCTAGGTATTTTATTATTTTGGTTGCAATGGTAAATGGGAGTGTTTCCTTCAATTCTCTTTCAGATCTTTCATCATTAGTGTATAGGAATGCAAGAGATTTCTGTGCATTAATTTTGTATCCTGCAAATTTACCAAATTCATTGATTAACTCTAGTACTTTTCTGGTGGCATCTTTAGGATTCTCTATGTATAGTATCATGTCATCTGCAAACAGTGACAGTTTTACTTCTTCTTTTCCAATTTGTATTTCTTTTTCTTCTCTGATTGCAGTGGCTAGGACTTCCAAAACTATGTTGAATAATAGTGGTGAGAGTGGACATCCTTGTCTTGTGCCTGATCTTAGAGGAAATGCTTTCAGTTTTTCACCATTTGAGAATGATGTTTGCTGTGGGTTTGTTGTATATGGCCTTTATTATGTTGAGGTAGGTTCCCTCTATGCCCACTTTCTGGAGAGTTTTTATCATAAATGCGTGTTGAATTTTGTCAAAGGCTTTTTCTGCATCTATTGAGATGATCATATGGGTTTTATTCTTCAATTTGTTAACGTGGCGTATCACATTGATTGATTTGTGTATATTGAAGAATCCTTGTATCCCTGCGATAAATCCCAGTTGATCATGGTGTATGATCCTTTTAATGTGTTGTTGGATTCTGTTTGCTAGTATTTTGTTGAGGATTTTTGCATCTATATTCATCAGTGACATTGGTCTGTAATTTTCTTTTTTTGACATGTCTTCATCTGGTTTTGGTATCAGGGTGATGGTGGCCTCATAGAATGAGTTTTGGAGTGTTCCTTCCTCTGCAATTTTTTGGAAGAGTTTGAGAAGAATGGGTGTTAGCTTTTCTCTAAATGTTTGATAGAAGTCACCTGTGAAGCCATCTGGTCCTGGACTTTTGTTTGCTGGAAGATTTTTAATCACAGTTTCCATTTCATTACTTGTGATTGGTCTGTTCATATATTCTATTTCTTCCTGATTCAGTCTTGGGAAGTTATACCTTTCTGAGAATTTGTCTATTTCTTCCAGGTTGTCCATTTTATTGGCATAGAGCTGCTTGTAGTAGTCTCTTAGGATGCTTTGTATTTCTGCGGTGTCTGTTGTAACTTTTCCTTTTTCATTTCTAATTTTATTGATTTGAGTCCTCTCCCTTTTTTCCTTGATGAGTCTGGCTAATGGCTTATCAATTTTGTTTATCTTTTCAAAGAACCAGCTTTCGGTTTTATGGATCTTTGCTATTGTTTTCTTTGTTTCTGTTGTATTTATCTCTGCTCTGATCTTTATGATTTCTTTCCTTCCCCTAACTTTGGGTTTTGTTTGTTCTTCTTTCTCTAGTTCCTTTAGGTTTAGGTTTAGATTGTTTATTTGAGATTTTTCTTGTTTCTTGAGGTAGGCTTGTATTGGTATAAACTTCCCTCTTCGAACTGCTTTTGCTGCATCCAATAGGTTTTGGATCGTCGTGTTTTCATTATCATTTGACTCTGGGTATTTTTTGATTTCCTCTTTGATTTCTTCAGTGATCTCTTGGTTATTTAGTAACGTATTGTTTAGCCTCCATGTGTTTGTGTTTTTTACGTTTTTTTCCCTGTAATTGATTTCTAATCTCATAGCGTTGTGGTCAGAAAAGGTGCTTGATATGATTTCAGTTTTCTTAAATTTACTGAGGCTTGATTTGTGACCCAAGGTGTGATGTATCCTGGAGAGTGTTCCGTGCGCAGTTGAGAAGAAAGTGTAATCTGCTGTTTTTGGATGGAATGTCCTATAAATATCAATTAAATCTATCTGTTCTCTTGTGTCATTTAAAACTTGTGCTTCCTTATTAATTTTCTTTTTGGATGATCTATCCATTGGTGTAAGTGAGATGTTAAAGTCCCCTACTATTATTGTGTTACTGTCGATTTCCTCTTTTATAGCTGTTAGCAGTTGTCTTATGTATTGAGGTGCTCCTATGTTGGGTGCATATATATTTATAATTGTTATATATCTTCTTCTTGGATTGATCCCTTGATCATTATGTAATGTCGTTCCTTGTCTCTTGTAACATTCTTTATTTTAAAGTCTATTTTATCTGATATGAGTATTGCTACTCCAGCGTTCTTTTGATTTCCATTTGCATGGAATATCTTTTTCCATCCCCTCACTTTCAGTCTGTATGTGTCCCTTAGGTCTGTAGTGGGTCTCTTGTAGACAGCATATATATGGGTCTTGTTTTTATATCCATTCAGCAAGCCTGTGTCTTTTGGTTGGAGCATTTAATCCATTCACTTTTAAGGTGATATTGATATGTATGTTCCTATTACCATTTTCTTAATCGTTATGGGTTTGTTTTTGTAGGTCCTTTTCTTCTCTTGTGTTTCCCACTTAGAGAAGTTCCTTTAGCATTTGTTGTAGAGCTGGTTTGGTGGTGCTGAATTCTCTTAACTTTTGCTTGTCTGTAAAGCTTTTGATTTCTCCATCAAATCTGAATGAGATCCTTGCCATGTAGAGTAATCTTGGTTGTACGTTCTGCCCTTTCATCACTTTAAGTATATCATGCCACTCCCTTTTGACTTGTAGAGTTTCTGCTGAGAAATTAGCTGTTAACCTTATGGGAGTTCCCTTGTATTTGTCGTTATTTGTCGTTTTTCCCTTGCTTCTTACAATAATTTTTCTTTGTCTTTAATTTTTGCCAATTTCATTACTATATGTCTCGGTGTGTTTCTCTTTGGGTTTATCCGTATGGGAGTCTCTGTGCTTCCTGGACCTTGGTGGCTATTTCCTTTACCATGTTAGGGAAGTTTTCGACTATAATCTCTTCAAATATTTTCTCTGGTCCTTTCTCTCTCTGTTCTCCTTCTGGGACACCTATAATGCAAATGTTGCTGTGTTTAATGTTGTCCCATTGGTCTCTTAGGCTGTCTTCATTTCTTTTCATTCTTTTTTCTTTATTCTGTTCCCCAGCAGTGAATTCCACCATTTTGTCTTCCAGGTCACTTATCCGTTTTTCTGCCTCAGGTATTCTGCTATTGATTCCTTCTAGTGTATTTTTCATTTCAATTATTGTATTGTTCATCTCTGTTTGTTTGTTCTTTAATTCTTTTAGGTCTTTGTTAAACATATCTTGCATCTTCTCGATCTTTGCCTCCATTCTTTTTCCGAGGTCTTGGATCATCTTCTCTATCATTATTCTGAATTCTTTTTCTAGAAGGTTGCCTATCTCCACATCATTTAGTTGTTTTTCTAGGGTTTTATCTTGTTCCTTCATCTGGTACATAGCCTTCTGCCTTTGCATCTTGTATATCTTTCTATGAATGTGGTTTTTGTTCCACAGGCTGCAGGATTGTAGTTCTTCTTGCTTCTGCTGTCTGCCCTCTGGTGGATGAGGCTATCTAAGAGGCTTGTGGAAGTTTCCCGATGGGAGGGACTGGTGGTGGGTAGAGCTGGCTGTTGCTCTGGTGGGCAGAGCTCAGTAAAACTTTAATCCGCTTGCCTGCTGATGGGTGGGGCTGGGTCCCATCCCTGTTGGTTGTTTGGCCTGAGGCAACCCAACACTGGAGCCTACCCGGGCTCTTTGGTGGGCTCTTTGGTGGGGCTAACGCGGACTCTGGGAGAGCTCACGCCAAGGAGTACTTCCCAGAACTTCTGCTGCCAGTGTCCTTGTCCTCACGGTGAGACAGAGTCATCCCCCACCTCTCAGGGTACCCCCCAACACTAGCAGGTAGGTGTGGTTTAGTCTCCCCTGGTTTCACTACTCCTTCCCCTGGGTCCTGATGCGCACACTACTTTGTGTGTGCCCTCCAAGAGTGGAGTCTCTGTTTCCCCCAGTCCTGTCGAAGTCCTGCAATCAAATCCCGCTAGCCTTCAAAGTCTGATTCTCTAGGAATTCCTCCTCCCGTTGCCGGACCCCCAGGTTTGGAAGCCTGACGTGGGGCTCAGAACCTTCACTCCAGTGGGTGGACTTCTGTGGTATAAGTGTTCTCCAGTTTGTGAGTCATCCACCCAGCAGTTACCGGATTTGATTTTATTGTGATTGAGCCCCTCCTACCATCTCACTGTGTCTTCTCCTTTGTCTTTGGATGTGGGGTATCTTTTTTGGTGAGTTCCAGTGTCTTCCTGTCAATGATTGTGCAGCAGTTAGTTGTGATTCCAGTGTTCTCGCAAGAGGGAGTGATAGCACGTCCTTCTACTCCGCCATCTTGAACCAATCTCCAGTCATCCTTTTTTTTATTCAAGTAACTTTTACTGGGTTTGTTTTGTCTTATTGCAAGAAGTTATATATACTCGTTATAGAAAAGTTTAGAAGATACAGAAAAACAAAAAGAAGGTAGTAAAAAAGCTATCCTTCACACATAACTACTGAAATGTTTGATGCATATTTATTCAGCCATTTTTCTATGGGATGATATCGTACATACTATTTTGTAACCTACTCTTTGTCTTTTGATATAATATGAACACTTTTCAAATCATGTTCACTAATTTAATCTTTAATGGTTGAGATATATGGATCATTAAACCAATCAGTTATGTTGGATATTTGGGATTGTTTCAAAATTTTAGTTATGATAAATAATGTGGCAATAAAATCCTTGTATCTAAATCATAATAACTAACATTTATTGCGTATTTATTACTCAAGCACTGTACTGTTTTACATGTATTATCTTTTTTATTTATTTTTTTTTTAATTGAAGTATAGTGGATTTACAGTGTTGCACCAGTCTCTGCTGTACAGCAAAGCGACTCAGTTATATATATATATATATATATATATATATATATATATATATATACACATTCTTTTTTTTATAATCTTTTCCATTATGGTTTATCCCAGGAGACAGGATATAGTTCCCTGTGCTATACAGTAGGATCTTGTTGTTTATCCATTCTATACGTAATAGTTTGCATCTACCAACCCCAAACTCCCAGTCCATCCCTCTCCCCCTTCCCCTCCCCCTTGGCAACCACAAGTCTGATCTCTATGTCTGTGAGTCTGTTTCTGTTTTGTAGATAGGCTCATTTGTGCCCTGTTTTAGATTCCATATGTAAGTGATATCATATGATATTCATCTTTCTCTTTCTGACTTACTTCACTTAGTGTGATAATCTCTAGTTGCATCCATGTTGCTGCAAATGGCATTATTTCATTCTTTTTTATGGCTGAGTAGTATTCCATTGTGTATATATATGCCACATCTTCTTTATCCATTTATAGGTTGATGGACATTTTGGTTGTTTCCATGTTTTGGCTATTGTGAATAGTGCTGTTATGAACATAGGGGTGCATGTATCTTTTTGAATTAGAGTTTTGTCCAGGTATATACCCAGGAGTGGGTATATGCCTATGGAAATTTTACTTTTGGTTTTCTGAGGAACCTCCATACTGTTTTTCATAGTGGCTGGACCAACTTACATTCCCACCAACAGTGTAGGAGGGTTCCCTTTTCTCCATACCCTCTCCAGCATTTGTTATTTGTGGACTTTTTTTTTTTTTACATCTTTATTGGAGTATAATTGTTTTACAATGGTGTGTTAGTTTCTGCTTCATAACAAAGTGAATCAGTTATACATATACGTATGTTCCCATATCTCTTCCCTCTTGCGTCTCCCTCCCTCCCACCCTCCCTATCCCACCCCTCCAGGCGGTCACAAAGCACCAAGCTGATCTCCCTGTGCTATGCGGCTGCTTCCCACTAGCTATCTACCTTACGCTTGGTAGTGTATATATGTCCATGCCTTCTCTCACTTTGTCACAGCTTACCCTTCCTGCTGCCCATATCCTCAAGTCCGTTCTCTAGTAGGACTGTGTCTTTATTCCTGTCTTACCCCTAGGTTCTTCATGACATTTTTTTCCTTAAATTCCATATACATGTGTTAGCATACGGTATTTGTCTTTCTCTTTCTGACTTACTTCAGTCTGTATGACAAACTCTAGGTCTAGCCACCTCATTACAAATAGCTCAATTTCGTTTCTTTTTATGGCTGAGTAATATTCCGTTATATATATATGTGCCACATCTTCTTTATCCATTCATCCGATGATGGACACTTAGGTTGTTTCCATCTCTGGGCTATTGTAAATAGAGCTGCAATGAACATTTTGGTACATGACTCTTTTTGAATTATGGTTTTCTCAGGGTATATGCCCAGTAGTGAGATTGCTGGGTCATATGGTAGTTCTATTTTTAGTTTTTTAAGGAACCTCCATACTGTTCTCCATAGTGGCTGTACCAATTCACATTCCCACCAGCAGTGCAGGAGTGTTCCCTTTTCTCCACACCCTCTCCAGCATTTATTGTTTCTAGATTATTTGTAGACTTTTTAATGATGGCCATTCTGACTGGTATGAGGTGGTACCTCATTTGTATTATCTAATTTAACCCTCCCAGGAGTCCTATGAATAAGTAATATTACCTCTATTTTACAGGTGAGGAAACTGAGGAGTAGAGAGGTTGAGTAATTTGCCCACAGTGACATAGGTAATGACTCCAGAGGCAGCACCCTTAATCACTAAGATAAATTCTTAGAATTGTAATTTCAGGATAACTAAATACATAATATTGTAAGGTCTCTGAGTCATATCGTCCAGTTGCCCTCCAGAAAGCATGTCCCAATCAATATTCCCACCGTCAGGATATGAATGCTCACTCACTTGCATCATCGCCAGCACAGGACACTATTAATTTGTATTGTCATTAGAGAAATGAAGCTCAGACTTCTGATAGCTTATTCATGCTCTTTAGAGCATGCGTGCAACCCAATTCCCAACTGAAACATTGATTTTCTTTAAACCAATTGTTCTTATCCTTTTTTTGGTACATGGGCCCCTTTGAGAATCTGATGGAAGCTATGAAGCAGCTACACAGAAAATGCACATGTGCACATCAAATAACCCCATATTTTTCAGGAGTTCACAGACACCAGTAAGAACTCCTATGCTTGCTAGAGGATCGATATATCAACAATACTGAAACTAAAACTAAAAACAGGGCTAATGAACCCAGTCAAATGCTGGTTTCACCAGACTGTTCTTTTTAACAATCCTGCAGTGTAAGGAACCAGATCAGAAGAGGCTGGAATAAAATGCCTAGGCACTAAAATGGTTCATTTGCCCTGTGGAGTGGAGGTACCCCGGTCAAAACTCTCTCCTGAGGTCATGCTGTCCTCCACCAAACCAGTAAGACCTCCGAGCAGATGGACAGGCCATCACTGGACCTGACCCCATTGGTGCGCTTCAGCAGCCTCCAAAGAACAAGGCTCCTTCTGCCAAATGCTCTTCTTCACACACTAGTGTCTTTCACGATCTCCCCTCGCATCTTGCTCCGTTATGGTCTGGAAAGCCTCATCCCAGATCAGTCAAGCCTCCGCCAACCCTACCCACCCCTCTCCTATCAGAAGCATTGGATGAAGACAAGAGGGGAGGGGAGCATGAGGGCCAGGACCTTGCCCATCCATCTGCTGTGATGCTGCTTTGCCAGGAAGATTTTTCTGGGAACTTTCCTTGGCCTGAGCATGTGCTTTGGGGGCCGTGTTTAATAATGATCCATTGAGGCTCAGTGGCATTTTCAGAATTGGGGGTGGAACATCTGGTCCCAGCCTGAGAGGAAGGAGGTGGACAGAGGAATTAGCACTCTGGAGTGAATTGCTAATTCACTGGGTCACCTTTTGGGTGACCCAGTGGAGAATTCAGCTCCATCTGGATAGACAGGCTAGGGCTACCAGACCACGAGACACACACAGAGGATGCAGGCAGCTCCTCAGGCTGGAACCTGAGCTGCCCTGTCCTTGCTGCCCGTCCATGGCCACCTTGGGGTCTCATTTTGCACAAGACCACCATATCCTTGTCAGAAATGTGAGGAGGGGTGGTGATGGGAAAGGGGGCTGTTCTGCCCTTTTATTGTCTGGCTTAACTCTATCTTTTGATCTCTGTTTATTAATTTTTCTCCATCCTATGCCCTGTCCTCTCGCTTATGTTCTTGGCATTGCCCATCTACAGATGATGGAAGGATTTGTGAGTTAAGCATCCATTCTCCTCCCACCTTCTTGGGTCCCTGGGACTTACATTCACAAGGCCAGGAGATGGCAGACGATGACTTTTCAATTCTAAATAATTACAGTCCCTCCTGGATTTGGCTGGGAACATGAGTCATCTGAAAACTAGTATATTCACACCCAAACATGGCTCTTCTGTTTCCCCCCGCACCCTGTACTCCCTTGTGGAATCTGCTCAGTGTTTTTACATGTCCTTTTAGTCTTTGGTGTTTTGATGGCCTTCCTCACCAGGTCCAAACAGCAGAAGATGGGAGAGCAGAAACTCTACTACTTAATATCTCTGTGACTCTGAGCAAATTACTTCTAAGCCTCAATTTCAACATCTGTAAAATGGGGACAGTAACTCTACCTCCCACATTGAAATGTTCTGAGTACAGAGTTAGATAATGTATGTTAGGAGTTTGATACAGTGCTTGCCTCCTGTAAGCTCCCAGTAGACGGTAACTGCTATTCTTATTGTTGTCGTTATTAAATTCAGATCACCACCATCTTCTGTATTTTCTTGGGCACCATCATAAACATTGAGTCCATTTCTAACTATCATGAGAGTCAGCACGACTTCTCCACCTTCCTTGTGATCAGGACACTGCACAGGAAGTCAGGCCTCCTCTCTCAGGCTCTAAACATCCTGAGGTCACCAGCTCTCTGAGACACATTGCCCCACTGCCGTTGCACCCTCATGCACAAAGGGGATGCAATTCCCTGCCTTTCCAGCTCCTGTCTCCTCAAAATGTGCAAAGATGAAATCGTTTTTGCAGGAAAGTTCTCTGAAAGTAGCAAAGTCAAGTAACTCCTCCTTCCCAAACTATCACCCACACTTATCTCTCCATCCCAACATGTAACCAGCACCTCCTGGTTTTCTTCTAGGTGCCTTCACACAGAACGTTCCAGGGATATAACAAGTCCCCAGTCTGTGGGAATCAGCACTGAGGTGCAGAAAGATCAGTTGCTCCAGGGTCAGACCTGGAATTGAATCCTATCTCCACCACTGTGTAATCTTGAGCAATTTCTTTAATTGCACTAAGCCACAGTTTTTCTCATCCATAAAATGGGCATAATAATTGTATTCACCTCACCGGCTTATAGGTACTGAATAAAATAATTGTTGAAATCTCCTTGCTTCCCCAGTCAATGTTAATCTCCTGGATTAAATTCTCAACCAGTTCCAGGTACCTAAGGGATGTTCGATAAAGACTCTCTGTAAAGTGGGACAAAGCTTGGGGACCTCCCGCTGCAAGCAATAATCTAAAAACCTGCATCAAACTGAGAATATATTTCATGTATATTTACATGAAAGAGGTGAAGAAATTGTATTTTCTGAAAATCTAGTAATTTGAGGAAAGGAACTGTCTTTAGGAAAAATCTTAAATAGAGCTGAAGGTAGAAAGTGAAACCCATTTCCCCCCCATCACAACCTCCATGCCCCTCTTCCTCGCTGCCCTCAACAAGGCTGATGCCAAAGCTACCAGAAGAGAGAACAGAAATTATTGCCTAAAAAAGCAATAAGAATTTGGAACTCCTGGAGCAATCTGCGAGGAGAGGAGCTGAGGTGAGAGAGAACAAGGAGGGGGCCAGGGAGCCCAGCACTGAGGAGTACCTTAAACATCTGATGCGGGTAATTTTCCTCTTGTGAAATCACTGCTTCCAGGTGGTATAAGCAGAGCAGGCATCAGGGGAAATAGAGCCCAAGAAGCAGAGTGGTGGGAATGAAGTTATTCCCCCTGCCCCACTCCAGGAATCCAGAGACTTTGAGGGAGGGCTTTGGACATCCCAGGGTTATGGAAAAGGGACATCCACAATCATCTCGCCTAGCTTTCAAGGGGTGGAAAGGCCCCCAGCTGATGTCTGGGCTACACATATATAAACAGCATAGGCAGTAAATACTGAATTACATCTTGTCCCTTCAGGGAAACTCTCAGAAAACATTCTCCCATGGCTGCAGCAAGCCCAGCCAGCTCTCTGTCCTATAGGCTATCTCTGAGTTGAGCAGTAAATTGTCCCTCGGGCACTTGCATCTGCAAATTTCCTAGCAATGAGGAGCCTTCGAGCTATGAGAAAGGGCAGCAATTTCAGGGTCATTTTATGGCATGTCTGTGGACCTGGACTGAGAAGCAGGAGAAGGCCCTGCTTTGCTAAAATCTGGACAGCGGCACGTATGCAGTGGCAAAGACTAATCATTTCATCATACAATATTCATGACACCAGCGATGTGCCTGGCCCTCAGGATAAAGAAAGGCAGGCGAGGGCTCTGGTGAGAAGACAAGACGCCCTAGAGACAGCAGGCTGGCATCATTCACTCTAAGGGCTGCAGGTGACAAGGCAGGCATGACGCCCAGGTGTGGCCCCCAGAGGAGGAGTGCATCCCAGACCAGGCCTGACAAGTGGAGAGGAGATGCAGAGCTGTGCAGGGGTCCCAACCTGAACCTGGCAAGCCAGTGGTTATAGGAAAAAGTTTGGATTACCACCAGCCAAAGGACAGATCAGAGGGATGAGTCAGAAAGAGGAAGGCAGGGGAGTCAGTGGACAGCTGCTGAGAGAAGGGATGAAAGGCGTTGCACGGTGCCTAATGGCTTAAGTGGTCCAATCTCAGCGTTTTACCTCCTGATTCCCCAAAGCCAGTAACTGTCCCTGTTCTCTCTGGAGCCTTTCATCCCAAGGTACCGAGCTTCTCAGCCAAGCAGCAGGCTCATCTGCTCCCTCTGAGGGCAGCATCCAGTATTGCACAGCCTTTTTGTTATAGGCTCAAAGACACTCTGGCCACAGGTATATCTGTAGCTTTTCCCCCTCATATCTGTTCCACCTCTGCAATGGAGTGAACACAGCTGACAATCCAAGAAGCAGGGAGCCCCTGTAGCTAATGCAACCCCCTCATTTCATACATGAGGAAACGAGGCCCAGAACTGTGATGACCCTGAATAAAGGTCGGCCAGCTTCTAGCCCTAGGCTGGGTCTTTCCCCCTATATTCTCAACCACTCTCTCTATCTCTTTCTCTCTCTCTCTCATTTTCCCGCCTGCCTCTCTCCCTGTTTCCCTCTAATTACAAAAGCAATGATTGTTCATTGCAAAAAGAATTTTAAATAAAAAGTGAAAATCTTCCCATACAGCCATCCTCCAGAGATAACCATTATGAACAGTTTTTTTCACATTCACCCAGATTTTTTTCTATGAAGACACACACACGCGCACACACACAAAAAATGTTTTTTATAAAAATCAGATATTAGACATTCTCTCCTGAAATTTGATTTTTTCTACTTAACTCTGGCATGGGCCTCATTCCACGTAGACCTAGCTTACCATTTTAATAGATGTATGGTTTTTCAATGCGTGGATGCTACGTGGTTTATTTCATAATCCCCTATGGCTGGAATTTAGGTTATTTCCCATTTGGGGGGAACATTACTGCAGTTTCCTGTACTTTTATCTTTGCTCCCTTTTAAGAGTACTTATGTAGGATAAATTCCTGGATGTTGAGTACTTACATCAAAAGCTAAAGTTATGCTCATTTAAATTGTATCAGATAACACCAGTTTTCCACCCAAAATCTGTAGCCCCACACAGAATGCATGCAAATGTCTGTTTTCTCATACTTTTGCCAAACTAATAGACCTGAAATATTTTGCTGCTTTTTAATTCGCATTATTTGCTTTGTAAATGATTTCATGAGGTTTTCATTAATTCACTGGCTGTCCATTGTACTTATTCTTGTTATTTCCTCATCCATATGATTTGCTTTGTTTTCTATTGAGTTGCTTTGTCTTCTTGATTTGAAAGAGAGTTTTGTGTATTAGAAATATTCCTTTTACTGTCCTTTAATTTACAAATGTTTCTCTCAATTCTGATAAGTTTGTTTTCAAAGTTTATGACCTTATAGAAATGTCTAGGCAAACGCAGCAATACTTTTCTTTTATGGATCCTGAACTTCTGTCATACTTAAAAAGATCCTTCCTATTTCAAAATCATAAAAAATATTCACTTCCATCTTCTTATATCTTAATAATCTTTTAATATTTAAAATCTTAGATCCATCTGGGTTTATTTTAATGTAAGAAAGTAGAGATCCGCCTTTATTTGTTTCTAAATAGCTAGAGACTGTTGTCCTAACACCACTTAGAGAATAATCTGTTTTTTCCCCCACAGGCATTGAAATGGCATATAAAATTCTCATGGATATTTGGTTCTGTTTATAAATGTATAATTTCATTGATCTATCTGCATTTTCTTGCACCTCCTGCCCTGGTATTTTTTAATTACTTTTATGGTATGATATGATTTTATGATAGGTTTTACTCTCTGTATGGGTAAGTTTCCCCATCTTCCCACACCACTCCCACCATTCCTCTTTATTTATTTTAATTGACCTGGCTATTTTTTCATGGTTATTCTTCTATAATCTGTATTCTTCCATATATTTCGTTTGGGATCATTTAGGTTCCCCTCTCTACTACCCCCCCCGAAAAAAACCTGGTGGTATTTTAATGAGATTATCTTGAATTTCCAGATGAATTTGGGGAGAACTGAAGTTTTCTTGGAGACTTTCTATACTAAAGCAAGCTATGTCTCTCCATTTATACATGTCTTCTTTTTATGCCCCTTCATAAAGTTGTATCACTTCCTTCACATATGTTCCCCCCAACACTCAGTTTTAAAAGGGTTCTATGGGGAAATTGCCATTGAGGTCAAAGCATGGAACACACTCAGTTTGGCATCAAAGATAGACCCTTAAGTGCTGCAGAAAGTCCTCCATCCCATCTGCTCCCAACTCTGGGCCTAAGCCAAGAGGTCGCTTCCCTCTTTGAAGTTGGAATGGGTCCATCAAGTAACCAGCAGGCAACTGATGGCACGGACCCCATGCCCAGTCCTGTGCTAGAAGTACAGAACACAGACTCCGTCTTCAAAGAGCTTTGATGCTGCCTAAAGAGACAAGTGGCACATCTCTTAAGAATGACATTCCATATGAATCCATGTGGCATGGCCTTTGTTTTGATGGGAAATATAGGAGAAGAAGCCTGGAGCAGTCAGGAAAGATTTCAGGAAGAAGACGAAAACTGACTGGGCATTGGCCTGTGGTTACCATTTAAATAAAGAAGAGGAAGGAAGCACATTATAAGCAAGAGAATCACTCCACAACCATTTACCTAGCACCTACTATGAACCAGATACTGAGCCAGGCACATGAAGAGGAGGTTATGTGCTCAACAAATAGTTTTACACATTCACTATAACCCAAGCTCTGTGTTTGGTGCTAGAGAAACAGGAAAAGTAAGGTTGACCCTGGCCTTGAGGAGCTTGTAAACAAGGAAGACAGACTCTTAAATAAATAAGTTCAACAGCTGTTGTGATAGAATTCTGTGGAGAGAATAGCAGAAGACTCTTAATCTGGTGACTGTGCACCTCCTGGGTACCCATGGATGGGATTCAGTGAGTCTGTGAGCCCCTGAAATTATATGATGCTAAATTATTTGCATAACCAGCATTTTCAGGTTAAGAACCGTCGAGGTAGAGTGCCACAAAATTCTTGGCTTCTGTGTTTTAATGACCATATAAAATATATAGAAAGACCATTATAAATAAGAAGTAAATAATTCTAGCCTTCCCCCAACCAGAACTATTCTAAGAGTTGAGAGGCAGTATCATGTGTTGTGAAAACTGCCCAGCTTTGAGACCAGGCAGATTTGGGTTTGAATACCAGCTCTACCATTTAATAGCTGTGTAACATCGGGTGAGTTCCATACACTTGAAGACTTTATTTCCTCATCTGTAAATTGAAAATTGAGAATTACAGAACCCAGTTCTCCCTCATGCCTTATTGTGGGAGTGAAATTAGCTAAGGTGTGTCGGGTTACCTGGATCTGAGCAGGTCTTCACAGCCTACTCACTCCTTCCTTCTGCTTTCACACTTCACAGGAAGCTCTGCATCATGGGCTGTGGTTATGACAAGGAGGAATCTGAGCCAGGCCTGGAAGGGATGGAGAGGAGGAGGGGAAAGGAATGGGCATCTCAGACCAGTGGACAGAGTAGATACAGGGAAAGGAGCCAGAAAGGTCAACTCGTGTTGTAAAGAATCAGTCCGTTGCAGCCAAGTTGAGCAGGTCTTCAATTCCAGCCGAAGCAGTTTGAACTTTATCCTATAACCTACAGGAGCCGCTGGAGGGTTTGGGACAAGGAAGTCAATCCCGTGGTGAGGTGGTTCTGAACCCAGCCTTTGCCCATCATGAAGCCCAAGACACCCAGGAAAACAATTTTTACAATAAAATTATAATGTGGACTAAGGCAATGCTTCTCACCTCAGGATCTTGTTAAAAAGCAGCTTCTGATTCACTGGATCACTGAGATTCTGCATTTCTAACAAGCACTCCGGTGATTTTGATGCTGTTTACCCATGAACCTCACTTTGAGTAGCCAGAGGCTAACGTATTTTTGGTTTTGTCATTTTTATTACTAATATTATTCTTGTAACACATGTTGGCTGAGTGCCTGTCCTGTGTCAGGCACTGTGCTAGGCCTTGAGCAGAAAGAGAAGAATCAGACATGAACTCTTTTTTCTAGAAGCTCACAGTCCAATCTGAGGAGATGTGGCATAGCCCTAAGCAACTGTAATTCAATATAGAAAGTAATAAATGCCATATTTTAGCCTCAGATAAAATACTATGACAATTTGGTGAAGAGAAAGATTGTTCCCAGTTGAGGGAGAAATTGCCTGGTGCTTAAGGAAATGAATAGTAGCTTCTTTTTCTTATTATTAAACAATGAGTAAGAACCAGTGAGTAGACTTCAGAGTTAGACTTTAATCCTAACTCTACCACTTACTAGACATGTGACTTCATTAATGTCTTAAGCCTCAGTTTCCTCATCCGTAAAATGAGATATATTAATAGCAAGGCTTCTGGAAGGATTGTATGAGAGAATTATTTATAAACATAGTACCTAATAACTGGTTCCCAGTTCATTATAAATGGTAGCTCTGGTGATTATTATTGTTTTCAGTATTTGCTGTAAATCTTAACATGTGTCTCTTTGGCCCCAAGGATATTGTATTTGTTAGACAATTTTGTGATCTCATTCCAGGGTTAAGCAGCAAATGAAAATGGAAAAACCTCGAAGGGAATTTCCAAATCCAAGGAAACTTCCTTCACAAAGCCAGTGCTGAAAGAATTAGCAACTAGTGTTTTCCATTTTTGAATTTTTTTTGGACCAGACTGTTTCCACTGGGGAGACTTGGCTTGGCTAAAGGTGTAGCCAAGTGCTCCTAATAACAGCCACATTGAAAGGGAGCTCCACTGTATTTACAAGCTGATCGAAATGGTTTCACCACCCACTGGCTCCCTTGAGATGTCTGCTTGTGTGATGCTGACTGTGAAATAAGTCAAATCAAATTTATAATCCTACAGACCCAGAATGTCAGAGCTCAGAGGGATGTTACAAACCACCCAGCCCTGGGGGGACCAGATAAATGATGCTTTACATCCCTCTATGCCTTGCTGCAGTCTCCAAGCCCACCCACTGGTCATTCCTTCAACCGGTATTTAATGAAGGAATATTAAAGAGCCCTATAGTAAGAGGATAAGGCACATCAGGGAACTGACAGGCACATCAGGAACTAACAGAGGAGGCTGCTGGGCTTAACAACAAAAAATCTCATTTCTAACCTCTCTCTCTCTCTTACCTGTGGAGGACCTTGCGCAAGTGTTGCCTTCTAGCTGCAGGTCCATTTCTTCATCTGTAAAGTAGGGATAATCCCACTTTGCTCGTAGAACTGTCAGGGGGATTAAATGAAATAGAACATAAGATAGTTGGCTGACATATAACTAGGACCCCATAAACACAGTATCTTTTGATTCATTTTTTAAAATAATATTCATTGGATTTTTCCCAATTACAAAACTAATTCGTGTTTATGGAGAAAATGTTGGAAAACACCAAAAAGCCCAGAGAGGGAAAATTCATGCATAATTTCACCACCCAAAGATATACATGGTTGATGTCTCCTTTCATGTATATTTTTCCTGTCCTTTATACACACCAACATGTGTATTTTGTTTCCCCATGAACTGTATTGGAAGTGATTGACAGCTTCTGTTAGGGCTTCCTGGATTCATATTCAAACTCTATCCCCCACTAGGTCTGTGACCTGGAGCAACTTGCCTTCCATTCCCCCAAGTGTAATAGTTGTGGCCTCCAGCGGGCGCGGCAGGTTGGACCCAGTCACCAGGAACGCTATAGACTGCAGTGCGAAATGGCGCCCCCTAGAGCCGTGCCAGGCGCAGTCATGCTGGGCTGCCTTGGGAACAGACAGGTTGAAGGAGTAATGGGCATAAAGATGTTTAGGCATTTGGCCAGTGGCTGACACAGGATAAGAGCTTGTTAAATAGTAGCTACTACTCCACAAACAAACCCTGGGGTTTTGAAGAGTGGAGGGAGGTTCACTGTTCAGATCTGTTAAATAGCACCTTAAGGTGACCCATTGGGACCATGGTCTAGCCAAGAAGTCCTTCTCCTTGTGCTGGTCCTGCTCCGCTTTAGCTTTTTTTCAAAAATATATTTATTTTATTTATTTGTTTTTGGCTGCGTTGGGTCTTCATTGCTGTGTGCGGGCTTTCTCTAGTTGCGGTGAGCGGGGGCTGCTCTTCCTTGCGGTGCGTGGGCTTCTCATTGCGGTGGCTTCTCGTTGCAGAGCAGGGGCTTCAGTCGTTGTGGCTCGTGGGCTCTAGGGCTCAGGCTCAGTAGTGGTGGCGCACGGGCTCAGTTGCTCCGCGGCACGTGGGATGTTCCGGGACCAGGGCGCAATCCTGTGTCCCCTGCATTGACAGGCAGATTCTTCACCACTGTGCCACCAGGGAAGTCCCCACTTTAGCTTTTGATCCTTGCACTTCACCATGCCTCTAAGTCGCCCTCAGGCATGCAAAGCCCAAGTGATGTGAGTGGGCTCACTGCACCATCTGCTTGCTGCCTCATCCCTCCGCTCTCAAGTTCTGCCTCCTGCTCACCCCATCCAGGTGTGCAGCTTTCAACCCCTCCAAGCCCTTTCAGAGGTGTTGTCTCATTTGACCTGTTTAAAAAACCTCAGTAAGAGGCTAGCAAGAGGCAACCGAGTGGAGCCATGTGGCCTCCCGCAAGCGGTTT
The DNA here is from genome assembly GCF_005190385.1 of Monodon monoceros. NCBI lineage: Eukaryota > Metazoa > Chordata > Mammalia > Artiodactyla > Monodontidae > Monodon > Monodon monoceros. The sequence goes on from NW_021703768.1 coordinate 135,511,065, forward strand.
CCCAGGGCTGCACCCATAATGCTACTCAAAATGACTACAGATCTGAGTGATGTGCAAGATAGCTTGAAGTGACAGCTAGAGATGGCACAAAAAACTCTGAGTCACATATTCAATCGGTCGGTCGGTGAACAGATATTTATTTAGCACTACTGTGTGCCAGGGGCTGGGTTCTCCAGTGAGAAAATATTCCCTGTTCACTTCTCTTTCAATCCTTCGGGTCCTCAAAGAGGAATGAATTCCTCTCAGTTTAGGGCCAGCAAGTCTTCAACACCCCTCAACCCCAGCTAATCTCCCTTTCTGAAAAAGGGAGCAGGCTCAGGCCCACTACTGTATGGAGGCATCCAGAGGTACTAATATTGTTTAGTTTTCATCTTATTTTTCTCTACCATTGCATTCTGTTTATAGCAAATGATGCAGGTTTTTAAATGATGATAGAAAGCTTCCTTTTTTAAAAAAAAATTTAGCTTAGATACCAAAAGTGAGTTGATTTAAAGAAAAGCATTAAGTAACGGGTGGGCCGGGTGGTAGAATGACTGATGCTTAGGAAGCCCTAGACTTGAGACGGCTCTAGCCTAGACTTGAGGCTTAACCCTTTCAGGGGTGCTGACCCAAGCCCATGATGACAGCTATGGATTCCCCCCCAGAAGAATGCATGAACATCACGTACAATTTCATCAAGTTCCAGAACTACCTGGAGTCCCATTCCTGGGCCTGTATTGGAAAGAGCAGCAGGGTGAGAGTCCCGAGGCCTGGTCTGCACGGGAGATCTAATCCTGTTCGCCACCTTCCTCATCTTCTTGGCAGTAGTACTGGCAGTGATAGCAGCGTTGGCAATAGTAACAGTGGTTGTGTTTGAAGCAGTCAAACTGTACTTTGAGTACAGCTTTGCGTGCTTTCAACATGCCAGGCACTTACCAAGCCTAAGCTCGACTCATCCATGCAGAAAAGAATTATCACCATCCCCACTTTCTGGGAAACAGAGCTCCAGTAGTTTCCCCGAGTTCACTCATCTGGGAAGTCAGGGTCAGCACTTGAACCCAGCTGTACCTGCCTGTGATGTCTGAACAGGTCCTTAACCACTGGACTCCATTGTCTCGATAAATCTCTGTTGGATCAATTGAAGGACATTTGAACAGGTTCTGGCCATCGTTCTGCCATTCACCAGCTGAGTGACCTTGAGCAAGTTACTCACCCTGACTGACCTTCTGTTAAGGAAGAAGGTTTCGGAGTCCTGCCAAGCCATGATGCTAAGACACAGGGCAAAGAGCGTGGGACCATTTCATGAGCAAGAGAAGTGGAGACAGGCTCAGGGACATGCACTGCGAGTTAGTGGCCCTAGCAAAGAGCAGGCATAGCCCTGGCTTCCAGCAGAGAGAGCAGGCTTCCAGGAACCCACATTTCCCACTGGTATTTGCTTCCTCTCCTGGCAGCTTCATTGGCCCCCAAAGGTCTGTTTGGGTGCCCAGAGAAAAAGATCCCTGTCACCAATCCGCTTTCACGCCCCAAGGGCCTCAGCACCTTCCCTAATTAACGAGGGCTTCTTGGCTCCCCCCCAGGGCAGGCTGGCGTAGCAAGCAGGGCCGCTAATCCACGTGGCTGCTGTGCTGCTGGCAGGTGAGGGAGGAGGGAAGGGTTCAACATATGTGTGGAATCCAAGGCAGCTGGCAGTCCAGTCCCTGACCCGCACTGCCCCTCTGTGGTGGGTCTGGAGATGGGCAGGGCTTCTAGCTCTGGCCTCGAGGAGACTCTGAATGTTAAGGCTGGACAGGACTCAGATCAAACCACTCAACTAAAGGAGGGAAACCATGTCAAATTATTACGTAGTGCACCTGAAACTAACATAATATTGTCCGTCAACTCTAGTTCAGTAAAATAAAAAAATACATTTTTTTAAAGGAGGGAAACTGAGGCCCGGAAAGGGAAAGCAACTTACCCAAAATGATACATCAAGTTATCAAACAGGTTTCCTGTAATTAGATTTCCAGCCCAATGAGTGGTTTACAGGAATAATTATTATTTGGTTAATAAGCATTAATGCAGAGTTGATTGAGGTGGCAGGAACCTGGTACCCAACAAGCTAGTAAGAACTTTACATGTTTTACCATGTATAATCCTCACAACAACCCAGGGAAGGTGGTATTCTTATTAGCTCCATTTTACTGATGAGGAAACTGAAGCTTAGGTATAGTATGAAACTTGCCCAGGGTCATGTGTCTGGTGAGAGAACCAGGATTCTGTCCCAGGAATCGGAATCTAACGAGAAAAGGGCAGTCGTTGTCAGAAGTCACTGAGGGCTTGCTCAGGGTGCGAGAGACATGCTGGGGTCTGCAGGAGGACGAAGCAAAGTAGAATGCAAATGGAACAAGAGGGTAGGTGAGGTCATTATTCAGCTTCCAAACACATGAGGATTAAGAACTGACCACACCCAGAGTTGTGGAGGTGTAGGGAAAATATCACATTCATACACAGTCGATGGGAGGAGGGTAAATTGGTACGACCAGTTCAGAAGGCAATTTGGCTAGCTGTCGGGACTTAAATGTGGAATTGACTCAGTGATTGCTCGTGAAGGAGGTTAGCCTGCAGAAACACTCAAACTTGCAAAAAGCGGAATGCATGAGGCTTGTCATTACTGCAGTTTGTAATAGCCAAAAATTGGAAATCACCTACTTGACTATCATCAGGAAAGAGTTTAGTGAACTACTATATATCCAGAGGACAGAATGTAATGCTGTGACATGGGGAAATATCTTTTATGTATTCTAAGTGAAGAAAGGAATTTGGGGAAAGGTATGTGTATGACCCCATTAAAAAAGATCCGTCTGAAAGGATAAAAACAAAACTGTTAACTCTGGTCCTGTCCACTTAAATGAAGAAAGAATTTTCACTGTATATTATATAGATTTTTTGTAATGTGTAATTTTTTAATTTAGCAGGTGTAAGTGAGGGGTTTTTTAGTTGAAGCATAGTTGATTTACAATATTGTGTTTCAGGTGTACAACAAAGTGATTCGGATATATATATATTCTTTTTTTCAATTCTATTCCATTATAGTTTATTACAAGATATTGAATATACTTTCCTGTGCTATATAGTAAATCCTTATTGTTTATCTATTTTATATATGGTGGTATGCATCTGTTAATCCCCTACTCCCAATTTATCCCTCCCCCACTTCCCTTTTGGTAACCATAAGTTTGTTTTCTATGTCTGTGAGTCTGTTTTTGTTTTGTAAATAAGTTCATTTGTGCCACATTTTAGATTCCACATATAAGTGATACCACATGGTATTTGTCTTTCTCTTTCTGACTTACTTAGTGTGATAATCTCTAGGTCCATCCATGTTGCTGCAAATGGCATTCATTTTGTTTTATGGCTGAGTAATATTCCAGTGTGTGTGTGTGTGTGTGTGTGTGTGTACACACACACACCACATTTTCTTTATCCATTCATCTGTTGATGGACACTTAGTTGCTTCCATGTCTTGGCTATTATAAATAGTGCCGCTACGAACATTGGAGTGCATGTATCTTTTTGAATTATAGTTTTCATCTTTTCTGGATATATGCCCAGGAGTGGGATTGCTGGATCATAAGGTGACTCTATTTTTAGTTTTTTAAGGGTCAGTGAGGGTTTTTTTTAATAGACTTTATTGTTTTTTATTTTTTTAGTTTTTTGCGGTACGCGAGCCTCTCACTGTTATGGCCTCTCCCGTCGCAGAGCACAGGCTCCGGACGCGCAGGCCCAGCAGCCATGGCTCACGCGCCTAGCCGCTCCACGGCATGTGGGATCTTCCCGGACCGGGGCACGAACCCGTGTCCCCTGCATCGGCAGGCGGACTCTCAACCACTGCGCCACCAGGGAAGCCCAATAGACTTTATTTTTCAGAGCAGTTTTAGGTTCACATTCAAATTGACAGGAAGGTACTGTGATGAACCCATACTGACATATAATCACCGAAAGTCCACAGTTTACATTAGGGATCACTCTTGGTATTGTACATTTTATGGGTTTTGACAAAGGTATAATGACATATATCCACCAATATAGCATCATACCGAGTAGTTTCACTCCCCTAAAAATTCTCTGTGCTCCCCCTATTCATTCTCCATTGTGTCACTTTTGTAATAAAAATATACAAATCTGGAAAGGAAAAGAAAATAAATAAAGATATGGTTTCTGCCCAGAAGGAATTTACAGTCTGGGTGGTAAACAAGGACTCAGCCAGCCCTGAGATGGCTTAATTAACAGGCAAACAATAAAATAACAGAATAAGGTCTGATTGTATATGTTCTGTGGGGTACAGAATGAAGAATTCAGTCTGAGTCGGGTAGGGTTAATCAGAGCAGAGTTCCTGGAAGAGGGCAATGAATGGGCCAGGATATAAAGTATATTTGGAAAATGGCCACCATTTATGAATTTTCAAGGTGCCAGACCCTGTGTCACGTATGTTTACATGGATATTTTCATGTATTCAGAATAACCCTATGAAGCAGATGTTATCCCCAATTTATGGATAAGAAAATTTAGCCTGAGAGAGCCAATTAACTTTTCAAAAGTCAAACAGCCAATACACCAAAAGGATGCAAAACCAGGCCTCTGTGATCCCAAGCTCTGAGCTCAAGTCACCAGGCCACATTGCCTAAAGCGGCTGAAGGCAAAGAATGACCTTCTTCTCAGAGGAACAAGTAACTCGGGGAGCCCAAACTCAAATTGTGGCTGTAAGTAAATGCCATGAGAAAAGTCAGCATCACCCCCTTCCCTTTGGCTGAGCACATCTCAGCCCCATGGTCCTTGGAGAGTGCTTTGTAAGAAAATAAAGACAAAGATCCAGACTGTCTTTATCCCTGACAAGGTGCTTCCGTTGTGATGGAGGTGAAGAAGAACCTAGAAAGAAATGCCACGTGGCACAGGGGTACAGAATGATATTTATGCCCCTATCATAAAGCCATGTGTGTTCTGTGGCAATGAACTGTGAATGCATCAGCCTTCCCACAAGCCTGTGGACTGCCACAGGGCAGAGCCCACACCCCTGTTTGTCTGTATCCCCACAGGTTGGCCTCATGCCTGGCACTTAGCAGAGCTCCGTATTTGTGGAATGAATGAATGAACAAATGAATGAATGAATATATAAAAATGTAAAAAGCTACGACTCTTATATGCTGGTGTCCTGATCCATAAAATAGGACCAACTGGGGGCTTCCCTGGCGACACAGTGGTTGAGAATCTGCCTGCCGATGCAGGGGACACGGTTTCGAGCCCTGGTCTGGGAAGATCCCACATGCTGCGGAGCATCTGGGCCCGTGAGCCACAATTACTGAGCCTGCGCGTCTGGAGCCTGTGCTCCGCAACAGAGAGGCCGCGATAGTGAGACGCCCGCGCACTGTGACGAAGAGTGGCCCCCGCCTGCCGCAACTAGAGAAAGCCCTCGCACAGAAACGAAGACCCAACACAGCCATAAATAAATAAATAAATAAATAAATTTAAAAATTCAGGACATATGTCAATATTTAAAAAAAAAAATAGGACCAACTGTAGTCTTTTCATCTAGGGATTACTGTGATCATTAAATGCGCAAATGGTGTAAAGGATTTAGTGTAAGATGTGTACAAGAGCACACACAATGTGATTGACGGTTCTGATATTAGCTATTAGCACTATTGTTATTTGTGTATCCTTTAAAAGCTGGTCCCTCAGGATACCCACCCTTTAAGCCATTTATTGACCATTTTACTAACATCTTCAACAGGATTGGCAAGCAGAGTTACAAGTTTGTCTTCAGCAAGTATGCTTTCCTGCTCTGGATCCTGCCCACCTTTGCCACAGCTGTCTGTGCCTCCCCAGCCTCTATCCCAGGCCTTAACATGTCCTCATGGGTGGTGTGCCTACCTGTGCACACGCTCACCAGCATTTACCGTCCAGGGTAATTCACAAGGTTTCAGAGTGTTACCTCCCTCTCACCACTTCCCCAAATTTATTCTCCAGTTTCCCATTTTTGTCAAGACCAGTTTAACTATGCCCTTTAGACTCAGTGACAGAAACAAGACCATCCCCCTGGGCAGAAACAACTCACCCCATCATGGGTACTAGGTGTTCACACGTCATATTTGCATTTCCAGTGGGGCCTTCTGTCCAGTGTCTTATTCCAAAGGAGAATCTGGGACAGTGGGACAAAAACCTAATGGTGTAAGCCTTGTCACAAATCAGACCACGAGGTGGCGCCCTCACTGGCCCCCCCCCCCCCCACCTAGAGCTAACCCACAGTTGAGAAGAGTCAGCATACTTATATGTATAGTTAGCACTTACCCGGATTATGGATAACCTTCTTTCCAAGTTAACCCCTCTCTGGTTTAACCCCGCACCAGGAACTCTGGCCATCTCCCCCCAGCCACCACCCCTGCATTGCCAAGCAGAGAAGTTGGAGGCTCCCTGTAACAACAAGCCAAAGCTCAAATAATCAAGAAGGGCAAGTGCTACAGGGGGGAAACTCAAGGACAATACAAAATAGGGATTCTTGTGGCATCTATGCCACAACTGTGGGATCTTCAGCCACTTTCTGGGTCTCGGTGTCTCCATCTGCCAAGCGAGGAGGTTGGACTTCATGATTTGCTAAGATTTCTCCCATTCAGTTGTTCTTCCTTCAACAAATGGATTCAAAGGTGATCCCAAAGACCAGGCCCTCAGGAAGCTCACACTGTAACAGAGGAGATAAGACAGGAATACAAAAGTCACTGTACTGCAGGTGGAGTGGCTGGCTTAGGGACATGGTTTGAAGTTACGAAATGTTCTGTAAAGTATATTTGCATTTTTTAAAGCATTTACATACATATATACAACAGGAAAAAAATCTGAAAGTTTATGTACCAAAATGTGATGTCTCTGCATTATGGGTATGTGTGCTTTTAAAATATTTTTTCTTTCCTTTTTGCTTTTTAATAGTTTCTCATTTTTCCACAGAGGGTATGATTAATAGCATTAAAAACAGAAAAACAAAAAATCACGTTTCATATTCAAACAGAATTGAGTTTAAATCCCAGCTATATTACAAACATGCTGCATGGCCTGGGGCAAGTCATCTAACCTCTCCAAGTCTCAACTGCCTTGCATTTAAAATGGAATTGTTTTTAACTTAATATTGCCATTAAATGCTTTGGGACCTCAAATTCACAGGGATGAGTTAATCATGTTTCCCAATTCATAGCACCTCATTGTCATCGATCTAAGCCAGGCCTCTCTCTTACTTTATTGATTTATTTCCTTTTATTCCCATCCCTTATTCCCCTTTCCTTCTGCCTCACCCTTAGGCACCCATTTTGTATTTGATATGTATAATATTTTTTAACTTGAAAATGTTTTTGAAGATGTGTGTGGTTGGTTGTATCTTATAACAAAAGATACTATGCTATAAATCTCATTGTTTCCTACTTTTTTCACAAAGAACAATGTATTTAAGATCTTTCCATATTGCTTTTTGGACATGTCATCCAGGACTTCTAAGTACTGCATAATTGCTGTGCTATGCATGTACTCCACTCTACCTTTCCATAATTCCCAGTGAGGGGCACCCAGGTGTTTTCCAACTCTCTGTCACCATAAACACCACCCTGAGCATAGTCGTACATGGCCCCCGATAGACCTGTGTGAAAATTCTTTGAGAGCTCTGCCCTGGAGCAGAATTGCTGGGTCAGGAGGTATCTATATTCCTAATGGGATCAGAAGGTCTTCACAGCCTCTGCCTCCACCAGCAGGAGACTTCCCATGTCTCCACACCCTTGTCTGTACTTGGCACTATCGAGTTTTCTAATTTTTGCCAACCTAACAGATGTTCTGTCACTCTGTGGTTTTCACTTTATTTGACTGCCTAATAGTTTGAGCATCTTGGCATATGCTCATTAGACCTCGGGTTTCCTATTTTGTAAATTGCCTGTTCCTTTTCTTTGCCCACTATCTACTAGGAATGCTGTCTTTTTCTTGTTGACTTTCAGGAGTCCTTATATATTCTAAATATAAATGCCTTGACTGTCTTAGACATTGTAAATAATCTTCTCCCATTCTTGCCCCATAGTTTATCTTTTTGAAGTGTTAAGCTGTTTTTCTTCACCTCTCCATCAGTAAGATCATCCTTTACCTTGTCTTCTTTTACCTTATAAAGGTTTACCTTTCACCTTTAGGTCTTTAATACATCACATATTTGCCATGGAAAATACTTCATGGCATTTTGTGAAGGATAAAATAATACAGGTAAAGCGCCAATACAGTGCCTCAGACCCAAGAGCTGTACAATTGTGGGTGATTATTATTATCATTTGAGTAGAAAGTGGTAAGCACTGCCCTAGGAAATCTAGAGATACGGGAGTTTGAATGCTGTTTTAGCTAGATCAGAAAAGATTTTATGGGCAAAGTTTAAGTGATGGAGATTGGCCTGAAAAAAGAATGTAGGAGTCATTTATGTTGAGATGTAAAGGGCAGTATTCCAGGTAGAGGAACTGGCCTGGGCAAAGGCCTGGAGGCAGGAATGCCACAGGTTGACAATGTTTGGGCCGATCACATCGAAGAGAGGGGTCTGACTACTCACCAACTGCTGTCTGTCTTTCTGCCCATACCCACCCCACCCCTTCCCCCTGCAGGCTCCCTGTTCTCCACCCTGAAGCCCCCCGACGCCGTGTTCAAGGTGGTGTTCTGGCTGGGCTACTTCAACAGCTGCCTCAACCCCATCATCTACCCGTGCTCCAGCAAGGAGTTCAAGCGCGCCTTCGTGCACATCCTCGGGTGCCAGTGCCGCGGCGGCCGCCGCCGCCGCCGTCGCCGCCTCTTGGGCGGCTGCGCCTACACCTACCGGCCGTGGACGCGCGGCGGCTCGCTGGAGCGGTCGCAGTCGCGCAAGGACTCGCTGGATGACAGCGGCAGCTGCCTGAGCGGCAGCCAGCGAACCCTACCCTCGGCCTCGCCGAGCCCCGGCTACCTGGGCCGCGGCGCGCCGCCGCCCGTCGAGCTGTGCGCCTTCCCGGAGTGGAAGGCGCCTGGCGCCCTCCTGAGCCTGCCCGCGCCCGAGCCCCCGGGCCGCCGCGGCCGCCACGACTCGAGCCCGCTCTTCACCTTCAAGCTGCTGGCGGAGCACGAGAGCCCCGGGACCGACGGAGACGCCAGCCACGGGGGCCACGAGGCCGCAGCCGACGTGGCCAACGGGCAGCCCGGCTTCAAAAGCAACATGCCCCTGGCGCCCGGGCAGTTTTAGGACCCCGCGCACCGCTTCCTTTCCCTGGGGAGCCAATCATCGTGGGGGGCGGGCGGGCGGAGGGGGGGAGGGGAGTGTCGGCCCCGGTAGACACGGGCCCCACGGGAAGCGGGGGGAGGGGGCGGGGAGAGGGGCAGCTGCTTTTCTGGCAGGGGCATGGGTGCCAGGTACAGCGCGGAGAGCTGGGCCGAGCATGCTGAGAGCCTGGGAGACCCGACGCCAGCCGGGATTTCCGTCTCTCTCTCTGTGTATATATCTAAACGAGTCCCTCTGTACATGTATTTAACCGTGGGTGCACGTGCGTGTGTCTGTGCGGTGTACGTGTGGTCTGCGTGTGTGCGTGTGTGTGGCCGCCCGCGCGGGGGCAGAGCGAGTGGGTGCCCAGGAGGCACCCAGGGCATTGTTTGTCTCGTGACTTAGTACCTCGCAAGCCCCTCCTGTACTTCACTGAACGGTGGCACTTTGGCGGGGTTGGAAGCAAAGTCGGACATTAAAGGTCATTTCTTCTGTGCGGCTTTGAGTAGTTTGTGAACGGGGTGGCAGGCAGATCTTGAGTTGCCTTTTCGTTCACATTAAGGTGTGCCCCTGTCTCTCCCGCCGGCCCTGTGGGCAGTGGTTGTGCCGGCCCCCCTTGACCCCGTTTCTGCCTTTGCCATTCCTGCCCTTCAGGGCTAAACAAATCTGACCCTGTGGCCGAAAGTGACGCCCTGGGCTTGTCCCATGAATCCTTCCTGCCTGCTTTTGACCGTTCCCATATCCAAATCTTCCTGCTGTGGACAACATAGGGCAATGTCTGGCCTGGCCCTGATCCCCAGGACCCGGATCCTAGTTGGAGCTAGCAGGCCAGCACCCTTGGTGGGCCTGTCACCTGTGAGGGGACTGGTCCCTTACCTCCTCCAGCATCTTCTGACCAAACACTGCATTATTTGCCTGTGCCCATGGAACCTGAAAAAGAGAGCCAGACTGCAGAATTTTCTGGACAAGATAAGGATCCGTATGCCAATGCAACACCTATGGGCACAGGAACCCTCCTAAGCTCGGCTAACTGGCCAGCCTGCCTGGGAAAGAAGCACTGAGGAAAGTCACGCAGAGAAGAGGAGCATACCTTGAAGAAGGTAACTTCCGTTCTAGTCTCAGCGCTGCTACCAATTTACTCTATGACCTTGAGAAGGTCACATCTCTTCTGGATCTTGGTTTCCCATCTATGTAATGACAAGATTGATTCTAAGGGGCTTCCCTGGTGGCGCAGTGGTTGGGGGTCTGCCTGCCGATGCAGGAGACACGGGTTCGTGCCCCGGTCCGGGAAGATCCCACGTGCCGCAGAGCGGCTGGGCCCGTGAGCCGTGGCCACTGAGCCTGCGCGTCTGGACCCTGTGCTCCGCGACGGGAGAGGCCACAGCAGTGAGAGGCCCGCGTACCGCAAAAGAAAAGAAGATTGGTTCTAAGGTCTTTTCTGCCTCTAAAAGCCACCAGTTTGCTAAAAGAATAATGGATAGGGAACAAAACAGGGAGCATTTTTCTTCCCTGAAATTAAAAAAAAGAACCTAAGAGGAAAACCCCCACCCCAGTCCCTTTCTCTTCCTGCTTTGCTTTTTCTAAGTTGAGATTCATTAATTTTTCAAATGGTGAGAGCTTCTCCCAGTAATATTAGCACATCAGTCATTTATTCTATAGGCGATTGAAATAGAAAATCCCTTAATGGAGGAGGGGCAGTCATTCATTTAGCTGAAAAGTGTAGGGGTATCAGGCATGGCTGGATCAAGGGGCTTAAACAGTATTGTTAGCTTGCTCACTGGCTCTTATCATTCATCTAGCTCCCATCTTTTAGCTCTGCTTATCTTTATATGTTACACTTGTTTCTTTTCTGCAAATAGCTTTCTCACACCATTCTTACAACTTGAGCCCCCTCCCCAAGGAGAAGTAAGATTTCCCAGCATATCTGCCAAAAAAAGAAAAATAAAGAAAAAATCCAGAGAAGCTAGATGTTCTGTATCACAGACCCCTTTGAGACTCTAATGAAAGCTATAGATATACCTTCCAGATAAAAAAATGCACATACAAAAAAATTACATTTTCATACAATTTCAAGTGACTCACCTCTGTTTAAGATCCTATGAACTAAGCATGATACCCCAGATTCACTAGTTGTTTGAAAAAGCAAGGTTCAGAATTATCTAGGCCAATCCCCTCATCTTTACAGATGGAGAGACTGAGGTAAATAACTTGCCAAGTCACACTAACCTAGGACTAAGACCTGGATCTGCTACATCCCTGTGCAGTACATTTTCTCCTCCCTTGTGCTGCCATCTTGGGGTTGAGTATATCCTCCAACAGAGAGTAGGTTTCTTCTTGCTGCTGTAGAGAAAAGGGAGTCCTAGGGAAGGAAGAGCCTGCACCCAATTCCCAGAGAAGAAGAAACAGTTTGGGATAGTCCTCTGGAAACATTTGCTTAGCAACACAAGTCTTTCAAACAAGTCTGACACAGAATCCTGATACAAGTGCAGTCTGCAGTGAAGTGAAGAAAAGAGGACAGAGCCTCGCCCCCTTGGCCTCCTCCTCCATGTCTTCAGCCCCTTCCCCTCGCCTACCCCAAGCACCTGAGGGCTCCACGGCGTGAAGTTTGAAAATCCCTGGTGAATGGGACTTGGAGTCAGTAGGACCTGGCTTCAAGTCTTGGCTCTGGGTGACCTTGGGCAATTTACCTGCCTCTTCTCATCTGTTTCTCCATCTATCAAATGGACATGACCTTCACAGCCTAGCAGGAAGCACAAAGGATTCGATGAGATCACTGTGGCATAAATACTGAACTGTGAATCACTGGGCAAATGCAAGTTATAATTTGGACTTCAGATATCTGAAGCCACAGTCACCAAAGGTATTTCCTGAGGTGCTCAGTTACAATGACCTCACACATTACTGATTCTTGGAGGCCACCCAGGCAGCACAAAGAAGCAGTGGCAGCCTCCTACCTCTTTCCAGAAGGAAGGTTGGCCAAGCAGTGGCTCACATCCCTGTAGAGGGCTAGGTTCCATATGTGCCCCCAGCCAGGGCCTGCGTTATGCTGACCTCTCCAGGCTGCCTCACTGTGGTCTATCTACCCCAAGGAAGGCCTCGAGTTCCTCAGGAGCCCTTGGAGTGAACATGTCCTCTCTGCTCTGACCTCACAACTGGCCACAAAGCAGCCTACTTTATCATCTCTAACTACCCAAATACTGCTGGGTCGTTTGTCACCCCTGAGGCATGCACAGGGATACATCTTTACACCAACCGAAGTAAAGAAGGAAGTGGCTTGGCAAGGGTAGTAGTTAATCCTGCAGCTCTGGGCTCAAATCCCACTCCTGCCATGGGTTCTAAACCTCAGTTTCCTTAACTGTAAAACTGTAAAATAGGGATAATAATAGTACTTACTTCATAGGGGCATTAGGAGGATCAAATGAGATCATGAGGGTAAAAATGACACCATGCCAGTCACCTGGAGAACATCCAATAAGTGGTAGCTGTTTGCAGAGGTATTAGTTATTTAATTCATTACTTTGATATATGAAGTTTAAAAAATCTGAGTAAAAAGACAAAACAAATTTGGTACTATTCATCAGATATCAGGGTTTTAGGACTCAGGGTCCACCTTGAAGAAGAAAGACACAAGTTTATGACAGAGTAAAAGAATTTTATGTCTTACAGCATGAAAAAACATATTACTCAAGGTGATGATCAGCCCAAACTAAAAGGAAAAGTGAAATTTAATCAAATAATGTTATAGAACATTCTAGAGTGACAAAGCCAGAATAGGTGTGTGAGAGAAGTCTGGATGTCTTAGGGATAGTGCATCCCGTGACGAAGTAGTGGGAGGAGGGGACACAGGGCTGCTCTGAGCATGTACCTGGGTTCAAGGCCCAGCTCCACTGTCTGAACCAGCTACTTAGGCCTGAGGCTGATTGCCCTGTGTGGAAATAGGGGATGTGGTTAGCACTGACCTCACAAGGTTGGGATGAGACAACATATGAAAGAGCTTGGCCCAGACTGGGCACTGTTTTTATTACCTGTGGGCTACCTTACATATCCTCCTTTCCCGCAGTTCTCAACTTTCTTAAACCAGAAGCTCCTTTAAGAATCTGGTGAAAACCAAAGAAAAGTAAGCATAACAGCCCAAATGTCACCTACAATTCATGCCCCCCAAATCTCCCAACAGACATATGGAACCCATAAACTTTTCAACAGATTTTACTCCCTTGATATACAGAAGTAGCCAAATCCAGAGAGAAATATACACACGAGACATGCTAGCCCTCAGGGAGCCCAGCCTGGATGAGAGGTGGGCAGGTCACCAGGGAATTTGAGTGTGTGACACGAGTTGGGCGTCTACCACCACCCTCACTTGGTAAGACCCCAAGTGTCAGGCTCCATCTTCCATTTGGGGCATGGAGGTGATGGATAAGTGCCCTGGGATCTTGGGAGTGGGCTGCATGGGACCTAGGCAAAGTACTGAGCATCGCTCCTCCAGATGAAGAACAGGCCTCCTCCTGCGTGCTGTCACCAAGAGGTCCTCACCAGATGCCAAAAAGTAGAACAGCAACCAGTCCTCAGCTCAAATTAGGGGTTGACTTCCAACCAAACCTGGAAACAGACATGGCAGCCTCTAGCTACCCCACCTCCTCTCAGCAGATTCCTTCAGTACGGTCTTCACCTTACCCCCCCAGTCCATGGAATCTTTATTTAGTCTGGCTAAGGGTGAGAGTCAGGATACAAAGGCATGGCTGGGTCAACTTAGAAGAAATTGCGTCCTTCCACAGCCTTCCCACATTACACCTGGACCTGCCTTCTGAAGCTTAAGAACCAAGCATTGGCCATGTTTTTCTTTGGCTTCCCCTGGAAAACCTTTCCCTTAGTCAATGGGACTAAGCTGGCTTTCCCTTGGTCAATGGGACTGGCTGGCTTGGCTACAGTCAGAGCCTCAGTGTATGAGTTAGTTCGCTGAAGTGTGGGTGTTGGGAGGTGGGGAGGGGACAGATGTTCAATATGCTCCCATTCCTGCTCTAACCTCTCAGCCCTCTCCTTCCCCGCTCTGCTCCAGCCATGCTGGCCTCTGCTGTTCCTCAGACTGGGGAGCCTGGCTCCCCACTCAGGGCCTTTGCACTTGCTGGCCCCTCTACCTAGCTCTCCTTCTCTCCACACGGCTTCCTCCCTCACCTCCTTTGCATCTTTGTTCAAGGGTCACCTCTCAGGGGTCATCTGATTCCTCTGACTGTCCTATTTAAAACTGACGTCCTCACTGCCCACGTCATCTAGCCCCTCCTATAGCCCTTTCCCGCTTTTATTTTCTCCATAGCACTTATTGCTGCCTAGCATGTTTTATATTTTATCTGTTTTTATGTTTTTTTGTCTGTCTCCCCATGCACACTAGAAATACAAGTTCCATGAGGGTGGGGATTTTTTTTCTGTTTTGTTCAGCATTGTATCCTCAGCATCTAAAGTAGTGCTTGCCACCTGGTTAAGTGTTCGAATATTTTTGAATGAATGAGTGTATGTTACCTCACCATGAGTGTGGGAGTGCTATCATAGTAGGAGAACAGAGTGCTAGGGGAGCTCGTGGTAGGGGCTCCTACCTCTAACTTGATGATGCGAGCTGGGGCAGGGGGCAGTTCTGGTCAGGGAAGGCTTCCTGTAGGAAGTGGCATCTGAAGAATGTCAGCTGGGCCCTGCCTACCCAACACCCACTGTGGTTCCGTTGTTAGTGCTTTCATACACCACCTGGGTGGAGATGGGAGTCTAAA
This sequence comes from Monodon monoceros, assembly GCF_005190385.1. NCBI lineage: Eukaryota > Metazoa > Chordata > Mammalia > Artiodactyla > Monodontidae > Monodon > Monodon monoceros. The sequence continues at coordinate 135,526,068 of NW_021703768.1, forward strand.
GGCCAGGTATCTGGTCATAGCCCAGCTCCTAAGTCTCCCCCCTCTTTAGGCTTCTGTCTACTGTCTGACAATCAGAAGCATTGAGCCAAAGACACCCCTAAGCTCTGCCGATCTATGATGCCACTTTTGTTCTCTCCTCAATGCACAATCCTCATAGACGAGCTACTTTTTGGAGACAACGTCATAGTGATTAGTAAGATAAACAGCATTGGCCCTTGCTGATGGCCTCATTCAGAAAAGCAGCATCTATATAAGAAGCTTCCAGAACTGCTCGGGAGCAGAGGAAAGTGCTAAAACCTGGTGACCTCCCTCACATATAGTGCCAGTTGCTTCTGCTGAAAGCATGTTTGTGTCTCCACCAAACACCACCTGAAATCCGGCAACCACTTACACCTGTATGTCACGCCCCCATTTGTTCTTTCATTTAGTCTACAAATGATTGTTGATCTGGGAGCCAAAGAAACAAAGGCAAATAAAACGCAGCCTTTGCACTCATGAACATTTCAGTCTGGAAGAGGAGATTGGACATTCCCTCCAAACAAGAATTCTGAAGGGACACAGACATCGTCAGTGCCATTGGAGGCATGTAAGTAAAGGGCTTTGGGAATTCAAGGGAGAAAGGTTGCAGGTTGAAGCCCTAACCTTCCATGTGATGGTGTTAGGAGGTGGGGCCTTTGGGAGGTAATTAGTTTAGCTGAGGTCATGAGGGTAGGGCCTCCATGATGGGATCAGTACCCTTATAAGAAGAGGGAGAGGGCTTCCCTGGTGGCACAGTGGTTGAGAGTCTACCTGCCGATGCAGGGGACACGGGTTCATGCCCTGGTCCGGGAGGATCCCACATGCCACAGAGGGGCTGGGCCCGTGAGCCATGGCCGCTGGGCCTGTGTGTCCAGAGCCTGTGCTCCGCAACGGGAGAGGCCACAGCGGTGAGAGGCCTGCATACCAAAAAAAATAAAAGACGGAGAGATACCAGCGCTTCCTCTCTCCACCATGGGAGGACACGGTGAGAAGGCAGCCACTTGCAAGTCAGGAACAGGGTCCTCACCAAGGACAGGGTCTGCTGGCACCTTGATCTTGGACTTCTAGCCCACAGAACTGTGAGAAAGAAATGTCTGCCACCCAGTCTGTGGAGTTTGTTTGGCAGCCCGAGCTGTTGAATACAGGAGGATCTAAGAGGTCAGAGATGAGAACCCGGGCGAGGAGGGGTCTAAAAGAGGTGAGAGATGTGAGAGGTGACAGGGTGGGTGTGTAAAGGTCTGGCCCAAGCAGTTGCATGCCCAAAGTGATGCCAGAGCACAGTTTTCCTACGACAGGCTGAGCAGGTACGGGAATCCCCACCTGACAGACCAGGAAGCTGAACCACTAAAAGTTCCTTTCCCAGGTCCCATGGCTGATGAAGGGGATAGTCAGAACAAGACTCCACACTGCCTGGCCCCAACCTAGAATTTGTTCTCTCCTACTGGATCTGTCTGTGAGATAGATGTGTTTCAAGCCTAGATTCCAATCAAAACATAGCTTGGAAAGTGGTGGTACACCCTGGTCCTTAGGGCTGAGTTCAAACCCTGGCTCTGCTCTTCATCAGCTGTGTGGTCCCAGTGAGGTGCTTTAACCTCCCTGAGCCTCAGTTCCCACACTAGAAAGACTGCCATGATAGAATCTTCTTCACACAGTTGCTATGAGGAATAAATGAGCCAATGCTTGGAACTGAGAAGTGTTGGGCATATAGGAAACGCTCAACTAGTAATAGCGGTTACGTCAGTATCCTCGCTGTGAGGAAACAGGGAAAAACCTAGGGTCTCAGCATTGGCCAACAGGAAAGTTAAAAGCTTTTGTCTGAACCAGGGTTAACAGGTGTTAGAGGGTTCTCTTCTAAAGCTACATTATGTCCACACTCCAACTCTTCTGAGAGAAGTCCTATCTGGGGAGAGATGAGAATAAAAGAAAACCGGGAGAAAATGAATAGTGCGTTCAGATCATCCGAGTAGGGGCAGATGCTACCAGGGCCTGGTGAGCAAATCTCGGTGGCAGAACTAGATTCAGAAGCTGGACTCACAAGGAGTCTTCTAGTCTAGGGGCTCTCACACTCTTTGACTGCAACCCACAGGATGGAACACTGCACATTGCAACTCAGTACATGTAGATATAGATATACAGATATCAAGGTTTCTCAGTCTCCTCACTGTTGAAATTTTGAGTTGGATAATTCATCGCTAGGGACTGGGGAGGGGGCTGTCTTGAGAATTGTAGGATATTTAGCAGCATCCCTGGCCTCTACCCACTTGATGTCAGTAGCATTTCCTGCCCCCTTCAGTTGTGACAATTAAAATTGTCTCCAGACGTCTCCAAATGTCTCCTGGGAGACATAATTGCCCACAGTTGAAAACCACTAATGCACACAGATATAAGGAACAAAAGTTTCATAAAATTTATCCTTACTTACAAAATGTACTCTGGTATTTCTCGTTTTGTATTATTAGATGTCACTTTTTTTAAAGTGCCAATTGTGGCTCACTAACTTAATTTCACAGTGCAAGAACCGTAGTAGTTTGAGGAACACTGTTCCAGGCGAGGCTTTCTGCTTATCCCTGGCCTTCAGAAACTCAGTTGTAACTGTTTTCCAATTTCATCTGTCCTTCCCAGAGGGGAACCCTTATTGAGAATTGGGAAGATGTTTGGGTTGGGAAAGTTACATATCATCTTAGGATCTCTGTCCCACCCTCTGTAAAATGGAGATCAAATGCCTACCTCAAAGGCTTGGGTGGACAGTAATGAGATAATCCCTAGAATAAGCACTATCTCTGAGCAACTGCTATGTGCCGGGCACTGTGCTAGGGGGTTTACATACACATTTTCTCATTTAATTCTCATAGCATTTCTATGAACAAGGGACTATGTTTACCATTACTTTATAGATGAGGAAACTGAAGCTTGGAGAAACTAAGAGTGCAGACTTTGGAAGATGTGGTGGTTTTAAAATATTTCTGCAGGTTCTTCTTATTAAGAGGTGAAGTCTAATTATTCACCCCTTGAATAGAATGCAGCAGAAGTGACCCCGTGGGACTTCCAAAGTCATGTAACATAATTCAATCCTCATGTCTTTCTCTCTTGTGATGCTTGCCCTTGGAACCCACCTGTCATTTTATGAGGAAGCCCAGGCCGCATGAAGAGGCCACAGTAGATGTACCTGCCAGCTGAGGTCCCAGCCAACAGCCAGCCTCAACCACCAGACATGTAAGTGACCCTTGAGTGAGAACCACCCAGCTGAGCTCAATTAACACCCAGCATCATGATAGATAATAATGAAGGACTATTGCTGTTTTGCACCACCAATTTTGCTTTACGGCAACAGATAACTTGTAAATAAGGGAAGACCTAAGATTTCTACTTAGACAGTATGACTCTGGAACCCACACTTATAACCATTACCCCTAGGGCCAGGAAGGGTTTGCACTTTGTGGTTTGATTTTTCCCCCCAGCTTTATAGATGTATAATTGACAAGTTAAAATTGTATATATTTAAGGTGTACAACATGATGTTTTGATATAAGCATACACTGTGACATGCTTACCACAATCAAGCTAATTAACATATCTATCGCCTCACATGTTACCTTTTTGTGTGTGTGGCAAGAACACTCTCTTAGCAAATTTCAAGTATACAATACAGTATTATTAACTATAGTCACCATGGTGTACATCAGATCTCCAGAACTTATTCATCCCGCATAACTGAAACTTTGTATCCTTTGACCAACATCTCCCCATTTCCCACACCTCCCAGCCCCTGGCAACTACCATTCTACTCTTTGTTTTTGTAAGTTCAATGTTTTTAGATTCCATATGTAAGTGAGATCATACAGTATTTGTCTTCTGTGTCTGGCTTATGTCACTTAGCATAATGTCCTCCAGGTTCATCCATACGGTTGCAAACGGATTTCCTTCTCTTTCAAGGCTGAATAACAGTCCTGGGTGTGTGTATAAATTTTTTTCTCATTGTTCTGGAAGCCAGAAGTCAGATCAAGATGTCAGCAGGGTTGATTTCTTCTGCGGCCTCTCCCCTTGGCTTGTAGATGGCTGTCTTCTCCTTGTGATCTCACACAGTCTTTCCTCTGTTCCTGTCTGTGTCCAAATGTCCTCTTCTTCTGAGGACACCAGTCATATTGGATTAGGGTCCACTCTGATGACCTCATTTTATATTGCTGACCTCTTTAATGACCCTATCTCCACATACCATCACATTCTGAAGTAGTGGGGGTTAGGACTTCAATATATGAACTTGGCGGAGGGGGGCGGGCAGCAGCGGGGAGTACACAATTCAGTCCTTAACAGGTATCCCAAGAGCCCTGGGACTAAAGCCAAAATGTTAGAACACATCAGTGAGGTAGACATTATTACTGTCTCATTTTTAGGCTTAGAGTAGTTTAAGTAACTAGTCCAAGGTTAGGTGGTTTCCAGGTAGCAAAGCCAGAATTTGAATTGAGCAGCCCCTCTGACTTTGCTCTACACGTCCCTTACCTGGAACAACCTTCTTTGTATGTTGAAGGAAGCACCTCTCGCCTTCCTGCTTCTCCAAGCTCCCTACTCCTTCCCTCTGACTCTGCCCTGTCTCTGGTCTTGAGCTTTTAGAAAACAAAAGCTGGGAAACCTTGCAAGCTTCTCCTGCTTCCGCCATCCATGCCTCACTGGAAGGAATGAAGCACAAAGCCTACTGTCTGCTTGAATGAAGGGAAAGGGCAGAAAGGCGTGGGGCAGAAACATGAGTGAAAATCACAAATGTCACTCACGACCCAAATGTCCAATCAATCCCCATCCAAAGGGTGAATCCAGCCACTTAGATGCTCCGCATGCGTGATACACGTCAGGATGTAGCTCGCTGACTCCACACCTGGCTGAGGAATCCAGTCCACACAGCTAATCTAGCTCAAGACCATCCCTTATGAGCGTCCGCAAAGCAGGGATTGATGACGAAGCACCCGCTGCAGCATCAGGGTTGAAGCAGCCTCCTTCCATCCCTCCCTAGCTGACCCCAGGACAAGCCAGCAGGTTTCACAGGAAGGGGCTCCCAGGGCAGAGACTGGTGGCTGTCCTGACACAGCAGAGTCAGCAGGGCTTCCCCTTCCCAACCGGAACACTCTGCTGCCCCAGCGAGCCCGAGAGGCTGGCCAGCCCCTGGCTGTGATGCACCCAGGGAAACACCTGGGCAGGATTCTCCCCCTCACCTGCCCCCCACTTGAAATCACCTACACGGAGATGTCAGAAGGCACTGGATCTTCCCCACTGCAAGGTTCAAGCCCCAGCTATTCCAGCACAGCTGTCCTTGAGCATTGTCCCTAAGGCCTCTGAGGGACCGGTGTTCTTTCAACCACTTGCCACATATTGCTGAGGCCTCCTCCAAGCCAGCCATGCTTAGGATACAGTGGTGAGTAGACAGAGCCAGCCAGCCTCTCTGCCTCGGCGAGGGGGATGTGGCGGGAGTGCCAGCCGAATGGAAACTGGAATTCACAGCCCGACTGTGCCTCCTGCGCCGGTGGCCCAGGGGCCCTCCCCAGCATCTGCTGGGCATGAATTGACATGCAGGAAATCAAAGGAGTCCACAAGGGCAGTTTTGTAGGTGGGCATCAGGGGACAGAGAGACAATACTCTCTTTTTCCCAGCATCACTGGTCTCTACCGCTCTCCCGCTGCCGACCTACTTTATTTCCCTTGACAGAACCCCCCTTCGTGTTTACACTCCATGCCTTCACTTGCTCTCCCCCGTTTCCTCTCCCATCCTTTGTAAACAGGCTCTCATCCCCACCACTTCCTGGGAACCATGCTTGTCATGAAGGGCCTCGATGCTGCCAAAGCCAAGCCTTTTCTCAGTCCTCATCTTCCCGCACCTCTCAGCAGCATTTAGCACAACTGATCAGGCTCCTCTGTACTTTTAAGCACTTCTTTTGCACAGTTTCCCAGCTCGCTGACTACTCCTTCTCAGCAGAGAGCCTTCTCATCTTCCCATCCTCTCGGTGTTGAAGGTCCCCACTGCTGCGTCCTTGGATCTTCCTCTTCCCTCCCTGATGACTTTATCCACTCCCGTGGCGTTAAAGTCTATCCACACCGTGATGACTCCCAAATCATGTCACCAGCCCAGGCCTTTCATAGGCAGCTCGAACTTCACATGCTCCCAGCTGACCTCTTGGTTCCTCCCGAATCCCAGTAACTGTATCACCATTCACCTGATTTCACAAACCAAATATCCCAGAGTCTCTTTGACTTCCCTGTGGATCTCAAACCCCACATCAACCATCAATAGGCTTGATGGCCTCTTTTGCAAAACGTATCTGGAATCCATCCACTTCTCACCACCGCCACCATCACCTTCTCCAGCAGTTGCCTCCCAACTCAACTCCCTGCTTCCCCCTTAGAAAACTGTCCATCTGTACCACCCTCCCCAGCGGCAAGAATGGTCCGTTTGAAAAGTAAATGAGACCATGCCCCTGCTCAAACACTCCAGTGAGTTCCCACTACAAGAAATCCACATTGCATGCAGGGCTCTGCTCCCCCATTTCTTCTCCCACCTCCTCTGCTATACTCTCCCCTCCCTCTGCTCTAGAAACACACTGGCCCCCTTGATGAACACACCAGGGATACGCCTTTCTTAGGGTCTCTGCCGTTGCTGTTCCCTCTGCCTGTGCTACTCCAGATATTTACAGTTGTCACCCCTTTGGGACTCAATTCAGATGTCACCACCTCAGAGACGCCTTTGCCGATCACTGGTTGTAAAATAGATCACCCATCGCTGTAGCTCCTTACCTGGCTTTCCTTATTTTATAGCACTTATCAAGAGCTGACCTGTTCGTTTACTTATTTATTTATGGGCTGTCTCCTCCATTAGAAGGTGAACTCTACCTGGGCAAGAGCTTGATCCCTTGTATTTACTTCCGGATCCCCAGATCAGAGAATAGCAACTGGCATATAGCAGGCGCTCAGTAAACAGTTGTTGAATGAATGAATGATGTTTTGGTATCTGGTCCCTGGCCAGCCCTCAGGGAGTGTTGTGCCAGTGCCGCCTTTTCCCAGCTGTGAGTCTGATGATGAGCGCCTCTTTCCAACTTTGCTTAAAATCTGCAGTGATGGGAATATTTATACCACAGGAATGGGTAAACGTGACAAATCAGGGCTTTGATTTTTCTTTTTTGGAAAGCAGTTTACCAGTACACCACTTTTAATCTCTGAAGAAGCTCTTTCCTCAAAGAACTTTGGGACACTGGGAGCCCAAGCAGCACTACCTCTGGGCCCTGATGACAAAATCTGATCCTGAGCTAGAAACGGAAGCATTCTGTTTGGAGCAAAGCTTGGTTTGGGTGCTGTGAGACCTAAAGGGAAGACACCTCCATCTGGCCTTGAGGGTTTGCAGCTTTGGGCGGGTGGGGACTTAACCCCACAGGAGAGGGTGAGCTCTGGAAGCACCAGGTGAGGGAGCCGCACTGGTCACACTTGTGGCTACTCTTTCATGCAACTTGCGGAAAGCGGTTATTACGGAGGTGGGGGGAGAAAAGGAACTCACAGGGGCTCCAGAAATATTGGGGGAGACTCAGAAGGCCTGAGGCTCGATAGATGGGGGTTTACTAGGCAGAAATATCGATTATACTTATTCGTGTGACCAAATTTGCACCCTCTGACCGGTGGGACTAGAGCTAGCCCAGTTTGGAAGGACATGGGCACTCAGAGGCTGGTTCTTGTATCTGAGCTGCCAGCTTTTAGTACACAGAGCTGGGGCTGTGGTTCTCTGACTCAGAGAGTAGAAGAGCTACTCAAGGGCTTATTAGAAATACAGACTCAGCACTACCACCTCTGGCCTCCTCCATCTGATTTAGTAAAGCTCCGCAAACTGCATTTTTAGCAAATGATCTAGGTGGTCTGTAGACAACATGTTAAGAAGCACTGCACTTTAACCTGCACCCCGTCAGGAAAAGGATCAGATTTTACTCCCCTCCAGATCCCCTAGAGGGTCTACTGTCTTCGGGGACCCACTTGGGTAAACACTGAGTTGGAAGAGCCATTCCTCTCTCCCCTGGTCACTGACTTTTGTCTGCCACCTGCCTTAAGCCCAGGTGGCTTCAGAGAAAGGGAACCTCTCATCTGACCCTCCTGCCCCAGATTGTTGACCTCCCCACCCCTGCCTCCAGCGAGGAAGAAGCTAGGCCAGGGGGTAAAAGGGCGATGCTGTAACAAGCTCGGAGAGACGGTTTCCAGAAACCAAACAGCAGCTGTTTTCATGCCTCTCCAGTCACACCAGGAAGTTTCAATTTCCTCCTCTTGCAGGCTCATAAACATTTGGCGTTCGGTTTCTGTGTTTTCTGCAACTGCCGGAAGCTACCTTCGCCATTCCGGGCGGGGGCGCAGTGCACGACCAGGTGCGCGGGGCTCTCCTGCGGGCGCACGGGGCCGGGCGCCGCCGCCGCCGCGTCTCCATCTGCGCGCGGCAGAAATGAAGCCTTCCGGGGCCTCTCCTTGCCGCCCAGAGCCGGCCTTCCTTCCTCTGTACGTGCAGAGACGGGGAAACAGTTCTTTAGACACCGCAGTGACTGAGACCGCTCCGCTGCCCCTTCCCCTGAGCTGGTTCTGGGAGTGGGGCAAGCTCGGCGCTGAGGAGGACCCGGGCGCCACCTGCCGTCCAACGCGCCTAAGCGACGGGAGTGTGAACGCACCAAGTTGCTTTGCAATTCCCTGGCCTCCCCAGGATTCAAGTCAAAGAGACGGAAGTGCACCAAACACCAAGGGAGTGGATTTACTGAACTTCTTCCCTGTACCCGACAGGTAGGTGTACATCTGAGTCCCTTTCTGGAGAGCTTTGGGACTAGTGAGGAAGATCAGATTCAGACTGCATTTTTCTCCCTGGGCTTTACAGAGGCGTGCCAGGGACTTCACAAAACTATGGGATAAATGTGGGGCATCTCCTGGAGTGCCAGTTTTATGGGGTGAGACAAGAATTAAAACACTTTTAATATAAAACTAGAATTTTAAGATAAACAAGGGACTTGAAAGAAATTTTCCTCTCCCTATAGCCACTTGCAGTTGACCTCCCCAGACATTCTGGGTTCTGCATTCACTCTCTCCTGCTGTTAGGGATTTTTTAGTGGGAAAAGCTGAGAAGCTCTAGATAAAGAAACAGGAGCTGTTGAAGAAGCAGTGGAAAGTGCAGTTAGGTAAGCCTTGACTACATGGAGGCCTCCAGGGAGAAGGTGAGGCAGGGGCATCCAGGAAGACTGCTGAGGAGGGGGAGCTGCAGCCCACCTGGAAGGATTTGGGAAGGCAAAGTGGAGGGGAAGTGAGGGGAGAGGAAGGGAGGGTATTCCTAGAGGGAGAGACAACAGAAACACAACCTAGCTGGTCCCCACTGTCAGTGGAAAAAGTGGGCGGCGTGGCTGTGGTGTTCTGGAGGCCTCTGAAAGCACAGCAGGAAATATTTTTTAAATTGATAATCTGTTGAGAGTGTGAAGACAAAGGCAACCTCATACAGTGCTAAGGGGTGATCTTAGTGCAGACATTTTGGAGGACAGTTTGGCAATATCTGAAATATTTCAAGTAAACATTCCTTCAGCAGAGCATTTGTAGGCCTCTGACCCACAGGGAGACTCTTACAAGCCCCCAGGGATGTACAAGGATGTTTACTGCAGCTTTGTCTGTAGAAGGGAAACATGGAAATGATGCAACTGTCCATCCAGAGAAAAACGCTTAGATAGATTATGCACATCCCTGCTGTGAAATGCAATGTGGTGGTTAGCAAGAATGAGGTCCCTGGCTGTATACTGACATAGAAAATCTCTAAAATAAGGTGGACACTATGGAAAAGGCAGATTACATGACCATACATATAGTTTCATTCCATTTACGTACATTTTAAAGCTGTATGTTTGAATGTATGATTCTCAGCCGGAAATGGGAATGAGAGTATGTACTAGGGAAAAAAAGAGGAACAGAGAAGGTCTTCTCTTTTTATTTCATATATTCCCTATCTTGCCTTTTTTGTATATAGAAAAAATATATATATATTCCTAAGGTACTCTAAGGTTTTTTTTTTAATTGTGGTCAAATACACATAACATAAAATTTACCATCTTACCTATTTTTAAGTGTACAGTTCAGTGGTGTTAAATATATTTACATTTCACACTGTTGTGCACCAATCTCCAGAACTTTTTCATCTTGCAAAACTGAAACTCGTTCAACAACAGTTCATCCACCCTCCACCTCCCCGCCCCTGCCCCTGGCAACCACCATTCTACTTTCTGTTTCCATGAGTTTGACTAGTCTAGATACCTCATGTACAGTATTTGTCTTTTTGTGATTGGCTCATTTCACCTACCATAATGTTCATTTTGTAGCATATGTCAGAGTTTCCTTTTTTTAAGGCTGAATAATACTCCTTTGTATGTATATACCACAATTTGTTTATCCATTCATTCATTGATGAACATGTGGGTTGCTTCCATCTTTTGGCTTTTGTGAATAATGCTGCTATGGACATGGGTGTATAAATACCTCTTCAAGACCCAGATTTCAATTCTTTTACATATATATATCCATAAATGGAATTGCTGAATCATCTGGTAATTCTAATTTTTTGAAGAACTGCCATACTGTTTTCCATAGCAACTGCACCATTTTACATTCCCACTAACAGTGCCCAAGGGTTCCAATTTCTCCACATCTTCACCAACAGTTGTTATTTTCTGGGGTTTTTTTCTTTTTTAAATAGTAACCATCTGAATGGGTATGAGGTGATATCTCATTGTGGTTTTGATTTGCATTTTCCTAATGGTTAGTGACGCTGAGGATCTTTTCACATGCTTGTTATCCATTTGTATATCTTCTCTGGAGAAATATCTATTCAAGTCCTTTGCCCATTTTTAAATTAAATTATTTTTTATTGTTGAGTTTCAAGGAAGTTTTTTTTAATATAAATTTTTTTTTAATTTACTTATTTTTGGCTGCGTTGGGTCTTTGTTGCTGCGCACGGGCTTTCTCTCTAGTTGCGGTAAGCGAGGGCTACTCTTCGCTGCAGTGCACGGGCTTCTCTTGTTGCAGAGCATGGGCTCTAGGAGCGCGGGCGTCAGTAGTTGCGGCACAGGGGCTCAGTAGTTGTGTCTCACAGGCTCTAGAGCACAGGCTTGGTAGTTGTGGTGCACAGGCTTAGTTGCTTCGCGACATGTGGGATCTTCCCAGACCAGGGCTTGAACCCGTGTCCCCTGCATCAGCAGGCGGATTCTTAACCACTGCGCCACCAGGGAAGCCCCTCAAGTAAGTTTTTAAGTCAGTTTTATTGGGGTATAATTTATATAAAATAAAACTCACTCTTGGGGGAGATAAACTAGGAGTTTGGGATTAACATATACACACTACTATGTATAAAATAGATAACAAGGACCTACTGTATAGCACAGGGAACTATATTCAATGCCTTGTAATAACCTATAATGGAACAGAGTCTGGAAAGGAATATATATATATACATATATATGTGTATATATATGTGTGTGTATATATATATATATATATATATATCTGAGTCACTTTGCTGTACACCTGAAGCTAACACAACATTGTAAATTACTATACTTCAATTTTTTTTTAATGCTTTAAAAAATTTTTTAACTCTTTTGTTAAGAGTATGGTCTGATAAATTTTGACAAACGTATGCATTCGTGTGACCAATACCAAAATCAAGATGTAGAAGATTTTCAACACTCCCCAAGTTTCTCTCATGCGCCTATGCAGTCACTCTCTTCCCACTTTCAGTCCTAGAAACCACTGATCTTCCCTACAGTTTCCCCAGTGTCATACAGATGAAATCCTCCCTGGAGGAACTAAATATGGGAAACCTGAGTCTTAGTCACCTCATCAGACCCCGTGTCTTTTTTTTTTTTTTTTTTGAATTTTATTTATTTTTTATACAGCAGGTTCTTATTAGTTATCTATTTTATACATATTAGTGTATATATGTCAATCCCAATCTCCCAATACGTCACACCGCCACAACCCTACGCTGCTTCCCCACCTTGGTGTCCAGACCCTGTGTCTCTCAGAGTGGACTCTTGTGAGCTGTTTGGAGGTCTTTCTAGCATCTGAAACGCAAAACTTTTTCATATGTATATAACCTTCCGTATCTGGCTTTGTCCACTTAGCATTATGCTTTTCATTCATGTTTTGCATGTGTCAGTAATTCATTTCTTTTTTATTGATGAGTGGCATTCCATTTTATGGATAAACCACAATTTGTTTATTAATTCCCCAGTTTATGGACATTGGGTTGTTTCCAGTTTGGGGGTATTATTAATAAAACTACTGGAAACATTTGCCTACAAGTCTTTGTGTGTGAATGTATGTCTGTTTTCCTTTCTTTTGGGTAGATACCTAGCAGTGAGATTGCTGAGTTGTATGGTAACTTTATCAAAACTGCCAAACTGTTTTCCGAAATTGCTGTACCGTTTGCATTCCTGCCAAGAATGTGTGAGATTTCTAGAAGCTCCACATCATCACCAACATCGGTATTGTTAGTCCTTTCAAATTTAGTCATTCTAGTGGGTGTATAGTTTCCCTTGTGGCTTTAATTTGCATTTCCCTAATGACTAATGATATTGAACATCTTTTTTGTGTTATTTGCCCTCCGTACATCTTCTTTGGTCATGTGTCCAAATCTTTTGCTCATTCTTATTGTTTTTTAAAATCTTCTTATTCATTTTTAAGAGCTCTTTATATATCTTAGGCCCAATTCTTTTGATATATACGTGCTTTGCAAATATTTTCTCCCAGTTTGTCTTGTCTTTTCATTTCCTTAACAGCGTTCATGCTTTTTATTGTCCTATAAGTAAATTTTGAATTTAAGAATCAAGCAAACCCGGCAGACAGCTCTGCATGGTTGATGAGGCTTTTGGGGAGGAAAAATTGGTCTTTGAGCAAAGGAATGCAGAGAAAGGAAAAATTTATCCTTCTTCATTGGGAGGACTGAATGGAAAAGAGAAAAGACAATTGCTCCAGGTTCAAGCAATGTCCAAAGCTTCGTTGGCTGACTCTGCTCTGCAAGCAGAGTGAAGGTGGAGCTCCCCGACAGGATCAAATAATGACATGAATAAATGTGTAACTGCAGACAGGGGTAAGTGTTAAAAAGGCAAGATGCACAGTGCTCTGACAGCTGAGGACCAGCCCTCTGGCCTGGTGGGGGGTGGCTTTCCTGAGGAAATGAAGCCTGAGCTAAGCTTTGAAAGAGTGGGAAAGGGAGCATTCCAGGCAGAGGGAACAGCCCATGCTCTGGCAAGAGGATGCTTTCTGAAAGGCCAGGGTTCATGGTGCTGATTGAAAGGCAGACAGGGACCAGACCATGCAGGGTCTGGAGGACTTTAGGTGGGTTTTTTTGTCTTCATCCTAAGAGATTGGGATCAAAAAAGTGGGTGATGTGATCAGATGTGCATTTTGGAAAGATTAATTTGGCTGCTGAGTGGAGAATTAATTAGAGAAGAAACGGAGAATTAGTGTTCCATCAAAGTTAGTCAGTCAGTCAGTCCATCTCTCTAAAATGGCCATAATTAAAACAACAACAACAACAACAAAAAGCCCAGAAAGTAACATGTGATGACAATGATATGGAGAAACTGGAACCATTGTACATTGCTGGTGGGAATGTAAAATGGTACAACCCCTATGGAAAACAGATTGGCAGTTACTCAGTAACTTAAACATAGAATGACCATTTGACCTGACAATTCCACTCCTAGGTATATACCCAAAAGAACTGAAAACAGGGACTCAAACAAAAACTTGTATGTGAATGTTCATAGCAGCACTACTCACAGTAGCCAAAAGGTGGAAGTAACCCAAATGTATATCAGCTGATGAATGGATAAATAAAATGTGGTATATCCATACAATGGAATATTATTCAGCCATAAAAAGGAATGAAAAGTACTAATACATGCTGCAACATGGATGAACCTTAAAAACATCATGCTAAGTGAAAGAAGCCAGATACAAAAGGCCAGATGCATGATTCCATTTATATAAAATATCTAGAGTCACAAATCCATAGAGACAGAAATCAGATTAGTGGTTGCCAGGGCTAGGAGAGGGGGAAATGGGGAATGACTGATAATGGGTACAGGGAGGCCTTTGGGGTGATGAAAGTGTTCTGGAACTAGATAGCGGTGATGGTTGCACAAAATTGTGAATATACTAAATGTCACTAATAGTAAATTTCATGTTATGTGTATTTGACTATAATAAAAAATTTTAGTTTGTCCTCATATCCCCTCATCTATGCAAGAAGGAAGTTGATTTCATTACATGCTTCTGGTCCTAACTTTTTAAGATGCCATAACTGCTCAGCTAGTGTACGTTGCTCTCTGACCACCCACAGGATGACTTAAGTAAAACACTGAATAGGCAATAATATTAGACCATAAAATGAGGAAGTAACTCTTTTCAGTGTCTTTTAGTCCTTCCCATTACATCAAATTGAAAGTCGGACTTTGATACTAGTAAAGCCCTAACACCCCTCTAACACTTTCTCTCAACCTCTCTCTCTCTCTCTTCCTCCCCCCCTCTCTTGTTTAGGTACAGAGAAAGCACACCTCAGGCGCAGCCCTTTAGATAGGCAGCCTCAGAGCTCAATTTTAATCATATTGTTTTGTTTTCATTGTATTTACTTTTGTTGAAAACTTCTCTTTGGAGCAAGTGGCACTAGTATTTCAACTATGCAGATTACATAAAATTTTTCTTTTAAAATAGATTTTAGGGCTTCCCTGGTGGTGCAGTGGTTGAGAGTCCGCCTGCCGATGCAGGGGACGTGGGTTTGTGCCCCGGTCCGGGAAGATCCCACATGCTGCGGAGCAGCTGGGCCCGTGAGCCATGGCCGCTGAGCCTGCGCGTCCGGAGCCTGTGCTCCACAACGGGAGAGGCCACAACAGTGAGAGGCCCGCGTACCGCAAAAAAAAAAAAAAATTTTATTAAGTGGGGAAATTATTTTTAAATATATATTTTAAAATAATAGAGGACCACAGAAATAGCAAAAATCATGGTGTGGCTATGCTAATGACTGAAGTGTGGGAAACAGTACAGTGTTCAATTACTGCTGCTACTTCTCAGGATCTAGAGGCCATCAAATCTGTGTAAATTATGGGCTGTGGACAAAGTTCTGGCTAAGACTCGGCTAGTACCAGCCCTCACCCATCTCCCACCCTGTCACTGTGTCACTGTGATGGAGCAAGGGGAGTGAGCCAGGGAGGCCTGCGGCTTGGAAATTAAAGCTGAGGAGACAGGAACTGGCTTCTCATCCAAGGCCCTTGAAGCTGACCTTGAGGGTAACTGGGGACTCAGCTGTGACTCCCTCACAGAAATCCTCAACAGGGGAAGGGATGGATGAATGGTGAAAAGAATCAATCAACCTGATCAGACTCACTGCTTCTCAAACCCCACCTCATCCTCCTGAAGTGAGAGGATCTGTTAGAAACAGGTCTTCATGAGTTGTGCTCACCCTGCTCGTCCCAGTTACCCTCCCAAGAGGATGCTACTGGCAGAGTCCGTTCCTGTGAGAAGAGGTCATAATAGCTCTCCAGGCAGCCTCCACAAGCACTCAGACTTCTTCTCATCATTCATCCTATTCAAGGAGCCCCTCAGAGCAGGGATTACTAAGAAGCCCCCAAATAAGTACTGTTTCTAAATCTAAGATCTAAAGGGCCGTTCATTTTAAGGTATAATAAAAGCAGCTCTCTGTGCTTTAGTTCTTAGAAAAATCTTCCTAGATAAAACATTTTGAGGCGTTTCCAATGTCCTTCAAACTGATGCCTTGAGAGCCCCAGGACTTTAGCATAGACAGCTGAGTTAAATAGCAAACCAGCTCTGTAGCTTCCTGAGGGGAGGGAGGATCTATAAGAAATGCTAAAACATCACTGGGATAAATTAGTGGACAAGTTAATTGGTCTCATTCCTGCTCTAAAAGGCAGTTCTTGATGGGGAGATTTTTTTTAGAATCCACTCTTTCCTAACATAGACCTAACTCTGTACAGTGCACGTGTTTGGTCAGAGTCAACAAAACATTGGTAATCATGGCAAAGAGTAGGTTGCTTAAAGCTCTAGTTCTGCCTGTGCCTGGGAACGTTCTCATACAAATGTTTCTTCTCCCTTTAAAAACAGAGTTTAAAAAAAAATAGGTATTCAAATGATGATTATGTTTTGGCTCAAAAGGTATCACAAGTCAAGATATAACTTTGTACAACTCCCCAGCAGAACCCAGACAAAAGAAGAGCCTCCTTAACTGAGCTCAGCTCCTAGAGTAGAAAAGTCCTGTTTACAAACTTGGAAGAGATAGGTGGTGGGAAGCTAAGGGACAAGACTGGAAGGTCAGGCATGGGAGGGGTCCTTGTTGAACCCCAGGACTGTTTGTATGTATCCATCAGCACATGGCCTCACAAGCAGCCCTATCCTGGGACTCCCAGACACAGGAGGGGGAGACCCAAGTTCTACGCACTGATCCAGAAGGAGTGTTAAACTTTTGGTAAGAGACCTCCACCTAGAAAATAGGTCTCAATCTGTGGGTGTCTTCTGCCCTGAAGTCAGGCAAAAGAGGAGTGGAAGGTAGATAGTTGATGTTGCTTCTTGCTGTTCCTTTTTGCCCACACCAGAAAATAATTAATTTGTTTTCTTCCTAAGTGCCTGGTGGTAAAGAGTGATTAATTCATTTGAACCATGCAGGTGGGGTAGAACTAAAGTATGCTGAAAATAATTGAAGTTAGCCTCACAAAATCAGTGGGCACCTCACCAGAGGTGAAACTTTGAAACTAAATAATGGACCTGTTTATGAGGACTGGATAATTTGTTAAATAATCTTAATTTTGTACCCTTTAACCTACCTCCCCAAAAGTTGTCTGATTCAGAAAAATCACAAAAGAGAGTTAACAAGAGAATAAGTACATGGAACAATAAGAGATGCTCCCCTGGATTTTTTTCTTAGAACATTAATAGGCCCTACTGGGTGGTTAATCTATTTCTATGTGTTTTGGTTTTTTTTTTTTTTCTTTTTTTTGGCTGTGCCGCGTGGCTTGCGGGATCTTAGTTCCCTGACCAGGGATTGAACTCATGCCCCCTGCAGTGGCAGTGCAGTCCTAACCATTGGACTGCCAGGGAATTCCCTATGCATTTGTATTTGTAGAAAATCTGTTCATTCATCCCCACTAAACAAAATCTGAAGGGCAAAGTTTGACAGTATACTTTTGGAGAGAATGTTGGCAAACATGTATAGTACTCCTGGGAATGGAAGTGAAGAAAACCTCTTAAGGAGGTAGACACTTCAGCCACCCCTGAGCTAAGGAATTGCAAATGCCGACTGCCTCCTTAGTAAGAGGGGGAAGGAAGAAATAAAGAGTTTAAGCACAATGAAATATTTTGATAAATCGTCCTGCCCATATAACAACATACCGCAGTCTGGGTGGCTTAAATAACAGAAACTTATTTTCTCATAGTTCCAGAGGCTGGAAGTCTAAGCTCAAGGTGTTGGCAACGTAGGTTTCTCCAATGCCTCTCTCCGTGGCTTACAGATGACTGCCTTCTCACCATGTCCTGACATGGCCTTTTTCCTGGCCTACACATCCCTGGTGTCTCTCCCTCTGCTTATAAGGTCATCAGTCTTATTGGAGTAAGACCCTACCATTATGATCTCATTTAACCTTTATTACCTCCTTATAGGCTCTATCTCCAAATATAGTCACATTGGGAGTTAGGGTTTTGACATATGAATTAGGGCGGAAACACAATTCAGTCCATTACAGTGTATGAACATTTTCTGGAAGGATACGCAGCAAACTGTTGCTAATATCACTTCTGGGGAGTGGTGCTGGGATTCCAATTTAGTCTTATTTCTTCTACCGGCATTTTTTTCCTCCTACCTGAATTTTTTTAGTGATATTATTTTAACAGATGATGATAAGAGGATATTAATTGGAAGGGGTGCCAAATTTTAGCCTGCCCAGTACACTTTCAGAGGCCCAGGCAGCCCTGAGTGTAGAGAGCCATGTGCCTCGCTTCTAGGCCCCATGGCTCAGGAAGCCTACTTTGGAAGGCATTAGCATCCCAAGTGGTCCCCAATCCATCAGTGCTGGGGAAAGGGATGTCCAAGGAAGGAAAGGACCAGGTGGGGAAATAGCGCCGTCCTGTTGACAAGACCATAGGCCAAGAGGACCACCCGTAGGGCCCCAGCTCTGATGGTAAAGGTCCAGCAGAGTGGCCACAGGAGCGGGGTTGAAGGGGTGTTTGGAGCGGGGTGGAAGGGGTATTCACAGCCCCCTACAACCACTCACTTCTCATCCCACATTCTTCCTGTGAAGTCAGCATTGCTGGCAGAAATAACATCTCAAAGGCTTATGCAAGAAATCTGAGGAATAAATGAGAAGTTGCTTTCATCCCCTGAATTTATATAAACCTCCTAACTGCTTCCATGTCTGTGGTTGTTAGCCACTAATTATTAGGTGTTTTGCCTCTGTCAGCATTTTCGTAAACTGTTCCTTTCTGTGAGACATGATAAGCATTTAATCAAGGCTGAATTAGAGGCATGTGTACCAGAGGGAGGGGAGAGGGGTGCTGGGGGTAGGTGGGGGGTAGATGGGAATGGTGAGTGTGGTTTTGAAGCTGTGAGCCAATACGGAAGAAAGAGCACTGAACTGCGAGACACTGAAACAGAAATAGTAGCAACAGCTGCCTTTAACTCTGCACTTGAAATTGGGCCAGGCACTGCATTAAGTTCTACGTATCCTCTGATCCTCACCAGAAAACCTTGGTGTTGCGCTTACAGAGTGAGAAGCTCAGAGAAAGTCAGCCACCCAGCCAGCAAGAGCTGTGTGTCAGTGAGGGAGTTGGCTGCACATAACAGAACACAAGTAGCAGTGGCTTGAGCAAGTCAGAGTTTTTTCTGTCGTGTGAGAAGTCTGGGGGTAGGTGACCAAGGGTTAATGCGGCCGCTCCATACCATGAGGAGAGCCCCGTGTCCCTTCTAGCATTTGCCTGTACTGTCCTTCTAATGTGGACGCAATGTCTCTCTTCCAGGCAGGAAAAGGAAAGGGACACGGGCAAAAGGCACATACAGCTGACTCTGTCCCCCTTTTATTTAAGGAGATTTCCAGAAAGTCCCATCTCTGTGTGCTTCCACTGCATCAGGTGGCCATGTTTTTTGCAAGATGGCTGTTGTGTGCCTGATATTGTGCCAGCATTTACATATATTATTGTATTTACTCTTCATAATAGCCCTGTAAGGAAGGCCTTTTCAACCCCTGGGTTCTAGTTTTTGTTGTTGTTTTTTGTGTGTGTGTGGTACGCGGGCCTCTCACTGTTGTGGCCTCTCCTGCTGCGGAGCGCAGGCTCAGCGGCCATGGCTCACGGGCCCAGCCGCTCCGCGGCATGTGGGATCTTTCCGGACTGGGGCACGAACCCGTGTCCCCTGCATCGGCAGGCGGACTCTCAACCACTGCGCCACCAGGGAAGCCCCCATAATTAACGTTTTAAATAGCAAAGTAAATATCTACAAATATCTTAACTTGCTAAATCATATTTTAGAAATGACCTCAAATTATGTTTGGGGTGTTACTTAGTGCTTTCACAGTCTTAAACTCAAAGACACAGGATACTGGGAGGTAGTCAGCTTGGCCAAGGAAGATGGTTCCTAAACAAGCTGGTATTTTGATTGGTTTCCCCAAGGATTCATGGAAATACTTTGGGATGTTTTTGTCGCAGAGGATGTCTGGTTTGCACAATGGAAGCTGCCCTTTTTTTCTGGCTTTGAGAAAATGTCAGTCTGATTCTGGTGTCTGAGCCTCATAGAGAAGAACCCAGCTAAAAGTTAGGATTAGGGGAAATTTTTATGCTACTAAAAATGAAAAAGAAAAGCCTACTTATATATATATATATATATATATATATATATATATATAAATAAAAACAGAGAATAAACCCTGGTTTTCTTATGATCCTAGTGAGAGATCATTCACTCATTCATTCATTTACTCATTCATTTGTTTACGAGTGTTCCTTGACTGCTTACATTTTGCAAGGCACTGTGCCAAGCACAACTGATGTGGACTTTGCCCTCCTGACACTTAAGACTAATGTCATTAACATTAAAAATTTTAAGAGACAGGCTCTGTTCTAGTATTTTACTTATGTTAATTCATTTATGCTTCCCAATCACCCTAGAAGGAAAATACTGTTACCCCATGTTACATTATAGATAAGGAATGGGGAGTTTATTAAAGTTAAGGAGCTTGTCCAAGTTTACAGGACTAGTCGGGGGCTGAGCTGGGATTCAGTCTCAGCCAGCCTGATGCCACAATCCATGCTCTAAAACAGCGATTGGCGAACTACAGTCACTGATCAAGTCCAGCCCAATGTCTGCTTTTGTAAATAAAGTTTTAATGGAACACACATGTTCTCATGCATTTACGTGGTGTCTTTGGCAGCTTTCAGGTGATAATAGCAGTCTAGTAGTTGCAGCAGAGGCCACATGGCCCACAGGCCCTAAAATATTTACTACCTGTCCCTTTACAGGAAAAGTTTGCCAGCTCTTGCTCTAAAACTGCTATGCTTTATCTGTAGCAGAAAAGACAAGAAGTAAGTAAAATAATTGAAAATAATTTTTTAATGTGCCATGATTCATGAAATGGAGCCCTGTGAAAGAGAATCACTGGAGTGGTGGGGTGTGGTTAGAGGCATCCTCTTTAAAATGTGAGCCCCCAGAGAGGGGACCTCCAAGCTGAGATCTGAAACCTGGGACAGAGCTTCTTGCTGTGGAATTTGTAGGTTATTTAGCTCCCCCAATATCCACTGGCTCTGCTTTGACCTGAACAAAGGATGACAAAGAAACCGGTCTCCTTTCTAGAGTGAAAAGATTTCCTCCCCCTTTAAATGGGAGCCTGGGAGGATTCAGTGAGGGGAATGACAGATGAAAATGTTCAGCACAGTGCCTGACAACCAGTTGGCACTCAGCAAACAATCCCTTCTTCCCTCTGACTCCCGTCCTTGACACCTGCTGGACCAAAATTGGCCTGCTGCCTGAACTTGCAAAGGTTTATACATCCTGAACACAATGCTTTATGCTTTAAAATGAGCATTGACATTTAATATAGTAAAGTGAGGGTTGGAAGTATGTGTCCTAACTCAGAATAAATTGTTTGGTCCAGCGGATGAGTCCCAGGGGAAAAAAATGTCCTAGCTCAGTCATTCCATTTGTGGTTGGGGCACGAATTCCCTTTCTTGATCCAAATGACCGAGATTGAGGGCAGAGGGGGGTTGGGCAGTAGGGCAAGTGGGTGCAGGATGCTTGCCTTGGCAGTCTTCTGTATGACTCCCTCCAAGACTGTCAGACTCCATTTTATATGGTACCTTCATCCATCCATTACCAACATTAAAGGCCTCATCTTTAACCAGGCTCTGAGCCATTAGCTTGACAGTAAAAAACTGCTGAGTTTTCCTGCCAAGTATATATCCATATTTTTTATAGATATAAATCACCTTCAAAGCCACTTCTCCTTTAACAGTTAAGGTGACTATATCTGCCCACCCCTTTTGTTCTTTAGAAAAACACAGACTTTGTGGTTAGACCCAACTTTATGTCCTTGTTCTGTTTGACTAGCTGTGTGACCTTGGGGAAAACTTTTAACCTCTCTGAGCCTCAGTCTTATCATTTGTAATAATAATACCTATCAATGTCATCCATTTATACAATATTTGAGTTTCTATTGTGCAGCAGGCATTGTGCTGGGCTGTGTGGATTTCACAGCAAAGAAGACAGACAAGAGCTCAATCCTTGTGGCTCTTACAGTCTAGTAGAAGGAGTTATTATAATCAAGTAAATAAATACTCAAGATTGTTACAGATGTGATAAATGGTATGAAGGAAACGGGGTGATGTAATAGAGTGAGCTACTTAAGTGATATTTAGGCAAGACCTGCAGAATGAGAATGAGCAAACCATGGGAAGAGCTGTTAATGGCATCAGGCAGAGGGAAAGTGGAACAGAAAGGTCTTGAGATGGGGAAAATATTGTGTTTTAGGAAGGAAGAGAGTAGTCAGCACCCAAGAGGGACAGTGGTACAAGATGAGGTCAGAGAGGTAGGTAGAGAGCAGCTTACATAGGCCTTATGGGTCATGACAAGGAATTTTAGATTTTATTCTAATCAGACTGAGAAGCCAGTGAAAATGGTTAAGACTTGAACAGGACTCGTGTGTTTAAAAGATCAGTTCGGTTACTACTGCATGGTGATGGGATCATAGGAAGAAAGGGTGAAAGTAGGGAGGCCAGGGTTGTTGTAAGGATTACCTACAATTACAAATGTAAAATAATGCGCACACCCCCGACACACCTAAGTTCTCTATGAATGTTAGTTAGCTGTTTTTCTGGAAGATCTAAGCCTCTCTTATCTGGTATTGTAGACATTAGCTTCATGTGGCTGTTGAGCATTTGAAATGTGACTAGTGCAACCATATTAATGGTTTTATTTCATATTAATTAAATTTAAATTAAAAAACTAGTATTTGACTCAGTCATTTGGGAAGTATTTTTGAAAATTTTGGATATATGAATCTATTTTTTTAACTGTAAATTTTATGAAATCTGAGTACAGATTCAAGTTTTTTTTTTAATTAATTAATTTATTTATTTTGGCTGCATTGGCTCTCCGTTGCTGTGCGCGGGCTTTTCTCTAGTTGCGGTGAGCGGGGGCTCCTCTTTGTTGCAGTGCGCGGGCTTCTCATTGCCGTGGCTTCTCCAGTTGTGGAGCACAGGCTCTAGGCATGCAGGCTTCAGTAGTTGTGGCACATGGGCTCAGTAGTTGTGGCTCGCAGGCTTACTTGCTATGCAGCACGTGGGATCTTCCCGGACCAGGGCTTGAACCCATGTCCCCTGCATTAGCAGGCAGATTCTTAACCACTGCACCACCAAGGAAGCACCCTGCTAGAACTTTAAAAATTGCATACATTACCGAATCCAAGCTTGTACTGCTCACCACACGACAGGCCAATAAATCGAGAGACGAGGGGCAAAGAATAGTGACTTTATTCAGAAAGCCAGCAGACCGAGAAGATGGTGGACTAGTGTCCCAAAGAACCATCTTACCTGAGTTAGAATTCAGGCTTCTTTCATACTAAAAGGGGAGGGGATGTGGCTAGTTGTTGCAAACTTCTTATGCCAGAAATCCTTTATTCTTGCAGCTGTCCGCATAGATGTGGTCACAATGTTCCTATAAACCTCCAACAAGCCAAATGTTATTCTCTGTTCTGCAACTTTTTAATGGGAAAGTGTTATACCTTTAAAAGGTCAGAGCCTTGAGAACGAGCTGTCTGGTCTATTGCAGGCTATAGGCAACATTCTTTTACAAAGGTACAGAGCCAGCATGACTAAGCACAGGCGACAGAGCACAAGGGTTAGAGCTAAAGGAATAGATCTAACATGGGGTCAGGTTTGTTCTTCTCTGTTACACATACATGTCTCACATCTATTACTATTGGACATGCTGATCACAGGGAAACAGAAATCTAGAAATTTAAATGCACAGGAAGTTAGCTCTTGATTATGTCTCCTATCAAGAAATCTCAATTTGAAAATTAGAACTGGAAAAAAATAAAAAGCCATAGCATCCCTTGGAAACACTATAAGAATACAGGATCTACCTGTTAATTATATATTTTTATATACATCCCTGACTATTCCTGGATATTGGACCCTGCTTTAGCAAATTCAAGCACCCCAACTCTGGGAGAAGGAGCCCAGGACTTAGAGGATACCAGAGTGTAAAGCTTTGTCCTCAAAGCTGGGCTCAGTAGCCTTGTGGTATTAATATATTCACATTGAGCACAAAAAGGACTGAATCAGTGTAGCATAGACTTAAATCTCTAGCTCCAGGGAGCATAGATGCACAGAGCCTCCTAAAGTTTTAGTACAGTGTGTACATAATAAGTCACTGGGGGAGGCAGGAGTGATTTCCATCTCTGCCTGCAGATTCTCCACAAAGCAATTAAAATAAATTGCTTTAATTTAAAATACAGTTAAAGTTTGAGCTGGGGTCTGTACAAAGTGTTTTAGGTTCGTTATCCCATTTAAGCTTCATGAAACTTTCCGAGGTAGGTGTTAAGGTTTAGTGACTTGTCCAAAATTATATCACACAGCTGCTAAGAGGCAGAGCAGGGATTCAAACCCAGGCAGTCTGACACTAGAACTTACACTCTTAACCACCATACTGGGCAACAATCCCGTTGCCATGCCAGTGACCCAGAGGAGCACCCTTGAGTATAAGACTCCTTCTCTAATATCTTCCATCACTTCTACCCATTGCTGAGACTTGCTTACCCCCTTCCTAGTCCCTGCTCTGCTCCCAGCCCAGAGCTAGCTGGCCCAGACCAAGTGGGCAACTCCTTATGATTGAGAGATGGGCATGTGCCACTAAGAAACCACCCAGCTGCTCCCCCCCCCAGGAGAAAAGCAAAGAGTAAATGATTATTTTACTACTCTCCAGATTTATTGCTGTACCCACCACAGGGTCTAGTATGCTGCCTAGCATTCATTCATTCATTATTTATTCATCCATGTTCAGCTTCCATTCTTTCAACAAACTTAGGTGCTCAGTCCCTTGTCTGGGGGGGTGTGAATGGAAACTTCACACATATTATCACTATTAATAATATTATTGGTTACCATTAGTAACACAAGTAATAATTAAATTACTATTAGTAATTGGTCATAATAGTGGTAATACTATAATACCTTCGTTAATAATAATGATTACAATAACAGCAAATATTTATTGGGCACTTGCCACGCTAAGTGCTATTAATATTAAAGTATTTTTTTCTATCTTAAGCCCTTCACTTTCTGTGTTTAATTCTTACAACAATGGTATAAGGAAGTTCCAGAAGTCTCAAAATCTTCTTACGCAACCCATCAGAGCACTGAGTTACTCAGTGTTTTGGCCATAAATTCCTGAAAGAGGTTCATTCACCCATGTGATAACAGGATGTTCACTGACCCCTTACAACTGTAAACAAGACAGACATGGTCTTTGCCCTGGGAAAATAACAGAACTGCCCTCTAGATGAAAAACATTTCTTTTCCTTTTACAGAGGGGTTGTAAGCACAAAGAGACAAAATCTCCATGGTTCCCAGAATTGACTGGTGGGCTTGCATCTCTAAAAATGTTTCTTGCTTTGTGCTCTCTACCTCAGCAACATCCGACTGCTTATCATTCCCCAGAATGCTCCTAATATTTTCAAGATGTCCTTCAGCCTCTCCAGTTTTTGTCCTCTTAATGAATTATTCCTCTTTCAACAGACTAACTCAAATATCTTATTAGTGAAGATCTACCAAATTGGTCCAACTGGATGTTTGTTCTTCTTGATGTTAAAAGAAAAGAATGGATTGCTTCTTCCTTTAGGCTCAGTAGTGCCTTTATCCCCCCCCTTCCCCTCCCCCACTAGCCTGTGCGTTCCTTGGGATGGGGGAGGGCAGGGACTGTTTCTTATTAGGTTTCCGGTACACAGCTATTGTCACAAGCCCTGTCACATATTATTATTGTCTCTCACATTAATTAAATATTATGTGCCAAATCCTGTGGGTCCTTGTCTTCTAGATTATATCATTTCTTTCTGCCAAAAAACTAAAGAGGGAGGAACCATTGTTACCCATCCCAATTTTTACGTATGAGGTAAATTTATATATTAAGCTTAGAAGCATTAAGTAATTTGTCCCAGTGTCACACAGCTAGTCAAGTGGCAGAGCCAGAATTAGAAATCAAATAATCAAATAATCCATCTAAAGCATTTTTCACAGCATGTAGCACCTAATAAGCACATAATCAGTCAAGGTTAGCTACTAGAATTATTGTCCAAAGTTGGACAGCTAGTAAAGAAGCTGACATTGTAATGCATTTATTTAACTTATATACTTATTTAGTTTGCTCTGAAATTTATAGCCTTTCTATCACACCAGAATTTATTAACAGGACTTCTTAAAGATCATAAGACCTAACCACTTACCTTTTTATAGTTCTTGCTGTATTTAGAAAATTAAGAAATATTAAAAGGTTTCCAAAATTCTGGTATATTTTTAATGTTTACTTTCAGTATATTAAAGCTTTTGATTTACACAAAAATATAACTGTATGCATAACCTCATTTAGACATAAATTGAAGAAATAAATTTGATATCCTTCTGGAAAAAGTCCCTCCCAGCTATCTCTGCAATAGATTCTGTGAATTATAGAAAACTAACTAATACCCTGCTGTTCTTGCTGGTAACATGTCTGGCTACCTTAAGGGATATCTCAATTCTGTATTCCTAGTGGGCAATGCTTGGGGTCTAATAAACATTCAGTAAACATTTCTTGAATGAATGTATAGGCCAACAGTTCACTTCTGGTTCCAGGACCACTTAACACTCTCGAATATTATTGAGGACCACGAAAAGCTTTTGTTTATGTGAGTTATACCTATCAATATTTACTAGTAGAAATGAAAACATTCTAATGTTAATTTGTCCATTAAGATAACAATACACCCATTATATGCAACATAAATAATCTTTTTATGGCTACTGTGTTTTCCAAAACAAAAAAATACATATAGTGAGAAGGGTGGCATTGTTTTACAGTTTTGCTAACCTCTGCCTTAATAGAAGACATCTGGAGTCTCATCGCTCCTTCTGCGTTCAGTTCATTGAACTATCACAGGACACATTACCAATCCATTGTACGTTCATGAAAGAAGGAGTATGGAAAAGGCAGATAACAACTTAGTATTATTGTCAACACTGTTTTTATCTAGCGGTAGACCCCTTGAAAGACAGACTTTGAGAAACATAAGAGGGAAAGCTTTATTTCTGGACAAGGTTCATGCTTCAGGTTCATGCTACTATACACAGCATAGCTGACATGAAAGAGGTCGTAACGGAGGTGTAAAAGGAACATCAGAGAAACAGTCTTTCTCTTTTCCTTTTTTTCCTGCAGTGCGTAGTAGTGCGGACTCTTGCCGTAACCCAGGACGGTAACCGTCGCTCTTATTTAAGCCCGTACAATGACGTCACACAGCGACAGCAACGCCCTGTCACCCTGAGGTTTTACTACATTTCCCAGGATGCTTTGCCAACAGCGACGCTATTGGTCAGCGCCGACGGAAGAGCATCTGACTGAGCGGAAGTAGAGGATCTCAGAGGCGAAGAAGGTGAGGACGAGAGGAGCTGTGAAGCTGTGAGTAGCCCTACAGGTCTCTTTTCTTGGCGGTGAGGGACACAGCTACGGGACGAACCTTTGGGAAGGGTGGGGTGGCCCTGTGGGGGCCTGAGGCCCCCACAACTCTGAGGCCTCAAACCCCTGTGTTTTTCCACTAGACCTGGGAGCGGGGAGAAACAAAACGTTGCTGTGGAGGCAAAGTCTCCGTAATAAAATCGTGCTGTTTTAAGTTTTCTTGGGACGAGCTGGAGCGAATTCGGGTTCTTGTCGCAACACAAGGGTCGTTGGCGTGATTTTACTGCGACCAGAGGGGCGGCGGTGCTGACGATCTGACTCAGCTTCTACAGCACTGGTTCTCAATTGGCTGCACGTGAGAATCATCTGGGATGCCTTTTTAAAGATACAGGTGCCCTGGCTCCACGCCAGAGCAACAAATCAGAATCTGTGGAATATAAGATCTGGGCAGCAGAACTTGCTAAAGCGTCCCAGGTGTTAACGTTGTGCACCCAGGGTTGAGAACCACGCTTTTCGTGGCTGATTCTGACCCCCTCGGGAATGCTGATTAGGGCCACCTGAGCCAGGGCCTCCCACTATAACCTGCGTTGGCTCTACCACACGCATGTGGGGGAAGTTGATGATTATTCTTTTGGCACAGATTGTAGTTTTAGCTCCACCAGAAACTTATTTTTGAGCTTCGTGTGGTGGTGCTGGAAAGACAGGCCGTGGTTCCTTATTTACGATCTGGCTATTCGTTCTGAATAAAAATTAGAGACGCTTCATTTTTCTTGCCATTGTTTTCGCTTCTGCCTATTTTTTGCTACCCCGACAAACTGAGAGCAGTGGAAAGTGGAAGAATCACATTAAAATCGGTGTCTCGTTGCTTATAAGAAGTTCTGAAAAGGGTATCAGTTAAAGTTACATTTGGTATTATTTATGGGCGTATGATACCCTTTATATATGAATATATAAATGAATTAATTCCAGTGAAAGGAAGTTAGGGTGTGATTTGGGCTTTGATGCAGAAGTTTGTTTAGGTGTGATAGGTAGTATTTGATAGATAGATACCATTACCTAACATGTTTTCTCTTTCCCAGAGTTTCAGCTTCACCTCCCTCACTGATTCAGCATGGGGGAGAAGTCAGAAAACTGTAGGGTTCCAGAGGATCTGTTCAATGGTTTGAAAGTAACAGAGCTCCAGGAAGCAGAGCGTGTTGACCCTCCAGTGTCTAATGCCAAAGATCACCATTCCCAGAGCAAGGTGCTTAGCGATGTTGAGCCCCATCCCCAGGAGGACCAAGAAGAAGAGGAGTGCTTTCATGATGCAAGTGCCTCATTTGAGAAGGAAGAGCCAGGAGTGGGCAAGGTTGAGAACAAACCTGATAATGATGTGAATTCCTCTGAACTAGATGAAGAATACCTAATGGAACTGGAAAAAAACATGCCAGATGAAGAGAAAAAGGTAACTGTTTTGTTTATTGTGCATGATCTGTCATGTAAACTGCTTTTTAAAGTGAATAAATGTGACTGATGCTCTATCATAGACTGCTTCATTTGTGGTAAAGAGTGACTTGCCCATCTGTATGTTTATTGTTTTAGTAGTGATGGATCTGAGATAAATCAGTGGCATGGTGGGGCAGCATTGAGTGTGTCTGCATAGCAAAGAAATTTCCTTTTTTTCCTGTGAACTTTGAGTTCTTACGTTCATCTTGTGTAATTGTTTCTAACATATATATATATACACACCTTTTAGCTTTTTTTAATGATGTATGTTTGGCTGCTGAAATTCCTGTAATGGCTATTTTTTTAGTCAGACTTTATAGAATTATGGTATGCTGCTTGTTTATGCTAATCCATTGTTAGCAAAAAGACTGCCTGGATTTCCTGGTGGTGATGACTTGGCTACAGAGAGCAGTGACTGGGACCTGTGTCATTTACAGTTCGTTCTTGAGGAACAGAATTGTGTGTGATGGTAGCTGTCATTTGTTAAACACCAGAAATGTGCCAGCCACTGAGCTTAAAATGTTACTTGTGTTTTAATCTTCACAACATGCCTATGACATATACTGTTAACATCCCTATAAGAGAACAGCTTAGAGTAGTACAGTAACTTGCCTGAAATCACATATCTAATAAATAGCAGAACTGATTCTCAAACCCAGATCTCCTTGATTCCAAAGCCAAAATATGTAGAACTTAATAACAAAAACAGCTGTCTTCCTACAAAGCAGATGTCCTAATAAAATGCACACTTTCCTGCTACTTTGCCCTGGGCTTAGTAACTGAGCAAGCCTTCACTTTGGGAAGGAGAGGCTTAGTGTCCTCCATCTATCCTTCCTTCTGATCCCGTAAGCAAGGTCGCATGAAGAGTTACTGTAATATCTGAGTTTGCAAAGAACGTGAATGAGATTTGTGGCTTATGCCTCTGAAGAGCTCACTCAGTGAACAGGTTATGATGGATTGGTGCTGGACTGAGATGGTAAATGTGCAGTGTAAGAATGGGAGTGGGGAGGTAGTGGAAGGTGAGGAAAACCATCTTGTCTGTGTCCTTCCTTAGGCACTTTTCATGATCAAATCTGTTGGTTTTAACATGCATATGTTAGCTTTTGTGTTAGTGTGTGCTACCAGAAGAGAAGGATAAAGGGCAGAAATGAGCCCAGTTCATGAACGACCTCACCAGAAATGGCTCGGAAAATTAAATCAAGTACCGTACAGTAACATCAGGGCAATGATTTTCCAGAAAGTGAGTGTTTGGTTCAGCTTTCACATCACTGGTGCAGGCTTTTTAGAAACATTGATAAAACGTCTATGTTAAAATGTTAGCAATGCTTTTCTAATACTTTAATATATTTTGCCCTGATATAGAGGCTTGCCATCGGTTTGACAATTGAGTGGTTTGCCTCAAAATGTTACATACTCTGCTCTCCATTCCCATTATAAAAATTAAGGTATAATTTACATGTTGTGAAATTGTTTAAGCTCTGATGTGTACAGCTCAGTGAGTTTTTTGTTTGTTTTTTTTTTTTGCGGGGTGGCGCTGCGTTGGGTCTTTTGTTACTGCGTGCAGGCTTTCTCTAGTTGCAGTGAGTGGGAGCTACTGTTCGTTGCGGTGCGCAGGCTTCTCTTGTTGCGGAGCACGGGTTCTAGGCGCGCAGGCTCAGTAGTTGTGGCACATGGACTTAGTTGCTCCGTGGCATGTGGGATCTTCCCAGACCAGGGCTCGAACTCATGTCCTCTGCATTGGCAGGCAGATTCTTAACCACTGTGCCACCAGGAAAGTCCCGCTCAGTGAGTTTTGACAACTGTGTACACCTGGGTAACTCACCCCAATTGTAATATTAGCTATCTTTATGCTGCTTTAATAAATATCTTTGTGAAATTAATATTAGGAAACCAGCAAAACAGATGAAGAAATGTCTCTTTGCTGCACATAAGGTTTGGTTTTATGGGTCATTGGGAAAAGGATATGTTTAAGCTTGATTCTTTTAAAGTAGACAAAGTTCAGATAATTCAACAACAAAAATAAACACAAATGGCCACAAAATGTGCAGACTTTCAGCCTCACTAATAATTTTTAAATGCAAATTAAAACATGTCTCATCTCTCAGATCAGAACATTGATCTGATGTTGACAAGAAGAGGAGGTAGGAATTCGTGTACTGATATTGGGAGTTTGGATTGCTACATCATTTCTTTGGGGTACAGATATCAAATTTTTATATGACCATTTCTCTAGATCAGGGCTACCAGTGGAACCTTTTGCAATGATGGGAGTGTTCTGTATCTACACTGTCCAGTATGGTAGCCACCGGCCATTGGCTGCCACATTTTAACAGTCATCTGGCTGTTGAGCAGTTGAAATGTGGCTAGTACAGCTGATAAAATGAATTTTTAAATTTTTTATTTCAGTTAATTTAAGTGGTCACACGTGCCTAGTGAGTACCATATTAGACAGTACAGCTTTAAACCTGATTCTCTTCTAGTCACTTATTTTAAGGAAGTTATTAAAAATATGTATAGGTGTATATATAAAGATACATTGCAGGATCATTCATAATTTTAGAACTTTTAGAAAACTAGAACTAATGTTGAACAGAGGGTATTACTTTAAACATTTTTGGCATGTTTATGTGGTAGTGTACAATGTAGTCATTAAAGAGATAAATATTAGTATTGGCATGGAGTAATGCCTGAATGTTAAATGTATTAATAAGCAGGTGTGATAATATGATTTATAATAAACATGTATTTGGTGTTTGTCCAGTTCCTGGCACAGAGTTCCTAAAACCTTTGGGATTTCCTAGGTGGAAAGAGATAAAGGTTCATTTTGTTACTCATAACAAGCCTCTTTCAACCACACCTGAGTTAATGTTAATGCGATGACTTTTGGAAAGCCCCTAAGGATGAGGTCTAGTTGTCAGAGTTTGGAGCTCTCAGCCTCACCCCACTCCACCCCCATCTCTGGGGAAGGGAGAGGGGCTGAAGGTTGAGTTAATCACTAATGACCACTAATCACTAATGACCAGTGATTAATCAATCATGCTTACTTAATGAAGCCTCCATAAAAAACCCAAAGGATTGGGTTCAGAGAGCTTCATAGTTGGTGAACACATATAGGTGGTGGGAGGGTGCACATCCATAGGGCATGGAGGCTCAGTGCCCCTTCCCACATACCTTGCCTTATACATCTCTTCCATCTGACTGTTCCTGAGTTATGTCCTTTATAGTAAAGTGGTAACCTAATAAGTAAACTGCTTTCTTGAGTTCTGTGAGCCCCTCTAGCAAATTAAGTGAACCTGAGGAGGTGGTCGTGGAAGCCGCCAACTTATAGCCCATGGGTCAAAAGCAGAGGTGACTACAACAACATGGATGGACTTGGAGGGCATTATGCTAAGTGAAAGAAGTCAGACAAAGACAAATACTGTATGATATCACTTATATGTGGCATCTAAAAAGTAAAACAAACTAGTGAATATAACAAAAAAGAAACAGACTCACAGATACAGGAAACAAATTAGTGGGGAGGGGAAGGAGGGAGGAGCAAGATAGGAGTAGTGGATTAAGAGGTCCAAATTACTATATGCAAAATAAATAAGCTACGGGGATATGTTGTGCAACACAGGGAATATAGGCAAAATTTTATAATAATTATAAATGGGGTATAATCTTAAAAAATTGTGGATAACTATGTTGTACACCTTTTATGTAACATATAATATTGTACATCAACTACAGGAAAAAAAGAAAAACTATATAAACAGACCAAAAAAAGTAGAAATGACAGCCTGGACTTGCAGTTGGTATCTGAAGTGAGGATGGAGCCAGTCTTGTGGAACTCAGTGCTTAACCTGTGGGGTCTGACCCTATCTCTAGGCAGATAGCGTCAGAATTGAGTTAAAGTGTAGGACATTGGCTGGAGTCCACTGCAGAGCTGGAGTTGCTTGGTGTGGGAGAAACTCCTACACATTTGGTCACAGAAGTGTTCAGAGTGAGTGTTGAGAGTAGAGGAGACACCCAGGTGTTTTCTCTTTATAGCAGGTTATGGAATGGTCAGTGATGATTCCTTTTACGTTAAAAACCTGTGTGAAAATATGTTTATACATGAAAGTTTGGCAGGATATACACCAAACTATAAAAAGTGAGTAGCTCTAAAGGGTGTGATTATTGGGAAGTTTTCATTTATATTTAATATAATTTTGTAATGTTTGCTTTTTTTATGGTAAGCATGTATTACATTTATGATCAACAACAATAAAAGTTATTCCAATTTGAGAATATAAATAAAAATTTGATTCTTTACAACCAGGGTGGACTTTCTACTAAAGAAAAAAGCACATAAAGCTGACCTTTGAGGATTTGGGAAAGATATGCTATCATAGGATATATGTATTACTAAATGTATCAAGTATTAATAGCTAAAGTCTGGGGCTTCCCTGGTGGCGCAGTGGTTGAGAGTCCACCTGCCGATGCAGGGGACACGGGTTCGTGCCCCAGTCCGGGAAGATCCCACATGCCGCGGAGCTGCTGGGCCCGTGAGCCATGGCCGCTGAGCCTGCGCATCCAGAGCCTGTGTTCCGCAACAGGAGAGGCCACAGCAGTGAGAGGCCCGCGTACCGCAAAAAAGAAAGAAAAGAAACAAAAGCTAAAGTCTGTTATTCAAGCTGACTTGACTTGCCCTGTGGCTGAGAAGATGGTCCAGGCTCAAGAGGGTGCCAGTTCTCAGCAGATCAAGAGTAACAGAGGAGGAAGGCAGTTAAGATTCATTTAAAACTGGCAAAATCTCTTAAGGAAAGCACTATATGTGTGTTTGTTTCAGCAGCAATCTTAACTGTTTGTGAAACCTTAAATGTAGCTATGACTACCTAGAGGAATAGGATTTTAGCTTACATTTGAGATGTACTAGATCTGCAAAGCAAATAAGTGATTCTTTTTTTATTATTATTTATTTATTTATTTATTTATTTTTGGCTGTGTTGGGTCTTCGTTTCTGTGTGAGAGCTTTCTCTAGTTGCGGCAAGCAGGGGCCACTCTTCATCACGGTGCACAGGCCTCTCACTGTCGCAGCCTCTCTTGTTGAGGAGCACAGGCTCCAGATGCGCAGGCTCAGTAGTTGTGGCTCACGGGCCTAGTTGCTCCGTGGCATAGTCGGATCTTCCCAAACCAGGGCTCGAACCCATGTCCTCTGTATTGGCAGGCAGATTCTCAACCACTGCGCCACCAGGGAAGCCCCAAATAAGTGATTCTGAAAGGCTTGGCTGAGGAAGACATATCTGGTAGCAGATGAGAATTATTGCTATAATAATATTCTGATACAAAGATGCTTATATTTTGGGGACCTATGGAATATACTGCATTGTGGTGGTATTGATGTAAGAGAATCATCTTTTGTGGGCTGCTTGTCAAAATGGGGTTCTTATGCCTCATGTATAAATTCTCTCATTCTTGTGCACACACTAAAGTTTGAGGACCCCTGTCATGGGGCCTTGCACATAGTCTTCCTTCATTAAATAGCTGAATAATGTTTTCTCTCTCCCATGAGGGCCAGTGATTGGTCTTACAAATTACAGAGATTTTATCATTCATTTATTCAAGAAATGTTTGCATTTCTTCCACATGCCAGGCATTGTTTGAGGCACTTAGGAATACAGTGGTGAATAAGACACACATCTCTCATATGTATATTCTAGTTGGTATGGGTGGGGTGGGGGGAATGATAAGATGAAGTGAAGTAGGCATGGGAGTTGGAACCATGGGCAGGACTACTTAAAATTGGTTGGTCAGGAAAGGCCTCTCTGGGGAAGTGTCATTTCAGGAAAGACTTGGACGGGAAAAGGAGTCACATGTGCATCTGAGAGGAAAATATTCCATAGAAGGGGAGCAGTTAGTATAAAGACCCTACAGGTTTGGCTGTATTCTTGGCATGCAAGGAGTGGAAGGGCCATTAGTGGGAGCATAGTGATTAAGGAAGAGAATCGGGGGATGAAATAAGAGAGGGTCTGATGATGGAACACTTTGTGAGCCATGGTAAGGGATTTGAATTTTTTTCCAAGTGCAGTAGGAAACAGATGGGTAGTTAAGCCAGCGGAAAGATGAAAGTTATTTCCATCTTATTAAGAGTATTCTGGTGGTTGTGCAGAGAACGCAGGGGGTGGGGGCAGAGTGGAGCATGGGGACCAGCTAGGGCCTAACATGGCGGGCTGGGCGAAGATGATGGTAGCTTGAACTGTGGATCGAGTGAAGGTAAGTGAATGATTTCATTTTGGAGGTGGAGTTGACGAGACATACTGGATTCAGTTGGGAGGGCTGGAGTGAGAAATAAGCTTGATTCCTTGGCTTTGGCTACTGGGTAGCTGGTGATGCCCTTTACAAATATGGAGATGATGGAGGGACTTGGAGTTCGTCAGGGCTCTGGTGATTTAATTCTTGCTTGCAAATGAAAAAGCTTTTTTATTTGTAAGCCCAAATGCAGATTTCGTCCTTTTAATGGATTTACTCCCTGGTGCCAGTTGTCTGCACATAGTGTTCATTTACAAATGCATAGATTCAGTTAAGTAATGGATACAAAAGTCTGTTGCTTGGTGAACATGGGCTCATAACATATGGTTTCTGGGATTTTAAAACGTTTTCCTTAGGTTCTGAAACTGTAAAGGATTGTTTTTTCCTTTAAGGCTGTTTAGTCTTTAAACAGGAGCCCTTATTGAAGTATTGGTTTAGTGCCAAAGTTCTATATCAGTCTTTCCCCCGTCGCTCTCATTTCTCTTAAATCCCACATTACTTAATCCTTTTGATTTCCATGTTTCTCCTGCCTCATTGCAATATTTTCATAATCTTATCAGTGTTGTAACAATGGACATGTTTGCAGGGAACAGTTCTCTTGGTTGCTTCCAGAAAGTTTTCAGTAACTTTTCTATAGTGGCCTGCATATTCTGTTAACCTTATGAGAAAACCCTTTCTGATTTGTTTCCCTTAATGGGCATCCTTTTGAACTAAGGTTGCCATATTTACCAATTTCTTAGAGTTTACCAGCATTGAGTTTAATGAATGCTATTGGCAAGTGATTAAATAAAATCCTAGAATTTAAGAACTTGGAAGGGACCTTAGATTTTTTTTTAATTTAATTTTTTTATACAGCAGGTTCTTATTAGTTATCTACTTTATACATATTAGTGTATATATGTCAATCCCAATCTCCCAATTCATCCCACCACCACCACCACCACCGCCACCACCCCCCCAGCTTTCCCTCCTTGGTGTCCATATGTTTGTTCTCTACATCTGTGTCTCTTATTTCTACCTTGCAAACAGGTTCGTCTGTACCATTTTTCTAGATTCCACATATATGCGTTAATATACAATATTTGTTTTTCTCTTTCTGACTTCACTCTGTATGACAGTCTCTAAGGAAGGGACCTTAGGTTTCTGATTCTGAGTTTAAACCAGGGGAAGTAAGGGTTGTTTTACCCTAAAACATTTGGAAGTTATCTGCTGATGGAGAAGTTAAAGTAGCATTCAGTGTTTCCGGTGTTTATTAAGGAAGATCTCTTTGTGTAGATCAGTGGTTCTCAAACTTAATTGTGTCTAAGAATCACAGGAAACTTACTAAACATGCAAAGCCCTCAGAAGTGTTTGATACCACAGACTTGTGAGGTGGCATCTACTTTGTTAATAAGCATCCTCAGGTTTTTTTGGTTTTTTTAATTGAAGTATAGTTGATTTACATATTGTGTTAGTTTCAGGTATACAGCAGAATGATTCAGTTATATTTTTTCTTGATTATATTCCATTATAGGTTATTACAAGATATTGAATATAATTCCCTGTGCTATACAGTAAATCCTTGTTGCTTATCTCCCAGGTCATTTTGGTTCAGGTAGAACTGTGGCCACATTTTGGGAGACAGAGGGCTAGATGGACACAGATGACTAAGCATCCAAAACAAGAAGTATTGATTAACCTGTATAGTGACTCCATCCAGCATCAGAAGAGCTTAATAATAGGATATTTTCTTTTACCCTGATCTGTGCTCAAGGTCTAAAAAACTTAAAGAAAGAGTTGTTGGGCAGAATTTAAGCAGTACCAAAATAAGAAAATTTATTTCTGTTAAATTGAGTTTTGGGAGATGGGATTTTCTGAGTTAAGAAACAAGGAAGCATTTTCAATATCAGTCATCTTTCCTCAGAAGGGTAAGACTTAATGAGAGTCAGGTTCTAACTACAACTGAAATCTAGAGAGTCTCCCTCCAAACTCCTAGTGGACTAGTAAAAATGACTTGTGGAAAGAGCAAGTGTGTCTATATCTGTAAAGCAAGTGATGTCAGATTTCAAAGAAAACAAAACTGAATCTTTTGTTCCCTTTTTAATGATAAAGAATTCCCTTCAGAATAATTTGTAGGACTGGTGTCCCTAGGCCTTTCAGTTTGAGGTTTCCTTATCCCACCTAAATAGGACTGAAGCAGAAAGTTTTACTGCATATGCTTCCACTTTCCAGCCTTTTAGCAAGTGTGTAGCTTTTTTTAATCATCCTTTTTACCCAGGTGGATTGATCTCTGCTTACTGTGCTTGACTAAGTTTGCGCCAAGTTTTATTTTGTAGCAGTTACTTTACAAAGCTGCAGGGGGAAGCAGATAGCTGCTGATAGAGTTACAGTATGGAAGTTAACTTGCTGATGTGAACCTCTTGTTTTTCTCCCTGTTGTCTATTAAACACATGCTCACTGTAGAATTATTTAATTAACACATTATTGACCAGAGACATATTAATACGTTTTTGTTACCTGAATGTTATTGACCAGAGACGTATCAGTATGTTTTTAGAGAATGATACAGTTAATTAATATCACCATGCTAAGTTGTTAGAGCTTAAATTGATCAAGGGTTCATTACACAACTTATGATTGCCATTATCATTCACATTTTCCTCCGTTAGGTTTTTGTTCCAACCTTGTGTATATTATAAATGCAAGTTTATTACCATAATATTTTCTAAAATGACGCATCGTGAAGTTTTGAATGAAGAAGAATTTTTCAGTGAATTTTATGCAGATACTTTCTCTGATTGTCCGAGCGACATATATACTAGTGTCTCAGAAGATGATAGTTCTTCAGAGTATAGTTCTGATTCAGAGGATGTGAGTATTAGACCAATAAAAAGAGAAAAAACCTTAGTGATTGATTCTAACACGGAAAGTGAAAATGAAACTTACGGTGCTGGAGAATGCTTCTTTGCTTCTACAGAAGAGTGGATTGAAGACAACATTTCACGAAAATTAGAAGACTTTACAGGTGTGTCAGGTGTAACTGTTAAATATAACCACCCACAAAGTGTTAGTGAAATAACAATTTTTGGTGATGACTTTTTCGAGTTGGTCGCTTCTCAAACAAACTTGAATCACCAACAGAATGAAAAATCATATAAAAAGTATGATGAGGCTTTAAAATGGACTGATGTGACCAATAGTGACATGAAGAAGTTTCTTGAATTAATAATTTTGATGGGACAAATAAGAAAGTCACACTGGAAAGAATATTGGTCGACTGATCCCTTAACATGAAATACCTATCTTTCCAAAGATTATGACGAGAAGAAGGTTCGAACAAATAATGACGTTTCTTCACTTCAACGATACCTCGGAAACTCCACTTCCTGCAGACAGAATTTCAAAAGTTAAACCTCTTTTGGATTATTTTCTACCAAAGTTCCAGTCAATCTATATACCCAAACAAGAGCCATCACTTGATGAGGCGATGAAAGTGGAGAGGATGATGCAGATTCAAAACCTATAATCCCAGAAAACTTACAAAATAATGGAATTCTGGTCAGCATGGTTAGGGAAAGTAAAACTGGATATGTATGCAACCTTGGGATTTACAACAGTGTGTCCACATCTGAAATATTGTTGAAAAATAAAACCAGAGTTTTTGAGGCTATAAGAGAGAATCGTGGTCTACCAAATCAATTAAAGGAGATATCTAAAAACCTAGAGGGGAGAAATGACATTCTTACTGAAGGGAGAAGTGATTCTTCTATGGAAAGACAAGAGGTTAGTCTACACGGTGACAACTATTCATGACGCCTCCATGGCATCTACAGGAAAGGAAGACAGGAGGACTGGCTATCAGATAACTAAGCCCACTTGTATATCAGAGTATAATAAATATATGAAAGGAGTTGATCAGCCTGATCCATATCTGGCAAACTTCAGTATCTTCCAGAAGACTTGAAAATGGTATAAGAAAGTGGGTTTCTCTTTGAGTAATTGTGGTTTATTCAATGCGTTTAAGATTTATTGTAGCTTTAATGCACAGAATAAAATGACTTACAAGCAATTTTTGTTAGCAGTAGCTAGGGAATGGGTAACTGACCATGCTGGTGAATGTAGTGGTGGTCCCGCACCTAGTCCTTCTTGTGGCATTTCTAAAAGAGCCCCCCGCAAATATCCACCTTGTCGACTATCAGGTAAAATAAAAGAACATATTCTAGAGGAAATAATACCCACAGGACTGAAAAAAAAAAAAAATGCTGCCAGAAAGTGTAGAGTCTGCTCTTCCAGGGGAAAGTGCAGTGAAACCCGGTATATTTGTAATAGATGTTCTGTTCCCCTACACAGAGGTGCCTGCTATACTGCCTATCACGCGCTAACAAAATATTAGAATGCTTTAGTAAGACATGTACAAAGTTTCAAATAAAGTGCAAAAATGTGTTGATACTTACTCAAATGCGGCTATTTCAGTGTTCACTTACATAACAAATGGCTGGCCACAGGCGTTAGTTTCTGCAAAAATCCCCCGTCAGTAATGTGTTAAGAGAAGATTTTTTTTTAATGTAAAAAATTTTTTGCAAGTGCAAATTTTTATCATTTAATAATGAAATAATGATAGAAGGGATATACACTTTTAAGTTCCAAGTCAAGTGTGTTTATGTTGTGTTCACTGACCTAAAGTATAGGGAATATCCCTAGCCAGCCACTTCATTGAGTGGGTCTCTGGTGGAGAGTGGTTGTTTTATGATTGATAAGGGAATGGTTGAACACCTGACATTTTTGCCAGGTTACGCCAGTATTTAAAGTTATATCAGTTGGAGTTCTCTAGGATTTTGAGTCACAGAAAGCCATTCCAACAACTAAGCTTAAAAAGGAATTCACCTGTTTTTTTCTAGTACTTATATGGGTTCACTTTTTACATTTAGGTCTGCAATCCACTTAGCGTTTATTCTTGTGTATGGTGTGACATAGCAATCTAATTTTATCTTTTTACAAATGACTACCAACTTCTCCCAGCACTGTTTTTAAAAGTCCATCTTTGCCTCAGTCATCTAGTTAAATTTTAGTATCAACTAAGACCAAGTTTGTATCCTTTCCGAAATGCTCACCTTCTTCCTGTTTGTCAGATAATCATTTAAAACCTAACTTAGTTTATAGTGGCATTATTTGTCAAAACAGAGAACCTCATTTAGACTCAGACTGGGACACCAGAGATTTGTGTGGTAATAAAATTTCAAAATAAGTGGAGAATTGATTAGTATAGAAGTAAGAAGCATGCGGTTGAGATGGTTTTCTGTGATATATTTCAATACTTTCATCTTTAAGAAAGTACTGTTCCCCATGTCATGTGAATTTCTTTTCTTTAAAAATAAATTATTAGTTATTAGTTTGGCTCACAAAATATAGGGAAGACTAACACAAGGGCTATGCCTGTGACCCCTTGGGCTGTACTTCCCTTCCATAAACACCTTTTAGAACCCCAGACTCATGCTGCCAAAGCATTCTCTCACATCCTAACAGCTGCAGAGTATAGTATCCGACCACGTGGGAAGCTTAAACAGACTCCCTGTAAGCGATGCGGGGGGTCCCTTCCAATTAGGTCTTCCAGCTCACTTTTGCCGGTATTAGGACAGCACTGGTTGTTCCAGCTGCCCATGTCCTAAAACTCTCACGAATGAACAGGTCACAGGCAAATTACGCCTGCACAGCCCTTATAACTTTTTAAAAGTTTTTAAAAAGGCCTTTCTTAAACAGGAGTGGCTAAGGCCCCTTCGCTATATCCAGTCTTCTAAGCCCCAGGCCGCCTGTGGCACCTGGATGGCAGCCCCTGGGGGTCCCCCACATCCTAGGGTGGCGATGGAGGAAGGGCAGGCCAGGCCAAGCATGAAGAGTAAACAGTTTTATTGGGCTCAGACTAGGAATCCATGGGTCTTGAGGACCTCTGTGAATTTGTCTGTTTTCTTCTCTATGTTCTTTTCGGCCTGCTTCCGTAGCCTCGTGACCTGCTTCTTTTTCCGGTAATGGATCTTGGCCATCTCCTTTCTCTTCTCCCCCAGGGCAGCTGTTACTGCCTGGTACTTCCAGCCAACCTCATGAGCCAAGGGCCCTAGGTAGGCAAACTTCCGCGTGGGCTTCAGGCGCACAACCTTGAGGGCAGCGGGAACCGCCAGCCGCTTTTTCTTGTCATAGGGTGGCGGGAACCCTTCAAACATCTTGAGGCGGTCCAGAGTGGCCTGGCCTCGCTTGGTCTTGTGGGGCAGCATGCCTCGCACTGTCCGCCCGAAGATGCAGCTGGGGGCTCGGAAGTGGTAGGGGCCGCGGGAGGGGTTGGTGTTCATACGCTTGCGGAGGAAGGCCAGGTACTTCCACTTGTTTCTGCAGAAATTGCCAGAAGTGTTGATGCCCTCACGGTGCACAACCACCACCTTTTGACCCAGAAGTACCTGCTCGGCCACGATGGTCGCCAGGCGGCCCAGGAGATGGCCTCGGCCATTGAGCCTCGGGACCTGCCCCTCCGCCATCTTCAGCAGCCCCCTGGGAAAACGTGAATTTCTTTTACCCGGTGACGCAAGAAAATAATTTCCTGGAAAACAGAATAAAATAAAAGATCCCGGGCATCCCTGTATTTGTAAAGGCAAAGAATAAGTTTTAAACACTTGCAGATTGAATTCATCCCTCTGCAAGGAATCCATTTTGCTAACTCAGTGAAAAATGGCCTTGGATTAACTATAGAAGAATAACCCAAGACCTGTGGTGCAAGTCCCTGATTCAGTGAGGTAGAGGTTTATTTTTAACATAAACCTCTACCTCAAAATGACTAAACATCAGATCTCTGGGACTTGATGACATGTTCTAGAGCAGTGTCATCTTCTTTTCAAGTGCCCTAATTCTTGGTAGCAAGGGAATTTAAAGTCACTTTTTCTTTAGGACAGTGAAACATAGAAGCTCTGTGCTTATTACCTTTTTGCAGCAGGTCCTGTGCCTTGCTCAGTTACTTCCTCCTGTGAACAATTCTTTATTTCCATACATGTGGAAGAAAATATAGTCTTGTGGTTAAAAGCATAAAAGGTTAGACAGATCTGTCCTAGCTCCATCATTTAACTTGATGTAAAGTGGGATAATAATAGTACCTGTCGGGCTTCCCTGGTGGTGCAGTGGTTGAGAGTCCGCCTGCCAATGCAGGGGACATGGGTTCGTGCCCCGGTCCGGGAGGATCCCACATACCGCGGAGTGGCTGGGCCTGTGAGCCATGGCCACTGAGCCTGCGCGTCCGGAGCCTGTGCTCCGCAATGGGAGAGGCCGCAACAGTGAGAGGCCCGTGTACCGCAAAAAAAAAAAATAGTACCTGTCTCACAAAGTTGTTGTAAGGATTAAATGACTAGCACATAAAAGCACTCAGAAAGTGTTAGTTTTAGCTAAGTCAGAATTCAACGTGAGTGTAGACTGCAAAATGCTTAGGGGTCTGGAACCTCTAAGATCTCTTAAGAGTCATTTTTGGACACATTTCCCCCAAGGTGGCAAGCATAATGAATATTACAAATTTTTAGAATTATGCTAACCTCAGTCAATAATCCATAAATTATCCTTCCAGTTAATTTATGAAGAACAAATTGAGTGTTTGCCTGGGGATATGAGCTTGGGGTGAGAGAGAGGGTATTACAGATTTGGAAGGGGCACATGGGAAGTTTCTGAGTTCTGGCAATTTGTCCTCTTTGTGTATTTTGTAACTGCCGTTAAGTGCATATACATTTATAGCTGTTATATTTTCTTGAGTTATTGACTCCTTTATCATCATGAAATGTTCCTTTTTTGTCTCTAGCAATATCTCTTTTTTTAAAAACTATTTTGTCTCATACTTCTATAGGCATTGCTATAGACTAAATGTTTTAATCCTCCCAAAATTTACATCTTAAAAACTAACTCCCAGTGTGATGGTATTAAGAAATGGAGGCTTTGGGAAATTATTAGGTCATGAGGGTAGAGCACTCATAAATGGGATTAGTGCCCTAGTGTAAGAGATCAAAGAGAGCTCCCTTGACCATTCTGGCATGTGAGGCTATGGTGAGAATACCCCTATGATCCAGGAAGCAGGCCTTCACCAGACAGTGAATCTGCCAGTCCCTTGATCTTAGACTTCCAGCCTCCAGAATGTTTGTTGGTTATAAGCCACCAGTCTTTGGTATTTTTGTTGATAGCAGCCCAAACTGACTAAGACAGCTACTCTTTCTTTTATGGTTAACTGTTTGCATGAT
The DNA here is from genome assembly GCF_005190385.1 of Monodon monoceros. Taxonomy (NCBI): domain Eukaryota; kingdom Metazoa; phylum Chordata; class Mammalia; order Artiodactyla; family Monodontidae; genus Monodon; species Monodon monoceros. The sequence continues at coordinate 135,569,303 of NW_021703768.1, forward strand.
ATATTTTTTACATCCTTTTATTTTCACCCTACTTGTGTCTTTGAATCTAAAGTGTGTCTTATAGATAGCATATGGTTGGATCTTCTTGATTCCAGTCTGACAATCTCTGCTGTTTGGTTAGAGTGTTTAGTCCATTCACATTGTGCTATTGACATGGTTATACTTATATCAGCCGTTTTGTCTTCTGCATGTCTCTTGTCTTTTTTATTCCTGTTTCTTTCACTGCCTTCTTTTGTGTTAATTTTTTTAGTGTATCATTTTAATACTTCTGATTTTTTAACCATCTGTTTCTTAGCCAAAGTTTCCTAGTGGTTGCTCTATGGTTTACATTACGCATCTTATTACAGTCTACTTTAATGCTACGTAATTCCAGTAAAAAATAGAAACTTTGCCTCAGTATAGCTCCATTTCCTCCCCCCTCCTTTGTGCTACCATCATCATATATTATATCAATATATTTTGTAAACCCAACCATATAGTGTTGTAATTATTATCTTATAAATCTTTCTGCCTTTTAAAGAAATTAAAAGAAGAAAGAAAATAACGTATTTATAGAACCTTTGATGTATTTACCATTTCTGATGATCTTCATTTCTTCATGAAAATTTACCATCTCCTTTCAGTCCAAAGGACTTCCTTCTTTAGTATGTCTTGTAAGGCAGGTATGGTAGCAGCAAATTCTCTGTCTTTATCTGTGAATGTCTATTTTGCTTTTGTTTTGAGGTATGGTCTTGCTAAATATCTAATTGTTGATTGACAGTCTTTTTTCTTTTACCATTTTGAATGTGTCGTTACACTGCCTCTGGCCTTCATTGTTTTTGGTAAGAAATCAGGTATTAATAGTTTTGCTGTTCCCCTATACCTGATAAGTTGTTTTTAATTTCATTGTGTTCAGATTTTCTCTTTGTCTTTGAATAATTTGACTCTGGTGTCTCTAGATACGGATCTACATACTTGGGGTTTGCTGAGCTTCTTGGATCTTTAGATAACAATTTTCACCACGGTTTTGAGATTTTCAGTCATTGTTTTTCAAACATCTGTTCTGTCTCTCTTTTTATGGGACTCCTATCACATATATTAATGAAGGGTCTGTTCATTTTTTTCCATCTTTTTTTCTGCCTTTAGTTCTTCACACTGGATGTCTGTTGCTCTAACTTCAAGTTTACTGATTTCTCATGCCAATTCAAATCTGTTGAGCCCATCTGTGAATTTTTTATTTCAGTTATTGAACTTTTCTTCTTTGTTTTCTTGTTCTGTTTTTTTAAAATAATTTCTGTCCCTTTTTCATGATTCTCTTTTTTAATCGTTGTCATCATGCTCATTTAAGTCTTTAAACACATTCCTTTTAGTTTTTCAACAAATTGTTTATAGCTGCTTTATTTTATAACATCAGCATCTTAATTTTTTTAAATTTTTATGGAGTTTAGTTGATTTACAATGTTGTGTTAGTTTCAGGTGTACAGCAAAGTGAATCAGTTTTATATATATATATATATATATATACACATTCTTTTTCAGATTCTTTTCCCGTATAGGTCACCACAGAATACTGAGTAGAGTACCCTGTGCTATACAGTCAGTCCTTATTAGTTACCTATTTTATATATAATAGTGTGTATATGTTAACCCCAAACTCCTAATTTATCCCTTCCTACCCCCTTTTTCCCTTTGGTAACCATAAGTTTGATTTCTATGTCTATGAATCTGTTTCTGTTTTGTAAATAAGTTCATTTGTATCATTCTTTATTAGATTTCACATATAAGTGATATCATATGATACTTGTCTTTCTCTGACTTCACTTAGTATGGCTATCTGTATGTCTTCTTTGGAGAAATGTCTATCTATATAGTCCACCCATTTTTTGATTGGGTTGTTTGGGGTTTTTTTGATAGTGAGCTGCATAAGTTGTTTGTATATTTTGAAGATTAATCCCTTGTTGGTCACATTGATTGCAAATATTTTCTCCCATTCTGAGGGTTGTCTTTTCATTTTGTTTATAGTTTCCTTTGCTATGCAAAAGCTTTTAAGTTTCATTAGGTCCCATTTGTTTATTTTTGTTTTTATTTTCATTCCTCTAGGAGGTGGATCAAAAAAGATCTTGCTGTGATTTGTGTCAAAGAGTGTTCTGCCTGTGTTTTCCTCTAAGAGTTTTATAGTGTCTGGCCTTACATTTAGGTCTCTAATCCATTTTGAGTTTATTTTTGTGTATGGTGTTAGGGAGTGTTCTAATTTCATTCTTTTACATGTAGCTGTCCAGTTTTCCCAGCACCACTTACTGAAGAGACTGTCTTTTCTCCATTGTGTATTCTTACCTCCTTTGTCATAGATTAGGTGACCATAGGTGCATGGGTTTATCTCTGGGCTTTCTTTCCTGTTCTATTGATATATATTTCTGGTTTTGTGCCAGTACCATACTGTTTTGATGACTGTAGCTTTGTAGTATAGTCAGTGGTGTCAGTTGTACCTTCTCCTTTTTCATTTCTAATTTTTTTATATATAAGGTAATTATTGATATGTACATTCGTATTGTCATTTTCTTAATTGTTTTTGATTTTTGCAGGTCTTTTTGTTTTTGTAGGTCTCTTGTGATTTGATGACTATCTTTAGTGTTGTGTTTCTTTTTCTTTTTTGTGTGTGTATCATAGTTTTTTGGTTTGCAGTTCCCGTGAGGTTTTGATATAGCAGTCTATATACATAAAAGGTTGTTTTAAGTTGCTGGGCTCTTATTTTCAAATGCAGTTCCCATTTTCTGCATTTGTACTCTCATCTGCTCGTGGTTGCTGGTTTTGATATCCTATTCGTGTGTGGATTATTTCCTGCTGTTACTATATGTTTACCTTTACCAGTGAACTTTCCCATTTGTGATTTTCTTGTTTCTAGTTATGGCCCTTTTTTTTGTTGTTTCTTTTCCCCCTACCTAGAGAAGTTTCTTTAGCATTTGTTTTAAAGCTGGATTGGTGGTGCTAAATTCTCTTAGCTTCTGCTTGCCTGTAAAGATTTTGATATCTCTGTCAAATCTGAATGAGAGCCTTGCTGGGTATTCTTTTTTTTATTATTATTATTTTTAAATTTATATTTATTTATTTTTGGCTGCATCAGGTCTTAGCTGTGGCACACGGAATCTTTCGTTGTGGCACACGGGCTTTTCTCTAGTTGTGCGTGGGCTCTGTAGTTGTGGCACATGGGCTCTCTAGTTGTGGCACTCGGCATGTGGGCTCTTAGTTCCCCAACCAGGGATCGAACCAGCGCCCCCTGCATTGCAAGACAGATTCTTAACCACTGCACCACCAGGGACGTCCCTAGGTAGAGTATTCTTATTATACACATATGAGTGTATACATGTCAGTCCCAGTCGTGCAGTCATCACACCACCATCCCCACCAGCCTGTGGCTTTCCCCCCTTGGTGTCCATACGTTTATTCTCTACATCTGTATCTCAACTTCTGCCCTGCAAACCAGTTCATCTGTACCATTTTTCTAGGTTCCACATACATGCATTAATATACGATATTTGTTTTTCTCTTTCTGACTTACTGCACTCTGTATGACAGTCTCTAGATCCATCCGTGTCTCTACAAATGACCCAATTTCTTTCCTTTTTATGGCTGAGTAATATTCCAATGTATACAATGAGGTGATACCTCATTGTAGTTTTGATTTGCATTTCTCTATTAATTAGTGATGTTGAGCAGCTTTTCATGTGCTTCTTGGCCATCTGTATGTCTTCTTTGGAGAAATGTCTATTTAGGTCTTCTGCCCATTCTTGGATTCGGTTGTTTGTTTTTTTAATATTGAGCTGCTTGAGCTGTTTGTATATTTTGAAGATTAATCCTTTGTTCATTGATTCGTTTGCAAATATTTTCTCCCATTTTCAGGGTTGTCTTTTTGTCTTGTTTATGGTTTCCTTTGCTGTGCAAAAGCTTTTAAGTTTCATTAGGTCCCATTTGTTTATTTTTGTTTCTATTTCCATTACTCTAGGAAGTGGATCAAAAAAGATCTTGCTGTGATTTATGTCATAGAGTGTTCTTCCTATGTTTTCCTCTAAGAGTTTTATACTGTCTGGTCTTACATTTAGGTCTCTAATCCATTTTGATTTTATTTCTGTGTATGGTGTTAGGGAGTGTTCTAATTTCATTCTTTTACATGTAGCTGTCCAGTTTTCCCAGCACCACTTATTGAAGAGACTGTCTTTACTCCATTGTATATCCTTGCCTCCTTTGTCATAGATTAGTTTACCATAGGTGCGTGGGTTTATCTCTGGGCTTTCTGTCTTGTTCCATTGATTTGTGTTTCTTTTTCTGTGCCAGTACCATACTGTCTTGATGACTGTAGCTTTGTAGTATAGTCTGAAGTCAAGGAGTCTGATTCCTCCAGCTCGGTTTTTTTCCCTCAAGACTGCTTTGGCTATTCGGGGTCTTTTGTGTCTCCATACAAATTTTAAGATTTTTTGTTCTAGTTACATAAAAAATGCCATTGGTAATTTGATAGGGATTGCATTGAATCTGTAGATTGCTTTGGGTAATATAGTCATTTTCACAATATTGATTCTTCCAATCCAAGAACATGGCATATCTCTCCAACTGTTGGTATCATCTTTAATTTCTTTCATCAGTGTTTTCTGCATACAGGTCTTTTGTCTCCCTAGGTAGGTTTACTCCTAAGTATTTTAATCTTTTTGTTGCAATGGTAAATGGGAGTGTTTCCTTCATTTCTCTTTCAGATTTTTCATCATTAGTGTATAGGAAGCAAGAGATTTCTGTGCATTAATTTTGTATCCTGCAACTTTACCAAATTCACTGATTAGCTCTAGTAGTTTTCTGGTGGCATCTTTAGGATTCTCTATGTATAGTATCATGCCATCTGCAAAGAGTGACAGTTTTACTTCTTCTTTTCCAATTTGTATTCCTTTTATTTCTTTTTCTTATCTGGTTGCCGTGGCTAGGACTTCCAAAACTATGTTGAATAATAGTGGTGAGAGTGGACATCCTTGTCTTGTTCCTGATCTTAGAGGAAATGCTTTCAGTTTTTCACCATTGCGAATGATGTTTGCTGTGGGTTTGTCGTATATGGCCTTTATTATGTTGAGGTAGGTTCCCTCTATGCCCACTTTCTGGAGAGTTTTTATCATAAATGGGTGTTGAATTTTGTCAAAAGCCTTTTCTGCATCTATTGAGATGATCATACGGTTTTTATTCTTCAATTGGTTAATGTGGTGTATCACATTGATTGATTTGCGTATATTGAAGTATCCTTGGATCCCTGGGGTAAATCCCACATGATCATGGTGTATGATCCTTTTAATGTGTTGTTGGATTCTGTTTGCTAGGATTTTGTTGAGGACTTTTGCATCTATATTCATCAGTGATATTAGTCTGTAATTTTTTTTTTTTTTGTAGTATCTTTGTCTGGTTTTGGTATCAGGGTGATGCTGGCCTCATAGAATGAGTTTTGGAGTGTTCCTTCTGCAGTTTTTTGGAAGAGTTTGAGAAGGATGGATGTTAGCTCTTCTCTAAATGTTTGATAGAATTCACCTGTGAAGCCATCTGGTCCTGGACTTTTGTTTGCTGGAAGATTTTTAATCACAATTTCCATTTTATTACTTGTGATTGGTCTGTTCATATATTCTATTTCTTCCTGGTTCAGTCTTGGAAAGTGATACCTTTCTATGAATTTGTCCATTTCTTCCAGGTTGTCCATTTTATTGGCATAGAGTTGCTTGTAGTAGTCTCTTAGGATGCTTTGTATTTCTGCGGTGTCTGTTGTAACTTCTCCTTTTTCATCTGATTTTATTGATTTGAGTCCTCCCCCTCTTTTTCTTGATGAGTCTGGCTAATGGTTTATCAATTTTGTTTATCTTCTCAAAGAACCAGCTTTTAGTTTTATTGATCTTTGCTATTGTTTTCTTTGTATCTATTTCACTTACTTCTGCTCTGATGTTTATGATTTCTTTCCCTCTGCTAACTTTGGGTTTTGTTTATTCTTCTTTCTCTGGTTCCTTTAGGTGCAAGGTTAGGTTGTTTATTTGAGATTTTTCTTGTTTCTTCAGGTAGGCTTGTATAGCTATAAACTTCCCTCTCAGAACTGCGTTTGCTGCATCCCGTAGGTTTGGATCGTCGTGTTTTCATTGCCATTTGTCTCTAGGTATTTTTTGATTTCCTCTTTGATTTCTTCAGTGATCTCTTGGTTATTTACTAACATATTGTTTAGTCTCCACGTGTTTGTGTTTTTTACGTTTTTTTCCCTGTAATTCATTTCTAATCTCATAGTGTTGTGGTCAGAAAAGATGCTTGATATGATTTAAATTTACTGAGGCTTGATTTGTGACCCAAGATGTGATGTATCCTGGAGAATGTTCCATGCGCACTTGAGAAGGAAGTGTAATCTGCTGTTTTTGGATGGAATGTCCTATAAATATCAATTAAATCTATCTGGTCTATTGTGTCATTTAAAGCTTGTGTTTCCTTATTTATTTTCATTTTGGATGATCTGTCCATTGGTGTAAGTGAGGTGTTAAAGTGTTGATTGCCTCTTTTACAGCTGTTAGCAGTTGCCTTATGTATTGAGGTGCTCCTATGTTGGGTGCATATATATTTATAATTGTTATATCTTCTTGGATTGATCCCTTGACCATTGTATAGTGTCCTTCCTTGTCTCTTGTAACATTCTTTATTTTAAAGTCTATTTTATCTGATATGAGTATTGCTACTCCAGCTTTCTTTTGATTTCCATTTGCATGGAATATCTTTTTCCATCCCATCACTTTCAGTCTGTATGTGTCCCTAGGTCTGAAGTGGGTCTCTTGTAGACAGCATGTATATGGATATTGGGTCTTGTTTTTGTATCCATTCAGCAAGCCTGTGTCTTTTGGATGGAGCATTTAATCCATTCACGTTTAAGGTAATTATTGATATGTATGTTCCTATTACCATTTCCTTAATTTTGGGGGGTTTGTTTTTGTAGGTCCTTTTCTTCTCTTGTGTTTCCCACTTAGAGAAGTTCCTTTAGCATTTGTTGTAGAGCTGGTTTGGTGGTGCTGAGTTCTCTTAGCTTTTGCTTGTCTGTAAAGCTTCTGATTTCTCCATCGAATCTGAATGAGATCCTTGCCGGGTAGAGTAATCTTGGTTGTAGGTTCTTCCCTTTCATCACTTTAAGTATATTATGCCACTCCCTTCTGGCTTGTGGAGTTTCTGCTGAGAAATCAGCTGTTAACCTTATGGGAGTTCCATTGTATGTTATTTGTCATTTTTCCCTTGCTGCTTTCAATAATTTTTCTTTGTCTTTAATTTTTGCCAATTTGATAACTGTGTGTCTCGGTGTGTTTCTCTTTGGGTTTATCCTGTATGGGACTCTTTGTGCTTCCTGGACTTGGGTGGCTATTTCCTTCCTCATGTTCGGGAAGTTTTCGACTATAATCTCTTCACATATTTTCTCGGGTCCTTTCTCTCTCTCTTCTCCTTCCTGGACCCCTGTAATGTGAATGTTGTTGCATTTAATGTTGTCCCAGAGGTCTCTTAGGCTGTCTTCATTTCTTTTCATTCTTTTTTCTTTATTCTGTTCCGCAGCGTTGAATTCCACCATTCTGTCTTCCAGGTCACTTATCCGTTCTTCTGCCTCAGTTATTCTGCTGTTGATTCCTTCTAGTGTAGTTTTCATTTCAGTTATTGTATTGTTCATCTCTGTTTGTTTGCTCTTCAGTTCTTCTAATTCCTTGTTAAACATTTCTTGTAGATTCTCCGTCTGTGCCTCTGTTTTTTTTCTGAGATTTCGGATCATCTTTACTATCATTACTCTGATTTCCTTTCCAGGTAGATTGCCTGTCTCCTCTTCATTTAGTTGTTCTTGTCAGTTTTTATGTTGTTCCTTTGCCTGAAACATATTCGTCTGTCATGTCATTTGGTCTGACTTTCTGTGTTTGTGGTCTTCTTTCCACTGGGTGCAAGATAGTAGTTCCTCTTGCTTCTGGTGACTGCGCCCTGGTGGGCGAAGCTGGATCTTGTCCCTCTGTTGGGCAGGGCCGTGTGAAGGGGTGTGTTTTGAGGTGGCTGCAAGCAGCCTGTCTGCTGATGGGTGGGACTGTGTTCCTATCCTGCTGGTTGTTTGGCCTGAGGCATCCCAGCACTGGAACCTGCAGGCTATTGGGTGGGGCCGCCAATCAATATTCCCTGCTTTGTGCTGGGTCCCAGCACATGTGAGACCTTGTGTGCACCCTCCAAGAGCTCCTGGCCCTGTGGAGCTCCTGCGCTCAAACCCCACTGGCGTTCAATGCCAAATGCCCTGGGGTTCTTCCTCCCGGTGCCAGACCCTCAGACTGTCTTAGAGGGCTATTTTTATGTGGGAGCATCCCTGTGTAGCCTGTGTGGGTTTAATATTTTTTGGTGCAAGGGCTTTTTTTTGTATGAATGTCTGCCACCTCTTTCCTCAGTGTATGCTGGCTGTTATCCCCTTGATAGGAGGTGTGACTGATGTTGTGGTGACCAGAGCCTGCACTGGATATTGAGCAGGGCCTCCCCTTGGCTCTGTGGTTGTCACTACCCTGTCAGGGGCAGGGTCTGCTACCCATTTGTTGAAGTAGAAGCCCCCAGATCCATTTCTGAGGTGTGTTTCTGATCTGTGGTGCAAGATAGGCAGGATTGGAGCACTCCCATTGGGAGAGAAGCCACTGAGTATTCCTCCTCTGGAGCTGTTCACCTGTGAGTGTGCTCTGCTGCGTCACCCTTCACCAGTTGTGCGCACTCACAAATTACCCTGTTGTTGGCACTGCTCTCGGCCCCACCTTAACTGTGGGTATGCTGGCAATTGGCTCTGGTGTCTCTGAGGCATTGTTTTCACCAGGACACCCGCAGAGATCCACTGAAGTCAGGTCATAGGACTGCAGTAATCGTGCACCTGGACCCTCTGTGGGAGCTATGGAAGCAGCTCAGACTCTGGCCTGGCCCAACCCCTTGTGTGTATGTGCCCACAAAGCCCACGGCTGCTAGAGCTAGACGTGGCTCAGCTGCAGGAGCCCTCGTCTGTTTGGATGTTCTGCAGGCGCTGAATTCACGAAGCTGGCAGCGGAGATATAAATCCATGGTTCACACAGCCGTGAGGAGAGATTTCAGCTCTTCTTTCTTAGTTGCACGGCCTCTGGGGCTCAGCTGTGGTTTCAGCCCCACCTCTGCGTGTGGGCTACCCACCCACCTGCATCTGCTCTTGAGGCTGCCCCGGGGCACATGAGCCTGCCCAGGCGGGAGGGGGCCAAGGTGGCAACCAGGGCAGCAAGTCCACCCAAGTGGGAGCCCCTCCTAGTGCCTGTGGAGGCAGGGGCCGGTGCATGGGGAAAGGCTGCAGTGGCAGCCCCACCCTTGATGCACCACTCAGCCATGGAGCTGCATCTCTTTGGCGGCCCAGGTTTCTTCCACAAACATTCCACGTTGCGGAGCTCCTCACTCCCATCCCTTCAGGCTGTCTCTTCGCAGCCAACAGCAGTCCTCTACCTGGGTCTACTCTCCAGACCCCATATTCCAGCCCCCAGCCCCCATCTGCACCAGCAGACACACGTCTCAGGCTGGGGAGCTCAGGGCTTTGGCATGCACCATCTGTGTAGGTCTCACTCTGTCCTGCCTGCCACAGACCGGTTGCTGGGCTCTACCTCCAAGCCCCCAAAGATCCCCTTCTGTCCCAGCTGATCTCCGCACTGGTGAGGGGGCTTCCCCGGATGATCTGTATATACTCATGTTTCTGTTGACTGCTTTTTTCCCCCTGATTGTGGGTCAAACTTTCTTGCCTCTTTGCATGTCTTACAGTTTTTTTTGTTGTTGAATCTGGGCATTTTAAGTAATATTGTAGCAACTCTAAAGTCTGACCTTCCCCCAGCCCCCAATTATTTTTGTTGTTGCTATTTTGCCTGTCTGCTTATTTGTTTAGTAATTTACCTGGACTTAGCTGTGTGATTCATTTCCTCTGGGATGTGTGGCCACTGATGGCTCTGCTCAGTTGGTTTTTGGTTTTGTTCCTGTTTTTATTTTTAAGTCTGGCTTTCTTGAGGTTGCTTCTGTTTCCACACAGTTTAGTGGCCATGCAGTACTGGTCAGAGATTATGTTCAAACACATCAAATCGATACGGCTTCCACCTGCTGTCATTGGATCTATGTGTGGATTTAGAAGTGTGTTCTAAGTTCAGATAGTTTTCAGGTCCGCCCCATTGGACCCTCTTGCATTTCCTCAGCACATGTGCACAGGCTTCTAGTAGAACAAGGATGCATGAATAGTTTCAGCCCTCTCCATCCTTCTCAAGTGTGCACACCAACTCCAGTCAGCCAGGATATTTGAAGAGCTTGTCAAGTGCCTCTATGACTCTCTCTTTGTATCTTCCTGTTACATTTGTCTGACCCATGGGTCCCTTATTTGCCCAACCAGGACTGCTACCACAGATTAGTAGAACCCCTGGCCTTCCCTGTTTGCTAGCCACTCAGATTGCAACACCACTGGGCATGGATTATTTCACCTTCTTTGAATCAAGTCAGTGAAACTGCTGGTTATTCACAACCTACCTTGCGGTGTTAGAATTACCACATTGAATGATGGGAGGAAAAAGGGGAGCAGTCTCTAGCAAGTATGCCACAGATTTTCATTGTTATTTCCTAAATGAGTTTTTCCTAAAATAAGTGTTATTCACTTTGTTGTTAATCCTGTAATCAATTTCCAGGTCACTGAAATGGTTGTTTTTTATCTTTCTGTCCAGTTTTGTAGTTGCTTTTGGGTTAGAGGGTTTGTAAACCTCCTCGATTAGACACATCAGAAGTCCCACCTAGGGACTTCCCTGGTGGCACAGTGATTAAGAATCTGCCTGCCAATGCAGGGGACACGGGTTCAATCCCTGGTCCCTAGGCATGCGGGAAGATCCCACATGACACAGAGCAACTAAGCCCATGCCCCACAACTACTGAGCCCGTGCTCCACAACTACTGAAGCCCGCGTGCCTAGAGCCCGTGCACCGCAACCAAGAGTAGCCCCCGCTCGCCGCAACTAGAGAAAGCCGCACACAGCAACGAAGACCCAATGCAAGCAAAAAATTTTTTTAATTAAAAAAAAAAAAGTCCCACCTAGTATTGAGTTTTGAACTGTTTAAACATTTTACACATTCAAATGTTAAAATTAAATCAGAAAGGATAAGGAAAATTAAGCCTAAAATGGCTTACAAAGAGGAACAAATTAATGTAACTGTATCAAATTGATTACATGTTAACATAACTATATCAAATTGATTACATAGAGAAGATAATTCCAATAACTTTGGACATAATATTCTGGCTGTATACCCTTAGTAGAATATATCCTAAAGTCGGAAAGAACTGCAATGAAATCTTGAACTTTACGTAGTAGGTTATAGGTAGTGATAGTCATATAGTAATTTTGAACCTTTTTGTTTATTTTAGGATAGAGCAAATGAGTAAATATATTGCTGTTACTGGGAACTAGAGTTTTCACTGTGGGAGTTGGTGTGGTATTCACTTACTTGAATACATACATAGAAGATTTCACTTGTATGTATTCTCTGACTCCTGGGATTTTTGTTTTATTTAAGATGTATTTTCATGGGTATCTTCACTGAGAGGGCCTAAAAGCAGTGACTCCCTAGTAATACCTAGACCTTGGTTTCTAAGTGCCATTCCCCACTAAAAGAATCCAGGACTCCTTGGAGAAATGGCTGATTCCAGGTATGGGGAAGGCAGAGTACAAAGTATTGCACCTGGAATATAATGTACACCTGCAGCAAAGTTCACCCTTGGGGGATAGATCCAAGCAAAGGTTTACACAGATCCTAGAAGTGGGCTAAGAAAACTTAGGTAAGAAATCTGGAGTATGGTCTAAAGGGGCCCCACGGGAGGAAGGGTGCGGTCAGAAGAGGACCTTGACGGGCCCCTCTTGCCCACGCCTAAGGAATGTACAGTGTTCTTCAACCCATGAAACCATCTGAGCATTTTATAACGTTCCAGACTTTTTGCAGTGCTTTTTTAAATTCTCTTATAATATTTTTTTTTTTTTTTTTTTTGGCTGCATTGGGTCCTTGTTGCTGCTTGCCACCTTTCTCTCGTTGCGGTGAGCGGGGGCTACTCTTTGTTGTGGTGCACGGGCTTCTCATTGCAGTGGCTTCTCTTGTTGAGCACAGGTTCTAGGTGCACAGGCTTCCATAGTTGTGCTCGTGGACTCTAGCACAGGCTCAGTAGTTGTGGCACACGGGCTTAGTTGCTCCGCGGCATGTGGGATCTTCCCGGAGCAGGCTTGAACCCGTGTCCCCTGCATTGGCAGGCGGATTCTTAACCACTCCGCCACCAGGGAAGTCCTCTTATAATTTTTAAAAATAACCTGTGAGGTAGAATTGAGTTGCCCAATTAGAGGCATTATGTACAGTCTACATTCAAAGGAAGATCATGTGGGGAAGGAAGTGAAAAGTAGTCCTGGGGAGGAGATATGGTTTTTGCTAGACTTTGAAAACAGGAAAATTTGGTTTGGGCAGTTGGAAGGGAAATCTAGAAGAAAAACAATGGCATTCCAAGGTGGGTAGGTAAGCAAAAGAATGGAGTGAAGAATAAGAGAGCCAGCTGTCTAGAAGAGATGACTTGTGTAGTAATGGGAGATTAGGCTGAGTAGGTTGGAATAGAAGTTTGTTGCAAAGAATAAAAGATTTCTGAATTTTTTTTTTAACCTGTAAAATAGGTAGATACCTCCATGCCCATCTCTCAGAATTGTCTTGGGAAGCAGATGAGCTGAGCTAATGTATGTGACAGCAGATGTTAAGCAATGAAATGCTATACTGTTATGAGTTATAGTGAACTTTGAGTGCCAGGCTGAAAAGTTTGCAGTTGTGGTAATAACTGTTGAAATAAACTCCATTCGTCAAGGGCATTGTCTTTTTGAGGTTTTCCTTGGCAGTTCCTGTGATGATTTACAGTGCAAGGTAATGTCACTATTTCTCCCTGAGTTTTTAGTGATGGGGAGGACTACTGAGTTAAGAGCCCTGTAAGAATGGTCCCCATTCTTATGCAGATACAATTCTAGAACAGATGTTACCGTGTGAGGTCTCTGCAATGTGTTAAAAGGCATTGTGGAGGAATGTGAGAGGGCTCCTAACCACGTTAGAGGAGAACCTGGAAGATTTGCACCCAGTAATGCAACAGGATACCAGCACTACCAGTTCACTTATGTGTGAATACTGCTGGCACTTAGCATGCTAATTATACACGATGAAATCTGTCCCTGGATTCCATAACATTACAGTGTGCGTGCCATCCTTTGGAAAAAAGAGTATGTTCCGGCAGCAGAATAAATCCTAGTCTTTGTACTGGGATCAAGTTAGTCTCCTGGCACAGCTGGGAGATAGTGCAGCTTTCTCTTCAAAGTGCTATTTTTAGCTGTTGCCAAGGAGATATTCAGCATGATATTGATACTTGAATTAATCCTCAATTTACACAATCTGTGGAAGCAGCGGCTCTTTTTCCAGGGTTTACTGCTTAATGGGTCACTGAGTTGTGATTTATCAGACCAAAAAATAAAATTCCTTCCTTAGAATAATTGGCCTCTGAAATACGTTCTGGAGCTCACCTCTTGGCCAGTTCAACTTTTAGGCCTAGTTATAAAGACACTGTGAGCTTTTCTCAGGCTGCCTGCTCAGGCTGCCCCTTATCAATAATTCCTTCTGGGTGTACCTTGGGTCTAGGCTTTTCTCATTGAAATGTTAATGTTCTAAATTTACCAAATAATGATTAAGCTCTTAAAACACACACACACACACACACACTCTCACACAGGCACGCACGCACACATGCACGCACGCACATGCATGCGAGCTTCACAAGAGCCTGATCTGGCCGTCTGGAAGACTCACCTGTGTTCATAGAACATTCCTGATAAGTTGGCACTGGATAACAGATTATAGACCAGAAAGTAGCTTGAAATTAGAGTTAAAATAGATTGAAATTGTTAACGTATGGACATTAAACTCTAATAACTTGATGAGTTGCCCTTCTCTAAAGAATTTTTTTGATATAACTGTTTTTTTTTAAAATATATTCCAGACCTTTAAGACCTGTGATGCATTTATTCATGTGATCCTATAATTTTTTCTTTTAACTTATTAACATGCTACCTTGCATTAATATATTTTCTAATGTGAAAACAACTTTTCATTGTTACAACTTTATTAGCCAGTGATACATGGGTGTGTGTGTGGTTTTGAGTGAATTTAAAATTGATTGAATGAATTCTCTAATATTTATAGGGTTTTGATTTTACCCTAATTGAAATTGTTTTAGAATTAAAAAATTTTTTTTAGTTTTTCCTAAACCCCTTCACCCATTCTCCCACACCCACCCCACCCCCACCCCCACCCCCGGCCCCAACCTATGAGCCTGGTGTTTTTTGTTTTGTTGTTTTGTTTAGATTCCACATATAAGAGAGATCTTGTGGTGCTTGTTTTTCTCTGACTGATTTATTTCATTTAGCATAATGCCCTCTGGGTTCATCCATGTTGTCGCAAATGTGAAGAGTTCATTCTCTTTTATGGCTAAATAATATTCCGTTGTGTGTGTGTGTGTGTGTGTGTGTGTGTGTGTGTGTAACACCACAGTTTCTTTATCCATTCATCCATTGACGGCCATTTAGGTTGTTTCCATATCTTGGTTATTATAAACAATGCTGCAGTGAACATGGGGGTGCAGATATCTTTTTGAGTTAGTATTTTCATTTTCTTCAAATAAATACCCAGAAGTGGAATTGCTGGATCATATGGTAGTTCTATTTTTAAGTTTTTAAGGAACGTCCATACTGTTTTCCATAGTGGCTCTACCAATTTACATTCCCACCAACAGTGCACAAGGGATTTCTTTTCTCCACAGTCTTGCCAATGCTTGTTATTTCTTGTCTTTTTGATAATAGCCATTCTAACAGGTGTGAAGTGATATCTCATTGAGTTTTGATTTGCATTTCCTTGCTGATTAATGATGTTGAACGTCTTTTCATGTACCTGTTTGCCATGTATGTCTTCTTTGGGAAAATGTCCATTCAGATCTTCACCCACTTTTTAATAAGATTGTTTGAGGTTTTTTGCTGTTAAGTTGTATGAGTTCTTTATGTATTTTAGATATTAATGCCTTATCAGGTATATGATTTGTAAATATTTTCTTCCATTTATTTTGTTGATGTTTTCCTTTGCTGTCCAAAACTGTTTAGTTTGATGCAGGTTTATTTTTGCTTTTGTTGCCTTTGCTTTTGATGTCAGATTCAGAAAATCTTTACCAAGACCTATGTCAAGGAGCTTACTGCCTTAGTTTTCTTTTAAGAGTATTATGGTTTCAGGTCTTACGTTCAAGTCTTTAATCCATTTTGAATTAATTTTTGTGTCTAGTATAACATAATGGTTCATTTTCATTCTTTTGCATGTGGTTGTCCAGTTTTCCCAGCAACACTTATCGAAGAGACTGTCCTCTCCTCATTGTATATTCTTGGCTCCTTTATCGTAAATTAATTGACCATGTGTGTGGGTTTATTTCTGGGCTCTCTGTTCTGTTTCATTGATCAATGTGTCTGTTTTTATGCCAATACCATACTGTTTTACTTACTATAGTTTTGTAATATAGGTTGAAATCAGGGAGCATGATGCCTCCAGCTTTGTTTTTCTTTCTCAAGATTGCTTTATCTATTTGGGATTGAAATAACTTTTAACTGGATTTGTTATGGGGTTTTCTTGGCCTCCAGCATCAAATCCCCTTTCTCATGTGGAGGAAATTCCCCTGTGCTGTAATCATGTTGAGTGCCAGTCAGTCCCCCAATTCCCTCACTCTGTTTTCTGACAGCCAAGGCATGTGACCTACGCTTGGCTCATTGGATGCTTCTGACCAAAACTTTAAATCTGGATCAGGACAAAGAAAGGGGAATGGATAGGATTTATTGGCTGCTATTACAGTCCTATCTTGGCCAGATTCTTCCACTAAAAGACACTTACGTTTTCTTGCTTTTTGACTTAACAGAGCTGACTTGAGTCCTGCCTGTTTTCTAAGCGTATATTTTAGGCCTCCCTTTGATTGTGTGAGCCCCACAGTAGCTTTCCAGTAAATATTCCCTTAAATTTTTTTTTGCCTAAGATAGTCCTTTTGCTAGCATCCAAAAATCCTAACCAGTACAGTAGAGGATATTATAATTCAAGCACCTCCTTCCTGGGTAGTACTAGGTAAATGTGGCCACATTTTTGTGTTTTGATCGCCATCACCACTACCCATTTTTTTCCTGTATTCCCTTAGAGTAGTCCTTCTTCAGATATGTTGTATCTTAACATGAATTATTATTGTGTCTGCTGAACATTAATAGATGTCATAAAAATTAAATTCAGTTTATACCTACCTTTTAGTTTCTTTATTGAGATTCATCAAGTGTTCTGTTTCATCCAGAGTATAGTAATAAGGTATTTGGAAAGCACCCTGGTCTCAACAGCTCATTTACAAATCTTCTCCAGAGACATAACATTTTTAGTTTAGTTCCTAATCTTAAGAGTACCAATTGTTTAGGCTCCCAGTTTGTACTGTAGATGAAAAACCCTGCTAACTTTATTTCCTCCCTTTGAAGTTTTTATTTAGTCAGAAGCTTCAAGAATGATGGGAGAGATTTTTGGAGATTCTCTCTTTTTAAAAAAAGCTGTCAAAAGGTGGCAGGCAGGGCTCCCCTAGTGGCGCAGTGGTTGAGAGTCTGCCTGCCGATGCAGGGGACACGGGTTCGTGCCCCGGTCCGGGAAGATCCCACATGCCACGGAGCGGCTGGGCCTGTGAGCCATGGCCGCTGGGCCTGTGCGTCCGGAGCCTGTGCTCCGCAACGGGAGAGGCCACAACAGCGAGAGGCCCGCGTACTGAAAAAAAAAAAAAAAAAAGGTGGCAGGCAGACACTCCTGCCAGTTCTGCTTCTGCCGACCATATTGCTAAGATGTTCAAGGCTGAAAGCACATAGGGACTCGGCACGTGTCATCTTTGCTCTACAGAATAACATTCACTCTGCCTTTGAGTTCAAAGAGTGCTTGGCCATCTGTGTTAATTTCTGAGTTGTTAGAAGAAGCTAAGAAAAGAGAGGTTTCTCTGGGTTTCTTCAGATTTCCCTGTGTTAGCCTGCTAACTGCATACTGCCTGACCCTGCAAATAAGACTTGTCCTCCATAATGCGCTCTGCTGGCTACTGTATGTCTCCTTTATGACACAAACTGCAATTGTAGCTAAGTAAGTATTACATTATTTATTTTACAGAAAAATAATAGCTAATATTTATTGAGCCCTTATTTGCCAGTCGGTGTATTGGGAGTTTTACATAAATTATCACATTAATCCATAAATCTATTAAAGCCTTAATTTTTAGATGAAGAAACTAGGCTCAGAACGATCAGGAACTTGTCCAGGATCTTCTACAATTAATAAGTAGCAGATCTAGAATTTGAATTTATAATGGTAAGCGTACCAGTGGGTATACTTAGTTTCATTTTTAGTAAATAGAAATTACTGTTCCGTGCAAAAGCTAGAAACAGAAAACCTGGGTTTTATCTTTTAAACATCAAGAATTCACTTGATGATTAGCCAGATGGTCATGTGTTTTTTTCAGTATGTTTGAGATTTAGATAAAACTGACCCAGTTCTCAAAAGTCAAGCTGCTGCCTTTTGAATAGCATAATGTGTAATGAAAGCTGACCTTTTTGTTCATTTATCATAATATTGTGAGAATTTATGTCATTCTCTGATCTCTTTCAGAGAAGGAGAGAAGAGAGCTCTAGACTAAAGGAGGAGGGAAATGAGCA
Organism: Monodon monoceros; assembly: GCF_005190385.1. NCBI lineage: Eukaryota > Metazoa > Chordata > Mammalia > Artiodactyla > Monodontidae > Monodon > Monodon monoceros. The sequence continues at coordinate 135,587,109 of NW_021703768.1, forward strand.
GTTTAAAAAAGGAGGTAAGATACCTATTTCAGCACTGATGCTGGGCGTCTTGACTCCTCATTCTTTTGTAGATTCTGTGAAGAAACACCAAAGAACATTTGGAAACAATTAGCAGATCTGAACTGCTAATAATACCCTGTTGCCTCCCAACACCTTGGAATTTTGGTTTTTTACCACGTCCAAATTATTCTCAAGCGACAGTGACCAGTTACCATGTGTTTCTAGGCACAGGCATAGTTTTTCTTTTCTGTAATCTACTGTCTATAAACCCAGAGATTAGAAGGAAAAACTCTTGAGTTTTTGCTTTGGGAAACTCTATAAATTGGAATGTTAAAAGGCTATTTTGCTACATTGCTGTAAAAAGAGGGTCCCCGTTACTTGTGACAGTGCTGTGAATACTGGCCCAATGCATCCGGTGTGGCCGAGGGAAGGATTTTGCTTGTACTTTGGTTGCTCTTTCATGTGCCTTTTTCTGTGGATGCCTTAAGTAGAGAGATGTTCCTTCTGGGTTTCCTATATTTGCTTAGGAATAAGTGGGGTTCGTTCTTATAATTTGGGGGAACTATTTGCTCTTATGATCAAATTCTATCACATCTCAGAGTGTGCATGCTTTAGAAATCTAGGAGTAGTAACATCTTCCCCTAGTTACTTTTAGGTTAAAAAAATTTTTTTTCTTATATCCTGGTTTAGCAATCATCACTTCTTTTTTTCTAAGAAAACTAAAGGTTCTCTGAAAGCGTATCTCCTTGTATTTTAGTATTAAATCTTTCAAACCTGAGAAGGGAGTGAGTAGGCAATTTTTCTTTTAGTACCCCGACCGTAATTCTTTGTGTGGCAATGAATATATAAATTTATCACCATTTTCTCTTTTTTTTTTTTTTTTTTTTTGCGATACGTGGGCCTCTCACTGCTGTGGCCTCTCCCGTTGCGGGGCGCAGGCTCAGCGGCCATGGCTCACGGGTCCAGCCGCCCCGCGGCACGCGGGATCCTCCCAGACCGGGGCACGAACCTGCACCTGCGTCCCCCGCATCGGCAGGCGGACTCCCAACCACTGCGCCACCAGGGAAGCCCACCATTTTCTCTTTTAAGGTGTTTAGTCAACTGCTGATTTTTACATTGTGCTTTTGGCTCTATAAAATGTCTCTCCAAACATTTCATGGAAGCAGTTTTAGCCAGGTTGACTCCATGAAAGTACAATGTCTTTAATGAAAATATATACATAGAATTTTTTTCTTCATCCTGGGCCATTAATCCCAGATTTCAGTCTCTTTCATCTGTCCAGTTCCCTAATCCCCTTTCAAAACTTTACTAAATTGATAAGCCAAATTAAAGGTGAACATATAGAGCATTCTGTTGGAGACCTTTGTCCCGTGAATGGAAAGCGATGCATTCTGAGATCTTTTGGAATACAGTGATATCAGGTATAAAATCATAACGACCTCTCATATTTTACCTTATCCTCAGATTATATAGAAGCTGAAAGTACTTACAGTCGAGCCCTTCAGATGTGTCCATCCTCCTTCCAGAAAGACAGGTCTATCCTGTTTTCAAATAGAGCTGCCGCAAGGATGAAACAGGTATGTATCTTTGACCTTTTCTTTTTAAGAAGCACGTGAACTTACAGTGTTTTCATAGGATAGCTTCTCTCCAGAAACAAGCATAGGGGCTCTAAAGTTGCTGCCTCTCTTTTCTTACCCATATATTTCCCTGATTTAAAGGGCATGGGGAAGATAGAAAAGATATTTTGAAAAACTTCAGTCAGATTACTGTTCACATTCCTCATTAAAGTGGCTGAGTGAACACTTCCATGGAAGGAAGCCTGGCAAAGTTTCCGCCAAACTAGGGCAGGTTAATGAAGCAAAGAGCCTATAGTGCATCTCCTAGAATAGCTACAACTGCTTATTTTAGGCCTCTGGAACTCTAGATAAAGACCCAAAGGGGCAGGAAACAGTGCTTAAAACTGAACTTCAAGATGCTTATCCCTGAGATTCTGATTTTCTGTTGAAAGTGTGGACATAGGGAGAAACGTCCAAGAGTTGGGGTGAGAGGTACGCTTAAATGCAAAGTAGGTGTCAGGGAAAGTTCAAAGGTATTTTATATTTCCAAAGGATTGAGAACCTGGTGTAACAGGGTGAATTTAGGATAGATGAGAGTGTAAATATATTTGTTTGGTATCGTGCTGGATACCAAAAGTTAGATTTGTGATTTGTCTGATATTCCTATTTAGTCAACACAGTAAATCTTGCCAGATTGAAATGATGAGAGCTTGAAAAAAACAATACCACTTGTTTAACTGTGACTACTTGTATTCCAAGCACAAAGGGTAGGTTTTTTAACACACCTCTAAGCAGCTACAAAGCAGGCCCAAGACTGGGTGGAGTGGTTTTCTGTTTTTTTAGATCAGGTATCTACATCACTTTCTTTTTTGATGTTGACTGGAATTCTCTAGTGCTTCTACCAAAGTCACTTTGGATGGCCAGGGTTTTTAAAGGTGGGTGGGGGTGTGCTTGAATATTCGGACATGCAAAAAGTTTTATTTCAACCCAGACTCATACGTTTTATTATTGGATTCAGTGTCTAGGGTGAAGTTTTTTAGAGTGATTCATGTGGCATGAGAGAAGGAATAATTCTAGAGTATACAAACAGACATTTTGTATTAGGGGAAATAAAACAACTGTTTTAAGTTTATTTAAAACAACAGTCAATATATTCTACCATTGATCAGAATTCACACCTAATAGTTTTTACACTTAGCTGGAAAATTCTGATCTTTCACTTTTGCCTCTTGGAGACATCTAGCCACATTCTTAGACTGGAAATTGTCGTTGTGAAGTGAGATGGAGGATACCTTCAGTGTCAGAGAAAACTTTGTACCATACCCATTTGGCTCCTGGGTTTTGGGATTCTTTGTTCCTACAATTGCCAAGTTACTGGCATTGCTAGTGTTGGGCTGGTATGATCATCTGGTTCTTGAATTAGGAAAATGTATGGCCTTGCTAGTCTTCTGTCTGTCACAGCTGAGGAGAACTCAAAAGAGAGTTGCTCTGTGACTCTTTCCTGAACAAAGGATAGGTTTGTTAGTGGGGTTTTTGTTTGTTTGTTTTGTTCTTTTAACTTGCATTCCTAATATTTTTAAAAGATCCTAAAATTATAGACTTGGAGACTTTCAGAATTAATGTACTGAAGTGATTTAAGGAGCATGTTCTGAGTTTAAGGAAGTGATGGGTTAACTGCTTTAAGAAGAATTTCTGAAAGGCAAGTTTGCAGGCTCAGCATCCCTGACTGGGTGTGCCTGGGCAAGCTTTTATGTTTCATGTCTGGAGATGGCAAACTGGAGTTAGGACAGAGTTTCAGCTCTAGGCCTGACTACACAAGAGTAGACAAAGCCCTAAAAAAATAGGCTCTAAAAGTAGTTACTTGGGGGCACAAAGAATACCACCACAGCAGTTGTAAACATAAGTTATAAAGATTTGGGACTTCCCCGGTGGCACAGTGCTTAAGAATCTGCCTGCCAATGCAGGGGACACGGGTTTGAGCCCTGGTCAGGGAAGATCCCACATGCCATGGAGCAACTAAGCCCATGCGCCACAACTACTGAGCCTGCGTTCCACAACAACTGAAGTCCGTGTGCATAGAGCCTGTGCTCCGCAACAAGAGAAGCCACTGCAATGAGAAGCCCGCGCACTGCAACAAAGAGTAGCCCCCGCTCACTGCAACTAGAGAAAGCCCGTGCACAGCAACGAAGACCCAATGCAGCCATAAATTAATTATTTTTAAAAGTTATAAAGATTTACTCCTATTTCAGTTAAAATATGAAGTTGTATCTTAGATTTATAGAAATCTAATAAGTTGGGGAAATACTGACTTACAGATTTCTTTACTACAGGACTTCTTTCTTGTTAGAGTTTTTAATATGTGAATTGCTATGATGAACATTGGAAGAGGTAATATAGTTAGTGTTTCCCAAATGACTCTGGAACCTTTTTTGCTTATTGTGGGTAAAATACACATGCTACAAAATTGACCATTTTAACCATTTTAAAGTATACAATTCAGTGCCATTCACAGTGGCACTGGATACATTCACAGTGTTAGGCAGCCGTCACCACTGTCTGGTTCCAAAATTTTTTTTATGACCTTAAAAGGAAACCCATTAAGCAGTCACTCCCCATCCTGGAACTGTTTCTGATTGAATCCTGAAACTCAATTTGGTAGACGTTGCTCTAAAATATTCTGCAAAATATTTGGCATTTCCTATAGTAGCCATTATGGAAGTATTGAATGTTTATTTGAACTCACATTTCTCTAACATTGTAGACATTTTCTAATTTGGGGAAAATAGACATTTAGAGCTTAGAAAAGTTAAATAGCAGATTAGTGTCAGAGCTGAAACGAGAATCTAGTTCTTTTGATATCCTGTGTTCTTTCCACTGTGCCATGCTTCGCAGTTCAGCAAGTTATATTAGTTAGATATCTTATTTAGTGAATTGTTTGGTATTTTTGTTTCATCAGTGGATAAATTTAGGTTCATAACTGAGACTACGTGACAAACCATACAGTGTCTGTAGATGGACCACCTGTATACATTTTCAAGATACCACTTTGGGTGCGATATATAACAGCTAGCCAAAGAGGAGGGTTATTAATTCAGTTATTCATATATCAGTCATTTGCCCTGTTAATTGATCACAAAGTTTTCTCACTGTAATATTCTAATGTAAAGTGTCTTGCAAATATAACAAATCAATTGCAACAGTCTTTAAAGATACTTTAGGAAAAAGCTAGTTGAATAATTTGTCACCAGGAGGCTTTCAAGTTAGAGCTGTGAGCATAGTTTGAATTTTAGCTTGGAAGTAACACACGTGTTTTGGTGTTATTTCCTTGAAAAGCATTCTGCATCTCCATAAGCAATTATTAATGATCAGCATATGTCATTGAGCCTTTGGGCTATTGTGACAGAATTAGGGTGACATATTAATGATCTATTTCCTTTTAGGACAAGAAAGAGATGGCCATCAGTGACTGCAGCAAAGGTACAGCTTTTTGGTCTTGTTGCATGTTAACATACAAAAGCATTACCTCAGCTAGACAAGCAAATAAGGAGGCTCTCAATCAGGTGTTTATTTGTACACATGTACTCTTCTTCTGAGGCAGTTAAAGAAGAAGCTCTCGGCCTTTCTTAGAGGTACTGCACAGTAGTTGTCTTAGTGTAAGCATGCTTTTGAATGGATAGTTCAGTCCGTTTATCCTGTATTGGTAAATATATGGAGAATAATTCCAAGCTACCTTGGCCACAGAAACAGAGTTTATTCCCTGTATGTCCAAATTACTCTCCTTTGAAACTGAAGTTGAAGATCTTAGTTAGCTGCTGTTGGGGCCCCTGAATCTGTGTTTGGAAGGGCAGTTGCTGTTAGGGAATTGGTACTCTCTTCAGATATAGTACTTAATCCAAACCTCCTTGCCATCATTTTAATTATCCTTTCAGGTTCCACACAGTGAATCAAGCCTCTGCTATCTGAGTTCCATCGTGGTCTTTTCGTTCTACCAACTGATAGAGACAGCCCCAGACATAGGATCACCATTGTTTTTTCCACAGATTTCCTGATAGGCCAGACGGTTGTCTTGTCTTGGTGTGGAGAACACGCAGTCATTTTCCTTGCATCTTGCTACTCTCATGAGTCTTTCTAGCTAATTACTACTCTTGTAATTTGTGGGTTGTTGTTGCTTTTTTTTCCATTTTCCTCCTTTGGATAATATTTTCTCTGAGAGAATCATAGAGTTAGAAAGAACCTTATATATAATCTAATCCCACTCTCAGACCAAGCATGAATTCCCTCTTCTGTTTTTTGGGTTTTTTTAACATGAATTAGTCACCCTCTCTACTGGATTTCTTTTCTTTATCCTTGGTATTTCTATAGAGTATCTGAAGGAACCTGTTAGAATCTAACAAACTTCTTCTGGTCTATTTATCTTGGACTGCAACTAATTCTGAATGTACTGTTTTGTTTGGAAGAAGGTGTTCAGCCTTAATCTGTGTGAGATGTGTGGGTTTGAAGAGTTTAAATTAGGAACAAGATTCTGATTTTCAGTTCTTTTCTCTGTAACCAAACGGTGAGAAAATGTCTTGTAAGCCTGATTAGCAGGGTATACACTAGGAAAGGGAATTCATTTCTAGCTGTAACCCTCAGTGTAGGAGCCAAGAAAATGGGAGGAAGGGGAAGGAAAGTGTTTCCAACCAAAGTGTTTTCCAGATTTGTTTTTGGATTTGGTTAAATCAGTATTCATGTGCTTATACTTAGTTGTTATGGGCTGCATATGGGTTGTTGAACCCATAGGCCAAATACGTTGACACTAGTATGGTTTATTTGTATTAAGGACCCTTCTCCTCCCACTAACCCCCCCAAACACATGCCCACTCAGTGCATAAACCCTGGCAAAGGACTTAGCTTATTTCTGAGGTCATATTTGGAGCTCATTACTACCAGTTATATGGAACAATATTTAATGCTAGTCACCTTTGGTCTTTTAGCCTTGGCATAAATAAAGTTTAAGTTAATTCTGTTTATATGGATTGAGAAAGAAAATCACAAGTTACAGTGAAAAGTTGACATTTGAGATTTTTATAAAGTAATCATGGGGAATTCCCTGGCTGTCCAGTGGTTAGGACTCGGTGCTTTCACTGCCGGGGCCCGGGTTCAATCTCTGGTCAAGGAACTGAGATCCTGTAAGCTTTGAGGTGTGGCCAAAAAAAAAAAAAAAAAAGTAATCATGGAAAGAATTCTTTCTCTTCAATACATATTTGCATTGTTAGAAGCTATCCACTAGTTGAGAAGGGGGCAGTATCTGAGTTAAAATGTAAATTAGGGGGTTCCGTTTTTTAAAAGATGTAGTAGAAGTCACTGGAGTATTTTTTTTTTCCTGTGAGTATTATGTAGTTGGGAATATTTTAAGAGAATATGATGTGCTGGACTAAGCGGAGATTGACAGCATGTAAAGTTGAAATGTTGAGGTTTGGGCTCTTTCAGAAAACCTACTCCTGAACCAGTATCCCGCTCCAACCCCTGTCCCATTTCTCTGGTCTGCTTCATTGAAAGATTGTCTATACCTACTGTGTCTCCTTTGTCTTCTCCCATTCTCTCCTCACACATCCATTGGACTTCTGTTTCATTCATGCCCCTGAAACCCATCTTGTAAAGGTCACCAACACCTTCCTCTTGTTCAGTAGTTGCTTCTCTATCCTCATCTTACTTGACTTCCCAAAAGCATTTAGCACAGTGTGTCATTCCTCATTTTCTTCTGTTTCATTGGCTATTCCTTTTTAGTCTCTTTTGCTGGCTTCTCTGTCAGCCTCATCATTTTGGAAGTCCCTAGCTCTTCATCTATAGGGCCCTCTTTTTTTTTTCCCTCTATATTTTCTCCCTATGTGATCTCATCTAATTCTGCAACTTTAAATAACCCATCTCTATGCTATAGTTTATATTTTTGGCTCTGCCCTGTAGTCTGGAGCCCTGTATCCCATTGCAAAGTTGACATCTCTGGGATGTCTGGTAGGCATTGCAGATTTAACGTGCCCAGAGCAGACTCTGGTGCCTCGCAGTCCCCACGCATGCATGCGTGAATACAACTTGAGGTTAGTTTTTTTCATTCTAATGAATGGCATTATTATCCATTATTTACTTGCTGAAACTAAAACCTTTGGAGTCATCCCTGATTGCTCTGTCTTTCATTCCACATGGCTTAATTAATTAGCAAATCCTTTGGGCTCTGATTCAAAGACATTTCCTTAATCTGGCCTCTCCTTTTCATCTCCACTGTTAGCAGCTTAGTCAGCATCCTCTCTCATCTGGACCATCGCAGTGACGTCCCAGCTGTCTCTGCTTCCCCTCGTCCCCTCTACACTGTAGCCAAAGTGATCCTTTAAAACTGTAAATCAGATTATGTCTTGATCTGCTTGAAAACATTCCAGTGGCTTCGTATCAGACTTAAGAAAAAGTCCAAGCTCCTTTCCCTGGCCAGCAAGGCCTCCATGACCTGCTTGTTGCGTATCTTCAACCTCATCTCTTCCACAGCCCTTACCTAGTCACCAACAAACACGTCAAAGTTATTCTTGCTTTAGAGCCTTTACTCTTGTTAGTCCTTTTTCCTGTATGCTCTTCCTCAGCTTTTCAAATGGCTGGCCTCCCTCAAATAATCCTTTTTCGTATTTGACCACTCTCTAAAGTTACTTATTCCCCTCTTCACCTGAATTTACATCACCTTGTTTTATTTTTCTCTACAGCACAAAACTATCTGAAATTATTTGTATGCCATCTTCTCTTGCCTCCTAGAATAGCTTAAAGCCTCATGAGAACGTGGACGTAATCTGTTCTGTTTGCCACTACTATACTCCAGAGGTACACTGCACTAGGTGCATATATTAGGTACTAAATAAATAGTTACTGAAAGCATGAGTGAATTTAAAAATGAGTATATCACTTGAAAAGAAAAAAGTTCTACAGCCATGATATTGCTTTCTAACAGAGAAAGAAACAACTCAAAAAAGAATACAAGAATGTAGTATACTTGAACCAAAACGCGGGCACTGGATTATTGGAAGGGTTGTTGTTGGAAAAAGGAGAGGATATTATGTGCCAGTTGTCTAAGGGTGTTAGAGCGGGAGTTTGAAGGAACAGTGAGGATTTAGCTAAAAATGTAACCTCAGGAGTCAAGGCACGACCGCAGTAGCTGAGGCCTAGAAAAGAGAGAATGATAGCAGAGCCTGCCACCAAAGTTCTCCCTCAATTTTTTAATATGTGCCTTCAAATTCCCTCTTACTTTTTCACTGTGCCTTGAGCTCTGTGTTTTGGTCTGTTCTGAAGTGGGTGAAGGACAAGTAGGTGGAAAGCAGGACTTGGGTATGGACCAGGGTTTGGTAAACTACAGTCAACAAAGCCAAATCCAGCCTGCATGCCACCTGCTTTTTTACAGCCTACAAGCTAAGAACGGTTTTTACATTAAATGGTTGGAAGTAAAAGAGAAGTAATATTTCAAGACACATAAAAATTATGTGAACTTCAGACTTCAGTATTCATAAATAAAGGCTTATTGTGATACAGCTAACCTTATTTGCTTATGCGTCATCTATGCTTGCTTTCTGCTACAATAGCAGAGTTCAGTAGCTGTAACAGACGGTCTATCCCACAAAGTCTAAAATCTTTACTATCTGCCCTTAACAGAAGAAGTTTGCCAACTGTAGGTATGTCCTTTGACAAATAACTTTTCCTTATGGACCCATGGAGAGTAATAAACTTGATATAGCTGAGGATGTATAGGCCCTTTTTCCTCATGGTGACAATTATTTCTTCTCTTTTTATAGCAATTCAGTTAAACCCCAGCTATATCAGGGCAATATTGAGGAGAGCGGAGTTGTACGAGAAGACTGACAAGCTGGATGAAGCCCTGGAAGACTATAAATCCATACTAGAAAAAGATCCGTCAGTACATCAAGCAAGAGAAGCTTGTATGGTAAACCTAATTTTTTTACAAAAATATTTTCCATTCCTTGTGTTGCTACTCGGTGAATGTTAAATGATCCTTAGAGACACAACTATATGCCATTTCTAAGCTTTTGAGAAGCTTATCCGAATATATGGGAGATAGAACTTTGAAGTGGTGGCCACACACCCACTGTACCATGTACTATTTAATCTTCATTCTAAAAGTGTTATCTGTGTAAACCTCTAACCTCTAGGGTTGACAAGAACTTTATTTCATTGTTGGACTGGGAAATCTTGTCTACTTGTAGGTGCCTGGTTTAGTTGAAAGTGAGTCTTAATATTATAGGTAACAAATTTCTGGTTTTCTTGTCATCCTTTTCCTTACTCAGTCACCAAGCTTCTATTCATTGTTATATGGCCAGCACATTTCCAATTGAATATATCCTAAACTAACTTTCTTCTCTCTCTTAAAATGACTCTAGTTCTTGTCCTTGGCACTAACAGTCCTTTTGCTTCTAAATGACATAATATTTTTTATGTTAGTTGTAAGTTAACTAAATGTTACTGGTTTTCCTCCCTTTAAAAATAACTCCAGATTTGTGCTCTTACCTTTAGCACCACTCTTTGATTATCTCTAACGCACAGAGCAACATACACTCTGAAGGATATACTGCAGTATTGGATGTGTATATCTTATTGCCCCAAAATAATGTGTGTTCAAGTAAGTTCGACAAACACTGGCTTTAACCAAACAGGTTTCTTTGCTGCCAGACTTTTCAGAGGGCCATTAGGATGGAGAGGTCATTCTGAACCCAGTATGCCACAGAGGTGGCAGGAGCCGGGGAGCTACAGGAGTCTTTTATTTAAGCCAGACTTCTCGGTTTTATTTTTGGAATTAAGGGCACTTGCCAACATTTACAAATGGAAAGATTTTACTAGATGAAAATCTAAGTCGGGCTCCTCTTGAAAGTGGAAGATGCGGACGTGCTGGCTCCTCCTTGAGCTCCCACACGCTGGCGCTCAGCTGGCGCTCTCGATTCCACGCTGAGCATGCCCGTACTCTTGCCTTACACCCGGTCCATTACTTACTACCTTTCCCCTCTGGCCCCTGAGGGCATCTGAGCCCCTGCTATACAGGTTCCCGTCTAGTTCACAGGACTGTTATTCCACCAAGCGGACCTGAGAAATGTTGACTCCTCTCCCTGCACTAATATTCTAGGTGGTTTGGGTTTTGTTTTGCTTTGTTTTTATACCCACTTGAGGTGAATTCCTTCAGTAACAACAGATCTTTTGAATAATGGGAGAAGGACTCGTTTGGGTAATTAAAATACATAAGCAATTTGAAAGCAGTTTTAATCCTTTATCTGACTTTTAACGTATCTCTGAATGGTGTTAGGATTAACTTAAATTTGACATGAGGAAAGGGAGTAGAGTTCTTAAAATCTTGGCTAAATTCTTGGTAGCCTTTATCCTTGTCAAATTAGTTTTAAGAGTTCCGTGAAAGGGAGCCTTTTTTTAAAGCTAGCTGTTATATGCATAAAGAATTTATTTTATCTTGAATTATTACAACTGAATTAATACTGGACTCCCAGAGTACTTGGGGGCAATTACAGAGCTAAAAGTGACCATAGAAGACTCTAATCCAGGTCAGCTGGAGGTGATTTGGTTCCAGGGGGGCATTTGGCAGCGTGGGGAGGCACTTTGTCATGACTGGGAGGGTACTATTGGCATCTGGTGTGTGGAGGCCAGGGATGCTCTAAACATTCTACGATGCACAGGACAGCCCTACAGCAGTTACCCAGTCCAAAATATCAGTAGTGCCAAGGTTGAAACGATCTGATGCTTTCTCAACAAATTAGATTGTATAAAGAAAGGACTTCAAGTTAAAAAATACAAATGAGCAAAAAAATTAATAATATAAATATCACCTATAATCCCACCACCTAAATATACTCCTGTAAACATCTGGTTTGTATCCTTTCAGACATTTTCTGTGTGTGTGTGTGTGTGTGTGTATGTGTGTGTGTGTGTGTGTGTGTGTTTCACCAAGTTTTTATTGAGGTCCTCCTTGGGCCACTCTGCTAAGAACTGGGAATATAGCATTGAACCAAACCAAACTCTAGTCTCTGTAGCTCCCCCACAGACAGACATTTGTTCTTCGCTATGTTTAATAGGCTCATGTATATGTACTTAACCTGGTCTCACTTTCACATGAGGTTTTTAATGTTTCTCAAATTCAAATTAAAGCCAAAAGATTTTCACAACCCATGTTTTGGTGCTTTTTCCCTCAGAGGTTACCTAAGCAAATTGAGGAACGTAATGAAAGACTAAAGGAAGATATGTTAGGTAAGTCTGCTTCCCTTACCTTCTCTTGACCATAAATAGCTAGGAAGCCGGGGATGGGGCCATCAGTACTTTTATTCATTAGAGGAGAATACAGCAGTTAGAAATAGCTTTGGGGCCCTTTGTTTGTTGTGGGCACCAGTACCGTGGGGCTAGTGAGTTCTTAGCCATTTTTAACTCTAGAAGGAGCAGTGTGGTTTAGAGTGGATAGCAGCTTTTCAAAAACTAAACTTCCATTTTGTGGGGTTGTTTTTTTTGTTTTTGGAAAATTTTCCTCCCTTCAAGAATGCAAACATAATTAACTCCCAACCTGGGCTGCCACCAACCTTTATTTCAGATCATGAATTTCATAAAAACAGTTGAATTGCTTCATTTGAGTAAACAACTTCAGGTTTTTTGGGTTTTGTGTTTTTTATCTATCTATTTATTTATATTTGGCTGCACTGGGTCTTCGTTGCTGTGTGTGCGCTTTCCCTAGTTGTGGCGAGCGGGGGCTACTCTTCATTGCGGTGCGTGGGCTTCTCATTGCGGTGGCCTCTCTTGTGGAGCACGGGCTCTAGGCGCCCGGGCTTCAGTAGTTGTGGAGCATGGGCTCAGTAGTTGTGGCACATGGGCTTAGTTGCTCCGTGGCATGTGGGATCTTCCTGGACCAGGGATAGAACCCATGTCCCCTGCATTGATAGGCGGATTCTTAACCACTGCCCCACCAGGGAAGTCCCAACTTCAGGTTTTACGTTCATTAGGATGCAATCAGTACAAGCCAATACCATGTCAAAACCAAGGGGACTTTTGTTTTGAAAATGGCGTTCAGAGTCCCTTTAGTGTTTGAGAACACATGTGAGGGCAAGAATTAGTAGTAAATAGGAAGGGGGAAAAGACTGTGGGTTAGGGGGTCGGGGAAATGGTTTCATTTGACCCATGTTTTAGTTACTTCTTGTATTTGCCAAAGCATGTTTATAGTTGGAATTACAGAGTTCCTCTCATGAACAGTCTGCTTGACGAAGGGGAGTAAAGGTTCCTGGACAGAGACCTACCCAGCATAGTCTGCTTATAACCTGTCTGATAGTTCTCTGTTCAGGATCTCCTATATATTTTTCCTTATGAATATTTTCTAGATCTATATTGTGAATTGCAATCACATGGGACTAAAGGAAAATCATTTAAAATAAATTGAGCCTGGCCATTTATGGCGTTTAGGCATCAGTATCCAGAGAATGAGACAGATTTCCCCAAAGATCATTCTGATAGCACAGTTGATTGAGAAGAAGCCACTAACCTAGTCGATCCAAAGCCCTCGCCCCTGCTGGATAGACTCAGACTCCAAGGGGAGATGCTTCAGACTTGGGGAGATTTCTGGAGCCTTCCTCAGTTTTTCCAAAATTGGCTCTTTCCCTAATTTACATATTTAATTAAATTTGACACCATGTTTGAGCAGAAAAGTTATTTTGGAGGTACTTTCTCTTCAAAGAAGAGGGAAGAGAGCAAAAAAAAAAAAAAGGAAGGAAAGAATTTGCATTTAGCTGAGCTGGATTTCATGCTGAAAGAGATGACTTGGTGAATGAGCATAGTGGTTTTGGAAAAGACACTTAGGCACTGGTCCCTGGGTCCATTTGTTTTGAACCAATATGGAAAAATAAAGGGATAGGTGTAAATTGAATCTTACTGCCATTGTCAGTTCCAGATGGAATCAAAACTTCCATCTGTCCTTGTCACTCTAAATTCTAATGAGCTGATGTTTCCTGTCTTGTGGCTTTGGCTTTTACTTATGTTGTTCCATTCATAAACAACTTAAGTTGCTTGGTAAGTAATATGTCAGTTTGTTGTTACACATCAGTAGTCTGAATGGCTGGACTCTTTTATATTCTTTTTTTCTTTTTTTTATTATTACTTTTGTCTGCGTTGGGTCTTCCTTGCTGCACGCAGGTTTTCTCTAGTTGCAGTGAGCAGGGGCTGCTCTTCATTGCAGCGCGTGGGCTTCTCGTTGCAGTGGCTTCTCTTGTTGTGGAACATGGGCTCTAGGCGCACGGGCTCCAGTAGTTGTGGCACATGGGCTCAGTAGTTGTGGCTCACGGGCTTAGTTGCTCCACGGTATGTGGGATCTTCCCGGACCAGGGCTTGAACCCATGTCCCCTGCATTGGCAGGCAGATTCTTAACCACTGCGCCACCAGGGAAGCCCCTTCCTTTATATTCTTAATGAATATAAGGATGATGAATAAAAATTTGTTCTGGGTGTCACCTCCCTTAGGAGAGCCTTAAAGGGAGAAATCACTCTCAGCCCCACAAGAGCTTTCTGGTGTTCTTCCTTCCTTGTTACAGATGAACCACCTTTAATTCATGTGCTTTGAGATTTTTGGAGGCTGGTCCCTCTAGAAGCGCAGAGTAACGTCACTTGCTTAGAAGTTCTGAGCAAGCTTTTTGCAGTGGACTGCATGATTTTTAGTGCTAAGTTTCTCTGGAAATGATGGCTTCTGCTGGAAGATTGGCAGTTAAAGATTTTTAAAACTGCTTAACACCATTTCTCACTATCATTTACTACATTATGTGATAATTTAACAAAATGAGATTGTCTTTAAGTTTGTTCGATAATCTTGACTTGCTTTTCCTTTTCTCTCTGTAACTTGACTTCCTTTTTTGTTAGAAAGAAGAGCTACGTACCCCCCTTCTTGGGAAAAAAAATTCTAATTGGAATTATGAATGGGTAGAACATACTTGCTCCTCTCTTCTTAGTCTGTCATTTATAAATGTCATCCTTAGAGCAGGAGTGGAGACCCAGGGTGGCAGTCACTCATAGTGCCACAGTCCTTGCCAGAGAGGGACAATCATGCTGAGTTTAGATTTGAGGAAAGGGGTCAGTAACTGGAGTGTTTCCTTTTGTCCTTTTCTCTGGGAAGATAGCCTGGTGGCTGTTATAGCCAGGGAATGACTTAAGGGTATAGTCAGTGGTGTGATGAGGTGGGAAAGATGTCCTGGACAGAGCACCCCAAGAGACTCAGAGCATTTAGCTTCTGTTCCAACAATTCCAGGGGATCTGCTCTTCCTACCTCAGTCGAGAGGCTGTCCTGACCTGGAAAACCTAGAGCTGTGACATGAAACTCTTTGATTCCCCCAAAGGATCAAGAGACGTGGGTGAGGCACTGCCCCAGAAACCCTACCTTCCTTTCACTGGCACCCAGCTGCTCGGCACACACAGGGGCCTTGTTCCGCATCCAGCCCAGGTTTTCCACTTGTACCATGCCCTCCTTCCACCTTCTTGGAACATGTTGCTGGTCTCCTGATTCCTGAAGTTACTCAGGTGTTCACTCCTGGCCATTAGCATCCTAATGAGTGTGTAGTTGTGAACTGAATTAAGAATACCACCTTGTATGTTCCATGTTCAAAAGCTAGATTTGGAGCCGGAAGTAACTTGTTCATTGTCATTGTGAGGATGCAACAGGTCTTTTTTGGCTATTCCTGTGCATTGTGTGCCTCTCTGCAAGTGATAGAGGGGCCTAGAATCAGCTCCCTTGCCAAATATCACAAGAGAGCCTCGAAATTGTTACTGTCCCTTGAAACTGCTGAAGCCATACATGTGGGTATGGAAATCCAGGCTCTTTTTTCACATTTCTCTTCCTGCTGCCCTGCCTGATACTCTTTACAGACCACACATGCCATGCCGTGTGCTCTGGCCACTGGAGAATCTCTCAGCCAGTTCCGTGTTGCTGTCACCCCCTCAGTAGGGAATGTCAGTTTTGGGTTTTTGATGCCCTGCTTTTTGCTTCGTTACCTAGTTGCTGCTCCTGTAGCTTCTCCTCTTTGATAGTTCTTGGTAAGGCTTCTTTCCACTTCCACGTTCACCCAAGAGCTGACTAATATATAAGCATTTGAATTGAGTGTGAATTTTATTTTCTCTATTCTGTGCTCTCTTAATTTACCTTTTGCTCAGAGGAAAGCAAGAGTCGCAGCTTCATGGCTTAGTTTTCTGCCTCATAAGAGGAAATGCAGTGTCAGGATTCACTTGGATGCAATTTGGTTCTCCTAATAGGAGAAAGTCCTAAAGGATCTATTCCGCTGGTCCCAACCTCAGTGATCTTAAGGAGGTGGAAACAAATGGCCTTCCAGGCTCTCCTGATGGTAAACTGACTACTGCACAGTCAGTATCTCTGAAGAGAAATTATGTGTAATGAGTCAGTTGGGTTTTTATAATACAGTGTTGCTTGGAGACACAGAAGTTAATATTTATCAGAACTGGATCCAGTGCCAAGCCTTGATCTCTAGTCATAAATGTTCTTGTCTGAGCACAAGCAGTGTTGGACTCTTCTCTTTGCCATGGGATCTCTTATAGATGAGATCCTAACAGTTAGGGACATGTGGGCACATTCAGGCTGAGTCATGGTGTCAGATTTGCTACAAGTGGAAATAAAGGAACCTAATACTGCCCAGGTCAGGGGAGGGGTGGGATTTGGCAGCCAGTGGAAAGTGTGGCAGATAGGCTAGTTTGGCAGATGATCCTGTCTTGGGTTCAGCGAAGCTGCCCTTGTCTCTGAGTGCCCACCCTGACTGTGAACAACAGCAGGAAGATGGTGAGTGTGTGTGTACAGAGCTAGGAAGGAGCATGACCTCTGCTGAAGGTGCTTCTCTGCCACCATCATCAACAGTAAAAGGTGAATCTTGCAGACACCGAAACTTGTTGGTTGTACCTTAATGTTGTGCTCTGTTTCCTTAGGTTCCCATTGGCCCTACGCTAATTTCAGAGCTTTTTTTAGTTGAAGTGTAGTTGATTTACAATATCGTGTTTCAGGTGCCCAGCATAGCGATTCAGTACTTTTGCAGTTTATACACCATTTGAGGTTATTACACGATAATGGGTATAATGCCTGGTATACCCTTGTTGCTTATCTATTTTATATATATAGTCTGTGTCTGTTATTTTCATACCCCTAACTTCAGAGCTTCCTCACCTGACAGTGTAAACATCAGATGTCTGTTCGGTGAATAAACGGCCCCTTTCCCGTTATGCCTCACCAGCTTTCTGTCAGAACCACCTCCAGGCTCTCCTCTTGTGGTTTATTCTTCACTTTGGCCCGTAGCATTATAAACCCTGAAAGCTGTTCTCAAACCATCAATGGCCTTTGCCGTGCCCTGCCACCTCCCTTTCAGCCCTTTGGACACACTGCCCACCCTTGCCTGCCTGTCTCCGTACATTTGATCCTACCATTTTTGCCTGCACTGCCCACTCCCTCTACCTCAAATGGTTGCAGTCCTGCCTGTCCTTTGGTGGTGATTGAAATGCAGACTCTCACACACAAAGCTCTGCCAGATCTCCCTCCTTCCTGCCCAAGCTGGAGGGCATCTTCTTCTTATTGACTCTCATAGCATTTTATATCTCAGCTACATGTGAACTGGCTTCTGTGTGTGTCTTATCTTCTATCATATCTAAGCTTATTTTGGTGTAAAGACAGTGTCCTGTATCTTTGCATCCCCGCCACACGTATGTACTTAGTACATGTTGGTTGAATTAATTCAAGTCAGGTTAACCTCAGGTCTTCTCTAATGGGGAGACTATTTAATCATGTGTCTTTTTTACGTGTCTGCTACCTTCCAGGGACTAAATGTACGTTGTCTATTTAGCAAGCAGACTTCCCATCTCCTGTTCTACTGTTCTGGGGATAATAGTCAAGCTATTGTGGAATGTTATAAAGGCAGAGATATGAGAATAAAAGGAAAAAAGAATGATGCCATATGTGTTAGGTTGGGTCCTTGGAGAAACAGAAGGCAAGATTTGATTAGAAACACAAGAGAGGACTTCCCTGGTGGCACAGTGGTTAAGGATCCGCCTACCAGTACAGGGGACACGGGTTTGAGACCTGCTCCGGGAAGATCCCACATGCCGCGGAGCAGCAAAGCCCGTGCGCCACAACTACCGAGCCTGCGCTCTAGAGCCCGCGAGCCACAACTACTGAGCCCAGTGAGCCACAACTACTGAAGCCCGTGCAGCTAGAGCCCGTGCTCCATAACAGAGACAAGCCACCGCAATGAGAAGCACGTGCACTGCAACAAAGAGTAGCCCCCACTCGCCTCAACTAAAGAAAGCCCACGCGCTGCAACGAAGACCAAGCACAACCAAAAATAAATTAAAAAAAAAAAAAAGAAACACAAGAGATTTATTGGAGGAAACACCTGCAAGGGAAAGTGAGGCAGAGGGGCAGGAGCTGGATGTGAGTGGGAGCCGCGTCAGGTCCCTGGGAAGAGGGAGGACTTGGTTCGGAGAAGTCCTGCACTGCAGGGTGGTGCCAGGGACGTTTCAGCAAAGCCACTGGGGAGCCACAGTTACCTGTCACAGGGGCCCCTGCTCTGTCCCTGCCCTGCTCCGCCACTGACTGTGGACAGCCGTGGGACCCTCGACCTCTGCATGGAGGGAACTGTGCTCCCTGCATCTGGAGAAGCACGTGTTCACGGCTGCCACTCCACAGAATCAGCCAAGCTAAGGTCCAGGGCTCCTTGTGGCGGGCAGGTCCTCCAACCAGTAAGGCAAAGTCCGGGCCTGCGCAAAGCCCCCTGCCCCCTCTCCATCTGCAGTTTGAATACTTGTGCCCTTGCTTTGCTGCCGTCTCCAGGTGCAGCGGCCTCCTCACCACCTTCAGTAACTGCTCCCCGTCCTTCAGAGCCTTGTCTCTCCTGAAACGCCTTCCTCACACCCCTGAACGGGCCTGCGAGCTCCTCTGCGCTCACCTCAGTCTTGTGTCTGGCTGCCCACTAGGCTGTGAGCATCTCAGAAGCCAAGAATAACTTGTACTCTTTAGATCCCAGTGCCTCCTATAGTAGATACCAAGTCATATGTACATTTGCGCTTCAAATTGTTGTTCTGGCAGTCGAGGTGGACTTGCAGTGATCCCTCCAGCCCAGGTGGTGGCCCCTGGCTTGGTCGACAGTCCACAGTGGCCCTGGGACAGGCTCTTCCTGGGGACTGTGACGTGAGTGGCCCTTGAGGCTCCTTCTTACGTTTTCCTCACTCCATGTCAGAAGAGCCAAGAATTGTGCCAGCAGTGACATTTTATTGGGCTTCTTTAAATGATTGTTTCCTCGCTGTCCTCTCTCCTCTCTCTTCAGCCCCAAGACAGACAGACTGCCCAAGTTCTGGCTAACTCACGCTCTCCTGGGTGGGGGGGGGGGGGGGGGCCCTCTGTTTTCTTGGCTTGTTGCGATCCCCTATTCACGCATCCATCTACCTGCAGCAGTGCTCTGGGCCTCTCTGTGCTGCCACCTGTACGCAGGGACAAGGGCTGTGCCGGTGATTCTCCTTAATCAGCAGCACTGAGCATATGTGTTCCAGGTTTAAGTTTGGGAAGCCTGCCTGGAGAGTGGTCAGTCTGGGTTTTGGGAACTTACTGTGAATATGGTGAGCTGCCAGGGGGCTAAATCTTAGACTGAGTCCAAAAGTTGCCAAGAGTTACTAGAAAAGGCCTTGACATTTAAAGGCCATGCATCTTTAAATTCTTTACCTGGGGTTTATTTCAAGGTGGGAGACCTCAGAGGGACAAAGCTGCTAACAAGGGCAAGGTGGGAAGGAACCTGTACCTCTGATGATCTGGGGTTTCTTTCCCTTTTACCCTCATCCTCATCTCCATTGGAAGCAGACCTGCAAGAAAAATTAGAACAGTGTAGAAATGGTCGAAATACGTATTCACCCATCCTCACCAAGATTTTCCAAAACACTCCTAGCTTCAGATATTCCATCCTGTTGCCCACATATCCCTGTAAATCTCTCAGATGTCCTGGAAACTCCAACTTCTGTATAAACTCCATGGCCCTCTTGTATGGAGAATCAGCATAAAAATCCATGGTTATACTGTGTGTCTTCATTTGGTCTTTATGACATGAACTCACCTGGTGATTAACAAGGAAAGCCTGAAACTTGGGGAGGGAGACTGGGCTGTTGAGGTGATGGTGCTGTGCAAGAGAACAAGATCTTCCGTTTCCTGAGAAATGATGAGTTCGGTGTGGAAGCTAAGACTTGCAAAAGCAGGAGGCTCTTGTGTTTGAACCCAGGTTCAGTAGAAACCCGCAGAGTAGAATTAGATTCAGCAAGTCGCTCTGCTGTTCCATGGAGAACAGACTTGGGGGGGCCTTGGCCCTCCCCGCCAGGCTTGGCCTTCAGGCCCCAGGAAGAGCAGCCCACCGCTCATCCCAGAGCCTGTCCCCTGGGGGCTCTGGCCAGTCTGGACAGGAGGCTTTGCTGTCGCGGCAGGGCTCCCTTGTGCTCCTCTACGCAAGCCATGGCTCAGGGTGGACGGCGCTGAAGTGATTGCTCTGCTGTACGTTGGGGGCTGAGGGTTTCATGATTTTAAAAGCAGGAGTTTCTTTTTAACTGCAGAGAATCTCTTTTTATCTTGTGATCAGATAGTGAGGCACTTGGGGTCTTCCTGCTTCTGCTGACTCCCTGTATTTACTGGACTTTTTGCTTTTACATTGCAGGTAAACTAAAAGATCTTGGGAACTTGGTTCTTCGGCCTTTTGGACTCTCCACAGAGAATTTCCAGATCAAACAGGATTCCTCTACTGGCTCCTACTCCATCAATTTTGTTCAAAATCCAGATAATAACAGATAACAAAGATAACAATGGCTTTTAAAGCTGGCTTGGAAATTGTATGCTGCCTGTGTTAGCGAGGGGAAAGGCCCTGCCAGTGTTTAACGTTTAACAGCATCTTATCTCAAAGACAGCCTGTCTAGTAGAGGCCAGTGCTCCCTTCTCCCCCTTGTTTTATGATCAGGGTGAAACGCAGTTCCTGATGTAATGAGCCTAATTTGATTTCCATTTTAAGGTGGTGTCTGTGCAGCTGTTGCCTTGGTTCTGGCTGTTCTTTGTTTTGTCCGGGAGAAAGCCTGCTTGTCAAGGCTCACCTCCCCGAGCTTCACAAAAACAAGCCCAGCTGGAGTCTCCCGGGCCGAGCAAACCTGCTGGTCGGAGACTGCCCAACCACGATCGATGGGGTCCCCACCTGCTGTTCCCTCGCCCCGATCACACGCACTGCCCAGGCTGCCCTGCGTGGGCTCCAACATCTCCTAATTTCTTCTGTGGTAATAAACGCTTTCTGTGACAGTCTGAGCTGGGTTGTGAATTTTGTCCCCATAACAACAGCTAAAGCAGTGTTGGTTTCGAGCAGTGTTACTGGATTCCACAAATCTGCCCAGACTCTTAGTTGCCACCTTGAAGATGATCTTGAAGAGCTGACCATCCTACCATGTATTAGGATTCAGAAACTCCACCTTACAAGCTGCCCCGGGCGTCTCCAGGTTTGTGCAGATAATTACAAAATCAGTGTTTTTGACCAAGTATCAATCTTAGTAATTTCAGCTTAAAATAGCTTCTTTCAGGAATGGTGGTATGTGAATCCCAGAACAAAACCATATTCTTTTAGACTCCATGAACCCAGAAGTTTCAAAGGTAGATTTTTTTTTTTTCTAGTCATCAGTGCTGGTGAAAAGCTTTTAATTGTTATGGTTTGAGTGTCAAGGGCAGTGACGTGCAGGTTTCATCTTAGAAATGAAGTAAGTACACGTATAATTCTGTAAGTGACATGCAGTAGGCATGCTCCCAGTGTTAAGAATTGTGCTGTTGTTTCGCTCTGTTCCTCAGAGCCCCTCAGCGTGTGTTGGTAGGCAGTGGAATCATATGCTGTGTCCACACTTTGTGATTTGCGAAGCCTTTATCCCAGGTTGAAATGGAATTCCTCATACACTTTGTAAGGGGAAAGGGAGAAGGAGAATGTGGTTTTTAATTTTGCTTTGCTATCTTTATGATAAATCCGGCATCTGATTTTTCCCGAAAGGTGTGTGTGAGAAATCATACAAGTTGTACAGAAAGCTTAGCTGAAAGCCGTGTGGCCCACCCAGCAGTGATGAGTGCATCCTGGGCAGCTGGTGCTGTGCACTGCTGCTCCAGTAGGAGCAGCCCTTCTCAGACCTCTTGATCTCAGGACCCCTCCACACTCGAAACAATTTAAAGAGCGCTTTGGTTTATGTGGGTTACATCTCTTCATACTTACTGTATTCGAAATTAAAACAGAAATTTCTTAAATATTAATTCCTTTAAAAACAACAAAATACATTTTATGTTAATACAAGTATTTTAGAAAAAATCTAAAAATCACATTTTAGTAAGAAGAGAGACATCGTTTTACATTTTTGCAAATCTCTTTTAACATGTGGCTTGATAGATCTGCTTACGTACTCGTTTTGTCACGATATCACGTGTCATGTAGCCTGGAAAATTCTGCATACCTGTGTACTTGTGACAGAATGAGGCAAATAACCTCTTATGAAAGGGTCTCAGGAACCCCTGGGGAGCCTTGGACCACCTTGAAAACCACTTTGTCAGATTATGACTTTTGACCTCAGTTGCTGAGACTAAGCAATGGTCAGGGCTGAGATTCCTGAAGGCTATGTGAGTCTCCAAGGAATAGGAAATAAACCTGTTTGCCTGGAAACAGCCTTTCTTAAGACAATACCATTGCTGCAGGGGGTAGAGGTTTTGCTTCTTAGGCATCCTTCCTCCTCCTCCCCACTTCCTCGCTGAAATATTAAAGGAGGCCAAACAAGGCGAATATTAAGTGCTTCTAGTGATTGGGCCAAGTAATATACCTGGAAAGGAAAGGAAGGAAACCCAAGTAGGTGTGAGTTTGCTTAAGCCAAGGGGTTTATCTATCACTGTTACTTTTGTGCTTCCAAAATCTGGAAGAAAAGATAGATTCAAACCTTTTGAAAATGTTTGTTCAAACCTACAGAAAAATCCTGAAAGGGTTGAAAAGTAGGAAGAGTGTACGTACAAGGGAGGAAGGTGGCCTGTTGCTAAGATGTATGATTTAAAATTCTGTGATGCCTTCCTCCCCTCACAAAAAAAAAAAAAAAAGGTATACCAGAATTTACTTTTAAGGTAATCACACTGTGACATCGTATATATACTTATGCCAGTGACATTGCAATGGATCAAAATAATTTTGGAATCTCCTTCTAGAATTTCCTTGAAGGCTCAAACACAGGTTTAAAAATACTATGATCTATTCCCTATCTGCCTCCATGAATAGACCAAGAGCTTCTGGAAGGTAAGGGCCATGTTTATATTCTTCATAGCACCAGCAGCTACTGCTTTACTAGAAATTTTGTAAATTGGTATTAAAGAATGTTCCACGAGAAGTGGTCTCAAAGTGAACAACCATTCTATCCAAACGTCTCTAGATTCTGTGGCCTTTATTTGGTACCTGTTTTTTTGACGCTTAAAAAGACATTCATAAAGAGTCCCTTTAAGCTGGTCGAGCACATCTTGTGCAGCCACGTAGAATGTCCTCAGATGGTGATCATTCAACCTGGCCTGTAAACATATGCCTCCTGTTTTTTTGTTTGTTTTTGTTTTTTTGGCTGCGTTGGGTCTTCATTGCTGCACGGGCTTTCTCTAGTTGCGGGGAGCGGGTGCTACTCTTCACTGTGGTGGCTTGTTGTGGAGCACGGGCTCTAGAGCACAGGCTCAGTAGTTGTGGCGCACGGACTTAGTTGCTCCACGGCATGTGGGATCTTCTCGGGCCAGGGCTTGAACCCGTGTCCCCTGCATTGGCAGGCGGATTCTTAACCACTACGCCACCAGGGAAGCCCTGCCTCCTGGTTTCTAAATTCTTATTTTTGCATCTTGTATATTTACAAGGATTTGTGTTGAGAGTTTCAGAAATCCCCAACTTTTCTAGTTTCAGGCTCCCCTCCTTCTCCCAGGTCATCTTGTGTTCTCCGTATATGTTTCCACACCGTCTCCCAGTTCTCACATGAGCAGCTTTTCCGTTCATGGGAGCCTCTGCAGAAGGCTTGCCCAGGAAATGGCACTGTCACTACAAGAAATTCACACTTGAATGGTAGTTTTTGTGTGCAGAGTGTACTGTGGATTAGTTCATTTTCCACACATCATGGTTGAATCCTAGTCTTAAAATCCAACCTCTTTTTCTAAGAACTGTGACTTTCCACACGCGTCTTCCTCCCATCACAAGCACTGCAGCTGGTTTCTCGTTCCCCTGCCCTTTAGCTCCTCGTCGCCCCCCCCCCCCCGCCCCCACCCACCCAAACGTCTCTTATTGCATTGTTGTGCTTATAGGCCTAGAGAATGTTAACACCATGCCGAGATGTGGAGGCTGGGAGTGGCCAAGCCTGCTAGCTAATGACCTGAACATTGCAGCCCGGGGCCCGCGTGTGAGCTTCAGTAAACTGACCAGACTTCACACACTGGACCTCCAGAGTTACTCAGGTACAGTCAAAGGCGTGAATGTTTGCTGAGTCCTACAACACTTTGTGTAGTTGAAGGTAGGGAACTGCTTTAGGAAATGTTGCTGGGCCTGGTGATTATTTCTGGTGCTCCTCAGGTCTCTGTGGTAGTTTCCAAGCCTATCGCACACATCTCACACAGCTCTCAAGCTAGAATCCAGACTGCTTTAGGAAGGCCAGGCACAGGGACTTTACGGAAGCGTGTTCCAGTATGATTGGACTGCCGTGGAATGGGGAGCCGGCAGCGGCTGTTAAATGTGAACCTGATTGGAAGGTGTATTTGGAAGGTTGTTCCCAAGAGCTAAATAAGCAGACCTGCAAATTCTTTTACAACTGGTTTAGCAAAACTTGGAATGTCAAAAGGGAAGGCTGTGATAGGAGACCAAGGAGGATGGGAACAGCCGTGCAAGTTAATGGCTGCTTTAATCTTGAGAAAGATCTTTAAAGGGAAGGGGCCAATAACCCTCCAGACCAGAGTGCAAATCTGAGACACGGCACAGGACAGGAGAAATCAGCGGCTTAATTAAGCGCCTGCCCTTTCCCTCTCAGCTCTCTGTGCGTTTTCGCTGTGCGAAGGGAAAGCCTGCGGCTGCCCAAGCTCAGTCTCCTTGGTGCGACTGAGCCCTGCAGCCCAGCGGTCGCCACCAGCCCACTGTTATGTCGGTGTTGCTCTCTGTTCACTTCTGCTTTTGACCCTGCCTTTTTCACCTCCCTGCCTCGTCCCTCCAGTATTCCTTAAGACGCTGTACTCTTCCTCTTCTACTCCTGTGGGTGTATGCTGTGTACTCGATACACACCCCACACCCTAGTAGAATCTCCTGGAAGCAATTTCAGTGAGATGTTTATGACTCTTTTCAGCCTGTCCCCTCTGCACTTCAGTAGTAACAAGCTTAGTCCTTCCATCACCTGGATTTCCTTTAAAAAAGGAAGTATGTGGACATTCTACCACATACTTCCAGAAGTGGCTGGAAATTCTGTTCCTTCAGGGAGCTGCACAGCTACGCAGAGAAGGGAGGTTTCCAGTCACTTTCTGTTGTCTGGAGAGTGGCCTTGAGCCCACATTAGACTAAGTCCATTAATATTGCTGAAAATGAGAAATGGACTACTTGCTACCAGCCAGTCCAAGAGGTGGGGCTAAAATAAACTGCAGAACATCAGAGTGACTGCTTAAGACCCTTCAAAGGGCAATCAAAGAAACTAATGATAAAATCAGTTTATGAAAACTAGTGAGGATGTCCTCATGTTTCAAAGTATCAAAAATTTCAATCTTCCTGGCTAAGAGCTGGTAACTGTTGAAGGGAGGGATGGGTATATGGGGTTTGTTGTACTCTACCTTTACAAATGTTTGAAATATTCTATGATAAAAATACTCCATTTCCTTCTAATTTCTCAACCCTCTGAGGGCTATAAGCTAGGAATAAGCTCCATCACACAGAAGTTAATTCAGCCAGACTAGGAATATGACTCCCTACACCGTTTCCTTTCACTCAAGGGAAAACTTTGTAAGCTCACATTTTCCCCTTAGCTAAAGCATGGCAGAGCCTGCTGCCCCACTGCCAAGGAAGCCCACAGCTAATAATCTGGCCATGATTCAGTCCCAGCTGCTAGTTCCGGCTTGCTGAAAAATACAGCCTACCCAGATGGCAACTCCTATCAGGCACTGGGACCCCTTGGCCATCAGGCATCATGACAGATGTGAAGGGAGTCAACCCAGAGGCTCCTGAGGAAGCCCTTAGTTCCAAACGTGAGGCGCTAGATCTGCAGATAGTGGAACCTCATTCTTCTTGGTGTGGTGCTTTGCTAGGCTGATGTCTGTATCGGCCACCCCACCGACTCACACCAGGCAGCTGCCCTGTGCTGCCAAGCACACAGGTGCCCTCCAGCTCCCAAACTCAGCAAGTCGGAAATCCACAAACGTGAAAGTCGTCAAGCAAACTGAAGACAGAATGAGGCCAGGGATGGGGAAGCAAGGGAATGGAGTGAGGTGGGGCGTGTTTATTGGTAAATTTCAAAGGATATAGGCTTTGGTGGACGCTATGGTCCTTGTTGTCAAGTACACTAGACTGTTTGGTAGGGACGGTCTGACTGCCCCAAAGGAGAATACGCCGTCTGCAACTTTGCCTCAGGAAGTTAACCGGGAGAAAAGGTCTGATAATTTCCTAGAGCTCTGTGACACTGACTGGATTCTGCCACTGGCTGGTTGGCATCAGACCAGGAGTTACAGCTTCAGCTTGTGCTTTTCCAGCCGCTCCCTTTCTACAGGCGTTAAAGCAAGGTGCGTTTAAACATGTGAATCACCCCCATCACCATCTTGTAAAGTTGCTTTGTGTCTCACTGAAGCCCCTGGCTGTGCCTTCCTAGGGCAGTGACACATCAGGCTCCCCTTTACCTCAGGGCCCTTCCCATTTTGGAATTCGCTCACCTCCTTTAGATCACAGGTTTGAGCGGTCTGCTCAGTGTCCAAAGGAGTCAGGCACTGAGCGCAGACAGAGTTCAGAAACATAAGATTATAGAATATTTCACTCGGGGAAGAAGGTTCCCTGATGTTGCCCATGTTTTTGGCCTTGGCTGAGTAGGAACTAAAGAGCTAGTTGAGTGAGACACTTATTTTCCATACCCCATTTTAGCCAGTGTGGCCACTAAGTGATTCTTCTGTTGGTAAGGTAACTGATAGAACTAAGATTAGAGTCCATGTCTCTACCTTAGACTAAATAAAGCAAGTTATTCAGATAAAAGCGTCATCATAATATCACCCACTCTCTTTCCCTCCTTTATGTTAGAAAGTTGCTTCTACAAATGGGCTTCAGGAGGGAATGAAGAAAGGTCTAACCCTAGAAGTATTAACTCTCCAGGTCAGTGACCTAGCACTGGGTTTGGCCAGCTCTTTCTTTCTCGGGCACAGGATGCCTTAGTCGTATTCTCTTTCATCCCAGGGTCATCGCCTTCTTGATATCAAAGGAGTTAGGCCGTGAAATTTTTTTGTGAGTAAGCAAAGATTTGGCAGGATGCTCATCACTAGAAGAAAGTATGCTTAAAAAACACATAGTATGCTCTATTCAAAGCTCTGAGGGAAGACTCATTACTTGAAAGAGTAGAGACGAGCTGTCAGGTATAAAAGCAAGAAAACGGCTAACTTTTACGTGCAGTGACACGCCCAGCGTGTGCAGGGAGACACTGGTACAGCCTTAACGTGGTTTGAGGGCATGGATCTGAATTATGCTGTTATCTGAAGACAGCACCCAAAGTTGCCATCTGTGGCTTTTGTTACTCATTCCCTCTATCTTGTAGGAGTTGTATCTATAAATATACTGACATGTATACAAGATGGTTAGGAATGGTATTGCAGGGGGTCTCTTCTAAGGCCTTCCCAGATAATATGCACATGACTTGTTTACCTTCCCTGGTTCTCTCGTTCCATTTTCATTTGTGGGAAACATGAGGGGAAAAAAAAGATATTAACGGAGCCAGATTTCAGTGGCCTCCTTCTTATGCTCATTTAGATAAACTGAAATGGGAGAATGTTTGTGATTAAAGACTCCATGATACTCTGGAATAACAGGCAGCCTTCTAAAGGATAGCTTTACCCAAATGGGGAAAGAAAAAAAACCAAAAACGTACACTGACTGAAGTTTCTGGGTCAGCCCTAAAAAATCTCAACTGTCTGGTAGGTATCAAGAGGCTAATTTTTCCTGACAACTGAGTGTTTCTGGTCAAACACTTGACCTAACGTTGGATGTACTGGGCTTTTAAAGAAGTAACCATTTATCCATAAGGGCAAGGCTACTTAAAATTAGGACAAGCCCAGCAGTAGATGTTTGTTTAATTACATCCAACTCTGAGTAATGGGTTATTCGTTTCCATCAGAAAAGAAAACAGTAATGTTGGTGCACAGGTTCCTAATTAAACTATTCTCCTTTCCTCTATCCTCTATCCTCATAAAGACATCCCATTGAATCTCCCAGTGATTAAAAACTACAGGTTGTTCTCCTAAGGAAGCAGTGCTAGTTTAAACAGCTCCCTCAAGGACAAGTGGTTGAATTTTAACAATTTAAAAAATAACCTTTAAAACCTAACTAACTCCTAAAAAGTAAATGAATAGTTTTTAAATAACTAAATTTTAAAAAAAATCAAGACTTTATTGGATAAATGTTGTACAACATTCTTTAACATTTAGGTCTCAGCATAGTTTAGATGAGAAACAATTTGTCATTCAGGTCTACAAAATGAAATAGGCTTGTGAAGATTTGAAATACAGACAAAGGAAGCATGAAGCAAAGCTTAAATATTAAGCAACTAAAGCAGTGAAAGTGAAACAGCAACATGGTATGTCTAGATTTTAAATACAACCAAGTTTCATTTTTTAAAAAAATGAAAATCTGGTTTATAACAAACACCACTGAGAATTGTCTTAAAAAATATTTAGATACTTAAAACCCGATCTCTCCCAGTTCTTTTGCCTTTATATTACTTCTTGGTCATTTCCATCACTCTGCAATTAGAATTTTTGATTACACAAAATCTGCTATGACCTGGGAGTTATCTTATTCTTGAAGTGAGCCTGAAAGGTACTGCTGGGTTACATATCTGAAAGAACAAGAGGGACCCGAGCCTAAGCTCTGGGGCCAGAGAGCAGGGCGCCACTGAAGTGTGCATCATCTTTAGAACGCCCTGCTGCTACAGTTCCTGAGCTGACTTTTTCAGACTTGATCAAATGTGTAATGACTTCATGATCAATGATTTTCCGTAAAGACAATTTCAGAATGCAGTCTAGACTTTTAGTTACTTACAGTGTAATTAGGATTTGCATTAACTGGCTAGAAGCAAGACTGCCTACCTTTTCTTGAGTTGTAAAACAAATCCTAGCCAGGTATAGTAAATATTCTAAAACTCACCCAGAACTTTTTGTTACTCTTGAGTGTGGGGTTAATAAGTAATTCCAAACCTATACTGTAAGATTATGCAAAGCTTGAACACTTGAGCCAAATGCTCAAGTTATGTTGCTTCAAATGCATTTTCTATTTTTCTCCTTTTTTTGTATTAAGTAATCAATATGGATTATCTTTCTGGTTTAAAAAATAAATCAGTATTGCCACTAAAAAACTTCAGGTTTATTATTAAAAGTACGGCACCATCAAATATAAAATGCCTTAAAAATGTAGTACCAACAGGTCCATCTGGTTTTCTCATTAATGTTTTCTCCATTCGTTAAAAAAGAAAAATTAAGGTTTTTCATAATATGTATTTTTCATAGACAAGAAGAACATTACAGTCTCCATTAATAAGAATTCATACTTTATGCATGAAAAGTTCACCATCTTTATGCGTCTGTTCCTGCTGCTTGTTCCCCAGGGTCAAGTCCCATCTGACACCTGTGAGGATTTCTTGCACTTAGAAAGAGAGGCTCTCTGTGGAGAGAGGTCAACATCAAAATTCAGATATTATCACCTTTTCTGAACTAGTTCAGAAATCAGTAAGGATAGGGAGAATAGTACAAGCCTTTCCAGCTCAGCAGAATTAAGAACTGGCTCTTAGAGTACATTTTCACTCCAAGATCAACACTAGCCTGATCCACTTTGAGTCAGAATCTGAAAGGTAAGAATGTAGTTATGAAAGTGTGCACAAAATATTAAATACTGGTGGCAAATAAATACATCTTAATATGTTCTAACAAGCAAATGTATATTTAAGATAATATAGCCCTGCTTTACTAAAGATCCAAGTTTTCTTAGTGGGTTGGGGACACTTGGCCATCCTTTTAGTAGTATGTGTTTGTTAGATAATCTTTTCTGTTTCCACTGGCATCCTGAAGGAAACATTGGCCTCGGCATTTGTGACTATTGCTGTTTCATTAGAAGAGCCATTTTAGTAATACCTTTGTTCATATCTGAGCTGATTAAACCTTGGAGAAAGCACAAAGTTTTAATATGAAAAATAATTCAGCATTTCTGTCACCATCTCATGCCTTTCAGGCTGTCCAAACTGTACTGAGAAGAACTTCATGTTCAAAAGAAGGTACTGTCAGTGATTCTTCACACATAAAATTCAAGAGAGTTCTTTGCGTATTTCACATCACTTTTCTCCTCATCTCATGCATAATTTATTGCAATAGTTTTTTTATAAAATATTCCCCTAATACCTTCGGTTTAATATAGCACAATTTGCAAGTGCCCCTTTATAGACTGTTGGTTTTAACCACTGCCTGCATATTTACTTCTTAGTGCAGCTTTAAAAATCCGAGTCTCCAATTTCATTCAGTCCTGATGCTCTGGTGTTCTCTGTCATTGTGGTACAGGTCCATGAAACCAGCAGCCTGCTAATGTCTTTGTGCTGAAATACAGTAAAGAAAAGGAAGAAAATGTAGTTAAGCACAAGTAATTATATAAGAAAAATGATGTCCTTGTTTAAATTAAGCCCTATACAGACTGTGGGATCACACCTGATTTTTTACTTTAAATCAGTTAAACCTGACCAGCGTAGGTTTTTTGAGAAAACAACTTACTGCCACTGTAAACCAGCAGAAGCATTCATGTTCTTTCTGAAGTGTATCTGGCCAAATTCCAACACAAATAAAATGGTTTTCACCTTCACGTAATCAATCTGCACTTGAGTGTATTTTTGTAAATACTTATTTATGAATATTTGCCTAATAAAGGGAATTTTAGCTTTGTTCTTTATGCTGCCGTTTCACAAGTAACAATATAAAAGTTTGCAAGTCAGCTTCGCCGCTGTGGACTATGAAACGCCAGCAGCCTTCCTCTAGCACAGGCTTAAGAAGCAAATTTATATACAAAACCAGACTATGGAAAAATCAGCTGCAGGTGACACTGTCTACATATGTGCAAGAGCACAACAGAGGGGGGTGGAGGGTGCCTCCCCAGAGGTAGACACACACAGCACATCAGAAGGCATCAAGAGCACCATTTTGCTACTGGAAGAGAACTTAGGTACACTGGTTCCATTGACCAGTGTCCCTTGTTACAACAGCAAACCAAGTTACCAGCAGAGGCACTCTGCACCATACCTCCAACAAAAAGCCGGGCTCTGAGCAGAACATTTATAAAGGGCAAGGCTTATAAAAATTACTGCTAAGTAGCATGACCAGAATGCCCAACATTACCGACCTCCCTTTGATATCAAGAATTAGTAGAATCCCACTGAAACGCTCTACAATCCCTGGTTATGCCTCTCAAACCTGTGAGCCTAAGTACCAATAAGAGTTTGAATTCTATAAGAGGTGATCCGTGGAAAGAATAATGATTACTTTTGGTCAAATGTATTTTTAAACCAAAGATATGGTATCTTCAGTGGAATAATAACAGACAAAACAAAAATGCAAAAAGGAAAAAAGAAAAACCACCCCCATCCTTCCCAATATTTGACTATGAAACACTTCAAAGTAGATGTATTTCTCATTCTTTGATAGAACTCTTGATCTTATGTTAACTTTCCAGGGCTGCCATATTTCATTCACTTATTGGATCAAGGCCTATAAAATAAATTTCACAGGGCATTCTATCACATTTCTTCTCAAGCAATGAAAAATTGCTTCTAGCCATAAATACCGCACACATCAAAACAGCAGTCCCTGCTTATTACTAAAGCAACAGAATCATTAACATGGTTTTAAAATTTGACACTAAGCTAAGAAAAGTTTTTATTTTCTAAAAGTAAGATATTATACTAATATGATCATAATACTAATAAATTTATAGACTCATGGAAATTTGCAAGTAAATATCCCCATTTTATAAACTGAAAGAGAAGAAAAGGTAAACAGCCAGTTCCATGTACAACTCCATTTCCTTCTGCTTATGACTCTCAATATTTGGCTTCAACCTTAGTGAGGCCTATTCCAGTTGGCAGGAAAGCCAAAGATCGAAGCAGATCTTACTACTACTCCTGTGGGAGGTGCAGAAAATTGAAAATGCTGTTCCCTCAAGGGGTCACCAGGTAGCTGCAACTTCTATACAGCTAAGAGTCCAAAATACCCCAGCCTTAATCTCTGATCCAAAATGTGCCATTCTGACCCAGTTTGCAAATTATAGCTCATACACAATGATACAGTCCAATTACAGCTCTTCACTAGCTTCAAACACCAGAGTTAAATAGCCTTAATTCAAGAAAGCAAAGAAAAGATCCTAAGTTCAAAAAGCAGCACAACAAAAATCCCTAAACCCTTCCTGCCATGTAAGAGCCCCAAATAAGGATTTTGAGCATTATCTAAGGAGGTTTTAATAAATATACCTAGATTACAACTACACCTCAGCATTATCTTTGCCACCCTCTAAGTTTTGACATGCCTTATGTAAATGACAATGGTTTTGAGGTTGATTTAATTAAGAATATATATACGTTCATATACCGATATACATATATATTCTTTATATTAAGTAATGACTATCTGAGAAGTTAAAGTGATGAGTATAAAAGTGACAAAGAAAGACTGAGAGAGTGAAAAGATAAAGAAATCCACTAGTTGACTCTCCATGGAGACTCAGTTGCTACTTGACATAATTCTGCAATCTGACACCCAACTTCTACCACCCTACGAGAAATTCCTCTGGATTTATGGAAACACTCAGGAGGCCGGCTCTACCTTTTTTTTTTTTTTTTAAACACAGCAGGTAATATTGACTGAAAGCTATTTTCACTCATGAAAACTATCACCAACATGAGGTACACCCAGCTACCAAGGTCAGTGAAAACAAAGGAAAAAGAACTAGTGCATTCTTTTACGTCTAGCCTAATCTACTTTGGGAATGGTAAGTGATGACATGAAGCCCTCTTCACTTTGTGGCAGGGCTTAACACAGACAGACCTGCCCGTTTCACTGTTAACGTCAATGCTCCCAGTCTGAATCCACAGTGGTCTGTCAGACACTGTAAGGGAGCAGCAGCACTCGTCACTGTCTGATGTAATAGCTGCCATTTGTTGAGACCTATGGTAGAAAAAACCAAGTTAACAAAAATAGAGCATTTGAGTTCTTTTTCACCCATTTTACCAAAAATAAAAATTTAAAAATAAGACCAAAATGCAGGTGAATTTTTATAATGAATTTATTCTAGATAACTTGCTGGCTTCACACAACGTGAAGCTCTGGTACTAAAGGAAAAGACTTGAGGTGTGTACACACCAGTCTTGTCCAGGAGAGGGCACTCTCCAGCCCAAGTCAGTTGAGCTGCAAAATGCCTTAAGGCTCATGAAGATGTTGCCCTCCAATGCTAACTCACAATTTAATGCTCCTGACAAAAAATTTTTACTGGCCTAACGCTAGCCTAGTGATGGAGTAGTCCTGACCTTCTCAGTATTCAATAAGGGCCAAAGTTGTCATCCCTATCTGTATCATATCATTAATGAGCTCAGAGACACCATTTTGAAGAATCACCAAAACTGCCTGAATCCCTCCCCTTTCTCCTTAATGCCAATGACACCTGTGCATACTATTCAGCACCTGAACTTAGTGAGGTAACACCTACTTGAAATAAGTTTGACAAGGTAAGCTTTCTCTTAGGCTTTCAGAACAGAGTCTTCAAATACTAAGCAAATGAAGGATTACTATTTTAAGCCTTATTTTTTATTAACCTATTTGCTTGTTTCCTTACTTTCCCTACTTTAAGTACAGTATAAATAAGAAAAATCTCATCTATCATATCAGTGTAGGCAACTCTGGGATCACTGATTTAGATAATGTCCAGTCCCTGTAATATTTTTTTAATGCTGAATCAGAAGCAGTAGCTAATCAAAACCTTTAAAAAAAAAAGGCTTTTCTGACACTGAAAAGGAGAAACTTTATACACCTGATCTATAAAGAAACATGATTACTTCTGAATTTTAACTCAGAGGAGAACAATTTTCTTAAATGTGGTTTAATAATGAGGTTATTTACCCTTTTGTTCATGGGAAAACTTAAATATACTATTAGCTACAATCCAACAGCAGTCACACAAGGAAAACAGAAATATGAACGCACAAAGAATTTATCTTTTGAACCTCTCCCTCCATGGGTAAAACTTAGGTTTCAACAATCATCCTAAAGAATCTCCTTCTCACTTCTAGGCAAGAGGAGAGTCAAATCAAAGAATGATCTTATTTCTGTGCATTTACCCCTCCAGCGCCCAGAAATGCTGTGTAAAATAGTAACATGCAAGACCCCAGTCCACAGATCCTGGCCCATGAGTCTTTTGTGCTAATGTTTAAGATGAGTATCCCCTCAATGCTTTTTAGGGTCTCAAGGTTTTTCTTTAGAAACTGACCACACTTGCAGGACCCATGAGGAAATGCCAGAAAGCCCCAGCAGTGAGGCAGTAAATGGAAGGAGACCCTCATGAAAGGCAGTGATTTCATTGGAAATTACTTGTTTTGTCCTTTAAGAGAAAGCTTACATTCAACAATGGCAACTACTCCTGGGAGGCAGCAGAGATATAAAGGGGCAAATCAGAACACGGTAAGAACCTTCAGTCTCCTTTGTAGAGTGCATGAAAGAAGGAAGTAGAGGTCACACTCTTAGAGCAAAGCCCAGAATTAAAAACTAAAGAATTAAGATTACTATCTTCCTGAACATTCAATATAAATTTTCTCTTAATACAATGTAGCGTGATGCAACATGAACAACCAGGGAAAGAATAGATAGTGCCTCATTTTACAATAGACATTCTGGTTTTCCACCCTAATGCTATTTTTCTAACCAGTTATTTAATTAGGGTTTTAGACAAACTGCACATAGTTCTTCCCAGCATACCAGGACAAACACCAAGATGTGCCACTCCCAGCCGGATTCCCTGCTAAAAACTAAACGGTGAGGGGAAATCACAGGTTTGTAATCAACAGCATCTCAAACAGGAGCCATGGGTAGAAATGACTACCCTCTGGAAAATATGGCCACGACGCACACAGATCAAGGCCTTGGAATGTGAGGTATTTCCCTCCTAGAAATGGGAAACAATCTAATCATACCAGTGGCAATAAAAGGGGATGTTCAAATTAATGTCCACTTTTTCACCATTTGGCAAGATATTAAAATAAAAACACCAGGGTTCCAGGAAAACACAGTATCTGTACAAAAAAGCTTATTTACACTACTTAAAAGCTGACAAGTACAGCTCTGTGGTTCTAATACCTTTGGAAAGTCCTCCTAAGAGGACCTCTACTCCACTGAGCCCCACCAGCTCAGATACTTCTCATGCCTTTGAAAGGGTCTGGGGTGTGCTGGGCTTCTCAGATGGTTACTGATCATTAGTATGTAAGTGTCTGAATCATAATTCCTTTTCCTCATTCAAGAGTTGAAATGTCAGTGGACTTCTCCCCTCACCATATTCCCCATGACCTCCAACCCAGTTGCCCTCCACATATGCCTGTTGGGACTAGTCAGACCATGCCTACTGCTAGATATCTGTGGATGATCAGCATACTATGATTATTGGAATTTTCAGATAAGAATAACATCGCTGTAACATTTTTTAAATTTATACTGTGTGTATGTTGAAGAAAGATACTATCAAAAGCTACCAGAATGAAATTTCTATGCCACATACAGAGAGCGCTAGTTGTGGTAATGACAGCAAGTATATACGTAAGTCTTGTGCCAGGCACTTTATTGCTTTAAACATTTAAATTCTCACAATTACCTTTTGAAGAGATACTACTTCTCTCCCCCATCTCACAGATCATGACACTGAGGTAACCTGCCTAGGATCACACAGCTTGTAAGTGGCAGATCCAAGTCAGGCTTTGCCTAGGAAATCTAGCTCAAGAGCCTGTACTTTCAACCATGTGCCTGAAAAGTGAAAAAAAAATGATCCTTTGCTCAATAAAAAGACTGATACCGAGCACTATTAGTGCAAAAATGTTAACGGACACTCCAACTCACCTGCATCACTGGCAAGTTACATTCTCATAAGTATTTCTATCATTTACACTGAACAGGATGATCCTCTCACAGTTCTATTAAAAAAAAAAAGTCTCCCCAGGCAAGCCAAAAAAAACCCTATTATACTTTACCTGGGGGGAAAAATGTATTCCTTCCAGGACTTTTCAGTAGCTTTTAAGAGAATCTTTGTGCTGCAGAAAACTGAGTGAGGGATACTGAGGGTTACAAAATTATCTTAAATATTTAAAAAACAAGCTCTTGCTAAAACTTGATATGTGTTAAAATTACAAGTTTTTTAGTTTACATGAAAAGGAAAAAGTGTGATTATAACACAGCCTTAACACTTCGGCTATGGGGTATCTGGTATTCCTTCTAGATAACCACACTGGATAGAAAAAATAATAAGGAGGTTTCTGGCACTAAGACTTCTAAGGCAACAAAAGGTTAACTGTCACATTCTTATGATACAAGGAAAATTCCATATTTAAATAATGGCTGTTTTCAACTTATTTTTAACGAGATCTTACAAATATCAGGAATTTAAAGAAGAAATATTTCATGCACTTTTAAACCAACTTTTAAAACAAGTAATTTTAGAACTGACCAGTTTTCAACATCAAAGTTTTATGAAATTGTTTTACAAACCAAAGTGTCTAACGGAAGAAGGCCCACAGCTTAGACCATATACTACAGCCATGTAATTTATTCAGCTGAAAATGAGAATCTGACTCAGAAATTCACTATTATGATAAATCCTGGTAACTTTTGAGTCTATTTTCTTCATTTCCTTTACATATGCCCACAACCAATCTTTAATTTATGCTAACATAGGAATCTATAAGAAAAAATTCAAGTTTGGCAATTAGTTTTTTCAGAGATTAATTAGATACATTAAAATTTGATTCTATCCAAGATGGATTTTAAGGCATGATATAAAAATTCAGTATTTCCTACCAAAGTGTAGTATACAAGATGATCTTAGAATTTTAACAGAATTATCTACATGTCAAGGCATATTTGTTTTCCATTGGTAGTACTGACATAAAAAGTGGAAAAACGGTACACATGAAAATATGGTAAAGAGTGTGATGGTATGTAAATAATTAAAGTTTTGGAAACTAATTTAATTAACTCCATTACTAAAATCATTTAAATGGTTTCCATATTCACAAAATTGTTTTTGTCATTAGGAGGTGATGGTTTTAACCTAAAACGTACTGTTAAAGAGTATTTAATAGGTAAATGCAGTCATACTAATTGACCTAAAAATTTTACCAAGAGGTAGGGATAGTTGTTAAAAATGGGGGCACCATTAGCCCTGTGCAGGACTGCAGGTTGATTAGGAAGGAATGCTGGAAGCCAGGCTGCCAGAACAATACCATCCAAACTTAAAAGATTTCTATCAAAAAACAAATTACGGATGGATGGTAGTGATGACTATACAACAACATGGATGTACTTAGTGCCACAGAACTGTACTTATGGTAAAAATGGTAAACTGTATGTTAGGTATATTTAATCATTTTTTAAATACCAAAAAAAAAACCCCAGCAAATTACAATTCTCTATTAATATGAAGGGAAAAAATGATTTCCACCTAAAGTCCCAAAGAAAGTAAACTGGAAAAAAACCCTGTTTGAGTCTATAAAGGTTAAATCTCTTGAGTGAAGAATAAACAAATGAGTTGAGCTGTTTCTCCTCTGATCTC